>NC_060149.1:668950009-669593134 GCF_021461385.2 Schistocerca piceifrons
CCGAGTACGCTGCAGAAGTTTCGCTGCGAAGCACTTACACATTCTTCATAGAGTTCCGATCTCTTCTCATGCGAAAATGAATGTAAGCAGAGCAATGAGAGACGTATTCAGTGATTTTGAAAGTAAAATTTTGTTAAACGATCTGATAAAACTCTAACGGTTTTTGCCTTCCTTAAATTAAGTTAGTGGTTCGAAAGCATCTATTCAGTCACTCAGTGATCATACTTTCACACAATCGAAAGATAACAGAGATAAAGCCGAAATACTGACTTCTGTCTTCCGAAACCCTTTCACTGCGGAAGATCGTAATACCGTTCCTTCTTTCAACCATCGTAGGAACACCGAAATGACTGATATTGAAATAACCTATCGCGGAATGGAGAAGCAATCACAATTGCTTAGAAGTGTAAAGGCATCAGGACCAGACGAGATACTCGTGAGCTTCTACAAGGATTATGCGAAGGAACTTGCTACCCTTCTGGCAGCAGTTTACTTCTGGCAGCAGTTCATCGTAGTTCGCTGGAGTAACGAAGTTATCTAGCTACTGGAAAAATGTGCAAGTCATTCTCTTTTTCAAAAAGTGTCGTAGGACAGATGCAAAAATTATTGGCCTATATTGTTGACGTCAACCTATTGTAGAGTTATGGATCATGTTTTATGCTCAAGAATTATGACGTATTTGGAGAACGAAATCTCCTCTATACAAATCAACATGGATTCCGCAAATAGAGATCTTGCGAAACTAAGCTCAGTCTATTCCTCCATGAGATCCAAAGCGCCGTAGACAATGGCACTCATGTTGATGCTGTGTTCCCTGATTTCGGGAAGCCCTTTGACACCGTCCCGCATAGCCGTTTAGCAAGAAAAAAAATACGAGCTAACCGAGTATCCATGTTGATGCTGTGTTCCCTGATTTCAGAAAGTCATTTCACACCGTCCCGCATAGCCGTTTAGCAAAAAAGTATCGGTCCACATTGGTGACTGAATTCAAGACTTCCTTGCAGATAGATCTCACCACATCGCTCTTAGCCGAACGATATCGACAATGCAAAAGTAATTTGAGGAGTACCCCAAGAAAGTGAGATAGGACCGTTACTTTTTACAAAACGAATACATGATCTAGTATTCAGTGTTGAGAGCTCTTTAAGACAGCTCGCAGATGATGTGGTTATCTATAACAATGTAGCAATGCAAGAAGAGAAAACAGTATCGATTTGGAGAATGACCTACAGAAGATGGATGAATCCTAGAGGCTCTGGCAGCTGACTCTGACTGTAAATAAATGTAACATATTGTTCCGACACAGGAAACGAAATCCGTTGCTGTACAACTACGCTATTGCTGAAAAATTACTTGAAACAATAACCACCGTAAAATAACCTGAAGAAACTACCCAGAGCGAGTTTAAATGAAATGAACGCACAAGACAAATATTAGGAAAAGCCAATGCCAGACTGACATTCATAGGAAGATTCTTAGAGAAATGTAACACATCCTCGAAGGAAGTGGCCTCAAGGTGATTGTTCGACCGATCTCTGACTATTGTTCATCGATATGGGACCCTTACCAGGTAGGGCTGGTAGAACACATTGAGGGTATCCAATGTATAGTGCGGCGTTTCGCCAAGGGATCGTTCATTCCACACAAGTGCTACAGAGATGGTCAACAAACTTCAGTGGCAGACGCTATAAGAGAGGTGTTGTGCATCATGAAGAGGTTTACTATTGAAATTTCGAGATAATGTTTTCCGGGAAGAATCGGACAATATATTACTTCCTGCCACATACATCTGGGGTAATGACTACGACGAGAAAATTCGAGAAATTAGAGCTTATGCAGAGCCCTACAGACAATCATTCGCGAGTGGAATAGTTAAGGAGGGATTAGTTAGTGGTACCAGAAGTACCCTCCACCACACACAGTTAGGTGGCTTGCGGAGTATTGATGTCCATGATTTCCATATTTTTAGAGGTCTGAAGAAAGACATTGGTGGCCGTCGATTTGCTTCGGACGAAGAGGTGCATACTTGGGTACAGTCACGGTTCTTAGGCAACCACAAAAATTTATCAGTGAAGGCACTGACCAACTTGTCTCACAGCGGGATAAATGTGTTAACAGTTTATGATGTTCCACTGGTTCTTTGCCGTGACATCGGGTGGCGAAGTAAAGCCTGATCGTGAGCTAAGACTTCTTATTATTCATTCTTTCTCACGTTACTATATAAATACGTTCGCCAATCTCTTATGATCAAACTTCGTTTCTCGAAGGGCTGGAATTACTGATGGAAGATAAGAGTACAAATATAACATCCAATTCTCAAAGTAAATATGATACTTCTGATAAACATCGTATGTTATAATCTTGTTTACATTGATTGTGCGATACAAAAGTGCTTTATCAAATGGTTCAAATGGTTCTGAGCATTATGGGAATTAACATCTGAGGTCATCAATCCCCTAGAACTTAGAACTACTTAAATCTAACCAAGCTAAGGACACTACACACATCCATATCCGAGGCAGGATTCGAACCTGCGATCATAGCGGTCGCGCGGTTCCAGACTGAAGCGCCTGGAACCGCTGGGCCACAACGGCCGGCAAACATACTTTATTATTCGGAACATCGCAGTTATATTGACAAGGACAAAGTCCAAAAACCATCTGCCTCATTTAATAGATTTCAACTGAGTGAATGTATAATATATTTTCCCTTGTCCTCGTGACATCACAGGCTTACGGCAGAAGGTGATACGATATCTATTGTCATCCCGACTTGCAACCACGCTGCATCCATCCGTTTCATGATAAATCTACATAAATAAAACACACATCCAAACAGAAGATTATGTAATTAATTACGGAAATAAATATTTGATAGTGGTGATCACCATTTTTACTTACCAAAGTGATCTGTTACGCTGCAAGTTATGGCGATTACGTTTGAAATAATAAACAACTTACTTACCTTTTTTTCCATCTATTTCGTTTTAGTTTGACTGCCGCTTATAGATTACGAGAATTATTTAGCTCACATCGTAACAGCGTTTCATCGTGACTGAATGGGACTATAATCCATTCCACGCGATTGGAAAAAGCCTCAAGTCATTCACATTTTCAAATAGGGTCGTCCGGCCGGGTCGGGGATTTTCTCCGCCCGGGACAGGATGTTTGTGTTGTCCTCATCATCATTCGAGAAGAGCCGAGGCTCGAAATGGAAAGATTTGGAACTTGTGCAAGTGCCGATGACCACTAAATTGTGCGCCCCACAAACCAACATCGTCATAATCAAATAGGGTCGTCGGACAATCTTTAAAGTAGAACCGTTATGTTAAGATGATTCAATCATTTACTGCGACTGCATTGCGAATTCTACAAGGAAACTGGCGGCTCTAATAGAATGGTTCGTATGTTAGTCTACATGTATACTTGGTGAGCCTTTTTCTGGTGTGCAGCAGAGGCCAATTCTGGCATCACTATCATTTCCACCCTTTCCTGTCATTCGTGGATTGTACATAGGAAGAAACACTGCCGGAAAGCCTTCAAATGTGCTCCAATTTCCAATTCACTCTTCCTTGTAATTCCGTGAGACATTCAGGGTGTGTTCAAAAAGCAATGGGAATTTTGTAATCTTGCGTATTGTATTAGTCAGATTTTCACGACCTTTTCGTTGTGTATGTAAACATGTATGAAACGTATCTGGACAATGTTAGCCAATTCAGATATTTAGAGTAATGCCAGCTGTCAACATGGTTACGTGTGTTTTGGTAGTATCGGTGATTATTTATTGCGTAAAAATGCAATAAAGTGCTGTAAATATTACATTTTATTAAATATTGTTTCCGGTGAGTATGCTATAAGTAAAACAAGGGTTTATGAGTGGTATAAGTGCGTTGAAGAAGGTCGTGAAGACTTTGAAGATGACGAGTGGCTCTTTAAACCCAAGCACTTGATAAACCGGTGAAATAGTGAGAGAGTGAAAGACATGATTATGAAAGATCTACGAACCACAGTAAGAGAAGTGTCATATGATGCTGACATATAAACTGGCTCATGCCATGAAATGTTTTGCGGACGAAACCTGTGGCAGCAAAATTTTTTCCAAAAATTGCTGAATTTCAAATAGAAACAGCGGCGAGCCAAAGTGGCTCAGTATTACTAGATAAAGTGAACAACGATGCAAAATAACTGAAACGTGTCATGCATAACAGGTGATGAAACATGGATTTACGGATATGACGCGGAAACTGAGGCTCAATCGTTCTAGTGAAAGCATTGTGGATCACCAAGACAGGAAAAAAAGCGAGAGAATTGTGGTCAAATATGAAGATTATGCTGACTGTGTTCTTTGGTTAGTTCATCATGTATTATTACCACAAGGTCGAACGAACAATAAAGAGTACCATTTTACAAGTTCCAGGCCGTACGCGCTAAGCAGTCCGAAAAAAAGTTCAGATTTGTGACAAAACTATTCACCGCTTTTGTGCCATGGTAATGCACCTGCCCACACTTCATTGCTTTATCGCGAATTTGTGGCCAAAACCAATATTGTAATGATGTCCCAGTCTTCGTATTATTTTTTCAAAAATAAAGAACTATGAAAGGCTCCTCTTCTTACAAGCATAGATGAGATTACAAACGCATCGCTATCCTAAAGCTCGAATTCCAGAGATGTTCAGGGATTGTGAAAAGTGCGTAATGTCTAATGGCGGCTATTTTGAAGGACAACTTTGATGGAGACGAATAAACAATTTTATCCCAAAAAACAAAAATTCTCGTTGATTTTTGAACACGCCTCGTGTGGGGAAGAAAGTAATATGTTGCCAGACACTTGGAGCTTGCGGTCTGACAATATCAACAGTAAAGCTCTCCGTGACGCAGAAAGGCACTCCTGTAGCTTCTGCCACTGGGGTTTCTAGGGCATCTCCATAACGCTCCCGTGGTTACTCAACGATTCCTTGACGAAACGTGCGGCTCTTAGTTGGATCATATCTGTCTCTTCTATTATTCCAACCTGAAAAGGGTCGCTGACTGGTGATCAATACTTCACTTCTTTCGCGAATGAACTACATTTCCGTAAGATTCTTCCTATCTCGCTTGGCACCTGACGTTAGTGTTTCCTTTGATTTATGGGCAGTGGCGTAATGGAACAGCAACGAATCTTTTCGCCCACTTATGCACAGTATGTTAAATTTATTTAGGTTCAATGTCAACTGCCAATCTTGCAACAATCATCGATCCTCCAAAAAACTTTCTGTATTTCGCTAGTCTTCTGGCGTAGAAACGTTCGTATAAATAACAAAATCGCCTACATACAGCCGCATGGATCTTCCGACGTTAGGCACTTCATTATGAACAGTAACGTACCTTAAGACCCACAAAATTATCCTTGCAGCTCAGATTGTTGCAACATTGTAGAACACGTTTAACCCAGTGTCATCGTCTTTAACCTTGATAGACTGTTCGGGTCTATTTTGAACGCAGCTTTAGTTTGGGATTCACAGAAACAGTAGTTCTCAAACTGTACGGGTCATTTCAGGCTACGCGTGTTTAAACTTCATTATTACAGCAAATTCTGGCAACAATCAGTTTATCAACAATAGAACGCATGTGTGTGTCATAAGGAGGATATTAAGAAATCAATTCATTATTGTTTTGAACTATGGAATGTCTGTATCTGTAGAAAGGAGAGAAGGAGGAGTGCAAGTCATTCATTATTCTGTAAACAAATCAGTTTATGAACCTACTACGCAGGTCACTTGTTTTCTACGTGTAGAGCTCATATAAGCTGCAAGCGTTTCTTCTCAGAATAATGGCCTCTTTGAAAGGCGATGAAGCAACAGAGACTCTCCTGGACATATTTGATGGAGATGAAGTATTTTCGGATGATGAAGATCATGTTTCGGAATACAGCTCTTTAGGTTCACTAGAAGACACGGAAGATGCACCGGAACAGTTAATGGTAAGCAGTGCAATCCGGATTTCAAAAGACAAATGAAGTGAATGGAAGAAAGGACCCCTCTCTCAAATGGGACGGCATGTACCATACAATACAGTTCACCTAATTCAGGACCAACGAGGTATGCCATTACTCACATTACAAGTGAATCCACGGCTTTCAAATTTTTCGTTTCTCCATCAATTGAAAATATTATGCTTACCCATTCTAATGCTGAAGGAACGCGTTTATATGGAGGTCATCAAAAAAAGTAAATTTTCTTGCCCTATATGATTTTGTAGGTCTATTGTTATAAGCAGGAATTTATAAGTCACATAATGAGTCTACTGAAAGTTTAGGGGATGAGTACAAAGGTCGCCCAATTTTCAGAGCCATACTGTCACTAGAAACGTTCAAAACGATATAAAGGATTATTTGATTAGATGGCCATGTGACAAGACTACGAAGACGCGAACAAAAAAAGTATGCAGCCATAAAGGATTTCTGGGAGAAATGGGTAGAGATACAAACTAAGTCACACAATCCCAATATGTTTGTTACAGCAGATGAGAAATCAGCCTCCAGTCGTTCTAGTATTCTACGCCTCATAGCGTCATCAATATGTGTTCTTTGAGCCATTTTGAACACACAGTCACCATTAGCACGTCTGAGAACGTCTGCACACTTACTCGCTGTCACGTACCCTGACATGCGACCACACACCTCAGTTTATGTGGTCTGCTGCCAGCGTCACCGTGCGACGAATGCAGGTCAAATGCACCGCATGGTTATACCTCTAGGTGATTTAAACCCGGAAACCGCCCACCAAAGCGTTGTTTCACCATGTGTCAGCATTATCTTTAATTTGTGAGCATGAGTGTACATTGAACACACAGACTGACGACTTTCATACAATAAGGTTTCTGTAGCACTATTAATACAGATAAAATCAATTAGAATTTTCATTTTTGTCGTTAAAAGATTAAGCCGAAAGTTGGGATGTTTCCTTTGGCATGAACACGACCGATCTCCTCCTCATATCTGTGATTGAGCTTAATCTCTAATGACATAGTGTACAGGACCGTAAAGCCTAATCTTCATTCATTCATCTGTAGCACACACTTGGTGGGATTGGTTGAACATTAAGTCTTCGTCAGATACCTTTTATGTATTATCTACGTTTGGAAGTGTTACAGCGTGTCCAAAAAGTCTTTGCCTTTTATTTGTAGGGTAAACATCACAGAAGGGAATCTCCCATAAAACTTTTGTCCAGGTAACCATGTTTGATAAATAACAGGAAAACACATAACAGAAAGTCCAAATGAGCAACGTTGGTAGCACATAGTAATCTAATCGATAATCAGTTTGATTCCATGTATTAGCCGACGTCATAGAAGGGATAGCTTGTGTTTCAGAGTTTCACTATTTAACGCAGTATCTCAGTGAAATTTGTCTTTGACATGGCTCCAGAGAAAAAAACTCTAATGGGATTGTGTCAGAAGGATGTGGTAGTCATGACGCCGGACTACCACAGCCGATGAACCAGTAAAGGTTTTTTCTTCTTGTACTTTTTTTTGGTACAAAGGACTTTTTTTTCTATATAAGATTTTGTTTCTCAGTAATTAGGACATACATTCTTAATATTGAATAATTAGGACAGGAATATTTAATTCTCAATAACATTTTGTAAAGGCACCTTGTGGCAGCATCTCAATAAGGCAACCTGTGCGAACGTAAATCTTTTAATTTGACATGGAGGTCGGGGGAAAACTGATAATCAATCGCGTAAGTGCTGAGTGATCATCGTGATGTGAGTTAGTAAAGGAGAGAACCGTGGGTGGCAACACATATAATTATGGAAGATACTACCTCCCACCTGTTGCAGAATTTGGAAGCAAACGTTTCATGACTTTGCAAGATAAATCATTAGAGTGAAACTCTAAGATATTAAAGTTGTAAAGCAATATGAGCCTCTTCACATCTCACACTGAAGTTGCTCGCTATAACGATTTTGTGGCTGTCGGTGGCAGAAATGCTACAGCCTCAATCTGAGATAGCGCCGGACACCTTCCTTCTAAGTCGACTGGATTCTTCAAATGGTTCAAACGGCTCTAAGCACTATGGGACTTAACATCTGAGGACATCAGTCGGCCGGCTGTAGTGGCCGTGCGGTTCTAGGCGCTACAGTCTGGAACCGAGCGGCCGCTACGGTCGCAGGTTCCAATCCTGCCTCGGGCATGGGTGTGTGTGATGTCCTTAGGTTAGTTAGGTTTAATTAGTTCTACGTTCTAGGCGACTGATGACCTCAGAAGTGCATAGTGCTCAGAGCCATTTCAACCATTTTGACATCAGTCGCCTAGGCTTGGAACTACTTAAACCTAACCAACCTAAGGAGATCACACACATCCATGCCCGAGGCAGGATTCGAACCTGCGACCGTAGCAGCAGCGCGGTTCCGGACTGAAGCGTCTAGAACCGCTCGTCCACAGCGGCCGGCTGACTGGATTCTATTTCTTGCGAGCTCCGACCACAAAAAATGCGTGACCGAAAGTAAAGGTCCCCTCCCCTGCTCTATGTTTAACCAGTGAAATTTTTCCTAACAGTATTCTCGGAAATACTCGTTCCTTGCTCTTTTTGGCTCTTTCTTCAGCCAATAAGATTACTTCCTTTCAACATTGCCGTGCTCATAGTCACTCTGGGAAAAAGTTCCATGTGAACCAATGTCCGTGGTCCTTGCATTTTTAAACAAAGTTTTTCTGTAAGAGTGGCGCATGCAGCGGTGTCCCGCGGTTTCGAAGACTCGAGGCTTCTTTCCATCTGCCCAGCAATATCCCAAAAGTCGTTCCTACATTCGGAAGACAATAATACCTTCCGCTAAGTTTCCTCCTCACGCCATCTTATTAACCATTTTCGCATATGGTAGCTCCAGGAAGTTCTTTCTATTACGGAATCCTTCCGGTGGCACCACAGGGCGCCAGAAGTGGCCCTTGGCCATTGTGTGACCTTTACCCATCGTCGACCGTTCTCCGTCCCTGCTTTCGGATCACTGACACTGTCGTCCAGTTTGCCCTTAAAGCATTTTCCTGCTCCCCAATAGCACATAAATCCAGTTTTATATTACTGCAAATAACGATCACTCGTACATTTACGATCAATTAATTACACAAGTCGAGGGTGGTTCTCTAATTTAATATGATGAATCTGCGGATGTTACGAGTCGGTTCAGGGAAACGGTCCCGTAACACACCGTCGAGGAAGAGTCGTATCTACGAGGGCGTATTGAAAAGCAACGCCTCGGAATCTCTGATTCTGCTCACAATATTGGTTGAGGTATTACATGCCATGCATATTACTCGGTCGTTTTCCTCGCATCGCAGGTGCAATTTGCGACTCGCTGCCGCTAGGTGGCTTCGAATTGTAACATGTAACATGGCGATGTGTAACGTATCTACGCCGGTGATCGAGGAATAGCATGATGTAATCGAGTTTAGAATTAGAATGGATCGTCCACACATGGAAGACCCCCTCCTTCATCATCACAATGCCAGACCACACACGAGCACTATGACATCTGCAACAATCCGAAGCCTTGAGTTCACTGTCATCGATCATCCTCCATACAGTCCCGATTTGCCCCCATCCGACTTTCATCTGCTTTTAGAACATGAAGAACACTTTCGGGGGCTTCACTTTGATAGTGATAAAGTGGTGCAAGCAGAGGTGAGGTTGACGCTCCGTGCCGGCCGAAGTGGCCGTGCAGTTAAAGGCGCTGCAGTCTGGAACCGCAAGACCGCTACGGTCGCAGGTTCGAATCCTGCCTCGGGCATGGATGTTTGTGATGTCCTTAGGTTAGTTAGGTTTAACTAGTTCTAAGTTCTAGGGGACTAATGACCTCAGCAGTTGAGTCCCATAGTGGTCAGATCCATTTGAACCATTTTTTGACGCTCCGTCAACAAAGTCAGTGACGGTATCGACAAACTGGTCTGTCGTTGGGAGAAATGTGTTCGTCACCAGGGTGACTAGGTTGAGAAATAAACATGTAGACTTGAAAAGTAAGA
Source organism: Schistocerca piceifrons (assembly GCF_021461385.2). Lineage (NCBI taxonomy): Eukaryota > Metazoa > Arthropoda > Insecta > Orthoptera > Acrididae > Schistocerca > Schistocerca piceifrons. The sequence goes on from NC_060149.1 coordinate 668,960,002, forward strand.
CGTATAATGTTAATAACAAAATTTGTTTTATCTCAAAAGCTTGAGGAGTGAGTTTTCCCATAAAAAATTCTGTAGCATTACTTTTCAGTACACTCTCGCAGATAGGAATTCTACTACTCATTGACACAATATATCGTTTTATTGAATTAATGCCGGTAGTGGTGCCCAAGAAAATGAGAATTTTTTTTGAATCATCATTCTTCTGAATGGTTTGATGCAGCCAGCAAGATTACCTCACCAGTGCTAATTTCATCTCAGAGGAGCACTTACACCCAACGTCCACATTATTTGTTGGATATATTTCAGTTTTTATTTCCCTACAGTTTTCGTCCACAGCGGCTCCCTCTACTACCATGTAAGTTATTCTCTGATATGACCTATAATCCTGCCCTTTAGCAGCGCGGGGTAGTCGCGCGGTCTAGAGCGCCTTGCCACGGTTCGCACTGCTCCCCTCGTTGGAGGTTCAAGTGCTCCCTCGGGCATCGGTGCGTGTGTTTCCTTAGCGTAAGTTAGTTTAAGTTAGATTAAGTAGTATGTAAGCCTAGGGACCGATGACCTCAGCAGTATGGTCCCGTAGGAAATTACCGTAACTCCTACGTGCCCCTTCTTCTGTTCAGTGTTTTCACCACATTCATTTCCTTGCCGATTTTACAGAGAACCCTCTCATTTCTTATCTCATAAATCCAATTAATTTTCAGCTTCCCTCTGTAACCTCAATCACTTAGATTCTCTTCTTTTACGGTTTTCCCACAGTCTATACTTCTCTTCCATACAATGCGTTGCTGTAGATGTACAATCTGAGAAACGTCTTCTTTAAATTACTAGTGGAATTCTTTCAGCGAGAAATGTTTTCTTTGCTGTATTAGCCAGCTTCTTACATCCTCCTTGCTTCATCCATCATTTTACTTCGGATGCAGCATAATTACATCACTTGGTCTACTACGTGGTGCAAAATTTTGATTTTAAGGTTATCGCTAATCTCATTTCCGCTAATACTTTCATCTTTCTTTGGTTAACCATCAATCCATAATATGTGCTCATCAGACTGTTTATTCCACTGAATAGGCTCTGCAATTCAATTACACTAAATATTAGCAAAGAGTAAACTGGAGTAGAGATAAAATCCTGAGAAAAAATAATAATGCAAAAGCGTGCAACAGACACAGGTTTTGATCTCTGTATGTGCATTATATGGCCTCAGGTTCAACGTATCAGTTTTGTAAAAGGTCACCTCCTCAGAAAAATACCAAATGCTAAAACATTTCGACTGCTAAGCCTTACTTAAACTTGGTGTCACTATGTACAACCATAAATAACAGTCACTTTGAACGAAAGGAAGAATAAACCTTTGTTTTAAATATTATGTACAGAATAATTTAGAATTTGTATTTCGGGTGATGACTTACCAAACGATTTCTTGAGACCTCGCACATAAGCTAGGTCACTGACCATGGTTTCTGTTGAGATCAGAGCCTGCTCGTTTCCGGTACATGAGTAGGAGATCGTGAGTTCATGAACTCACCTTACAGGTTAACGCCCTTGACTTCTGGCAGCTTATCTGGAAACGCTGCCCGAAAATGACTGTCTATTGTTTTACTACGAACAAAGAACTATTTCCTCATTTGTGAACGTTCCCGTTTATTGGTCACTGAAACAGCTACACAAAGGAAATGTTAATGAAACCTGCTACGTTTGAAAACTCGTTTTGTTTTCTATTTCTGCAACTGTTTTAAATAATCCCACGTATAACAAATGTACTGAAAGGCCAAAAGTAACAAGATATACCACTGTATGCACTCTGTGGATAGTCATGTTATGAATTCCCGGATATGTAAAGGACCGTTTACACAAGGCGTAATGTACGGTAATGTGTGGCCGCAATATTGTTTCCGTTACAACTGCTGCAACTTGGCTGAAATAAAAAGCAATGTAATGGTATGGTTTGGCAACACACCTGATGGAACAGTCTGCTGTAGGTAGCCGCCGAGGTATTGACGAGGTGTTGCCGGTGTTGCCCACCAAGGGTGGAGTATATTTCGTATAGGCGGACTATATCTACGTTTGTCCTTGTTTGTAAATGCTTCCATGTAACTCTGAGCCATTTTTCTTCTTTATCACGTGGGCAGCGCTGCAGTACAAAGTCACGAAAACTGAGTGGTGAAGGAATATTACTGCGATTCAGTTGGAGAGATGGCGTACGTACGTAGACGTACTCTATTTGTTTTTTGTTTACAGGAATGAAGAAGTGGGCGTACAGAGAACCATGAATTTCTTAAGTGTGATCCTTACATTTACTGTCAGAGTTATGGAAGACATATAGTAATACATACAAAGACCGCAATCTGAAAAAGGACATTCTCGCTGCTACCATCGTAGTAGAAGGTCTTCAGTAGTGCGCCATAATTACATTCTACCTAGGTTCTTAAAAATTTTAAACTTTTTCGAAGGTTCAATCACCTGCGTTTTCGTCTTCATCACCAGCAACTTTCCAACTGTACCTTTATTCCTGGTGTGTAGGGGCCTACTACTTTCTACGTACCATAACTCTGCTAATAGGTGTATCGCATTTATGGAATTCATAAGTTTCTCGCTGTCATGTTGAACTGCATGAAAGTATAAACATAAACGTTTGTTTGTTATTTCAAAATAATTAATGAATTCATAGAGCGCTTCCACCAAAGACTCGCACGTATGTGACACCAACACACAAACTGCACTTTAAAGATGTACATCAAATTTATTTATGATTCCTCAGTAGCCAAAAATTGAAAGAAGAATTGCTTGTAACGGGTATACAGTCTTTTTTATTATACAGATAATAACAGTTCTAGGACTAAATACTTTTGTCCTATATTGAAAATCGTGTTTCAGTGTGCTGGAAGAGGTATGTATTCAGCATCCGTTCACGACTTACAGTTTCGGAATTAGTTAGTGTACATAACGAAGAACGCATCCGCAAAGGTCAATTTATCTTTTTGTTGGAAACTTTTTTATTTGTGAAAAGTTAATGCATGACGGCAGCGACCGCTACGGTCGCAGGTTCGAATCCTGCCTCGGGCATGGATGTGTGTGATGTCCTTAGGTTAGTTAGGTTTAAGTAGTTCTAAGTTCTAGGGGACTGATGACCTCAGAAGTTAAGTCCCATAGTGCTCAGAGCCATTTGAACCATTTTGAACCATGACGGCAGCACTTATTTCGCTTACGTCCACTTCGCGGCCGTACTTCAGTCTCCGTAAACACTTCGGTCATGGAAATGTACTGCTGCAAACACTAACACTCTAGGGCAACAGTTCAAAAATGCGTGTGAAATCTTATGGGACTTAACTCATAAGGTCATCAGTCCCTAAGCTTACACACTACTTAACCTAAATTATCCTAAGGTCAAACACACACACCCATGCCCGATGGAGTAGTCGAACCTCCGTCTGCACCAGCCGCACAGTCCATAACTGCAGCGCCCTTGACCGCTCGGCTAATCCCGCGCAGCTCGGGCAACATTGGCCGGCAATATTGCGAAACATGAGGCTGCAATTCGTGTGGCTGGCATTATTGCCGGACAACATTCCGGAACGATATTGTCGTCAATGTGGAACTCTTATTGCCCATTTAAATGTACGTTAAATTCTCGCACAAACAGCTTCATTAAAGAAGTGTTTCCGGTAGAGTTGTACCATCATAATACGTTAAAACTCATGCAGATCTCTCGCTCGGCTTTTTCTACCGATGTGCCGAAGATCTCAACACACTGAACCCCCTTTCACGAGGATCTCAGTTTGACTAAAGAAAAAATGGTTGGTTCAAATGGCTCTGAACACTATGCGTCTTAACTTCTGAGGTCATCAGTCACCTGGAACTTAGAACTAATTAAACCTAACTAACCTAAGGACATCACACACATCCATGCCCGAGGTAGGATTCGAACCTGCGACCGTAGCAGTCGCGCGGTTCCCAACTGAAGCGTCTAGAACCGCTCGGCCACCGCGGCCGGCGTTTGACTAAAACTCTAAAGACAAATGCAAACATTTCTCCTTTTAAGTCAACATGGGTGATTTGCATTTTCTACCCTTGTGCTCCTTCTAAATGATCTCGTCATCAACGGAACATTAAAATCCAATTAATATTCATTCCTCCTTGAGTCTTTCTGGCATCTAGCGTATTAGGGATGCAACAGCAGGTAAGCTGGAACAGAGAGGGGCGGTGAAGGGAAAAATCAGTCGTGTTCTTGAAAAGCGAGCGTCCCTCGATTCAGCTGAACAGGTCAAGGAAAACCACGGAAAACCTAAATCAGGGAGGACAGACCACGATTTGATACTAATTATTCCCTAGTCCGGAGTCTCAACCACTGGGCTATTTTGCTCAGTCGTTGCGAAACATTGAAGTTCAACCCACGTTTCGTTATTTCGCTAAATCTGCAATAATTCAATAGAACTTTATAGGTTAAGAACCAAGATAGATTTTAGCACATCGGCATAACCCATACGGAAGAGCAAAAGAGATTCTTTGGATGGAAGGCGACGTTCTAATAGCGAAAACTTGTTGGGTAAGTTTAGAATCGTTAGTCGAGGAAGCCTCGCAGCAGTTCTGCTTGTTCCGTCGTATATCTCGTGCAAGAGACGTGAGAATAAAATAAGAGAGCTAAGAACACGCATGGAGTAACGTACATGGTGGCCAAAAGAAAACTAACTCAGAAAATTTTTACAGTAAAATGGGTGCTTCCTGAAGCATAATGGCGCATGTTCAGTGAGTTCACATACCTTGACGGGCTGAATCGCACTTCATCTGAAAAATGAAGAACTGAGTATCCAGAAGTCCTGATTCCACTCCACTCAGAAAGCATACGCAGAAGTCAACTCACGTAACTTGGTCTAGGCGTGTTAACTCATGCACAACAGTAAACTTGTAAGCGTACAGAAGCAGGTCCTTTTTGGTAATGTTTTAGACACAACCCTTTTTTAATTCTCACTTGCACGGATAAACTGCGTTGAGGTTTCGTGAACTTTATTCCAGGCTTTACTTCAATTAAGCAATATTTTCTTGCGTTCGAACTGTTCTGGACAGTTATGTTTTTATTCGCCACCGAGTCAGTCTCGCGTCATTTTGGCACTAAGTTCCGCACTGCAGACTTTTCCAGTCTTAAACTCTTGCGCAAAAAGTTCTGCACATGTTTTCCACGAGTTGTGCTTCTCATAAAACTCGGCAATGCACACGCGTTATTTCATCGTGAGCATGATTTTGTGTTGCATTCAACTGGTTACCATGCTCCTCTCATTCACTCAAACGTAATGACACAGTGAAGTACCCGGGATAGAGTATACGAGAGATGAGCGTGTGCAGGTCGGAAAATAGTACACGCAGAGTTTGATATCTAATGGTAGACAGTTTGAGAACAATTCACCTTGTTTGTATCTGAGCTGCAGTCATTTTCATTAGTGTACCACTGTCATGACTGTCTAATACCCTTCTCTGTTGTGAATGCTATAGGACGTGGAAAAAGACACAGCTATAAAACATAAGATACAGTGGAACTACGGAATATTAATTCAGTACGTAAGTCGTAAATCATCTGATTCATTAAAGGTAACCTGTGCTCATGCTACCCGACATATACTCTGAAATTTGTTCGTCACACACTGATTGGAATCTGCAGCGGATTTCCTGAGAACTGTATGGTAGCTGGTCGGCGGTGTTGGTGGCTACGTTATCTGCCGCTTCGCCGAGAGAGAGCGATGTTATCTGTTTGTCTGGCTTCTCTTCAGATCACATATTAGCTGATAAGGCTTTCGAAATGGTCTCACGATGAAAGCATGCACAGGAAAACAGAACGTAGGGCATTAAGAAGATAGAGACCTGCACAATTAGCGGGTATGTCTCAGAATTTATTAAAACGATAATTAATGACGTCACCAAATCATAGATAATAAAAGAATAAGTAAATATCCTATCCTCTTGTGGCAAGGAAGAAAGCATGAATATTTATTCACGTGTAACAAAATTATGCTTGCTCTTTAATGAAGAAGACGACGTCAGTATCAGCACGATTGTACACTCATACCTTTGAAAGCAAAAAAGAAAAAGCAGCTGCTGTGAATTTTAAACTACAAAAAACAGGTGGCACTTGTAATTTCACTTGAATTTCTGATGCAGTTTTTACGACATACTATTCTTCGGTAACAAATCGCGCAATAATGACCTAGTAGCTTTTCATTCTTTAATTATAGAGAGTTTCCTACCCGATAATTTATTGTTTAACACATTGTGTACAGAGTCCGAGTACGACTCTGGCAGCTGCAGTTAGTCAGACAGCGCCCGAGTCTTGTTGGTGTTATGCGTAAAAATTCTTAACTAACATTGAGCCTCCTGCCCTCTATTGGTAGCTATGTAGACTGCACTACCACGTAGTTTTCAAATTCTGATCTATCTGTGCGCGACAAAGGCGATTTGTATGTTTTTGCTCTGAGTTAAGGCCAATACTTCTTTCGTCCGCTACCTGTATCTTTGTTGGCCCATTACTCACGCAACATAATTTTGACATAGAGAATTTCGATGACCGCGATGTTTTCTATGACTTGGAAGAAGAAAAGGGCGATTCCAATTCAGAAGTGGAAGAAGATGATTCCGATATCTATTCGGATTTCAGTGTGACTGATAACTTAGGTGAGAAGTAAATAAAAGAAATTAGTGTAGTGAAGCGTTTGAATTATTATATAGCTTATACGATCAAACGTGAAACAATTCTGGCAATAAAAAGTATCACAAGAAAGGGGACCCAAAGCGTATCGGCAAAGCTTTTCCCGCGTCAGTAAGAGCCACAAGGAAAATATTTCCGAAAAGAAACATACTGGTGGTTTCAAAATTGTATCGCTGAATCTTTCAAAACATAACATCCTTAGGGAACTAACTTATGGAAAGGGCATGTGAATATTTTTCTTCGTAATAGGAACTTGATTCAGTAAAATGTTTCCTATGTCTGCGAATTTAAAAATTGGCAATAAGATTTTTTAAGATAAAATAAACCAGGTTTCATTATTTCAAATGAAACATCATCCATATTTATTGGCAGTTATAAGAGTCGAGGGGCATGAAAGGGAAGCAGTGGTTGGGAAGAGAGTGAGACAGGGTTGTAGCCTTTCCCCGATGTTATTCAATCCGTATATCGAGCAAGCAGTGAAGGAAACAAAAGACAAATTCGGAGTAGGTATTAAAACCCATGGAGAAGAAACAAAAACTTTTAGGTTTGCCGATGACATTGTAATTCTGTCAGAGACAGCAAAGGACTTGGAAGACCAGCTGAACGGAATGGGTAGTGTCTTGAAAGGAGGATATAAGATGAACATCAACGAAAGCAAAACGAGGATAATGGAATGTAGTCGAATTAAGTCGGGTGATGCTGAGGGAATTAGTTTAGGAAATGAGACACTTAAAGTAGTAAAGGAGGTTTGCTATTTGGGGAGCAAAATAACTGATGATGGTTGAAGTAGAGAGGATATAAAATGTAGACTGGCAATGGCAAGGAAAGCGTTTCTGAAGAAGAGAAATTTGTTAACATCGAGTATAGATTTAAGTGTCAAGAAGTCATTTCTGAAAGTATTTGTATGGAGTGTAGCCATGTATGGAAGTGAAACATGGACGATAAGTAGTTTGGACAAAAAGAGAATAGAAGCTTTCGAAATGTGGTGCTACAGAAGAATGCTGAAGATTAGATGGGTAGATCACATAACTAATGAGGAGGTATTGAATAGGATTGGGGTGAAGAGAAGTTTGTGGCATAACTTGACTAGAAGAAGGGATCGGTTGGTAGGACATGTTCTGAGGCATCAAGGGATCACCAATTTAGTATTGGAGGGCAGCGTGGAGGGTAAAAATCGTAGAGGGAGACCAAGAGATGAATACACTAACCAGATTCAGAAGGATGTAGGTTGCAGTAGGTACTGGGAGATGAAGAAGCTTGCACAGGATAGAGTAGCATGGAGAGCTGCATCAAACCAGTCTCAGGACTGAAGACCTCAACAACAACATTTATTGGATTCAAGTTACGAAGCTATGATTTTCGAAAAATGTGTTAAAATCGTTTATGAGTTGCCCCATCCAGGGTGAATGAGGCCAGTCTTGAATATGTTAAATTCTTTGAAAACGCTGACTACTCTATGCGCAATCATATTGCAGAGGAATCTTTCGTCCGGAGCACGTGGGACAGAAAGAGCGCCTGATTTTCCGTCGTGTCATTCCTGATCCAATTTATTGCGACGAGCCTACTGTGAATCTGGATCGTACGTCGAATTCAGCAGCAAGTTTGCAGTATGCTGGCAGAAAGTAGGTTATCTGACGGTGACTGTTAAAGTGGGGCGCTTCGCCTTCTGAGCAGAGTCGTTGTCGTATTAGTGTTACTTGCCGGTTACAGCAGTGCGATCATTTAACGAGTCTTCGGCGACATGCATATAAGATTACATGCTGTGTAATTATACGCGTGAGTGTCTGTGACGTTTTCAGTGTTATGTCGTCTGGGTTGTTTTGGGTTAAAGCTGCAGCGTTATAATGGTTTCTTTCATCGCTGCTTGGTACTACGACTTAATACTTACAAATGAAGACATAAACAGTGACAAACTTATGTTAAGTATTATTCTGTTGACGAAATCATAATCAGACAATAACTAGTTACCGACGTGAAATAATATTCCACGCTGGTGAACAACTTTGGCAAAGAGATTATAGCCCAACCGTGCGCTACAAAATATCGCTGAAGAAATAGTTTTGATTGTGAAACCATGAAACAATAACTACACGGAGGGGACACGGGTGGAGATGGTCGAAGGAAGATTTGGGGGGGAGGGGAGGAGGGGGTTGAAAGGGTGACGGAAATTAGGGTATAGATGAAAACTGTGCGGCTTTATTAAAGGAATATACCAAACTCCGAGAATAAATCTGCCGAATTAGTTCACAAGCACGTTAACATCGATCTACAACATCTACAGGGCGGGAAAAATAAAACTTGCTCGGAATATATTTTATATGCCTTAAGATAGGAAATACAACTTACTCCATCAGCATCTGGGGTTTATGATGTTGGGTTGCCTGACTTATAGTGCATGTAATGTTTTCTGGGCCAGATTTGTTTTCTGGGCTCGCATTTGGAAGGACGACGGTTCAAGCCCGCGTCCGGCCATCCTTATTTAGGTTTTCCGTGATTTCCCTAAAGGGTCCTTTGAAAGGGCACGGCCGACTTCCTACCCCATCCTTCCATCATTCGATGGGACCGATGACCTTGCTGTTTGGTCCCCCTCCAATCAACCAGATTTGTTGTGCCCACAGTGGTCCGATGTAACAGAGGGCCTGATGGCCCTAATCAGATCATGTTAAATAAATGGAGCAAGATGACCCCAGAGGCCGAGGGGTCTAAATGATAAAATCATAGTTTCGAGAAAACGCAAGTCAAAGTTTAACGGTTTTCGTAGGAGGGGACATGAAATTTTCACCATATCGAACATTTCAGATGAATACTCTGGTCCTTAGCCTTTTAGTACCAATTATAATAAATAAGTAGAACACCTTGTTTATAGTTGATAGGTACAAAGAGTGGACAATACGCACTTAGACACCTTTACCTCTCACTTACAATAGAATAAAATAATAATGCTAAGAGTACATACTCGACATAACAGGCATTTATTGTTATAACAGGCTACAGTATTGCGTCAATAGTGTACTGACTGATTTAAAAAATACAAATATTCGGGTTTAGCACTTACCAACATGCATCACAATCATCATCTGTGCCATATATATTGTTACCCAAGTCCGCAGCGACATCATCATCGTCATCCACATGAGTACTAGGTGCAAATGGTTCACCAGTCTTTGTTTCATGGGACAAACGTCTATAAAATTGGTGGTGTATCAGTGCCACAAATTGCAGAAGTCCCATCAGGTCTTTATATTTTGTGCATTTCAGCTTTGGCTTCACAGCAATCGATTGAAGACTGGGAAGTTGTTTAGGCATTTTTCCTGTACATTGTTTTTTCGTTGGCAGTTTCTGGTACCTTCAGCTGATGTTGTCTTATAAAAGAGGGTATTCCGGTTTGCCTTTTCAAAATCAAGTACCTGCATTCCTCGTATCCCTGGCACAGTGTTCCTGAAGTACCGGTTTAGTGGTTGAAGATCAATGGGTCTTCATCCGTCATTTTAGTAACAACATATTTTTGACTTGCAGCGGCAGCCAGATTCATCAAGTCTTCCGGTATATAAATATCACGTTGGTTCCACTTTCTTTTAAGTTCAACGACCCCGAATTCCTGATCACATTAATTGTATGAATGTCCATAAACTAAGAAACAGTGATCAACAGTTTCAATTTGGTTGTTCGTAACAATATAACACCAAATTTTTACTATTAGCTGGCTCTTGTTCTGGCCTCCACAGTTCTCACTGAAGGCTGACATGTACTTCACAGTGTGAGGAAGACTGTGGATATACTTTAGCAGGCAAGATGCTATCTCTTGGCAGCCTCTACTTGCCTGTCCAAATGGTTCATATGGCTCTGAGCACTATGGGACTTAACATCTGAGGTCATCAGTCCCCTAGAACGTAGAACTACTTAAACCTAACTAACCTAAGGACATCACACAAATCCATGCCCGAGGCAGGATTCTAACTTGCGACCGTAGCGGTCACGCGGTTCCAGACTGAAGCGCCTAGAACCGCTCGGCACACGGCCGGCACTTGCCTGTCCTTCATGCCACATAAAAATATAGGCAGTACGAGTGGTTAAGTTGTGAATATTGAGACTGTAAAGTGGTTCAAATGGCTCTGAGCGCTATGGGACTCAACATCTGAGGTCAACAGTCCCCTAGAACATAGAACTACTTAAACCTAACTAACCTAAGGACATCACACAAATCCATGCCCGAGGCAGGATTCGAACTTGCGACCGTAGCGGTCACGCGGTTCCAGACTGAAGCGCGTAGAACCGCTCGGCACACGGCCGGCACTTGCCTGTCCTTCATGCCACATAAACATATGGGCAGTACTAGTGGTTAAGTTGTGAATATTGAGACTGTAAAGTGGTTCAAATGGCTCTGAGCACTATGGGACTCAACATCTGAGGTCAACAGTCCCCTAGAACTTAGAACTACTTAAACCTAACTAACCTAAGGACATCACACAAATCCATGCCCGAGGCAGGATTCTAACTTGCGACCGTAGCGGTCACGCGGTTCCAGACTGAAGCGCCTAGAACCGCTCGGCACACGGCCGGCACTTGCCTGTCCTTCATGCCACATAAAAATATAGGCAGTACGAGTGGTTAAGTTGTGAATATTGAGACTGTAAAGTGGTTCAAATGGCTCTGAGCGCTATGGGACTCAACATCTGAGGTCATCAGTCCCCTAGAACGTAGAACTACTTAAACCTAACTAACCTAAGGACATCACACAAATCCATGCCCGAGGCAGGATTCTAACTTGCGACCGTAGCGGTCACGCGGTTCCAGACTGAAGCGCCTAGAACCGCTCGGCACACGGCCGGCACTTGCCTGTCCTTCATGCCACATAAAAATATAGGCAGTACGAGTGGTTAAGTTGTGAATATTGAGACTGTAAAGTGGTTCAAATGGCTCTGAGCGCTATGGGACTCAACATCTGAGGTCAACAGTCCCCTAGAACATAGAACTACTTAAACCTAACTAACCTAAGGACATCACACAAATCCATGCCCGAGGCAGGATTCGAACTTGCGACCGTAGCGGTCACGCGGTTCCAGACTGAAGCGCGTAGAACCGCTCGGCACACGGCCGGCACTTGCCTGTCCTTCATGCCACATAAACATATGGGCAGTACTAGTGGTTAAGTTGTGAATATTGAGACTGTAAAGTGGTTCAAATGGCTCTGAGCACTATGGGACTCAACATCTGAGGTCAACAGTCCCCTAGAACTTAGAACTACTTAAACCTAACTAACCTAAGGACATCACACAAATCCATGCCCGAGGCAGGATTCTAACTTGCGACCGTAGCGGTCACGCGGTTCCAGACTGAAGCGCGTAGAACCGCTCGGCACACGGCCGGCACTTGCCTGTCCTTCATGCCACATAAAAATATAGGCAGTACGAGTGGTTAAGTTGTGAATATTGAGACTGTAAAGTGGTTCAAATGGCTCTGAGTGCTATGGGACTCAACATCTGAGGTCATCAGTCCCCTAGAACGTAGAACTACTTAAACCTAACTAACCTAAGGACATCACACAAATCCATGCCCGAGGCAGGATTCTAACTTGCGACCGTAGCGGTCACGCGGTTCCAGACTGAAGCGCCTAGAACCGCTCGGCACACGGCCGGCACTTGCCTGTCCTTCATGCCACATAAAAATATAGGCAGTACGAGTGGTTAAGTTGTGAATATTGAGACTGTAAAGTGGTTCAAATGGCTCTGAGCGCTATGGGACTCAACATCTGAGGTCAACAGTCCCCTAGAACATAGAACTACTTAAACCTAACTAACCTAAGGACATCACACAAATCCATGCCCGAGGCAGGATTCGAACTTGCGACCGTAGCGGTCACGCGGTTCCAGACTGAAGCGCGTAGAACCGCTCGGCACACGGCCGGCACTTGCCTGTCCTTCATGCCACATAAACATATGGGCAGTACTAGTGGTTAAGTTGTGAATATTGAGACTGTAAAGTGGTTCAAATGGCTCTGAGCACTATGGGACTCAACATCTGAGGTCAACAGTCCCCTAGAACTTAGAACTACTTAAACCTAACTAACCTAAGGACATCACACAAATCCATGTCCGAGGCAGGATTCTAACTTGCGACCGTAGCGGTCACGCGGTTCCAGACTGAAGCGCGTAGAACCGCTCGGCACACGGCCGGCACTTGCCTGTCCTTCATGCCACATAAACATATGGGCAGTACTAGTGGTTAAGTTGTGAATATTGAGACTGTAAAGTGGTTCAAATGGCTCTGAGCACTATGGGACTCAACATCTGAGGTCAACAGTCCCCTAGAACTTAGAACTACTTAAACCTAACTAACCTAAGGACATCACACAAATCCATGCCCGAGGCAGGATTCGAACTTGCGACCGTAGCGGTCACGCGGTTCCAGACTGAAGCGCGTAGAACCGCTCGGCACACGGCCGGCACTTGCCTGTCCTTCATGCCACATAAACATATGGGCAGTACTAGTGGTTAAGTTGTGAATATTGAGACTGTAAAGTGGTTCAAATGGCTCTGAGCACTATGGGACTCAACATCTGAGGTCAACAGTCCCCTAGAACTTAGAACTACTTAAACCTAACTAACCTAAGGACATCACACAAATCCATGCCCGAGGCAGGATTCTAACTTGCGACCGTAGCGGTCACGCGGTTCCAGACTGAAGCGCCTAGAACCGCTCGGCACACGGCCGGCACTTGCCTGTCCTTCATGCCACATAAAAATATAGGCAGTACGAGTGGTTAAGTTGTGAATATTGAGACTGTAAAGTGGTTCAAATGGCTCTGAGCGCTATGGGACTCAACATCTGAGGTCATCAGTCCCCTAGAACGTAGAACTACTTAAACCTAACTAACCTAAGGACATCACACAAATCCATGCCCGAGGCAGGATTCTAACTTGCGACCGTAGCGGTCACGCGGTTCCAGACTGAAGCGCCTAGAACCGCTCGGCACACGGCCGGCACTTGCCTGTCCTTCATGCCACATAAAAATATAGGCAGTACGAGTGGTTAAGTTGTGAATATTGAGACTGTAAAGTGGTTCAAATGGCTCTGAGCGCTATGGGACTCAACATCTGAGGTCAACAGTCCCCTAGAACATAGAACTACTTAAACCTAACTAACCTAAGGACATCACACAAATCCATGCCCGAGGCAGGATTCGAACTTGCGACCGTAGCGGTCACGCGGTTCCAGACTGAAGCGCGTAGAACCGCTCGGCACACGGCCGGCACTTGCCTGTCCTTCATGCCACATAAACATATGGGCAGTACTAGTGGTTAAGTTGTGAATATTGAGACTGTAAAGTGGTTCAAATGGCTCTGAGCGCTATGGGACTCAACATCTGAGGTCATCAGTCCCCTAGAACGTAGAACTACTTAAACCTAACTAACCTAAGGACATCACACAAATCCATGCCCGAGGCAGGATTCTAACTTGCGACCGTAGCGGTCACGCGGTTCCAGACTGAAGCGCCTAGAACCGCTCGGCACACGGCCGGCACTTGCCTGTCCTTCATGCCACATAAAAATATAGGCAGTACGAGTGGTTAAGTTGTGAATATTGAGACTGTAAAGTGGTTCAAATGGCTCTGAGCGCTATGGGACTCAACATCTGAGGTCAACAGTCCCCTAGAACATAGAACTACTTAAACCTAACTAACCTAAGGACATCACACAAATCCATGCCTGAGGCAGGATTCGAACTTGCGACCGTAGCGGTCACGCGGTTCCAGACTGAAGCGCGTAGAACCGCTCGGCACACGGCCGGCACTTGCCTGTCCTTCATGCCACATAAACATATGGGCAGTACTAGTGGTTAAGTTGTGAATATTGAGACTGTAAAGTGGTTCAAATGGCTCTGAGCACTATGGGACTCAACATCTGAGGTCAACAGTCCCCTAGAACTTAGAACTACTTAAACCTAACTAACCTAAGGACATCACACAAATCCATGCCCGAGGCAGGATTCTAACTTGCGACCGTAGCGGTCACGCGGTTCCAGACTGAAGCGCCTAGAACCGCTCGGCACACGGCCGGCACTTGCCTGTCCTTCATGCCACATAAACATATGGGCAGTACTAGTGGTTAAGTTGTGAATATTGAGACTGTAAAGTGGTTCAAATGGCTCTGAGCGCTATGGGACTCAACATCTGAGGTCATCAGTCCCCTAGAACGTAGAACTACTTAAACCTAACTAACCTAAGGACATCACACAAATCCATGCCCGAGGCAGGATTCTAACTTGCGACCGTAGCGGTCACGCGGTTCCAGACTGAAGCGCCTAGAACCGCTCGGCACACGGCCGGCACTTGCCTGTCCTTCATGCCACATAAACATATGGGCAGTACTAGTGGTTAAGTTGTGAATATTGAGACTGTAAAGTGGTTCAAATGGCTCTGAGCACTATGGGACTCAACATCTGAGGTCAACAGTCCCCTAGAACTTAGAACTACTTAAACCTAACTAACCTAAGGACATCACACAAATCCATGTCCGAGGCAGGATTCTAACTTGCGACCGTAGCGGTCACGCAGTTCCAGACTGAAGCGCCTAGAACCGCTCGGCACACGGCCGGCACTTGCCTGTCCTTCATGCCACATAAACATATGGGCAGTACGAGTGGTTAAGTTGTGAATATTGAGACTGTAAAGTGGTTCAAATGGCTCTGAGCGCTATGGGACTCAACATCTGAGGTCAACAGTCCCCTAGAACATAGAACTACTTAAACCTAACTAACCTAAGGACATCACACAAATCCATGCCCGAGGCAGGATTCGAACTTGCGACCGTAGCGGTCACGCGGTTCCAGACTGAAGCGCGTAGAACCGCTCGGCACACGGCCGGCACTTGCCTGTCCTTCATGCCACATAAACATATGGGCAGTACTAGTGGTTAAGTTGTGAATATTGAGACTGTAAAGTGGTTCAAATGGCTCTGAGCGCTATGGGACTCAACATCTGAGGTCATCAGTCCCCTAGAACGTAGAACTACTTAAACCTAACTAACCTAAGGACATCACACAAATCCATGCCCGAGGCAGGATTCTAACTTGCGACCGTAGCGGTCACGCGGTTCCAGACTGAAGCGCCTAGAACCGCTCGGCACACGGCCGGCACTTGCCTGTCCTTCATGCCACATAAAAATATAGGCAGTACGAGTGGTTAAGTTGTGAATATTGAGACTGTAAAGTGGTTCAAATGGCTCTGAGCGCTATGGGACTCAACATCTGAGGTCAACAGTCCCCTAGAACATAGAACTACTTAAACCTAACTAACCTAAGGACATCACACAAATCCATGCCCGAGGCAGGATTCGAACTTGCGACCGTAGCGGTCACGCGGTTCCAGACTGAAGCGCGTAGAACCGCTCGGCACACGGCCGGCACTTGCCTGTCCTTCATGCCACATAAACATATGGGCAGTACTAGTGGTTAAGTTGTGAATATTGAGGCTGTAAAGTGGTTCAAATGGCTCTGAGCACTATGGGACTCAACATCTGAGGTCAACAGTCCCCTAGAACTTAGAACTACTTAAACCTAACTAACCTAAGGACATCACACAAATCCATGCCCGAGGCAGGATTCTAACTTGCGACCGTAGCGGTCACGCGGTTCCAGACTGAAGCGCCTAGAACCGCTCGGCACACGGCCGGCACTTGCCTGTCCTTCATGCCACATAAAAATATAGGCAGTACGAGTGGTTAAGTTGTGAATATTGAGACTGTAAAGTGGTTCAAATGGCTCTGAGCGCTATGGGACTCAACATCTGAGGTCATCAGTCCCCTAGAACGTAGAACTACTTAAACCTAACTAACCTAAGGACATCACACAAATCCATGCCCGAGGCAGGATTCTAACTTGCGACCGTAGCGGTCACGCGGTTCCAGACTGAAGCGCCTAGAACCGCTCGGCACACGGCCGGCACTTGCCTGTCCTTCATGCCACATAAAAATATAGGCAGTACGAGTGGTTAAGTTGTGAATATTGAGACTGTAAAGTGGTTCAAATGGCTCTGAGCGCTATGGGACTCAACATCTGAGGTCAACAGTCCCCTAGAACATAGAACTACTTAAACCTAACTAACCTAAGGACATCACACAAATCCATGCCCGAGGCAGGATTCGAACTTGCGACCGTAGCGGTCACGCGGTTCCAGACTGAAGCGCGTAGAACCGCTCGGCACACGGCCGGCACTTGCCTGTCCTTCATGCCACATAAACATATGGGCAGTACTAGTGGTTAAGTTGTGAATATTGAGACTGTAAAGTGGTTCAAATGGCTCTGAGCACTATGGGACTCAACATCTGAGGTCAACAGTCCCCTAGAACTTAGAACTACTTAAACCTAACTAACCTAAGGACATCACACAAATCCATGTCCGAGGCAGGATTCTAACTTGCGACCGTAGCGGTCACGCGGTTCCAGACTGAAGCGCGTAGAACCGCTCGGCACACGGCCGGCACTTGCCTGTCCTTCATGCCACATAAACATATGGGCAGTACTAGTGGTTAAGTTGTGAATATTGAGACTGTAAAGTGGTTCAAATGGCTCTGAGCACTATGGGACTCAACATCTGAGGTCAACAGTCCCCTAGAACGTAGAACTACTTAAACCTAACTAACCTAAGGACATCACACAAATCCATGCCCGAGGCAGGATTCTAACTTGCGACCGTAGCGGTCACGCGGTTCCAGACTGAAGCGCGTAGAACCGCTCGGCACACGGCCGGCACTTGCCTGTCCTTCATGCCACATAAAAATATAGGCAGTACGAGTGGTTAAGTTGTGAATATTGAGACTGTAAAGTGGTTCAAATGGCTCTGAGCGCTATGGGACTCAACATCTGAGGTCATCAGTCCCCTAGAACGTAGAACTACTTAAACCTAACTAACCTAAGGACATCACACAAATCCATGCCCGAGGCAGGATTCTAACTTGCGACCGTAGCGGTCACGCGGTTCCAGACTGAAGCGCCTAGAACCGCTCGGCACACGGCCGGCACTTGCCTGTCCTTCATGCCACATAAAAATATAGGCAGTACGAGTGGTTAAGTTGTGAATATTGAGACTGTAAAGTGGTTCAAATGGCTCTGAGCGCTATGGGACTCAACATCTGAGGTCAACAGTCCCCTAGAACATAGAACTACTTAAACCTAACTAACCTAAGGACATCACACAAATCCATGCCCGAGGCAGGATTCGAACTTGCGACCGTAGCGGTCACGCGGTTCCAGACTGAAGCGCGTAGAACCGCTCGGCACACGGCCGGCACTTGCCTGTCCTTCATGCCACATAAACATATGGGCAGTACTAGTGGTTAAGTTGTGAATATTGAGACTGTAAAGTGGTTCAAATGGCTCTGAGCACTATGGGACTCAACATCTGAGGTCAACAGTCCCCTAGAACTTAGAACTACTTAAACCTAACTAACCTAAGGACATCATACAAATCCATGCCCGAGGCAGGATTCTAACTTGCGACCGTAGCGGTCACGCGGTTCCAGACTGAAGCACCTACAACCGCTCGGCCAGTTTCAGTTCGTCACATGTGGTGTCGGCAACATCTTTTGAAGATCAAAGCATATTGCAACATAGTTGTCGTCCGTTAATTCCTTGCAGTTACTTTTGGCTTCTTTTCCTGCTTCTTCCTTCCTGAGATGAAATTCTTTTTCAACTTCAGCTGCCTTTTTTCCATCAGGAGTACGACGTATAATATTCATTGGCAACCTGTCACAAGTTAAACAAGTATCAGTATGAAGCCTGTGAAAGCTATACAAACTTTCGCTTTTAGGATACACTTTTTGTCTTCGTGGCAAAATGTTTCATACATTTTATACGTTGTTGCCACACTTAAATTTGAATGTAAGTACTTTCAGTTTGGAGCTTTTGCTCTACTATAATGGCTTGAGTACATCGTGAATCTTCTTATATGCTTCTTGATTATTGCAATTCTGTTTGCTGTAATTTTATTTGAGGGCTCCTTCCTTCCCTGTTTTTCACGTGGCGAAATACCAGATGGGTTTGATTTTTTGTTAATGATAACGTTTCCTATACTTTTGTTAGATGTGCCAAGCGTTTTTACAAAAAAGGTTTTGCACACTCTAAAACCGTCCAGCTTATAAATACATGGTACGTCTTTGTGCGTAACTGCCGTGGCTTTTTTTCCTCAACACAGGCTGTACGTCTAGGCACCATTCAAGAATGATGTCTAAAATTCCCAGCAACCTAGTTTCCAATAATCTCTCAATATTGCCGCGCGGGGTAGCTGCACGGTCTCAGGCGTCTTGTTACGGTCCGCGCGGCTTTCCTCGTCGGAGGTTCGAGTCCTCCCTCGGGCATGGGTGTGTATGTCATCCTTAGCATAAGTTAGTTTAAGTTAGATTAAGTAGTGCGTGAGCTTAGGGACCGATGACCTCAGCAGTTTGGTTCCGTAAGACCTTACCACAAATTTTCAAATTTTCTAAATATTAATTCTACAATGTCTTCCTCTGCTCAGATTTCCAGGTGTGCTCCATCCTTACCCTTTTTTCCCTGGCAGAGGTTCAGGAGGAATAGCACTGGCCGGCAAGTCCTCAATTTGACCAGGTCGTCGTTCTGCTGCTTCTTCTGTGTCACCTAAAAATAATGTATACTAAATCAGGGTTTTTGTAATGACGGCTAACAACGTTTGGTATCTTAAACTGTATTAAAATGTAAACACAAAAATAAACAAGCTAGATATCTAGCTTCAGACGTATACAACTTACAAATGTAAATACCTGAAGAAGCCTCATTGGTTTCATCATCGTCATCACAAGGATTCCAATCACTGTCTTTATCTGAATCATGACCATCTCCAAACAGTGGTGCATCACTGCTAGTACTTGTATTACTGTCATTGTAATTATTGGTATCGCCATGACTGTTTCTATTACCAGCCTTGGGCATAGGATCTGGAAACAAGTACTTTTTTAAAACAAATTCATACACACTTTCATTGTTTGTTGCTACACTGATGAGAGACCTAAAGTTTCCGTACTTCTACTACTAAACAAATAAATTGTTACCTAGATATAAATACGTAAGCAAGTAGAAAAAAATAGTGTTATAACAAAACGTACCAAACATATGCAGCTTAGGTTGAATGTACCATTCATTGTATACAAACGATGTATCTACAATTACTTTGTATGAAACGCCCAAATGCGACTAAACACATCACGAAATGGTGATGTGTCAGCTAGTCTTGTTCGAAAGATAATGTGGTGACTCGCTTTTTCACTAGCACTGATGTCTGCTTTCACGAGTGGAATCTATTGCACTATGTGAGTGCAGGCTTTCTCGGCGAATTTCATATATGAAGTCTTCACGGGTTGTCAGCCGAGTAGCGTCATCGTCTCGTAACAACGTTGCGATGGAATGCGTCTCCATCATCTTCAGGCGAAGTCTCCTGAAGATGATGGAGACGCATTCCATCGAAACATTACTACGAAGCGACGACACTACTCGGCACTCGGCTGACAACCCGTGAAGACTTCATATATCTAGTGCACTGTTTGGTGGTAAAGGGGTCCTAGTGATATTGGACCGCTAGTGCGCTATTGTTTAACTACAACTAACCAAGTAGTCGAGGGGGTTCACGCTAGATGGCACGTACTGTCGATAAAATCACTAGGATCCCTTTATCACAGAACAGGTTAGTATTATCACGTCCCATTCCTGAACTTAACCCATTTTTGTCAAAAATGTCATTTAGATCCCTTGGCCTCTGGGGTCCTCTTTGTATTCCCCAGCCGCTGTGCTGGTACACAGTGTACGTCTCATTTCCTTTCTCTCCACATGTTTCTGTCCCGTTCACGGATAGCAAGCTGGAAGAAAGACGGTTGGTACCGCTTCTCACGGGCCCAAATTACTCTCGTTTTTAGCTATGTTGTCATTACGTGGAAATACAGGTTACCGGTTGGAGCAGTACGTTTCATGATTCACACTGAAGCATAGGTTCGCACAATTTTGTGAGTAGGGTTCTCTTTGTAACGTCTCCAACTGTAGTTTGTAGAGCATTGCTGTAATATTATCATGCTGACTCAGCAAATCCGTGACGAATCGTGCAGCCCTTCTTAGACTCTTGTTCTCTTTCTCTTTTTCTTTCTTGTTGGTAAGGGTCTGAAGCTGATGAATACTGATGAGGAATTATTCGAACAAGAGTCTCGTAAGCGACGTATTCCTTGCGTGAATTGCACATCTTCGAAATCCTCTAATACAGCTGCCTTCCCAATGGCCAGATTTATGCAGTCGTTCCGTCTTACACCGCTACGCGAGGGGACTCTTAGATGCTTTCAGTCTTTGATTGAATCCAGTGATTGTGGTCGATCACATAGTCAAAGGATATCGGAACTTTTAGTCTGTTTACACAGATTACATTACATTTACATTAGACTCTCTCTAATTCGGCCATTCCTGGCACATATGAGTGCCGGATTAGCGGAAGTGCCGGATTATTGAGTGTCTGAAATTTATTTTATTCATTTATTTTGTTTTTTATTTATTTTGAAAACATAGGGGATATAGTGTAGTGTACTTTATTAAACCGAAGGATACAGTTTTAAAACGTAGAGGATATACTTTATTACATCCAAAAATACATTAATTTTCAAAGAAAACTTAGTCGTTGAGTGTACAATATACTGTACACAATTATACAGTCGTATCACTCACTATGAAACATGTCCCTAATTTTTAACTGTCGCAATGATGATAACCGACGATGGCATGCTTTATCATGCAACCGCTTTATAAGCATTACACCGTTACTGCATGTATCTGGTTGTTGCATAATGTACTCCAGGAAGACCTCGGCAGCTTCAGCACCAGCAGTGTGAGAAATCTTCATGCTCTCTCCTCCTGTGTTCTCTTCTTCATCACTTTCATCATTATTTTCTTGCACGCTTTTGATTATTTCTTCATCTGCTAAAGTTTGGTCCGTATCACAGGTTTCCTCATTCATCATCAATTTCTTCTCCTCATGGAAGGTTGCGGAGCATATCAGTGTAAAAGTAATTGATAATTCCGAATTGACTGGCTCATCGCTGTCACTCACTACTGGACCCAACTCGGCATTAATGGATGGCCACAATTTTCTCCAGCTCTTCATTATGGTAGCGCCCTCCACTCTATCCCATGCTTTGGCTATTTGGAAAACAACATCACGTATGTTAATTGCTTTCCACGGCTTCAGCATAGTCTCGATAAGGTTGTTTCCACTTTCGTTGAGCAAGGAGACGAGAAGTGAATGTCGATAATGACGTTTAACTGATTCCAAAATTCCCTGGTCCATGGACTGCATTAGAGCTGTCACATTGGGTGGGAGAAAGAGTGCTTGTATACCATCTGACTTTAGAGAAACATCTAAAGAATGACTGGCAGCATTGACAGTTATAAGGATAGCTTTCAGTGGAAGCTTTTTATTCTGTAGCTATTTTCTCACTGCTGGTACAAACGGTTCGTGGAACCACCGAGAGAATATTTGTCTGTCCATCCATGCTTCCTTCCGAGCGCAATACTGCACTGGTAGAGTATTTATGTCAGTGTTGTTGAATACAATTTGGATGTTGGGATTTTCAAATCACCATAAGCGGTAGTTTATGACTCCCATTTGCATTACAACACGCCATTAATGTTACGCGATGTTTCTGTTGCTTGTAACCACGAGCTTCCTTCTCGTTGTTGGCAGTTGATGATTTTGAAGGAAGCATCTTGTAAAAGAGTCCTGTTTCATCAGCATTATACAAGGCATCAGCAGTTAAATCTTCTTCCTCTGTTATCTTCCGTTTCTTGCTTACAAACTTATCGATAGCTGAGATACTTCCCCGGTGACTTTCCTGGTGCAATAATTTACCAACATCCGTATGTATTGTAGAAATTTATTTTATGAACTTCTTATATGCTACCAGTTTCGGCATTACATTGATGCCATCTTCAGGCCCCACACGTCATAGTCGTAAAATCACTATACACGGAAGGAGCCATATAACTGGATCCGTGAATCGAATCGCTATGCAACAGTTCTTGGTGGCATCAATGTAATGCCGAAACTGGTAGCATATAAGAAGTCCACACAATAAATTTATACAATACATACGGCTGTTGGTAAATTACTGCATCAAGAAATACATGCCAGCTGTTGTCCCACAGTCCATAATGGATCAACAAAGATCCCCCGGTGACTGTCAGCTGCCGAATGCCATGTCGGTTTTTCCAGTTTGATAGTCAATCTTCGCTCGCTGCAAACTAGTTACTACCGCCAAGTTGTTTGTTTAATGCAGCTGCTTTTTCCTTTATAATCGGGCCACTGCCTAGAATTCCTTTATTGCGTTGTTGTATGAACCATCTATAAACAGCTGCATCCAGTTCTTCATTCTCAGTCTTTTGAATAACCTTCCGTTTTCCCAACTCAATATCCATTTGTGTTGAGTACTCTCGAATAACATCTTCTTTCTTTTTGATGTCATAAATAGTTGCTCGTCCAACATTGAATTCAGCAGCAATGCCTTTCTGCGAAGAACCCCGATTTAATTTACCTAAAATTTCGAGATTCTGATTATTTTCAGCCATAATGGCTGTGTTTGTGAACCGTGACTGTGTGGGATAATTATTTATTTCAACTTTCTGCTACCAGTCACTTTTCATTTTATGCTTAATCTAACATAGTGCAACGCGTTTCGAACATGTTCTGTTCATCTTCAGGCGTTTATACATACATACATACATACATGCATAGAGAAATGTTACTTAAAAATAAACAGTCTTAAACTAGCTTAATCAAGAACACTTTGTCCATTGTTTTTTTTTTTTTGTAGATGATGGTGTGGCATTTGGGGAAGGAGGGGGAAGTGTATGGCTAGAAATCGAAATCAGTGATGTCTTCTGCTGGTTTTCTTCTTTGTGGTTGACTGTGTATATCACAGCCTGTATAGGATGCAGATAGATTTGCATCAGTTATGTGTTACGAAAATAATGTGAAAGGCTTTTATATGACAGTTGATCATTTACAGTTTCATCAATTGCAATTTGTGCAGTGGATTACGTTCGAAATGAGTGACAAAATATAATGTGCAATAGTGTAATGTCAATCAACAGCTCCATCATTACACCAGTGATGCAAGTGAAGCAGCAAGATGATGAAATTGTAAGTGATCAACTGTCATATAAAAGCCTTTCACACTATTTTCGCGACACATAGCTGATGGAAATCTGTCTGCATCCTATACAGGCTGTGATATTCATAGTCAACCACAAAGAAGAAAACCAGCAGAAGACATCACTTATTTCGATTTCTAGCCATACTCTGCCGCCCTCCTTCCCCCCAAATGCCATCCCAGCAGCTGCAGTAAAAAACAATGGACAAAGTGTTCTAGATAAATCTAGTTTAAGAATGTTTATTTTTAAGTAGCATTTCTCTATGTATGTATGTATAAACGCCCGAAGATGAACAGAACATGTTAGAAACGCGTTGCATTATGTTAGATTAAGCATAAAATGAAAAGTGACTTTTAGCAGAAACTTGAAATAAATAATTTGAGATTCTGCTTGAGGTCTAGTATTTCCTTTTAGAAGACATGATCCCGATCTGTAAAGAAAGCTACAATTTCAAATACAGTGTATAAAACACTTTTTAACTAAGCATTCTTGCCCACGATAATTCATTGTGCAAGTGTTTTTGGAGGTGAGCCGGATTACTGAGAGGCCGGACTACTGAGGGCCGGATTAGCGAGAGTCTAGTGTATTTATTTTTAGAGCCAGTATCCAATCTTTACACCAGACACTGATAATCTGTGAGTCGATGGTCACTTATCATCTGCTGAAAGCCCTCTGAGGCTGAGTGAAGAAAGTGATAAATAATTTGCAATAGAACGTCCACTCTCTGAGTTTTCATTCACAGACACTAATATTTGTGGCATTCACAGACACTAATATTTGTGGAAAAAGCAACATCAAGAAGAAGTGTACGTGGGACTGAAACAAACTTAATACCACGTATTAGGCACATGAAAGGACACAGACAATAAAAATTAGAGACGTGCACATGATTTCTGACTTGGAGATGTGGATGTGTTCTTCTGGAAATTCGCATCATGCAGTTTGTACAGGAGTCCACAAAGAATTAATAATATTTGCTGGAGGGCCGTAATGAATACGTTGCCGATCAACCGTACCCCAGACGTTTCCGTGGAGCCCAGAGAAGCAGTGGTACCTGTCGTTCTTCCAAGAGGCTTGTATATTACTCGCCGCATGTTCCCAGGCATTACCCTACTGAAATATGGCCTTTGACGTTGGTTGAAAGAGAAGAAGTACCACAGGCTATGAAACTTCTGTGAGGTCAGCTTTCTTCAAAAGTACATGGATGGAAGCTATCGCGGATGAGTAAGAAAAGCATTTCTGCTATGTTAGAATATAGAGTTAATGATATGCCACTTTCCTCTGTCACGTCGATCAAATATCTAGGCATGACGTTCCGAACGAGCTGAAATACATGAAATAGAGTGAGCGCAAGCAGTCAGTTGTAGAGAAGGTGACTGCCCCACAGCAGTATATTGGCAGGGTTCTATGAAACTCCGGAGCACCTATAAACGATTTCACGAACACAATGCTTGTGCGAACTATTCTTGAGTGATTTGCGATTCCCACCATGTCGGATAGAAGGAACGCACCGAAGCAATTTTGAAGTGTGCTGCTAGATTTATTATCTGTCGGTTCGAGTAGTACGAGAAAGCTACCAAAATGCTCCGTGAGTATAGATGGGATCTTTGAAGGCGAGAAGACAGTCTCTTGTAGAATCACTATTGAGGAGGTATAGTGGAACAGCATCTGCGACTGACTGCAAAACGATTGTACTGCCTCCAACGTTCACTTCGCACAATGATCGTAAGGATAGGACAGGGTAATTAAGGCTCGTATTGAGGTATGCAAGCAAGCGTTTTCACCTCGCTCCATTTGAGAATACAACTTACCCCCCACCATCCATTGTACAGTGGCTTGCGGAACAAGTATGTAGATGTATATGTCCGAGGTTTACTCTAATGAAAATTTTGAAAGTAAAATAAAATTTCTAAAATTTATGCCATCGATATGGCAGTTAATAGGCATTATCCTTGTGTTTCGTAAAATAACCGACAGATGGAAGCCTTTTGTTGAATCATTGAGAGGACGTTGCGTCAATAGGAAGATGACCCGCCATAGTCGACCTGCGCCGCGTTAGAGCAGCGATATGTAGTGTTTATTGAGTAGAGAAGCTGCTAAACCTGCGGAAATGCATCGCAGGATGAAAGCACAGTATAGTTATTCGCTTTTGTTTCTGCAGCAAGTGTAAGAATGGTTCAGAAAGTCTAAAAGAAACGTAACTTCTGTAGAAGAGTCTCCACACCTGGACACCACGTAGTGACGGATGAAAATACTGCCGCGGTGGAAGAGCTTGTGAAGAAAAACGGGGATATTAATACAAACGAAATAAAGACTGTTTTAAACATTGGTGTAGATGTGGACATAATATTGCCCATGATTTGCTGCGACTCAGTAAAGTGCTCGCAAGACGGGTGCCACGTCAGTAGACAGCTGAAATAGAGATCCCCGGACCAATGCCTGTGAGGAGCTTTCGCACCGTTTCCAGGTAGAAGTCACTGAATTTATGGACATAATTGTTGTTACAGGGAATGAAAACATTGTGATCTGCCACGAACCTGAAACAAAATGATCGAGTTTCGCTGAAACCAAAACAATTGAAAGCGTTGCATGAAAAGGAGCTAATATTGATTAGTAATTCAACCTAAAATCTGTTGTGAAATCACCTTCGCCCTGCAACCAAGAATAAACGACGAGGACTTTTCACTGCAGGTGTTTTGTTACAGCACGACAACGCTCGTCCCAGTACTGATCGCTTAACGGTGGCACCAACACAGGAAATTAAATGTTCAAATGTGTGTGAAATCTTATGGGACTTAACTGCTAAGGTCCTCAGTCTCTAAGCCTACACACTACATAACCTAAATTGTCCTAAGGACAAACACACGCACCCATGCCCGAGGGAGGACTCGAACCTCCGCCGGGACCAGCCGCACAGTCCATGACTGCAGCGCCTTAGACCGGAAATTAAATCTGAATACCTCTAACACCTACCTTGCTCGCCAGATTTCGCCCCGAGTGGCTTTCATGTGTTCGGAGGGCTCAAAGATGCCTTGGGAATTTAACATTTCAGAAGAGGTGAAGAAGTTAAGTTGGGTTGTTTGGGGGAAGACACCAAACTGCGAGGTCATCGATCTCATCGGATTCGGGAAGGACGGGGAAGAAAGTCAGCTGTGCTCTTTCAAAGGAACAATCTCGACATTTGTCTGGAACGATTTACGGAAATCACAGAAAACCTAAATCGCCTAAATCGGGATGGCCGGACGCTGGTTTGAACCGTCGTCCTTCCGAATGCGAGTCCAGAGTGCTAACTACTGCGCCACCTCTCTCGGTAGGTTAGGAAGTGAAAACAGCTGTGCACGAGGTGTAAAGGTACTTCCGAAACGGTGGAATGCATGCATTAAGCATCTTGGGGCCTATGTCGAAAAATGATATACCTATAATATTTCTGATTTCCCCATTAACATAATAATATATCACTATGGATTTATTTTGAATCACACTCGTAGATACAGTGTGACAGTTATTGAACTATGTGAAACAAAATCGCCATAACGTTTGGACGATTTGCTCTAGGACGTTCAAACTGCACGGTTGGTCGCGAGGTATGATGTGAATAACTATGCGCATGCCACGGCGAAGGGCGCTTTCATTTGGATAGGTTCGTCAACAAGCAAAATCGGCGCGTTGGGGGGGACTGAGAATCCGCATTTCGAGATCGAGATATCTCCTCACCCTCAACGTGTGACTGTGTGATGTGCAATGTCCATTCACGGAATAATCGGTGCGTTATTCCTTGATGGCACAGTGACTACCGAACGGTACGTACACGTTTTGGAAGATGATTTCATATCCAGTATCGAAAGTCACCATGATTTCGTCAAGATGTGGTTAATGGAAGACGGAGCTCGATCCCATTGAAGCATGAGAGTGATCTGCTGGAGGAGCAATCTGGGGACCGCATTCTGGGTCTGGGGTACCCATAGAGCACTGAAATGGGCCTCGATTGGCCGCCATATTCTCCGGATCTGAACACATGCGACTCCTTTTTGTGAGGCTCTTTTAAAGACAAGCTGTACAGCAATAACCCCAAAACCATTGCTGAGCTGAAACCAGCCATTCAGGAGATCATCGACAACATCGACGTTCTGACACTTCACCGCGTCATGCAGAATTTCACTATTTGGGGGGGGGGGGGGGTGGAGGTGATGTTGGATCCAGCCGTTTGGATGTTGAAACATCCGATCGGGTCGTAGCAACCCCGTCACCAGCGGCGTGCAACTTGCCACATTTATACCGTGAGTGGTGCTTACACGCATAGTGGAGAACCACTTGCTTGTTGTTCTCGATCGAAGATCAGACCATCTGATTCGGCTCTTCCTTATGCAACAACCTCTGTAACGAACATGAGGTTTTTGAGGTTCACTGCGTCAGCTGGATTCTCACCTGTAGCTCAGTTCCGAGTATGTGCAACCAGCATATTGCGCTCAAGAAACGAGTCATGTACTACAACTCAACAGTTGGCTTCACAAACTCTCAAAAATGTCACCTTTAAACGTAACCTATACTGCGAACCACTCTACAGATCAGTCTCTCACCACAACACAGATTCCA
Source organism: Schistocerca piceifrons (assembly GCF_021461385.2). Classification (NCBI taxonomy): domain Eukaryota; kingdom Metazoa; phylum Arthropoda; class Insecta; order Orthoptera; family Acrididae; genus Schistocerca; species Schistocerca piceifrons. The sequence goes on from NC_060149.1 coordinate 668,988,473, forward strand.
AAAAAATAATATAGACGGAAAAAAATTATCAGTGTTGTGCACTCAGATTGCCACCAGTCTGGTTGCCCATTTCTGCCACTACTGTACGAAGACCAAAGTAGGTTTCAGCAGCTGACAGCAGACATCATATGCAATGACTTCCCATGATCTTTGACAACTCAGTGTTTATGTGCATTCATGTATCTCTTTTCCCCCACTAAAGACAAAATGTGGTTTCCTTTAATCAAATACAGGAAAATTAAATAAAATTATCGTGTGGCATGGTTGGTCGGCAGGCCTCAACTGGGGAAGTTCGGCGGCCGGGTTGCAAATCGTATTTCAGGTGACGCCACAGTGGTGACTTGCTTGTCGGTGATGATGAGGACATCGCAACACCCAGCCCACAGGCAGAGGAAATCTCCAGTCCAGCCAGGGATCGAACCCGAGCCCATGTCAACTTTGGGAATGACTGTTGCATAACTTTTAGGCTCTATTGTGGTGACAGCAATCTGGCTGCTCGTACTGATGAGAGAAATAGCGGAAAAATGACAGGTTTCTGAGCCTGAGGCTCTATTTCACATATCTTGCTGTCTCGACTCCCACAATCTTATAAGCAACTCTTACATCATACAGGGAGACAATTATTGAACTATATGAAAAACGGTAAATTAGTTACAAACTACGGCGTGCACACACTTCATTCAACGTGTAAATGTCACTACATCGTTGGCGACGGTGTGGGTGTTTCTCCTCCGGTGAGTCTCACCGGAGGAGAAACACCCCTCTGAAGATGTCCAGCGCAGCTCTGGACGAAACCTTAGGAGCTGAAGAGTTTCATGGACCACGACCTTACATCCCGGAAGGATTACAAGAAGATACATCAGAAGGAGTTTGTGATCTGTCATCACGTGATACTCTGCCCCACATACAGGGTGTTACAAAAGGGTACGGCCAATCTTTCAGGAAACATTCCTCATACACAAAGAAAGAAAATATGTTATGTAGACATGTGCCCGGAAACGCTTACTTTCCATGTTAGAGCTCATTTTATTACTTCTCTTCAAATCAAATTAATCACGGAATGGAAACACACAGCAACAGAACGTACAAGCGTGACTTCAAACACTTTGTTACAGGAAATGTTCAAAATGTCCTCCGTTAGCGAGGATACATGCATCCACCCTCCGTCGCATGGAATCCCTGATGCGTTGATGCAGCCCTGGAGAATGGCGTATTGTATCACAGCCGTCCACAATACGAGCACGAAGAGTCTCTACATTAGGTACCGGGGTTGCGTAGAAAAGAGCTTTCAAATGCCCCCATAAATGAAAGTCAAGAGGGTTGAGGTCAGGAGAGCGTGGAGGCCATGGAATTGGTCCGCCTCTACCAATCCATCGGTCACCGAATCTGTTGTTGAGAAGCGTACGAACACTTCGACTGAAATGTGCAGGAGCTCCATCGTGCATGAACCACATGTTGTGTCGTACTTGTAAAGGCAAATGTTCTAGCAGCACAGGTAGAGTATCCCGTATGGAATCATGATAACGTGCTCCATTGAGCGTAGGTGGAAGAACATGGGGCCCACTCAAAACATCACCAACAATGCCTGCCCAAACATTCACAGAAAATCTGTGTTGATGACGTGATTGCACAATTGCGTGCGGATTCTCGTCAGCCCACATATGTTGACTGTGAAAACTTACAATTTGATCACGTTGGAATGAAGCCTCATCCGTAAAGAAAACATTTGCACTGAAATGAGGATTGACACATTGTTGGATGAACCATTCGCAGGAGTGTACCCGTGGAGGCCAATCAGCTGCTGATAGCGTCTGTACACGATGTACATGGTACGGAAACAACTGGTTCTCCCGTAGCACACTCCATACAGTGACGTGGTCAACGTTACCTTGTACAGCAGCAACTTCTCTGACGCTGACATTAGGGTTATCGTCAACTGCACGAAGAATTGCCTCGTCCATTGCAGGTGTCCTCGTCGTTCTAGGTCTTCCCCAGTCTGGAGTCATAGGCTGGAATGTTCCGTGCTCCGTAAGACGCCGATCAATTGCTTCGAACGTCTTCCTGTCGGGACATCTTCGTTCTGGAAATCTGTCTCGATACAAACGTACCGCGCCACGGCTATTGCCCCCATGCTAATCCATACATCAAATGGGCATCTGCCAACTCCGCATTTGTAAACATTGCACTGACTGCAAAACCACGTTCGTGATGAACACTAACGTGTTGATGCTACGTACTGATGTGCTTGATTCTAGTACTGTAGAGCAATGAGTCGCATGTCAACACAAGCACCGAAGTCAACATTACCTTCCTTCAATTGAGCCAACTGGCAGTGAATCGAGGAAGTACGGTACATACTGACGAAACTAAAATGAGCTCTAACATGGAAATTAAGCGTTTCCGGACACATGTCCACATAACATCTTTTATTTATTTGTGGGTGAGGAATGTTTCCTGAAAGTTTGGCCGTACCTTTTTGTAACACCCTGTAGATATGTGTGGATCTTGTAAACAGCATTGATAATAGCTAGAACCTCATTTTCTGGCTGAGAGTACTTTCCTCACGCTACGTTCATAGCCTTCAAGGCAAATGCAATGAGGTTTTCAGATCCATCTTGCTCACAGTGGGATAAAACTGCTCCAGTATCATAAGGGCAAGCCATCTGTAGCTAATGGTTTTCTGGCGAGTATATGAAAAAACAACGTGCTGACCTGAGTGGCTGTTTAAGAGATCTGAATACGTTATCAAACTCTGAAGAGTAGATAAACTGAGTTTCCTTCCTTTGCATTGCGTTTAGAGTTTGCAAAAATTTTATGTGTATCCGGTCCTGTAAAAGTTATGTCGTGGCTCTGAGCACTATGGGACTTAACATCTATGGTAATCAGTCCTCTAGAACTTAGAACTACTTAAACCTGACTAACCTAAGGACAACACACAACCCCCAGTCATCACGAGGCGGAGAAAATCCCGGACCCCGCCGTGAATCGAACCCGGGAACCTGGGCGTGGGAAGCCAGAACGCTACCGCACGACCACGAGCTGCGGACACTTATGTCGTCTAGGTAATTGCAGCAAGCCAGACGTTCGGGGATCCGCTGTTCTAAATAGCCCTGAAAAATAGTGGGAGCACTGGGAATCCCAAATGGTAGTTTCTGATATTGGCGTAAGCCGAGTGGTGTGTTCAAGACGCACATCCGTGAACTTGGTTGTTTACCAGAACTATCCATCAGAGTGATAAGCATCTCTGCCGGTCGTGATGGTTGTATAACCCTTTTAGGTGTACACAAGGTGGCAATCGCCGAGTATGTTTGCCAATTTCTTCATTTTCCTGTCAAATTCTAAACTTTTTGTAGTTCTAAGCACTTCTTCTAAGGAAGGACCTCATGCCTTTTTGAAGCCTGATTGCGAAGTACTTTCTAGGGAGCATATCGAATAATTACAGAATCTATATACGTCAGCTTACACTGTCCATCAGAACATACTGGACAACAATGAAGACTTAGTTCTTTAAGATCAACTACCTGTGACAGTATGATTTAGTTTCTACTTCCCGATTATGACAGAATTTTAGCCTGGACAACATCATATGCAGTTTTCGTTTGGAATATTCTGAGAGAAATTCACAAATCCTAGAGAACGACAAACTATCAACAACTACTTGAATAATGAGATCTAGTTTGCTGAGAAAGTACACTACTTTCTGAGACGTCCATGACAGGTGAAAAGATTTATGCAGATCAGGATCGTTTTCGTTGCAAAGAGTGAAACGATGAAGTAATGGCTGCAGGTACTTTTCCTAGTCATCAGCTCCACCATGTAATGACGGGTAAGGTTTTGCCGCTATAACTGCTGTCAACGTTGCTATCTGCTGTTGCTGCATGGCCATCTGCTGCTAATATCGTTCCTCTTGAGCCTCTATGTGAAGTTGCCGGGATTTAAAGAACAGTAATATTGCAGTGTCCACCTTGTAGCACTGAGGGTTTGTAGTCTCGTCGGCGCTGCTGAGTCGTGGTACGCGGCTCGTTATGAAGCACAACACACTGGTTACGTAGGATAAAAGTACGAGTTCCAGTCGTGGTAGACTATGAGCTGTAGGTGAGAATCCGGACTCCACAGTAAACCTCGCAATGTCCAAGTCCGTCGCAGTGGTCATCGTACAAATAACGGATGGATCAAGGGGTCTTAGTATCATTCTAGAACTAAATGCAGTTGATCCTCCGCTACACATGTCGGCACCTTTATTGCGATTCAGAAGAAGCTGATGGTACCACATGATTGTAATCAGCGCTGGGATGCGTGTTGCTAGCTTTTAATGCCGCTCGCTGTGTAAACGCTGTGATTCGTGCGTCGCTGGTGGTGGGACCGCTGCAAACTTGATCGCACGTATCGATATCCGACTCACTGGACACGGCACAAACGAATGTGAATACGAAATCCTAGTTGTGATGACATACTGATATGTAGCGTTATATAAGGTTATGTGGAAAATGACAGTAAAACGAGTCAATTGGATCCGTTTCATAAATGTTAAGAGCTTTTCGCATGTTAACACGCTAGCAGTATCTGGTTCTTCGTCATTTTCGTGCAGCCACAATGGCACAAAACCTCCAGAGGTGTTTATTTACCCATACACAGCCCGTTTTGTACCTATTTTTCCTTGTATTTGTCTGTGTGTGGACGAACGCGTGCTTAAGGATGTTTTGAAGTTGCCTCCACGTGGTCAGAGTTGGTAGAATTGAAGGTTTACATTTCCAACCTAACCTGACAGTATAAAGTCGTAGAATCCAGAGAGTTTATCGAGCGTTGACAGGGCGAGGGCTGGGTCAGTGCACCCCCACCAAGCAGTTCGTATTCCGGCCCTCGGCTACGCCTGTCCTACCTCCCCCGGCCACTGGTTGAATAGTCTGAGCTTGCTCGCCATCGCCGGCCGGAGTGGCCGAGCGGTTCTAGGCGCTACAGTCTGGAACCGCGCGACCGCTACGGTCGCAGTTTCGAATCCTGCCTCGGGTATGGATGTGTGTGATGTCCTTAGGTTGGTTAGGTTTAAGTAGTTCTGAGTTCTAGGGGACTGATGACCTGAGAAGTTAAGTCCCATAGTGCTCAGAGCCATTTGAACCATTTTTGCTCGCCATCTGGCAGTTGTGGCTAACGTCTGGATTGTATGTGATGGTGGCTTGTTTTGGCAATCCACTGGTAGAGAGGAACAAGGGTATTAGTGTTACTTAAGTTGATTCTAGACAGGATCACTAACCTTTTCTTTGAGCCATAATGTTAGGGTAGATGTTCTTTGTGTGTTTGTGTGGTAAAGTGTGGTAAATTCCTATGGGACCAAACTGCTAAGGTCATCGGTCCCTAGGCCTAAAAACTACTTAATCTAACTTAAACTAGGTTACGCTGAGGACAATACACACACCCATGCCCGAAGGAGGACTCGAACCTCCCACGGGGGAGCCGCGCGAACAGTGGCAAGGCCCCCTAGACCGTGCGGCTACCCCTCGAGGCGATGTTCTGTGACCTAATTTTTATTTGCAGTTTTTACCTGTATATTTGCTCGATTTCGCGTGGTTGAGTGAAATGGAAATGGGTTCCTTTGTATCGTTAGCAGTTCCACATGAGTTATCAGTTTTGCTATAGACTGTTATTGTATTCATAATATATCAGTTGACCATGCATTCCTCCTCCCCTAAATCCGGGTTATTAATTTGAGAATCGTAATTTTTGGATATTTTTGACGAGTTATCTTTGTGTTCACCGCAGTGCTACTTGACCATTAACCTGACCACGTTTCCAGAAGTTGCTTACTATAGTAAAGCTGTTTTGTGAACTGTGCAGATTCAGATACCTATACGAGGCAGAAGTTTCCACTACTTTTCTATTTTTTGGATTTTTCTGGAGTTAGAATAAATTGGCCTTCAGCCCATGATGCACTTCTAGAGACGTTATTTGAGCAAAACTGCACTGTTCAAAACAAAGATTGTAATGTGTAGAGTGAGATAGGTACCTACACAGTGGGCATGTTGCCATTAGTTTCCTATTTCTCAGATTTTCTCAGAGTTAACGCAAATTTTGCCTTCAGCTCACCACATGACCTCAGTATAACGCTAGAGCCAAACCACCTTGTTAGAAGTGTAGACCACAAAACACTGAACTGAAGAACTACCTACATACACGTTGCACTTTACCTACTTTTCATACTTTTGAATTTATTCGAGAGTGTGCGTTTTTCATCCACCACCCCTCCAAATGCTCTGAATCAAAACATTCTGGATCTATGCATTCAATCATGCTAACAGGGGTATTATTTTGAGTAAAACGATTATCTGTACTTCTTCGAAAAACCTCTCAGTAGCCGATTTAGAGATTTTTTTCGAATTTGGTATTGGCTATGGAGCTACTCTTGCAAGCCCAGTGCATGTTCTTGACACTGTTGATTGATCTCTGACCTCTGGAATATGAATAGTTAGTAAAGTAGTTTCTGCAAAGTTTTTGCATGAAGAGATATTGTGTGATTTGATTACTTCCTGTCCCTTCCTTGTTGTAGCCTCCTGTAATCCAAAAAGCTAGGCTGTATTAATTTACATGTTTATAATTATTTCTTCAACTTAGTTACATGAGGGATTATGATTGGCACTGTTCATGAGAAGTTTGTTTTTGAAGCACAAATGCTTATGAAAGAAATGTGCTTTCTGAACCCCATGAATACCTTCTGGGAATATGTATAACAGCGAATCACCTTTACCAAGTAATAAATCCTTAGTTGATTTCTGAAGCACATTCAAGCTGTACCTCCTTAATCCCAATCCAACTCATACAGTGCTCAGACCTCTTGAATATATGCAATGCCTATTAAACTGCCAGTTTTAAAAAAGAAAGTAAGCGACTCAACACAAGTTAGTGTATTCCATTGTCATGTGCATTCGTACGCCAGCCTCCCATCTCATAACATGTCTGTCATGAAGTTAATCTTTACTATCTGAGTTTCCACTGCGCATAATAAATACTAAAATTACCTTAATTTATGGGCCGGTTCTTACATTTGAACCCATGTTAGTGATTGACAGGCATATTGGGCTGCGAAGTTGATGGAGACGACTAGGTTGTTTATATTCGATGACTCGGTAAGTCCGGATATCATCCCGTGATATCAGCGAGCCAGAACGGCCCCCATACGAGCACGTATGAAAAGAAAACGCAACAAAAAGTAATACAACACCCACTTTCCACAGTCTGACGTGAGTTAGCGAAACATTATTGAAAGCATCAGTCAATCCGTGATTTACTAGGAAAGAAATATTGTCTCTGCGATATTGACGATAGATTTTGTTGACACAGGAAGCCCGAACTTTTGTTTACTTCAAATGGCTCTGAGCACTATGGGACTTAACGTCTGAGGTCATCAGTCCCCTAGAACTTAGAACTACTTAAACCTATCTAAACTAAGGACATCACACACATCCATGCCCGAGACAGGATTCGAACCTGCAACCGTAGCGGACGCGCGGTTACAGACTGAAGCACCTAGAACCGCTCGGGCATAGCGGCTGGTTTTTGTTTACTCTCCAGTATGCTATCATCCATGCATCTTGCCCCGAGTGTCACCCAACGTGGAAAGTCGGTTACCTCGTGATATGCTGCCATGTTCACTACATTTGTCTGTAGTAGACTACTCAGACGCTGTGTCTGCACTCACACCTTACGCCGCATCCACCCACAAAAAAAAAAAAAAAAAAATGGGTCTGAGCACTATGGGACTCAACTGCTGAGGTCATTAGTCCCCTAGAACTTAGAACTAGTTAAACCTAACTAACCTAAGGACATCACAAACATCCATGCCCGAGGCAGGATTCGAACCTGCGACCGTAGCGGTCTTGCGGTTCCAGACTGCAGCGCCTTTAACCGCACGGCCACTTCGGCCGGCCCACCCACAACATTCAGGTGTCACGTAAGACATATCTTCTAATGGAAAAACCCTCCCAGTGACTTTTGGTCACCCAGTTTATTTGTTAAGTTAACAAAATTGATGTTCTTTACAAAATTCCTATACTTGGATAGCTAGCTAATTTGTGTGCTGCTATATCCACGCTCTCAAATGTTTGGAAAGGCACATACACAATCAATAGTTGATGATAAAACATTCGCTAATTTTTCCCCTTGAAGAGGTATTCTGAAGAGTTGTAGCCACTCAAAGCTTCTAAAATGTTGGAGTACAAAACTATTTCACGAGCTACCACTCAGCACTTTATACACTGTGCGTGTGGTCTAGGAGGGAGCAAAGAAACAACATTTCACAGATCAAATAAGATTTTACAACATCTCTTCATCAACAATTTTCTCCTTTCCCCTCTTTTCCTTCTCCTTAGGAATTTACTGACGTTCGCATAAATAAATCATACTCTATTTTTATTTAAAAATTGATTAAGGTACTTACAACGTCGTTTTACGGTGGTGCCCAAATCCGAGAAGATTATTTACAAACACCACTTGTGAGAAACAGTATTAGATCGTATTAACAAAACAGGTTCGTGGTTAACATTAAACACAACAGCTGAAATCTGCTTTCTAAATTCGATTTTAGTCTTCCGAAATTTGTGGCACATTTAACTACAGAAACTGTAGAGCAATATTGAAAAAAAAACCGTCCGAATACACTACATTTTGCCACCCAATACGTTAGCGATAGAACTCAGTTACCCACTTGCAGTGCGAGGCGTTTCTGCTTTGTCGACTGTGAAAGCGGACGCAACGACTTTCAGCTGGATTGGAAAGGTCGACGCACACGTAGAAGTGCACAGCGTCATATCAACTGTGTCTTGCAGCAATGCTGCTGGGGTTACATTACGTGCTAATATCCACTCTTTGCTGCGTACGGTCCTCTTGTGTCCACTACCGATAGAAGTGGCGCAGTGATTTAGCACACTGGACTCGTATTCAGGAGGACGACGTTTCAAATCCCCGTCAGTTCTGTTTAGGTTTTCCATTCTTCACAAAAATCGATTAAGGCAAATACCGAATGGTTCTCTTGGGAAGGACACAGCCTAACATCTTCCCTCAATCGTAGCTTGTGTAAACACCAATCTTCCTTTCATCTTGTTATGTTCACTCTGTTCCACACACGTATAACTTACGTAGCAGCGTGGACTGTACGAACCAAAACCTGGCGGTATTCCAAACATATTTTTACTTCCATATTGCTACTTCCTTTCACGGCTCTAAGCTTGGCGTAATGTTTATCTTCCCATTCGCAGAAGATAAACTATTGCTCCGTATCTCTGTAAAGTCATCAATATACGCTAGTGTGCTGCTCGACGTGTTCAAATGGCTCTGACCACTTTGGGACTTAACTTCTGAGGTCATCAGTCTCCTAGAACTTAGAACTACTTAAACCTAACTAACCTAAGGACATCACACACATCCATGCCTGAGGCAGGATTCGAACCTGCTCGACATGTCTTCGAGCTTATTTCATTGCGGCCTTTCTTTCTGAACAAATGGATTTAAATCTCTGGGACTCTTCTTTAGTCAGTAAGTAATGTAAAAGATAAATATGACTACAGCCGGTGTGGCCGAGCGGTTATACGCGTTTCAGTCTGGAACCGCGCGACCGCTGCGGTCGCAGGTTCGAATCCTGCCACGGGCATGGATGTGTGTGATGTCCTCAGGTTAGTTAGGTTTAAGTATTTCTAAGTTCTAGGGGACTGATGACCTCAGATGTTAAGTCTCATAGTGCTCAGGGCCATTTGAACCATTTGAAATATGAGTACAATATCACCGACTCGCAGTTGGGGTCAGTTAATTCGTATAAATATCTGGGTGTAGCTATTGGTGACGTAGTGAATAGAAAGATCACACTGGCACAGTCATAGGTAAAGCAGATGGTAGATCGGTTCTTTGATGGGTTACTGGGAAAATGCAGTTAGTCTGCAGAGAACATTGGTTATAAAACACTTATGTGATTCATCCTAGAACATCGTTCAAGTGTGGAATCCCTACTCAATAGGATCAATGAGGGATACTGAACATATACAAAGAATGTCAGTAAGAATGGTCGCAGATTTGTTTGACTCAAGGGAGGGCATCACGGAAATACTAAAAACACGAACAGGCAGTCATTCGTAAATAGACGCAAACTATCCTACTAAAGCCTAGCTTGAAAGTTTCATGAACTAGTATTATGCAAGGAACTGGGAATATATTATAGTCCCCTACGTAACGCTCTACCCCACATATAAGTTTAGATCCACGCACGGAGGCATTTAAGAAGTCTTGTTTGCAAGTCATACGCCAATAAACTAGAAGAAACTAAATACAGTATGTGCTAAAATGGAAAGTACCATAGGCCAAGCACTTAACAGCTGTTTGCATGGTGGCCGGCCGGTGTGGCCGAGCGGTTCTAGGCGCTTCAGTCTGAAAACGCGCGACCGCTACAGTCGCAGGTTCGAATCCTGCCTCGGGCATGGATGTGTGTGATGTCCTTAGGTTAGTTAGGTTTAAGTAGTTCTAAGTTCTAGGGGACTGATGACCTCAGATGTTAAGTCCCATAGTGCTCAGAGCCATTCGGACCATTTTGTTTGCATGGTATGGATGTAACTGTAGAAGAAATAAAAATTAGAATACAGGGCCCAAATAAAACAATTATGTCTCGTCTAATATCTTAAAGTCAATAAATATCCCTTGGAAAAACTAAATATGAATCTATAAGCGACTCATAAATTCATTTCTAACATACGCATGTAAAACCTGATAAAGTCCTCAGCCTATTCGAGAGGATAGTGCTACGTATAATTTTAGAATTAGAGCACACTGTCAGTGGAGAAAAGCAAAACCGAAAACACATGGAATTGTTTGACCTGTCCAGTGAACCCTACACTGCAGCAAAAAATTATCTAATGCAGGTTAAATGGATTGGTAATGTTGTAAGATGCAAGAAAACAGATTCATCAACATTGAGGCAGAAGACCACCACGATGGCCGGGAATGAGATTTTTAGATGATGTAGGAAAGGACCTAAATTTTTGGAAATTACTGAATATTGTAAAACCAGACAATTATTAAATCATCAGCAAAGGGATTACAATGCGTGTAATCACTTTCATATAATAATAACATTTATAATTATTATTGTAATTTTGCAGTGTTGCAGTTTTAAGAAATTTTAATGGCTACATCGAAAAGAAGGACAAAGGGAACCGTGGCTATGGAGCACCTTACTGCAGTAACATCAAAGTATCCACTCGTAATAGTTACGTTTAAGTAGTTCTAAGTTCTAGGGGACTGATGACCTCAGAAGTTAAGTCCCATAGTGCTCAGAGACATTTTGAAGCATTGCGTAGTAACCCCTCCACCACGAGGATTCGGGTTGTGGGATTTTCAATCGAGCACCACACCAAAACGTAGAGTTACAGAGTGTAACTCAGTTTCTCGTCCAGCCGTCTGGTTTACGTTTCTCGCAGTTTCTTTACATCTCTCAAGACGGATTGCTGAAGCAAGATATCAATGGACATATCCTTCCCCCATTGTGTCCATAACTGTTGGCCAGCTCTTACCACAAATTTTCTTACGGGAATCGTTTTCCCTGCAACAGAAACGGCATGTACCATTTTCTAAAATTAATTTATGAGAGATGCAGTCAATTAAAATTTCAGGACACAATGTGTGATACTACATTCGCTGATGTAAATACTTTACATCATCATATTGCAAAGCCTGTAGAGAACAGAGAGAATATTGAGTGATTTCACCATCGCTTAATTTCAGTTGGAGGGGATGTGCAGAAATTGTTTATATGCTACGATACCTCGAAATGACGCGAAAATTGGCAGTTGACTCTAAACAATGAAAAGTGTGAGGTCATCCACATGAGGGCTAAAAGGAATCCGTTAAACTTCGGTTACACGTTAGGTCAACCAAAGACCGCGTTTTATTGGCAGAGCAATTAGAAGATACAATAGATCTACAAATGAGACTGCCGGCCGCGGTGACCGAGCGGTTCTAGGCGCTTCAGTCCGGAACCGCGCGACTGCTACGGTCGCAGGTTCGAATCCTGCCTCGGGCATGGATGCGTGTGATGTCTTTAGGTTGGTTAGGTTTAAGTAGTTCTAAGTTGTAGGGGACTGATGACCTCAGATGTTAAGTCCCATGGTGCTCAGAGCCATTTGAACCATTTTTACTAATGGGACTGCCTACACTACGCTTCTCCGTTCTCTTTTGGAGTACTGTTGCACGGTGTGGGATCCTTACCAAGATAGGATTAACGGAGTAGATCGAGAAAGTTCAAAGAAGGGCAGTACGTTTTGTACTATCGGAAAATTGCGGAGAGAGTGTCACGGGCATGATACAGGAAATGTGGTCGACATCAAAAAATGGTTCAAATGGCTCTGAGCACTATGGGACTTAACATCTGTGGCCATCTGTCCCCTATAACTTAGAACTACTTAAACCTAACTAACCTAAGGACATCACACACATCCATGCCCGAGGCAGGATTCGAACCTGCGACCGTAGCAGTCCCGCGCTTCCGGACTGAGCGCCTAGAATCGCTAGACCACCGCGGCCGGCCGTCGACATCATTAAAATAAAGGCGTTTCTTACTGCGGTGGGATCTTCTCCTCTGAATGCGAAAATACTTTGTTGACGCTGATTTGCATAGGGGGAAACGATCATCATAATAAAATAAGAGAAATCGGAACTTGCACGGAAAGATATAGGTGTTCGTTTTCCCGCGTGATGTTCGTTAGTGGAATAATAGAGAATTATTGTGAGGATGTTTCGATGTACCCTCTGTCAGCCACTTAGGTGTGATTTGCAGAGTATCAGTGTAGATGTAGATGGCTGAATTAGATACGCTAGAGTGTTTGTTCAACAGAGCCTGGAGGATACGGAATGCCGCAGAAAAACAAAAATCCATAATACATATTTGCAAAACAACTGGGATGCTAATGTTCGTTGCACATATGCTTTGTAAGATAGTTCTCAGGGCTGTGGAAAAAGTCAAACATTTTTTCATTGACATAATGAAAATCAATAAATAATTAGCAAAGCTAACAGCACCGAAGTTATGCCGAAGTTAGGTATTATACAGCACTCACATTATGTGGTATAGTTAATAATAAGTACATCACTTAACATAAATGATATGTAGTCGCTGACTACGGCATAATCAAATGTGTTGTGTATGCCAGTTTCAGCTTTGGTACATCTCTCGCCTTCCATTCATTATGTGATTATGTCTGTAATTGAAGTGTTAAGTATCAATATTGGCGAATTGTTCGTTCTCTTAGCAATGAATCTTATTGATTTACTTGTTATAGAACACTAAAGTGAACGTGGAACAGTCTGTAATTGAAGTGTTAAGTATCAATATTGGCGAATTGTTCGTTCTCTTAGCAATGAATCTTATTGATTTACTTGTTATAGAACACTAAAGTGAACGTGGAACAGTATTTAGGTGGCAGAGACACTGACGAGTGACGAGCACTTTAAACCACAACACAACGCGCTGACAGCATTATAAACTCGTTACGTGCGCCCTGCCTAAGTTAATGACAGCTAATCTACATTTGTATTTCCGTAGAGGCCCTGTTAGTTGTCGAACTTCGTCACCCAGTTCAACGCAAGACCGCTACGTTGATCAATTTCATTCGTCAACAGAGGTTAGAGGAGTATCTTAAGCTTTATTTCGTGCCGTAACAACTTTCAGACTTCGTGCGAAGAAATTGATTGCTAACGTAAACATACTGTTAGAGCAAACAGAGCATTAAAGATAATTTCCATCTCCAATGAGAAACCGATTGCCGAGAAAGTGGCAGAGATATTCACTATGCATTAGAAAACGTGGATATCAAGTAAAAAACTATGACTAGGTTAGACCAATCATTTGTGGTTAATTCTCTACTGACAAACGTATTATGAAGAAAGTAAGGGTACAAGATGAGCGAAACCTCGTCGATGGAACAATGTAACGAGTGACGTGGCCCTACACAACTAGAATTACACAGTTAAAAGCCGCAGGACGCGTTTACATATGGTGGACGTCCTGGGGAAGCATACAAGTCATACTATATATTTCTAACTGACAAGCTAGTGCATGTTATATATTGCTTTGGGAGGTCAATTAATGTAGTTGTCTATGAGTCCTATCCTCACACTGGATATAGAAGGAGTCATTAAGGTCTAGTTTCTGGGTTATCGATCAGCAGACTGGATTGATGCGGCCCGTCACAGTTTCCCCTCCTCCGTCATTCTCTTCATTTATGGGTACCACTTAACGCTCAACGTCATCAACCATTTGTTGTATATATTCCACTCTTTGTCTTCCTCTGCAACATTTCTCTTTGATGCTCTCTGATACGGCGCGCGCCGCTATCCTGTGATCTTGTTTAGAGCGCGTGCTATAATCGATTATAGTTCGTTGTTGTGGTGCGGGTGGCGCTCCGGTGTTGATTTGCTATTACGTCGCTGGCGTGTGTTTGCGGCGGCCGGCGGAAAGCGAGAGGGTAGTCGGTTTCCGGGTATTGCACGGAACGTGAAGTTCGCTCTGCCCGACCTGCTGGTGACTAGCGCTAAGGTTGTTGTGCCTCGCAATATGAGCAGAGTGGTCTGGGGCGGAGGCGACTCGCCGCTGTGCTGGCCATGCGGTGATGATTAATTGGAGTCGGCGTACTTGTTCTGCCTGCCTGTCTGATGTGGAGGTCCAGTGGGGTCCTGTGATACTCTGCCCCAGAGACAACTAGTTGCTGAATTTTGGAGTCGTCTGCCAGGTTAGGGTTTGGGCTCGGTTGGCTCCTCAGATTTTCCGCTGGAAGCTCCAGCAGCGGTTTCTGGACTTCATTCTGATGTGGGACGGTGTTGTTCGAAGTTTTTGCTGTGTGTGTGTGTGTGTGGCACGTTACGATATTTTTTTGTACTAATTTATTTGCTCAACTGGAGTATCTTTTGGTTATCCCGCTGAGTGGGTCGTTGCCCACCCGGTCTGCTCAGCGTTACCTTTGGTGGTACCTCTTTGTTCCTTTTTGAAGGGATTCACGTAGGTGGTTCCTGTTACCTGCCCGGAGTTGCGTTCATGTATGATATATTTGGCATTTGATGCGTTACGTAAAGTCTTCCTAAGTAAGGCTGTTTTGGACAGTATATGCATAGTGAATTACTGCTGCATGGTATATGGGGTCTTCTGGGACCTGAACAACGCGATCTCGTCAATCTGGTTTGTGTAACAGCATTTAGTGGTATGTTCTGTATTTTTATCTCACTGTGTTATTATTAACTTGGTGGAACAGTCGCGTTTGGTGTCGTTAAGGCACTTCTAAGACTGTGGTTTGAGTATTCATGTGCGCTTGGCTTTTATTGTTTTGTTTTAAGAAGCGAGAATTGTTTATTAAGATTTGTGTGTGTTGGCTTCCGGCACTTGTTAAGAGCGCCCGAGTTAACGACGCCGTGGTTATCATGTGCTGTCGGGGTGTTATATTGTTATTTGATTTTTGAATTTTATCTTGTGTTGATATTATCTGTCGTGTGTTACAGAACATAACCAAGGTGCGTAAGTGATGGGCAGTTGTGGGAGGCATGTGGGGGAGCTCTCAGCGGTTTATTTTGGGGACCGTTTCTAGTGGGAAGCCTCCGAAGTGTTGAGAGCTCGCTCGTCTGTGATTGCGTTGGGAGTTGCCCTTGCCCTTTGGTTGTATCAAATTATTATTTTGTTATTATAGTTATTGGTTGTGTGTTGCACTTCTTTGATTTTATGGTGCAAGTGCCATTATCTTTCTCAAAGTTTTTCTTATATAAATGATTTTAAATTGTAATGCCAAGTTAACTTATATTGGATCTTGGTCTGTGGAGTAAAATCTTTTAAAGCACCATTGTAATTTGTTCTTGCAGAAGAAATTTCTCTTGTTTTATGGTGCCAAGTTGCCATTATTATTATTTTTTTAAGTGTATTACTGCTCTCAATGTTTTCCGATTTTATGATGCCAAATGTCATTATCATTCTTAAAGGTTTTTGTAAATGATCTTAAGTTGTATTGCCAAGTTAACTTATTATTGGATTTTGTCTCTTGGGTAAACTCTAAAAGCACTATTGTAAAAAGGTTCTTTGATTTTATGGTGGCAAGACGCCGTTATTGTTTTTAAAGCTCATTGTTTTGACCATTTGTTAAGTTCTGTAAGTTATATAAATTTGTTGTTACTTAAAAGAATTTAGATTGGCAATTTAATAAATTGTGTACAGAGTCTGCTGTTTGGATATTATTGGGTGGAGGAGGAGGAGATTAGTGTTTAACGTCCCGTCGACAACGAGGTCATTAGAGACGGAGCGCAAGCTCGGGTGAGGAAAGGATGGGGAAGGAAATAGGCCGTGCCCTTTCACAGGAACCATCCCGGCATTTCCCTGAAGCGATTTAGGGAAATCACGGAAAACCTAAATCAGGATGGCCGGAGACGGGATTGAACCGTCGTCCTCCCGAATGCGAGTCCAGTGTGCTAACCACTGCGCCACCTCGCTCGGTTATTGGGTGGAAATCCTTGGATAGTTGTCCTATAAGAACACGCATTCCACTCTCTCTAGTACCATGGAAGCTATTCCATGATGTCTTATCACATCTCCCATCATTTTGTACCTTCTGCCCCGGTAGTGTTACCAACATACACTATCTGACGAGAAGTATCTAGACACCTATCACTAGGTATTAATACGGGATGTGTCCACCCTTCGTCTTCACGAGCTATCTGAATGTCTGTGGAGGAATGGCAGCCATTTCTTCTTCAATAGCTGAAGCCAGAGATGGTAGTGACATTGGACGCTGGAGCCAGGAGCGAAGTCGACACTGTAACTCACGCCAAAGGTGTTACATTGGGTTCGGGGCGGAACTCTGGGCATACCAGTCCGTTTTAGGAATGTTATTGTCCGCAGACTATTGCCTCACAGATTCTGCTTTATGACAGGGTGCACTGTCATACTGAAACAAACAATCATCGTCTCAGAACTGTTCTCTACTATACACAGTACACATGGCTGTGATATACATTCATATCTTTCCACATTTAACGTTTTCTTAAGTGCAGTAAGGGACACACCATAACCATGAAAAATACACCCATACCGTAACACCACCTCTTCCATACCTCACCGTTGTCACGTCACATGATGGCACGTAACGTTCTTCAGGCATTTGCCTAACCCATACCATTCCTCCGGATTTCCATAGAGTATATCGTGGTTCATCATTCCAAATCTCTCTTTCTACTCATCGCCTGCCCAGTGACGTTGCTCTTTACACCATCTAAAGCGTAGCTTAGCGTTAATTACAGAAATGAGTTGCTCATGAGGAGATACGCGGCCTTTGCAGTTCAGTATTTTTGACTCCCTACAGTCCTAGCTGGACTGCCGGTACCGCTTCGGAACTCACGAATGTTCTTTCCCACTGATTTCGTGCGATTCTTTCAACCACTTTCCGCAATTCTCGACGGTCCCTGTCCGTCAGTACGTGAGCCTTGTCTAGTCTTAGTTTAGCCATGGTTGTTCCTTCGCGTTTCCACTTCACAGTCACATCACTGTTAGTTGACTTGGACAGTTTTAGAAGGGTTGAGATGTCCCTAATGGATGCCTTATTAGTCCATGTTCAATGCCACTGAGTTCTCTTCACCGACATACTCTGCTGTTATAGTTTCTCTACTGATAACACAAGACTTACCATCTCCTTTTTACCTGATCAGATTAGGGCCTTCAGTCCCTCTCTTGCATCGGACCAGGCTTTCACAGACGTCATAGTTAGCTAAGAAAGAACGATAATCATAATATGACAAGTAGCAATAAAATAGCATTAATATAATTAAACGTGATCTGAATGTGTGTTGAGACCATGTGAGTAAACACTGGGTAGGTACTATCACAGTCGTGTTCACCTCTTGTGACGTCTGTTGGCCAATAGCGAATACATAGGGGTGTCCGGATACTGTGGATAAGACAGTGTATTCCCTTCATCGCCGATTCTGCGGAGGATGCCCCCACTGTTTAGCTTATCAGTCCACTCAATTTTCAGCAGCCGTCTGTAGTACAACATCTCTTCGAATATCTTCTTTTCCAATTTTTCCACGGTCCATGATTCACTCCTATACAATGCTGTGCTACAGACTACATTCTCAGAAATATCTGTCTCAAGTTAACGTCTGTATTTGACAGTAATATACTTCTATTGGGGACGAATAATCTCTTTCTCTGTATTAGTGTGCTTCATATGTCCCCTTTATTTCGTCCACCATGCTTTAGTCTGCTTCCAAGATAAACAAAATTCGCTTAGTTCTTCTACCATCCGCCCCAATTTGAATGTCAAGTTTGTCACTTATTTCATTTCTGTAAATTTTTGTATCTTTCAAAGACTATAGCGGTGCCATTAACGAATCATATTATTGATATCCTTTCACTCTTAATTTCGATCCCATTTCTGAAACATTGTTTCATTTCCTTCATTGCTTATTGGCTGCAGAAATTGGACTGTAGAAGAGAAAGTCCGCATCCCTGCCTCACGCTTTTTTTAATCCAAGCGCTTATCTCTTTGTCTTCCATGCTGTATAGTGTGTACCTTTTTCGCTGTTGATTTCAAACATATTGCACCACTTAACATCGTCAAACGCTTTTTGTAGGTAAATTAATCCGAAGAAAGTGTCTTCATTAGTCTGAAGTCTTTCTTTCATTATCAATGTTGATGTCAGAAATACCTCTGCTGAAGCCAGACCGATTGTCATGCAACAAATCCTCAGTTTACTTTTCCATTATTCTGTTATTATTCTGATGAGGAAAATGGATACATAAGCTGTCGAGCTCTTTATGGAATAGTGTTCACACTGATATGTCCTTGTTATCTTCGGAACTGTGATATTCTTGTGAAAGTCCGATGATATGTCTCCAGTCTCACAGAAAACTCTATGAAATCATTTCAGGCGATGTTTTTTCAACGGTGCAGATACTGCTACCAGCATGGCATTGCACCTGGAAACTTGAGAACACCCTTTATTATTAGTCCGATGAGAATGATGCTGGAAATGTTTTTGCTGCCTCCGAAACTGCTGGATCTAATCATACCAGTCTTAATGTAGTTATATGCTGCAGGAATATATTGCACCGCATTTGTCCTCTACATGTTTCGATTATTGTGTCAAACATATATCTTAAGTAGTTATTACGCAAACTGTTTGTCAACAATTCCTACTGAGGGAATTATGACGTCATAAAACTGTTCTTCTAGATAATATCAGATATCACTAGTTAATTTACAGTTACTTAATATAAAATTATGCCTAAGGCCATATGCAATATGGCACTCTGCAAATGGTAAAAAGATTCTGCTCTCAAAAGAAAGAAGCAGCATAAGGATACACCCCGTCACCGGAAGTAGATCCTTTAAATAAATTCTGTCTCAGACGGTTCTTTTTGGCTCCCGATAAAACCGCTATGGAGGAACTGAGGTGGCTCTCACTTTTGGTCAGGACTGAGGGTAGCAATTTTTTTGCTTTCACGCTGTTATAGTTAGCTGTGCTGGCCACATTAGGAAACTGGTAACTTGGATACTAATTTCCGTATATTTCAATGAAGGGCGAGGTATAAAAAAATCTTGATGCTGTCCTTCGTAACTGGAACCGCTCTTGATCCAATGCAATTTCATTTCGCTCTGGTCGTGTCTGTTGATCACTAGCTGAAAGGAAGACTATGTCGTGATCTGCGACAACATGTCAACGTAGACTAAATCGAGAGTCGAAACCAGAAGTGCGAAATGATACCGATGAACAAACAGTAGAAACGCAAACACTCTTATTGTGAATCTCACCGAGCACAGTTTCATCCCTGGAACTGCCAAGCTGGGTTTCTTGGTCAGAGCCACTGGTGACAGCTGTTACCTTATACGACGGGCCACCTTTGGTCACGTCGAGGGATCAATGATAGAGTGGTATCAGACCGCTGTAAGCACGTGGTTGCCGGCTTACATTCCTGCCCATTCATAACCTAGCAGTCTCCTAAGTTTGGGAAAGCTGAGCAAAGCTCTTCCAGCAGCATGTCCCACTCCGTCAAACGAAAAATAACAACAATCAGCCCCACCCCACAACAAACGCCGTACAAGTGACAATTTGTACCAAACGAGGCAACGAACCCTCCCTCGCGGCTATACACGAAGGGAGAGGATAGTTGCGCTATGCTCTCGGGAATCCGTCACGTTGGACTGACTTCAGGAGAAGTCATATTTGTTTGAGCAGACAATTCTTTCGGCTTCAATTATAGATGCCCTGAACCTATGATGGGCGATTTCCGGCCAGTGATGTATAACTTTGCAAATTCGGATCTCTGCTGTCCACAGTTCGCAGTACTATACCTCTCATAGGACTTGATTTTTTTATGCAGTCTCTGTGCACCAACTACGTACATTCTGTATAGATGTTTACACTCAAAGACAGAAAATAGGTAGCTACTGAACTTCAGTGTAGGTTCCTTGGAACTTCCTTTTCAGAAGATTTCCTCAATTATCAAAGTCCAATACAGTTGTTCCCTATTACTGTTTCACACACAGTCACCTTAAATTTGAGTCTTGGCTTTAAAGGAGTAACGCCTGAAGGTGAAGGAGAGACTTGCGGGCCGCAACAATTTTTTTTTGAGAAATACCAATTTTCTGGTATCGCTGGTGGGTGTGCGAATATGGCCAGAATAAACGAGCTAACGAGATTTACAGTACATTACGACTTTGCGATCGCAATCTTCATTATCCAGGTAAAGACGGCTTTCTCATTGCTACAGTCAAACACGTAAACAGGGCTTTGAACTTTGCGCTTATTCGTTTCACCTAATGATGCAAATATGATTATATACCTGTGAACAGGGTGCGAACACATTTAAGGTTCACAAAACTTAAGTATTTCGTTGACTATTATCACTGACTGCGTAATGATACAGAATGTCCAAAATGACACTAGCTCAAAAGCGTTTTCGGTATTTCGTGGTCAAAACTTGTTTAATGCATTTTTGAATCAACTAACAGGTGGTGAACGACTGTATGGGTATTTGTTGGAAGATGGAGCAACAGTACACACAACACATGCAGTCTTGGCATGAATCACGATGTATTCTCTGAGGAGAGGACTGTTCGTAAGGGCAGTAAAATCTCCTTGCCTATAAGATCGCCTCGTCTCTCTCCTTGTGGAGTTGGTTTAAAAGGTAGGTGTACTCAATTACTCCCTACACCTAATAAGACTGTGAGAGACCGATCAGATGCTGCATTGTTGTCAGGTTTCGCCCCTCCTCTTCCCCGCCTCCCCCATGACGTTATTCGAGTTGCCATATTTCCTCCACTCTCTCTCCCCTCCCCCCTCCTATGTTCTCATAGGTCAGTTGCTCTATGTATAAAATGGCGGGGAATTCAAATACTGGCGGGATATTCAAAATAGCACAATTATGCTAAAGGTTTTCGCCCCACCCCTTTGATGTCGCTATGGAAGGGGGACAGCTGTCCGGAATGTAAAATAGCGGGATATCAAAAAATTCTAAATGAGGCATTAATCTCTTGACTGAAAATTGAAAATAGCTGACCTGGGATTACTATCACAGCTGTATGATCTCACAGCCCAAGATGTCGATCCAAGATGGCAGATCAGATAACACGAGCACAGGATTAACGATGTCACACTCCAAGTTGGTGATCGAAGATGACTGGCCTGGGAATAGAAGCACAACCTTATGACATCACAATTCAAGACTGCAACAAGAGCATAGCCTGCATGGTTGCCAGATCACTTGGCAAGATTGTGGAATTGAGCATACGAGCACAGTCTTCATGGTTGTCAGATTTAATGTGTATTCTAAGTTTAGAGTTCAATCCCAAGTTTAAAATGGTTGGAAATTAAAAAAAAAAAAAATCATTGGTTTTCCTTACTCCTACGACATTACAATTCGCTTGCCCTAAATGTAACCTTCTGACTGCTGTGGACAAGTTATCTCGTCATATTCCGTCGCTCGTCAGGTTTGATTTTACTTAAGCGCTGTTGAAGCGTCATGCGTCTCCCTCCCCGTTTCTCTCACTCCAGTGGACGAGTTTAAGCGCGCTGAACCACGGGTACCTGCATGCTCTAGGCATGTTAATATAGACAGCTGAATTTCTGCACCATTCTTCCAGAGATGTTTGAAGTTCCGGTTGCATTGTTCGAGAGTGCGTCTATGTTTGCTGCTGTGGCCCATCACTGCAGATTGCGACTTCGCTTGGCATGGATTTGTCAATACCGACATCGAATTCGTCTGTTCTAAGAGAGAAATGTCACGTCACAGTGTTTGGACAGATAAAGAGATCCTGGAGATGCTCACTAGGAGCGACATTGAGTGTGAATTCTCTGGTGTCAGTAGCAGGGATGAATCTCCAGTGGGATCTCGAATTAATAGTCTGGACAGCAGCTGGTGTAGCACACACGACTGATGTTTGTACAAGAGGTGCAGTTGTCAGATATTCAGAATCCGAAGAATGAGAAAAGGAAACGAAACACTTCGGAAATGAACACACGTTACAATATCTTGATGGTGCGAGTTTATTTTGGTAATGTGGGGTACTAATCTTTACTTCTACATTTTAGGTGTCTTTGTGACACAACCACCCTTCGGCTACATCATTATAACGCTATGTGAAATGGAGATCTGGCTCTATGTAATTAGTATTTTGGCCTTAACAGTGAAACTGGATGTAAAGTAACAGATATTTAGTTACTTTAACTGCCTCTCACATAAATTAATTTAAAAAAGGTTATAAGGTCTGATTTCTATAGAAATTAAAGCTGTCCAGTATGATTACCTAGATTTATCGTCGAAAAACACAAGGGTGAAATTCAATGTGCAAATATATATAAGTCAGAATAAATACAACAAGTGCTAAGTGTAGTTGTCAAAGTTGGAAATCTGTGGAGTTCCTACACCTCGATTCTCATTTCGAATGTGGATAATACTATATAACTATAAATCACTGGACTGACAGAGATTGTGCACGTCAAAGTACTCGCTAATGTGCCATTATACACTCCTGGAAATGGAAAAAAGAACACATTGAGACCGGTGTGTCAGACCCACCATACTTGCTCCGGACACTGCGAGAGGGCTGTACAAGCAATGATCACACGCACGGCACAGCGGACACACCAGGAACCGCGGTGTTGGCCGTCGAATGGCCTTTAGCTGCGCAGCATTTGTGCACCGCCGCCGTCAGTGTCAGCCAGTTTGCCGTGGCATACGGAGCTCCATCGCAGTCTTTAACACTGGTAGCATGCCGCGACAGCGTGGACGTGAACCGTATGTGCAGTTGACGGACTTTGAGCGAGGGCGTATAGTGGGCATGCGGGAGGCCGGGTGGACGTACCGCCGAATTGCTCAACACGTGGGGCGTGAGGTCTCCACAGTACATCGATGTTGTCGCCAGTGGTCGGCGGAAGGTGCACGTGCCCGTCGACCTGGGACCGGACCGCAGCGACGCACGGATGCACGCCAAGACCGTAGGATCCTACGCAGTGCCGTAGGGGACCGCACCACCACTTCCCAGCAAATTAGGGACACTGTTGCTCCTGGGGTATCGGCGAGGACCATTCGCAACCGTCTCCATGAAGCTGGGCTACGGTCCCGCACACCGTTAGGCCGTCTTCCGCTCACGCCCCAACATCGTGCAGCCCGCCTCCAGTGGTGTCGCGACAGGCGTGAATGGAGGGACGAATGGAGACGAGTCGTCTTCAGCGATGAGAGTCGCTTCTGCCTTGGTGCCAATGATGGTCGTATGCGTGTTTGGCGCCGTGCAGGTGAGCACCACAATCAGAACTGCATACGACCGAGGCACACAGGGCCAACACCCGGCATCATGGTGTGGGGAGCGATCTCCTACACTGGCTGTACACCACTGGTGATCGTCGAGGGGACACTGAATAGTGCACGGTACATCCAAACCGTCATCGAACCCATCGTTCTACCATTCCTAGACCGGCAAGGGAACTTGCTGTTCCAACAGGACAATGCACGTCCGCATGTATCCCGTGCCACCCAACGTGCTCTAGAAGGTGTAAGTCAACTACCCTGGACAGCAAGATCTCCGGATCTGTCCCCCATTGAGCATGTTTGGGACTGGATGAAGCGTCGTCTCACGCGGTCTGCACGTCCAGCACGAGCGCTGGTCCAACTGAGGCGCCAGGTGGAAATGGCATGGCAAGCCGTTCCACAGGACTACATCCAGCATCTCTACGATCGTCTCCATGGGAGAATAGCAGCCTGCATTGCTGCGAAAGGTGGATATACACTGTACTAGTGCCGACATTGTGCATGCTCTGTTGCCTGTGTCTATGTGCCTGTGGTTCTGTCAGTGTGATCATGTGATGTATCTAACCCCAGGAATGTGTCAATAAAGTTTCCCCTTCCTGGGACAATGAATTCACGGTGTTCTTATTTCAATTTCCAGGAGTGTATGTGGAGCTATGACTGCTGCTGTTTGCAGGGGAGCACGTCGTATGCAGTGAGCAATTCACATTCAATACTTCTATGAAGCCAGACCAGCGCATCGCTTACCACGCACCATCGGGAGTCTGCAAAGAGGTGAACTGCTCGCCACAGCTGTAACTCCATAGCCTCTACTGCTCGGTAGAGGACCTGGAACTACGTTTCCAAACAAGACATGAAACTGCGATGCCATGCGAACCAAGACTCTTGGTCAGGAAATTCGTTCAGATTTGCCTCATGGCAACAAACCGAAAATCGACCTGAGTTTCCTAGCACCTAACACTGAATGTATGGTTGACCTTGCGGTTACCACACAATACTAACAACTCTATCTGACTGCAAGACTTACTCTAGCAGACTAATCAGGACTGTCCTCTATCTCCGCCTTCCCGCTACTTACTGCCTCTACTCCTCCTGAGTAGTCTCCAAAATCATACACTCCACGTTGAGCTCCTTGAAAAAAGCACAATCAACCAATGTCGGGACATGAACTATGTTTTTTTGCCAATGGCACATTTTTAAATACCCGTTACTGATTCCCTCCAACAGACAGACAGATCCTTTCTCACCAATCCTCTCTCTATTGTGGCATCGAACAGGCGCCCTCTGGTACACGCCTCAAGGCCACAGTCAGCTAGCCAATCAAGACTTAGATTCACCATTTGCATAAGAACACTGGTGTGAGAGCCTACATGTACCTAAAAAAATTACAGCAATTCTTGAAATGCCTGTGCTGTGGAAGTCAAGCTGTGCCAAACCACTGCCATGACCGAAGCTAAGAGTTTTCTTTCATATGCAGCTATGGCGTACTGGGCTCATGGATACATGTGCACTCTCTGAGTGCAGGTAGCTTATCATCTCGGATAGTCACCTCACGTTGAGGGCAGTGAGTAAGTTGCTCTGTCTTCTCTGCTGTCAGGGAACCACCGATTGACAACAGCTGCTGTAATGGAACATGGTGCTAATAAAGAATCACATTACTTTTTGAAAGGCATAGTGTTGTTAATTCACAGATGTGAAAAGTGTATTGAAGTAATGGGTGACTGCACTGGAAAACAGCATTTTTTACAACTTTAAAAATGCAGTCATACCGTAAACTCTTGGAACCTACCTCATACATCCTCTACTATGCACTTACAGACGATAAATAATTTTATTTCTCTTAACAAACGTCACAAATAACAACAAACGTCTGCAGAGGAACCTCCATTCTCACAATACCAGACTCAACAAAAACTCTCATACAGACGATACAAATAACAGAATGTGTAAGAATGGCCCATTCCACAAACTTCAATGAACTTTCTGTGAAAATAAAAAGTTATTCAGAACACAAAGTCCTTAAACCGTTTCCTACAATCGTATTTATGCTGGTTCCGCTTCTGCTCAGTGAGCTGGTACTGCATATATAATTTACAGTGTGTAGTACCATACATACATTTCTTTTGTATATGTGGAGCTGTGGACAACAATGTGGGCATGTAGGAGCTGCGAACGTTGTTGTCAATGTAACTACTGTCGCTGGCCGCGCAGGCAAGGCGTGTGACCTCACAGTCTGAGGTGTAGGGTTGATCTGTTATTCTGTTATTCTGCGCAACGGATTAATCTGAGATGTACCCTTTACCCTGTGGCTCCTGCAAGATCCAATTTCCACCCCCACACTACTACAGAAGTCAGACAGACGCCCCTAACGTTCTAAAGAGAAATGCCTGAAAAACTTTCAGCAATAAATATCTTCTGGAGTCGTCCGCTGTAAGGAAATGACACAAAAATTCACAAAATTTCTTACGTAACTAGTGGGATACTTGGGTACTGGAGTAGTGCTAGTTAGTGTAAGAAAAGCATGAAACTAACGAAAGTTATTATTTATTTTTCAAAAATTCAGAGAAATCACAGTGGCACTTTTAGTTATGAATTGAACAAGTTATATCCTGGTTCTTTTCGGAATGTGAAGTTACCTCTCAAGGATAGGATTCGCTAAAGAAATTTCTATACAAAGTTTAAGATGGTTGTTGACTTGGCAGAATGGCTGAGAGGCGCACATTATCAGCTTGAATAATTATCCTTTAGAATGTTGCTAGGTACGGTCGAGGCTGTCGCATTTGAAATGCAGTGAAGTGTACTGTTGTGGAGGAAATATGGGGCTCGCAATAGCTGTAGCGCACAATACCGTAAGCTGCGATGACTGCTGTCTGCGCCACTCGCTGCTGACAAATAAGATAACTCTCGTTCTATCTGGATTGACCTTCGCCAATCAAACTCTCCCTATGCCCTGATGAAGTCAAGGATTCCTATTCACCCCTAGTCTAACTATTGGCGTGGTACACCGGTCAGATAACCAGTCCACCACGATGCCACTCAAAATTCGCTCGCAGGCGTTTAACTATAACTCTGTCCGTTCACATTGCACAATAAGTGTGTCGGCCAACACAGTGAACAACGCTTAATCGCAAGGACTCAATGTAGAGTAGCATTTCGATTCGCTCTTGACAGAGGTGCTCTCCCAGTGAAGTACTGAGCAGAGACTTGTTCCTCGCTCCAAGAGCGACAACGAAACGACGCCTCTCCACGCCAGACATGAAGGGGTATATCTTTCAGTCTCTTCCATTATTCCTTCAGCGCAAGGCGTCAGAAATATCGTATGCCAATCAGCATTGCTCTCTAAAACCGGAGAATGACGTTTCGTTTAAGGCGACCAATCCAGAAACCTGTAGCATTGGCGTTTGGCATTTGCTGTCTCCCTGTGAAAATCTCTGAAACTGCATGCTATGTGTAAAGAATGCGTAGGCTGGCTGCTCCCACACAATGTAGCGGAATTTGCTTTTAAGCCGAACACGGGGTCTTTCCCCCTTTTCACTCGGGCCCAGGCCGACACAGGCTGGGTCGTCCTCTGAAGGGACCGGCCTCCTGGTGTGTGGTCTATCTATCTTGAACTAAAAGCTTCTGTGACTGTTGTGTCTGGACTGTATGTGTGTACGCCAGCCTCAAGTACTTCAACCATGGTGCACTTACTTGTTATTTGCATATCGTTTACATGAATTCATACAACATTGGCTTTATCTTATCGAGTTTGGGTTCGAATGAAGCGTCTTGATGTGCGGAATATGATTGTGAGTGCGGAATATGTAAGCAATGAAGGTCAGGAGACCACGATGTCTTACAATAGGACTGCGGTGGTGGCTGGTGAGGTGATGTCTCTCCTTACTCAATGGGACATGTACCATGTACTGTTGATGCTAATGTCAGCGGCTGTCAAGGTAGCTGACGGGACTAATGATGGCCAGAACAGGAACTTCTCTCTCATGGTGGCTTTGGTGGCGGGTACCATTAAGTAGTTTCGAGTAGTGCAATAGGAGAGGAATGACAGTCTGTTCATCTCGTCGCAACCAGCCTCATAGCGTAAATACAGTGTCCTCAGGTTACAGAAAATTATATAAACATAAAATAACAATTTTTTCTAGGTGGTCTCTAATAACTTTAACAAATGATGAGTACTTCCTTATACGAAACTCACAGATACAGTTGTGCTCTGCTCAAGCTACTAATATGTTACTTCAGTTACCACCAATAGTACACTATAGTGCGTTGCCTCATGTGAATACACTACCTCCTTCATTTCAATAATACTATGTCTACATTTGTTACTCTACTTTACACAAAAAAATTGCCTACCATATTCCACCAAGACAACTCGCAGCAGAAACTTCATGCCATATAAACAAATTCTCTTGTCATTATGACACCTTGAGTGGACACAATATCGAAACGAATATTATAAATTGCAAAAAATTATAATCATATTTACATAGACACATAAAGCGACATTGCATCATCGCTTTCTTGGCGGTAAGTCTTGTTTCAGGCATCACTTACATACATCAGTATACAATTTTTGTTGATTCTCCACCTCTGTGAAAAAAATATAGGTTAGCATATTCCTCGTATTGCTGATGGTACGTAGTTTCTCCCTTAGCAATAAATTCTGGCTCCATCCAATTTCGACGGGTGCATTGCTTTACTCTTCGTCCTTCAGTAATCCTCTATCCGCAATTACTACTTGAACATAATATTCAAAATAACCCCTGGTGGTCCAGGTGGTTCCATATTTTCTTCATCTCTCTTCTCTCCTTTAACAATGTTTGCAACATTCTTCTTCATCTGATTCTTGCAATGGAAATTCTTTTGTTAGGTGATGGATGTGGTCTCTCCATACTCTTGTTCATCAGATATCTCCCCTCTGTCATTTACTGCAGTCTGGGAGATTCTTCCACGTAATTCCCTGTAACAAAAATTGTCAAAGTCAACTCACAGCTAGAAAAAGGACAAACGTTACCACAAATGTTCTTACTGTACAGTACCCCGCGCGGCTACCCGCCTGTCACACTGGCTCACGCATTTCGACATTTCGATCATATGATAGTTATTGTAGCAAACATTGGAATCGTTCGTGTTTGACCCTGCGACTACAGTCTCCTGCTGCAGTCGATGAATATCTTCATGAGACAAATCCTCATTGACTCAGTTGGGTCATAGCGGAGCATCCAAATATTGATCCCATCTTACCATTTCCTTCAAGTATAGAATTGGGTTGCTATAAATAGAATCGCCATATGCCTCCATCATCAGGATATTTAATTTCAAGTGATCCTGTGTGCTTTTCGACCAAAAATCTCTCGAGGATACATGTCGACGCTTTGCATAAATTTTCCATTATTGCATCAAGATCCACATTCGGGCCACTGCTTCTTCTCTGAGATGCTCACAGACAAAACTCATTTTAGGAAAGGACTCCATGACATCAGCAAAATATTCTAAATTGATCCGCATACCTGGGTGTCGGAAAATAAACAGTACTTCTGCACGACACGAAATGTCTCCGTGTCTTTATCAAATTCATTCGTTTCTTCGCACTTGTCCATTTTCGTATACACCGACGCACCACGCACATGACAAAATCTCTCCCCTGAGTCTTGTAATTATTCTGATCCAGTGCGCCTCGTCTTTTGTCCATTGCATGTGCCTTCGGTCTCATTACTGTCATTCTCTCACAGTCCGTTATTGGCGGTCATTTGTTACAAACTGAACAATGCCTCACGATTTCTACTGTTGATTTCAAGTAGGTTTTGCTTAAAACACAATAACGATTGTATCTCATCGCTCTCACTAATTAGAATAGGACATGTTCGATCTGAATCGCCATGACTTGTAAGCAATAATTGTTTAACTGGCTTGGTTAAAACTTCTAATCGATCAATAACTTTGATAACCTTCTCCTCTCGCTGCTGCAGAACACCTGTTGACACACTTTATTTTATACTTTGGTTTGTTCTTCACTTATTACGCATAAAACTCTGCATTTTCGCAGGGTCAACAGTGCTCCATGTGACTGCAATGCCAAATCAGCTTCTAATGCTATTACCCAGTCTGCAAATTGTTGGGCTAATTCTAATTGATTCTTGCGTACTTTTCTTATTTTTTTGCTAACCGCTTTGTGCCATTCATTAGCGGTTTCTAATCCTGTCTTAATCTCTGCCATTTCCTTTCTAATTTTCTCGGTGGTACTTCTGCTTTCCTCAGTAACAGCGTCTAACTTCGAATTCCGTTTTATTTATTTTACCATCAGTACTATCGAATTTCTTATTCTGATCGTTTAATTTCTTGTTGTGTTCAGCAAATTTCCTTTCGGTACTCACTTGTGTTCATCACCATTTTTGTTCTGTTCATCTAATTTCTTCTGACCTCTAGCCTTTTG
The DNA here is from genome assembly GCF_021461385.2 of Schistocerca piceifrons. NCBI lineage: Eukaryota > Metazoa > Arthropoda > Insecta > Orthoptera > Acrididae > Schistocerca > Schistocerca piceifrons. The sequence goes on from NC_060149.1 coordinate 669,018,706, forward strand.
TTCAACGAAAACAGTGTGCTCCTCAGCAAATACTTGTAACACCAGAGCCTGAAACGCACTGAAATCGGAAGTACAGGAGGGGATTCGCCTCGCCAGATGCCGTTTCCATCGCCGTTGTTCGTAAACACTTGGGCGAGTTCGTGGCATTTGCACGCAGTGACACTAGTACGGAGGGGGAATGTATTGACATTTGTACGGATCCCAGGACACTGTAGGTAGTGGACAGGGTGTTCCAGAAGTAGGATACACCAGCCTGTACGAGCCACCTGCGACGTATTCTGGGGAAGGCCCAAGTCCATTTACTGCGCAAAGTTCCCGCCCACGCGCCAGTTCGTGATGTGCGTGGCTTTCTCCCAGAGTTCAGTACTCCACTTAACCTCTAACTGACAAGTAATGTTATGTGTTTCAGTGCTGAGATAATGGAGTTCTCCGAGGCCACCAAATAGAAGCCTTCACTGATTTACAATGGGCATCAGTATATAATGGACTATATAAACAAACAAGAAGTATCTTACTGGCGTTTTGTAAACTTTAAAAAGAATAAATGCAAAAGAAGGCTATCCACAAAAAATAACTTAGTTTTAGAGGGAGGATGCCATGTTTGTATTCCAGCTGAAGCAGAGAATGAAGTGCGAAAACGTTTTGTCAGCGCAAGGAAGCGGGCAAAAGAAACAAACGCTACAGTTTCATAAGTTTACGTTGAACAAGTAGGGCAGCTTTTCAATCGAGGCAACGACTTAGTAGCATCGTTACCGTCACACAGAAGTGCGAAACAATCCTTACATCGCATTATGCGGAAGTATGTGTCAACTACACAATATTCCATCGATTCTGGAGGAATATTCTTCCAGGAAAGTAATTTACTGATGAATGATGGTAGCAATTTTGTACTTGCAGATGATAACAGGGGACAAAATGCAGAATACTGGTGTTTGACAGCGAAAAGGGAAAAGTGAGTTTATCAAACTGCGAATCATTTTTTTTTTTTTTTGTGGATGGAACGTTAAAGAGTTCGAGGAAACTGTTTGGGCAGTTGTTTATACTTCGGACAAACTTGAATAGTTTTTAGGAATAAAACGAGGCCATTCCAGTTGTTTACGCTTTGCTGCCACATAACAGGCGATAAACATACGATGTATTTTTAAAAGCTATTAAAACTAACATACCTGGATGGAGACCTGCATCTCTGATGATGGACTTCGAAGTTATCATTGTCCAAACAGCTAAGTTTGCTTCCTGCAACAGAGATTACTGGTTGCAGTTATCAGATCGGTCAATGTTTGTGGAAACAAGTTAAGTGTTTCGGCTTCGTTCCAGCCTATAATGAAAACGAGGAAATAAGCTGTCACATAAGCATGTGTTCTGCTCTAGCACATCTTGCCCTAGAAATGTTGGTTGATGGTTGGCTATGTACTCAGGAGAGCACGCCTGAAAACCAAAACCTTCAGGACTTTTATGACTATTTTGTCAACCAATGGCTCAATAACGAACATATGCCAAGAGAGGTGTGGAATTGCAGTGAAAGGCGCCATTTTATTAATTATGCCTCAGAAGAGTGGAACCGAAGCATAAATACATTAACATCGAAAGTTCATCCGAATGTCCACTCATTAGCGAAAAATATTCGAGAAGATGCATAGTACCACGACCATCAATATGGGAAAAGAAGTAAAAAGACAGCAACGACGACTGACGAAAGGATTGCAAAGCCTGTAAAGAAACTCCAATCTCATGAGAACTTCAAATCATTTGTGATTTGTGTGGCCTATACACAGAAGTTACAATGACGCAGAAAACGTCAGAATCACTGAAAAAATTTGTAAATCTTGTAAATATTGTAAATAAATTTAATGGGGAACGGCAGGAAAATTCTTTGTCGTGATATATCCTGGAAACAACACAAAGTCGGCTAAATGTCTCTTCGCTAAAAAAGGCCTGACAAGACCATCACAAAGGCCAAGCCTTTTCAAGGGAATAAGCGCAGCATTCGTCTTGAGAGGGTCTCAAAATTAAAATCTGTATGGGCAGGCACCAAATACCAAATATTTGCAGTGGTAACGCACACAAACGACATGTAATTAAACTCATACTTTCTCCCTCCTTTACAAGATGAGCAAACCAGCATGAAGCTGGCAAAGATAAAATAAATTATCATAAAAAAGTGACTGGTCGCAGTTTTCAACCTTTCAACATATGATAAAAGTAATCTCTAGTAAAACACGTCGTAGACTACAGCAGGCCCGTTGAGGGCGCAGCTAGGCGAGCAAGAGGCGCTCGCCGCCTGTGTGGTGACAGTTCACGGTAAAATGGGACGATCAAACGTCGTTATGTAGCGCAGCACAAAAATTTAAGTTTTCTTCTACCTTTGCAAATAGCAACCAAATTTAAAATCATGTATATTATGTAAAGATGTGGCAATACCCGAGTTTTGAAGTCCATAACTTCACCGGTTTTCGAGTGTAGAATTTTTAAGGTGATTTTAATGGTAGCCTTGAAAACCAACTTTTGCTACTCACACCACTGTTTTCAATGCCAGATTTTGTAGGTACATTCACAAGACGTACTTCAACATTTGAGTGCAGTCATTTTATGAGAAATATTAATAATTTGTTTTCAGTGTTTATTTCAAATTTCAGTCATAAATTTTCTTTAATTATCGGTATACAAATGTGATGATAAAATAAACAAATTACATTTTCGATAATGTCAATGCATAGAAGTACACAAACACATCAAGTCTGCTTCCTGCAAAAATTTCATTCGGACTGGTTAATTGTATGATAAGAAAGTTGGCACTGAATTTAGGAAACAAACTAAGGGTAAAATGAATTTTAACATTTTATCAAAAAATGAATGTTACTACAAGACTCATTCATACCTATTAAAATTCACTGGAATCATAACGTTTACCCTTCTTGCTTATATGAGACCTCTTCTTGTAATTTCAAGTTCAGGGTAGCCTTTTTCTTGAATTTTCTGAATAAAAATCTACTCACAATCTTCTTGAGAAGGTGCAATGATAGGGGCCTATTTCCTTGGAGCTTGTTCATTGTACAGAACAGGACTTCAGTGTATTCACTAAGTTTATATTTGCACAGTCAACAGACAAAATAATTGATTTCGAACAACTGGCTGCCATTTGTTTCACTACAGTTTTCCTGGAAATCTTGCAACTTGTTTTTCTCAGTATGAGTTTATGCCAAGTTCGAAGTAAAGATGGTTCTGTTTCATGGTAATAAAAATCAAAAATTATCATTAGCGATTTTCGACGTGCCACAGCCCGTTACGCAGGCCGTATTTCAAACTTTGTTAGATATACGTGTAATATGAACACAGCCAAATCGTGCTGTTTTTTGCTGGGATCTAAGAATAAACTCTCCAAAGACGTGAAACAGGAATTACATATTTTTTGGAAAGAAATTGGGGTTATAGGGTGGAGTCTCCACTTAAAATGGAGAGCAGCTGTTTTTAAAGGGATGAAAAGTAGCATGATGGTCGGGTTAGGCACTTTAGAGCGGCCACACACATCAACCTCAACGTATCAACGCAGGATGCCTAATCTATGTGTTTATTATATGTGATGGTGTCTTGATACTCTCCGTGTTCCATTAAGGTGCTTCAAAACTTGAATAAAACGAAAAAATTCGGTTTACAACGGCATACAGTGGATTCTATGCAAAAGATTACGGACACTCGGAAGACGGCCGTCGAGAAGCCGCTGAGAAAAAAATGAAAAAGATTTAAGCGACATGACTGAAGAAAGTGTTCATCATATGGGAGCAAAGAAATAAACGTCTCAATAATTTACTCAACATTTTCACTATGAAAATACATTTTTTTTTTCAGGAGGAACACTCATCGAATGAATCTGCAGTTATATCAAGTTACCATACTGCTTTTCAGCTTGCAAAGGGTTACGCAATTTCATTGATTTTCAGGTTATGCTGACAGTGTGGAAACTTGGCTACAGCTAGATCTTATACCCCTACACAGTGACGTTTGAGAGATTAGTTCCGTAGAAAAATTAGTCTCGTAGACATCTGTGTCCTCGATGTAAATTTTCGCGACTTTGTAGGTGTACAGCTATGATTATGTCGATGTACATGCTGCTTTTTTTACGGAATGAGGCGAACAAATCCAACCACATAAGCACACTGCCAAACTTCAACTTAAGAGCCTGTCTTCGAATTAGCATTACCCGAAAAGTGGTACCAGACATTGATCTTTTAGAGTAAAGCAAAACAAGTAATATTCACTGACATTCTGTGTTTTTACGTTTAATCTTTGAATAAAATAGTAACGAAATACAAATTTGTCAATTTAAACTTCATTCTAAAACGGCAGTCATCATAAGGCTGCAACAGTCGTAAGAAGTACCATGTTTATTTCACTGTCAGTTTTCAACTTAATACAACAGTCTTAAAGATAAATTTTTCACGAACAATGGTTGCTCACTGCTGTGGTGTGGGCAGAAGCTAGCTCACACATGCAGCTGTGCTGAACTGCTACGACTTTTTAGTGTGCCTGTATATGTGAAAGACTGGTTGGCCCAGCAAGAACCCCAGGTTCTGTGCAAGTGTCACTCTGCGCAAATGTCAGACTGTGCAAGTGTCCCAACCCTGCCTGGACCTCCATAGTGGCTGTGACCGGGACCGTACTTTCGTGTTTCTCAGCTGACACGTGATGGCCTCACTCGGTTTCTGAATACCGGTGACCACACTACACACGTTACTCATTATTTCGGTCTCAATCTCAACTGCCTCTCACAACTCTACAATTCGTCGCCCTCCGCAGCTGCATAGTCAGCGCGCTGTGTTGCTAACTGAAGGTGCCTGGGTTCGATTATTGGCCGGATCGGAGATTTTCTCCTTTCGGGAATTGGTTCTTGTGTTTTAGTTACGTTCATAACATCATCTTTGACATTCGACTGTTCATATGGCTGTATGGACACGTACCGAAAGCCAGTAAATTAAAATAAAAGCTTTACAATTTCAGTGCCGTTCATCATTGTGACTATTTATCAAGTGCGCCATGATGTGATGCTCCATTTTTCATGCGACTCGTTCTAATTAAGCTTGTAGCAATTGAACAGGTCGTATCATGCATTCCTTGTGTTGAAAATAATTTAATTCGTTCAAAACTCTGGTTTAAATAATATTTCAACGCTCCTTACTGATTGAAAATTCACTCAACACTTTTTAAAATAAATTCGTCACACGACTTCACAAAAACAACAAGAAAAATAGCTAAGCACAAATAATTAAAAAATCCCCTCCCTAAAACAGAAACCAACAAGATTACAAACACTAATGTTAAAATCTTCTGGGTTGTTAGGCCGCGTCATATTTCCTCTACAGTTTTAGAGGAAGTATGACGCGACCTAACAACCTAGAACATTTTAACTTTAGTGACAACGCCTATGAAAGCCTGCAGACTTACAAGATTATAAACAATTTGCACAAAGTGGAAACAGCATTTTGATTTAGTGCTTTAATATAGACGCAAATAAAACTGAGCGACCTCTGAACGAACGAAACATGAAACATTATTATCTAATTGCTCATTAGAAGAGTTCAGAAATTTTCAATATTCTGGACAGATTCGCCAAATAAAAGGCGTGTGTTTTATTAAGAGGAAGCTTATCTAATGGGGACTTGCTTCGGCCATGTTAATATTCTAAAGGGGCGTAAGGATTACTTATTCAGTTACTTTTCATTCTCTTTCACTGCAGGTGGAAATCGGGCGAAGACTTCTGCAGTTCAACACATTAAGCCCAAGCATAGTTAATACCTTCTTTTAAAACACACAACGGATAACACCTAGGGGTAATAGTGCTATCATGTAGTAACTATTCATTTCCCAAGGAAATAATATTTAGCGATTACAGTTATGTATCTGTTTTTCGATAAAATGTCGAATAGGATTTAAACATTCGTGTAGCTGCAAATTTTAGTGTAGCGGTAGGGGAAGTCCCATGAACAATACATTAAAAATGCTGACCGGTGGGATGTGGGTGTTGAGGTGGACGGGGCATTTAAAGGTCATTCTCTTACGTGTTTCTTGAATATCTCTAAAACCGTGATATCTACGGAAATATTTCTCAATAGGACATTAGACTAGATTAAATTAACTACAAAAGGGGTTCTATTCATTTTTATGCAGGACCAACATTTTCCGCGTTGCAGGGGATGGAAAAATCACAATGTTTAAAAACAGTATTTTGATGTTATAGGATTATTGTTTAATGTTAAAATGAGTTAAAAACAAATATTTAATTATGTACCACATCTAAGTGCAGCCGAACTGTATTAAGGGACAAATTGTGTTCTGTGGATATGACGGGCTGTAGGGGGGTGAAGGATAGACGCGTGAGGGAAGGCAGGTCGCTGGATTGTGTCATGGACTTGCCGCCTTCATAATCTACAACTGAAGAGCGAGCAGGCTACTCGCGATTCCGCACTCTCTCTACCCCGCTACGTCACAAGAAGCCACAACAGGAGAAGTTATACCGACCCTTCCGCAGTTCACCTTACGAGTCACTGGCGATGCAAGCGGAGACACTACCGGAGGCTGATTATTTCCCAATAAGTGTGTTATTAGTACATTGTATACAGTATGAGTTAGTAATAATACTAACGCAATAAAAGTGTGCTACGTAAATCTCTGCAGACAGTTCTACACTGTTAGAGGAAACATTGTTTCTTTGTTTTCATTACGGCACTTGTAACGTACTACCGGGAAAGGGGACTTCTTCCTTCACGAGCGCTGCTCGTTTCCCAGTTTGCAAAAAGAATACACCTTCTCAGAATTTACAGTCCAATTCACTTATGCATGTAGACAAAATAACTTCGACCTCGTGATTATATAGTGTAGTTTTTTCTGTTTGTTAAATGAGTACTTATTTGCATTTGTTAACTGAGATTTTATATAAAATACATTCCTGTAAACAGTAACTCTCCCCTGCGGGTTCAAGGGTTAGAATAGGTTTGAGGTATTCCTGTCTGTTGTAAGAGGCGACTAAAAGGAGTCTCCTCCTTTTCGGTCTTCAGTATGACGGTCGGCTTTAGGGTTTGATCCCCACACTTTGCAAATTTTTCCGAAGTGCAGGCCATCTGTTGAATGACGCCTTACGTGGTGCGTCATATATCTATCGTGTGCTTTGATCTTCTGAACTTATTATTGTCATAGTTCTTCAACTCCGCCCATAACCCCGCTATTTGAGCGGGGACATCTTATAGAGTGCATAATCTACATCCATTGTCCGCTGTCATCTTTCACCCCCATGACAATAATGGAGTCCTTCACACCCAGTATACAGCATAGCAGCCAGCCCATCGTGAAGGCGCCGTCTTGTACTCTCTTCGTTGTAGCCCCCTCAACGTACAGGATAATTTAAAAAAGTCCCGTATTCATACAAAGCTAAAAACATAATCTTATAAAAATATTTTTAAGTCCATGGCCACGATCATAAAGCTTTCATAGAACTAAACAGTACTTATATAAACAATTTCGGTGCCAGGCGTGATGTTATAGACATTTCTTTTCTAATTTTGTAAAATAATGTCACCTGTATATTGTAAGGTTAGTGACGACTCTATTTTCTGTGGCGTTCTTGTTGCTGTACACAATTATATTACAGGGAGTGATGTTATCACAGATTTAGAGTGTGAAATAATTTTGATGAAGGTGTGAATGACAGGAGGCTCAAGCTTGTCAGTCGGATGATGCGACAGAGGTACTGTTTCAGTAGCTGCAAACTCACCACGTATGCCAAGGAGTAAATGCCCATGTTCTTGCGGCATCAAGACTCTCAGCAAAGGCTATCGCGCCAGGTGGCCTTTGCTGTGGTTGGATGGCGCCCGTGGGGAAAGCCCCTGATCGGAATGGGTGGCCTCATGGTGGATGACCCGCAATGAAGCTGGCCAACTCATCTTTTGCTGGTGACCAGATGGACCCAGCAGTCTCTAAGAAAGGTAGATTTCAATGCAGAGAAGTGTGACGCCAAATAGTTCCCCTTCAGAGTTCGCGTCGCTGCTTCCCACAGTTCCCCCCATTTCCAAGAGAACGGGGTCCCACAGGGATCCGTACAGAACGTTCCACTCTTTCTAGTGGCCATTAGTGGTCTCGCAGCAGCTGTGGGGTCCTCAGTATCACCCTTCTTCTATGCTGACGACTCTTTTGCTCGTCTACTGTTGGTGTGGTTGAACGGCGACTGTAGGGAGCCATACGAAAAGTGCAGTCATGGGCACTCCACCGCAGCTTTCAGCTTTCAGCCGCCAAGACTTGCGTCATGCTCTTCTGTCGTCGTCGTCGTACTCTCCGCACACATCCAGAAATTTACCTCGATAACCAACTACTTAACGTAGTGAAGACTTATCGCTTTTCGGGGCTGGTTTCTGTCACCCGCTTAACTCGGCTTCCCCATCTTCGTCAGCTTAAGCAAAAGCTCTGGTGGCATGTAAATATTCTTCGATGGTAGAGTCTCATCGACTGGGCTACAGCTCGTCCTACAATGTGGCAGCTGCACAAAGCTTTTGTACAGTCCGGTCTTGGACATGGGAGCCTCAACATCCAATATCATATCCCTTTCCCTAACAGGGCAATCCATCTCTCTCAATGGAGATCCAGATCAGGGATTAAAACTGTAGTCCCCATCCGGGCCCTTCTCACTGAACATGAGTCTTTCTCTCTACCACCCCTTCTCTGGGTCCACTTACGTACACTTCCATGGTCCATACCACCGTCAGAGCTTCGTCTGGACCTACTACGAGGCTCGAAAGACTCAATTCCTCCTGAGGCCCTCCGCCGCCAATTTTTCTCTATTCTCAGCTAGTCCCAGGGCTCACAAATAGTCTACACTGATGGCTCGATAGTATGTGGTCACGTTGGATTTGCTTATGCTCACGCTGGACATACTGAACAGCGCTCCTTGCTGGATGGCTGCAGCGTTTCCACTGCTGAGTTGGTAGCCATCTCTCACGCTCTTGAGTATATCCATCCCTGCACAGGCGAATCCTTCCTAATCTGTAGTGACTCCTCAAGCAACCTACAAGCTCTCGTCCAGTGCTTCCCACGCCATCCTTAGGTTATGACTATTCAAGAGTCTGTTTATGCCCTCGAAAACGGCTGACGTTCAGTGGCCTTTATCTGGACCCCAGTACATGTCGGAATTCCGGGAAATCAACTTTCTGACAGGATGGTAAAACAGGCTACCGGTAAACCGACTCTGGAGATCGGTGTACCGGAGGCTGATCTCCGATCGGTTCAACGTCGTAGAGTTTTCGGGATCTGGAATACCAAATGGCGCGCCCAAAGTACGCTAAATGAATTACGTGCTATAAAGGCGACAACGAATGTGTGGAGGTCCTGCATGCGAGCCACTCGCATTGTCCCTTGCCAGCTCCGCATCGGCCATGTTTGGCTGACTCATGGTCATCTCCTCCGTCACGAGGACCCACCCTAGTGTCACTGTGGCTTCCGATTGACAGTAGTCCACATCTTGTTGGACTATCCCAATCTAGCCCCCCTGAGGCGGTCTTTTAACCTTCCTGACGCGCTACCTATGGTGTTAGGCTACAATGCCTCAGTAGCTGATCTAGTTTTACGTTTTATTCGAGATGCCGTTTTTATCACACAATCTAAGGGTGGGCGTGTGGCCTTCGAGTAGGCCTTCACCCTACCTGCATTTTAACTCTTCCTCGCTCCCTCTGGTGCTCTCTGTTCGCCTTCGTTTTCGTCTTTTTACCATCGGTGTCCTCTTGCCTTGTACTTTTAGGCTGGAGATTTTAGTGTGTTGCAGAGTGACTGGCTCATTCTTTTTTATTCTTGTGAACAGCCAGCCCAGGCCATCCGCTATATTGTTTTAACACCTTCTCCCGCTTTTTTCCTTTCAGGTAATATTTTCACTTTTGCCTTGCATCTTTCGTTTTCTTTTTCTGTGTGGTTACACAGTTTCTTTCCCAGGTTTCAAGTGATAGGATTCTTTTGGGGTATGGTTTCCATCCGAGAACTGTGTGACCTCGGCAGTAGGAACTGATAACCAAGCAGTTTAGTCCCTTTAGTCGCCAAACCAACCGACCAACCAAACAGCAACTGAGAAGTGTTTTTATTTGTAAGTATGATGTTGTAAATGACATTTATAGTGTTGGCAGAAAAATGAATGGATCGTTAAAAGTGGTATCTTTTTGCAGCCTCTCGTTGACAGCATGTTGTGAATCCATGTAACAGTGTTGTAGTCGCTTGGTGATGAATTAATGAATGACCTGAAAGTTACTGTACTTCTGTCACCATTAACAGTGTTGCTGATAGACTACATAAATCTCTTCCATTCAGGAATTTGCAGAGTGTGTTGTACTGAGTGGAGCCACGAAGCACACGTCCGCAGCATACCTTGAAAGGTCTATATCGAAATGTCAGATGAACTACGACTGATTATGTTCGAATCTAGAACAATAACTTGCTGAAATACGTTGCTGTACTTACGCTGAAATATTTGAAGTTCTATAACACACTTGTGACCCACTTCTGTCACAGAGGGAGCCAATATAAGCCTCTGAGCCTCTTCAGATGTTGGGAGAGCTGAGGCTGGTGTGATGCATTTGGTAGCCAGTGGTGAGAGAGGTATTCCAGACATTCATAGTGGTAACAATGAAATCAGCATAGTTAGATACATATTGCCAGGACGCTGGAGGTAAAGTCCGTCTGTAAACTGAAAAGCGAGCGGCGCTCGTTGTGTAGGAAGCCGCCTTGCCTGGAAGTACAGAATAAGTGCCATACAGTATGGCTAAGAAGCAATTTTCCTTCTAGCTATTTAGAGCAGTATGCTGAGATTTACGTAGAATCTCTCCATATGTGTTTCTTGCATTATTATTATTAGTAACTCATATCTGTATTCCCTGATGTGCTAACAAACTTTGAGTAAAATAAACACTATCAGCCGCGTCTGCGCACTGTATCGCCTGTGATTCATAAGTTAAACAGCGGAAAGGTCGATATTACTTTGTAAATCACCATGCGGTTACTTTTAGTGACGTAGTGGGTTAGAGAGATTGGGGATTCGTCCACTCACTCTTTAGTTCTCAGACCTACGAAGGAGGTAACTGCATGACCACCTTCCCCCTTGCTTCCACCCTCCACCCTGTTACACTTCCAGAACATAATTAAACCCTTAATAAGGTTCTACTGCACTTAGATGTGGCCGGCCGCGGTGGCCGAGTGGTTCTAGGCGCTTCAGTCCGGAACCGCGCGACTCCTACGGTCGCAGGTTCGAATCCTGCCTAGGGCATGGATGTGTGTGATGTCTTTAGGTTAGTTAGGTTTAAGTAGTTCTAAGTTCTAGGGGACTGATGACCTCAGATGTTAAGTCCCATAGCGCTCAGAGCCATTTGAACCAACTTAGACGTGGTACATACATTTAATATTCGTTCTTAACCCACTTCATTTAACGATAAACGATAATTTTATCTCATTAAGAACTATTTTTCATAATCTGCGATTTTCCATACTTGACGATGTGGAGAGCATTAGACGCAGAGAAAAAATGACAAGGACCTTTTTTCTAGTAAATTTAATTTAGTTTAATTTTGCTCTGGGAAACATATTCGCAAGAAACAGAGTTTTCGAGATAGTCAAGAGAAAGACCTCCATCATCATATTCACATCCCACCGGTCAGGATTTTAGTATGTTGTTCGTGACACTCCCCCCTCCCCCCTATCAGTGAAAAAAAATTGTGAAAACAAAAATTTTTCTCCTGATTTTCCTTCATTGATTGGACTATGAGAAACCTTTTTGAGATTTACTTTTTTTTTCTTCCGAATATGATGGAATGGGGCACATAAGGCTGGGCAGCATAGCGTGAAATGAAACTAGGGACTAAACATGAATAGTGTCGCTATTTATTACTATTATCATATATTGGCCACTTCACAAAACAGTTCAAATATTACACAAAGGAAACAATAGTTAAAGTCGATACTTTGCGGATAACAAACAGCTTTCTTTCATCTGTGCATTTGCAGGAATACTTTACAAGAGACTGGGGTACGAACTTGGTAGGCTCTAAGAACTGAATGATTCTGCATCATAATTCCACACTGGGAAACCTACAAGAGTTTCTACTCACATAACACTACATGAAAATCTGAGGTCAGGGAGGAGGGGGATGGAGGGAATGGGTCACAACATGATAGTTAAGTTCAGACCCTCCGAGCAAAAACTATATTAAATTCAATAAATTCTGACTCATGGAAATTTCTTCATGCACATAAAGGTTTATTTCTGTCGACATTGCTTGTACCACTGAAGGAAACTATTCGCCATTTGTGGGCATTTGATGTGGCTGCATGAGGTTGTACACTGTCACAGAGGATTTGTCATATCACGAAAATGAATTAAATTCTATAAATAGATAATTGGCAGAAGTTCACCACACGTATGAGAACTTGTTCTATTTACAGTACTCTGTATTTCTGAATATAATTATTACCATTGACGCTCTACAGATTTGACTGTATGTGGCGACATGCTTATACAAAGCAAATGTTCAATACACAAAAGAAGAAGCTCTGAAACCGCAATAAACTCAGCATAAAACACGTACAAACATTACAAATAAATCACTTACAGACCGTGTGTCTGCCCCGATAGCTGAATGGTCAGCGTGACGGACTGCCGTCCTAAAGGGCCTGGGTTCGACTCCCGGCTGGGTCGGGGATTTTCTCCGCTCAGGGACTGGGTGTTGTGTTGTCTTCATCATCATTTCATCCCCATCTGGCGCGCAGGTCGCCCCATGTGGCGTCGAATGTAATAAGACCTGCACCAAGGCGGCCGGACCTGCCCCACACGCTTATTTCCATTTCCACCGACCGTGTATTAGTTAACAAGCACAGAGAAAAGTGTAAATAGTTGTGTTGTGAGTATGTTAAAGATACATGATCAGATCTTCACCAAGGACAGAGTGCAGCTGCAAATTCACTCATCGGACCTGAATTTTACTGAAATAATTCCAAAATTTGAACCAAAATTTTTCCCACTATGCGACTAAAATATACGGAGTGGTTCCCCAAGGGAATCTGCCAGTTAAGACTAACAAAGGACATCCGACATTGTCTCAATATTTCTTTTGAGAAACGACCATACTTACACTTCAGCAGCAGGACCGAGAGTCTCTGTAAATCTGGCCAACCGTGGCTCACTGGAGCGTCCAATGGTAATTTTGCACGAAGAAGGAACCTTCCATTTCCTGAGTTTAGCTGACTGTACACACTAAATAGCCGGAAACTGTGGACAGACAGCAAGTCACACTACCGACTAATGGGGTGGGAGACCCAAGGATGGTTGGTACAACTTCTGAGGTGAAATGTCTCTCTCTGATGTTAAAGATCATTCAGCCGCTCATTTACCTTTTGAAAAACTACTCAGGTGAGAAAGTAAAAGGTTTGCTGAGCTCTGAAATAAAGTAAAGAAAGGCAGTCCGATGTATTGTTTTCCCAAGTTCTTAGTCACTGTGACGGGTGGTACGCAAATCTCTCACTTTAACTACTCTATCAGTCAGATTAGTATTCATATTTTAGGTCATGATCTCCGTGTTCCCCAGTACTACATTTGGTATGTGTGATTTATGACTTTTTACATGAGAAAATTGTGGGAAGAATGCTCATATAACTATGCGTGTAGCCTGTAGAGAACTTGTAGCCAAGGGGCCATAGTGGAGGCGATAGAGAAAAGGGTGAAAGATGGTTTGTGCACGAATGTTGTGTCCAGCGACCTGGCTATCTGAATGATTCAGAGAAGCAGTGCTCTGTGAATTATACCTGCAGAGGAACTAAGGCCATTGCACTCTACTCTTCCCACTTAGTGTCAGAGCAGGAGGATGCCGGATCGCTAAATATTTTGCCAGGACCAGGCGACAGACCACTGCAAAGGTGGCCAGGTGGCAGAAAGTCTGTGGAGGAAGACATTTAAGAGAGACTGCTGTAATCTGAGCTTATGTGTAAACAGCGCGACGGTCATAAAACTGTAAGCATTCACATGTTAGAAGCTGGGACGACATGAACAGGGCGGATTGTGTACGTGTTTAGTGGAGGCAAGACTGTAACTCCCCTGCCGCCAGCAAGTCGCCAGGTTCTTTTAGCGAGTGAACAAAGGAAACATGTATTTCACAGGTATGACTGTCTGGGAAGTCTAACAGCCTTCTTTCGGAAATTGGAAATGGTCGATCCGAATCAAGGTGAAAGGGTAAAGTATTGCTGCATCTGCGTAAGGTTGTTAAATGATATTTACAGCTTCCTGTTCTCCGTGAACCATAGTTTGTGGTACACTTGGTCGTAGTTTATTCTATTTGAATAGAATTTGGCTTCACAGTGGATTCATGTTGCACTGTAAGAGGGATTAATTCAGGGCCGAATTTGTATAGCTTCCACCCAAATGAATGCTTTGCCAATCAAACACCATCCCTTTTCTGATTTATGTTTGAAGTTTTTGTAAGATTTATCAGCTCATTGTAAGTAAAAGGATTAATAAAAACTTGTAAATACTTTTATTAACTTAAATACGCCACTGTTCTCATTCATACTCTGTCTACTATTCACTGTTTTTATTTTATTGTGGTAACACAATACACCTGAAATTCAGAATTCAGTCGTATTAAATTAGCTAATCTGATTATTAATTTGACTTCTACATCTGCATCTTCATCAATACTCCGCAAGCCACCTGACGGTGTGTGGCGGAGGGTACTTTGAGTACCCATATCGGTTCACCCTTCTATTCCAGTCTCGTATTGTTCGTGGAAAGAAAGATTGTTGGTATGCCTCTGTGTGGGCTCTAATCTCTCTGATTTTATCCTCATGATCTCTTCGCGAGATATACGTAGGAGGGAGCAATATACTGCTTGACTCCTCGGTGAAGGTATGTTCTCGAAACTTCAACAAAAGCCCGTACCGAGCCACTGAGCGTCTCTCTTGCAGAGTCTTCCACTGAAGTTTATCTATCATCCCCGTAACGCTCTCGCGATTACTAAATGATCCTGTAACGAAGCGCGCTGCTCTCCGTTGGATCTTCTCTATTTCTTCTATCAACCCTATCTGGTACTGATCCCACACTGGTGAGCAATATTCAAGCAGTGGGCGAACATGTGCACTGTAACCTACTTCCTTTGTTTTCGGATTGAGTTTCCTTAGGATTCTTCCAATGAATCTCAGTCTGGCATCTGCTTTACCGACGATCAACTTTATATTATCATTCCAAAAATTGTTCAAATGGCTCTGAGCACTATGGGACTTAACATCTATGGTCATCAGTCCCCTAGAACTTAGAACTACTTAAACCTAACTAACCTAAGGACATCACACACATACATGCCCGAGGCAGGATTCGAGCCTGCGACCGTAGCAGTCGCGCGGCTCCGAACTGAGCGCCTAGAACCGCTAGACCACCGCGGCCGGCTATGATCATTCCATTTTAAATCACTCCTAATGCCTACTCCCAGATAATTTATGGAATTAACTGCTTCCAGTTGCTGACCTGCTATATTGTAGCTAAATGATAAAGGATCTTTCTTTCTATGTATTCGCAGCACATTACACTTGTCCACATTGAGATTCAATTGCCATTTCCTGCACCATGCGTCAATTCGTTGCAGATCCTCCTGCATTTCAGTACAATTTTCCATTGTTACAACCTCTCGATATACTACAGCATCATCCGCAAAAAGCCTCAGTGAACTTTCGATGTTATCCAAAAGGTCATTTATGTATATCGTGAATAGCAACGGTCCTACGACACTCCCCTGCGGCACACCTAAAATCACTCTAACTTCAGAAGACTTCTCTCCATTGAGAATGACATGCTGCGTTCTGTTATCTAGGACCTCTTCAATCCAATCTCACAATTGGTCTGATAGTCCACATGCTCTTACATTGTTCATTAAACGACTGTGGGGAACTGTATCGAACGCCTTGCGGAAGTCAAGAAACACGGCATCTACCTGGGAACCCGTGTCTATGGCCCTCTGAGTCTCGTGGACGAATAGCGCGAGCTGGGTTTCACACGATCGTCTTTTTCGAAACCCATGGTGATTCCTACAGAGTAGATTTCTAGTCTCCAGAAAAGTCATTATAGTCGAACGTAATACGTGTTCCAAAATTCTACGACTGATCGACGTTAGAGATATATGTCTTCTGAAAGCGACTGCAGACATAGGCAACAAAAGTGCCATGAGAAAATTCACTTCTTTCATATATTAAAATTAAGGGATGATCTCACGATTTGAAGGGTATTGAGAAGATAGTAGATTTTCTTTGTGCAAAGATAATAACATTCAGAATCACTTGGATGTATATTTATGATTGAAGCAAGCGACCGCCTGCAACTGCTCTACCACGCGGCATGAAAACGTCGTCTGCGAGACTTTACAGATGAAGCACAGAGACTTAATAATACAAATAACATAAAATGGGGTGCTTCAGACCCGTTCCAATGTTTGACTTTGAAGGTTCAGTTCTCTTTAGAGCACAAGTTTCTCGACGTACTACTTTAGCTACATGAGGCGGTAGTCACGCCGCGACGTGGTCACCTGCACTGCAAAGTCCGCACCCAGTGTGGTCTTCGGGATGGGAGCAAAGTTAAGTCTCTTCTCCAGAACTAAAACGGCATCTCCACTCAGCTGCGTGTTGGCCAGTTAAATGACAGTCTTGCAGCGGGGCCTCCAGTGGTGGCTTATCACGAGATTTACAAATTTTTATGTCTGACGTCCTGTGTCCTTCCTATGCGAGGATTCAGCTACCACACAGGTAACATCATCAATCCATTCCCAGGTCCTGGATTTAAAATGACTGGTCAGTTTCAAATGTTGTTTTAATAGTTCCCCACACTCCGACGAGTGAAGAGCAGCCTTTCTCGTACCAGAGCGGTGGTGATAGTGTGATTCTCCAGAAGTTTTCCGCTGTTGATGGCCTCATGATACCTCAGTAGCAGAAGCTGATAACGCACTGTTGCATGAAGGCACTCGACCTAAAGGAAAATGGTTCAAATTCTGGCGGGGAAGATACGTTCATCACAAGTACGATTCGGCCATTATGGGACGATATATGATAAAAGGTGATGTGGAATTCCTAATTGTCAGATTATACGTAAATTTCATGATTTAAATCCCAGATTGCTCCACAGTATCTCGTGCAGTAAGTACATTTGATACTGTTGGTGGTGATCTGTTTGTGAGATGGAATCGCTAATTGTGCGGTTCTTAAGGATTATGTTGTGGATCAGCACAGAGCTGTTCCATTAGTTTTATTTACTAGTGATACGTAATAACAGAGATACAGCGCAATATACTCCTCAAACACTTATCACTGATATGAAAAAGATAGGAGTTCACATCAAGCCTAGCATCCACAGATTGAAGAAAAAATGGGAGACCAATATACCCCACGTAGTTACCATACTCTGTAGTGAGTATATGTATATATTAACACTTTCGGGATGCCACATGCAGTTCCACGAACACACTTCCTCTTGTGCTGTTGTCGAACCAGATCCTCTATGGAGTATGTCATACTCCTATACAGGACGGATAGAAACGGAAGTTGACAGTACTATTGGATACCGTCCCACGGACTTCCGGTGCAATGTTTGCAATGTATGGCGCGAGTGGTTTATAGATTTCAGTCTTCCTTAGAGAAAGTTTTTTAATCTGGGTATTTGTATCGTCCTCGTCCATCGTGCTATTGCTGTGGTAGACCTGTTAGCGGTCAACTAAGTAGCAATACCGTTACTGTAACATTACAGACATCAGTCGACAATCTGGAAAAAATAATGTTGAATACACACGATGCATAAAAAATTGAATTTCCCATTCAGGCTTTTTAGGTTCTTTTCTTAATGGCCTAAGCAGTATAGTCTGTGGAACTTGTGCGTCGCGTCGAAACTGTAACACTGGTCCCCGCCGTCTGCTTACAGTGTCTCACAAACCGGTTCAAAGTTACTGTCTACCAGTGTCTCTTCCCTACTTTCCAAATATTTACCTACGCCAGTCTCTCTTTGCTGAACACAAAAATTAAAGAATAGCACCACATTAGAAAACTGATAAATGATGGAAATATTTGGTTGGATTAACTCGTCTTATCAATCTGTAGAGTTTTGTCTTCTTAATGTAGGCCCGTAGTTACATGCTCACGCTGGACCAGCTTCAGTCATATGATGGAAAAAGTTGTTGTCCTTGTTATTTTTTTGGTAAAGAATCAAGCGTTCCAACTTAACCTTCTAATCAACCAAATACCCACGTGCGACTTGGATTTCTCAAACCTCAGTAATGCAGTTTATGGACAGACCATAAGGCAATGTTGACTATGATTAATCCACACGCAGACAGTGTGACAAAGGAAACAGTTCATCACGTCTGTTTGGAGGCTACCTACGTTGTTTCCAATTACTTCGGTACGGCGTATTACCGCATTACTGCCGGGAACAGAAAAATGCGTAGTCGAGGCATTTCTAAGGCATTTGTTCATTATTATTATATTTACAAATTATTGGACTGTAAAGATAAGATTCTAATTCACTCTCATTTTATAAATAAACACCATCGGAAAATAGAAAAAGGTATACCCGAAGCAGTGGTCCATCATGAATGCAATTCTAGTCGGACGTTACGCAAATTGTGCACTGTACACGATTATGCTCGAAAATCCGTACACCAATGGACAGATTGTGTAGCACAAAAATTTCGGTAACTCCCCTCCTTTCTTCATGTGTCAGTTCTTCCGTGGCTTTCCCAGACGCTTAAGAACTGCTGGCATGGTGCCTTTGAATAATACACTGCTAAATTCCTTCCCCAATCCGATATTGTGCTCCGTCTCTAATGACCTTGCCGTCGACGGATATATTAAACCGTAAGCCTTCATTTTAAACGATTTTGGTGACTTTTATCACCTTCTCTAGTTACAGTGCTGTCATATAAACATGCACAGAGTCAGAAATGTAGTTACTAGATGTTATTATGAGGGATTGTGTGCTATACTAATTTTACCGATAGTCGCAGTTAGTTGAGAGATTTTGCCGGCAATGCGACCTACTCCAGACGGTGCCCCATTACGCCTTGCACTTGTTGAAAGGGGAGTTAACAGACGTATTTAATTGTGAGCTGTGTAAGTGAGTAAAATGAGTATGGGCACTGGCAGGCTGCAAGAGAACACTTCCACAATTTCTAAAAAAGGCAGCAAAGGACTGGATACTGTTTTTGTTGTATCTGCAGTGTTCAATGTTCCCTCACTTAACACCTAAGACATGATTAACGATGAACTCGGGTGGCTGAAGATTTGGTGCAAGCTTTTTCTAAAGCAATTCACTTTGACAACTCGCACGTCAAATGTCTTGAGTGTAACCGTCGTGTGTGAGTGCGTGTGTAGTTTAGTGTCGCACTTCTGTTCTCGTTGAAGGCCATTGCTGCACTCTCACCATGATGTTTTGATTAAATCCATTAAATTTAGGGCATGCAGAATTGCAAATTCCATCTCTTTCACGCAAAGATGATGACGATGATGATGTTTGGTGTGTGGGGCGCTCAACTGCGCGGTTACCAGCGTCCGTACAAATTCCCAACCTTTGTTCAGTCCAAACTCGCCACTTTAATGAATGATAATGAAATGATGAGGACAACACAAACACCCAATCATCTCGAGCAAGGTGAAAATCCCTGACCCCGCCGGGAATCGAAACCGGGACCCCGTGCTCGGGAAGCGAGAACGCGACCGTGAGACCACGAGCTGCGGACCTTTCACGGAAAGGTCATCTACGTGTAATTATCTGCGAATGAAGTAAGAGTGGGCTGTTCGAGTTCTGATCCATCTTTGAGTCAAGGTCTTCTTCTGAAGCCAAATTTCAGACGAACTGGCAGTGGGGCGCAGGGTGTTCGAATGGCGAATATTTGCAAACGAACCTACAGTCGACAAATGGAAGCCTTACGAAAACCTTTGTCAAAAACAGGGGAGGGGAACAATTTCTATTTTTGTTAACACGGTCAGAAAAATCTACTATATACAAAGAAAATTTTGCTAAACTGACGCAGTCCACATCATTAGGAGGTGTGTTCATGATATATGGAATGAGTATTAATCTAATCTAATCTGTGTGTAAATGTATTTATTTACGTGTGTACAAAGTAAAGTCGCTAACTTTCTCGACATTTCAAGTATACCTATGTCGCTTCTGATCGCTGTACTCCCGTGGTCGGCAGTTGCCGAAACTGGACTCATACAATGACGAGGCGATACATTATTACCACTGCGCACCGCAACACACGGTGGCGATGCGGGCACTTGACACGGTAAGGAAAGTGTATAAGCGGACCAGCGACGAAACGGGGAATAATTCCGTCGACTATACGGGCCCCAATTGGAGAAATCCACTCACATAAGCTACTTTGGCCAAGGGCAATTATGAGCAGCGCTAGGAAACGAGCATCTCGGAAATTGCTGATATAGTTCAGATGGTTCAAATGGCTCTAGGCACTATGGGACTTAACATCTGAGGTCATCAGTTCCCTAGACTTAGACCTACTTAAACCTAACTAACCCAAGGACATCACACACATCCATGCCCGAGGCAGGATTCGAACCTGCGACCGTAGCAGCAGCGCGGCTCTGGACTGAAGCGCCTAGAACCACCCGGCCACAACGGCCGTCTGCTGATATGGTCAACTGTTCGTGGTACGTATCGAAGCTGATTGAAGAACAGTGAAAACACGAGCAGACGACAAGATGTTGTATGTCCACGGCTCATCACAGAACAAAGAGGTTGAAGACTTGCCCGCTCTGTAAAGCAGGATAGGCGGAGATCTGTGGCAGATGTGATGACAGAGTAAAATGCCGGTGCAGGAACGAGTGTTTCGGAGCACACCGTTCAGCGCACATTGTTGAACATGGGGCTCCGCAGCAGACGACTCTCTCGTGTCCCCACGTTGAACCAATTGTGTAGTCACTTACGACTGCAGTGGGCACGGCATTATCGAGACCAGACCGTTGATCAACGTGTCGCCTGGCAGGATGAATGACGTTCGTTGTTACACCAGGTCGGTGGTCATGTCCAGATACGCAGTCATTCTGGTGAACGGCTGCTTGAGGCACGTACCCAGCCACGGACCATGGCCAGGTGGGGCGGGGGGGGGGGGGGGCAGTATTGAGCCTTGGGAGATGTAAAAAGGTTCGCCATGGGGGCTATGGTCGTAATCGAATGCACCATGACGACTATGGAGTACATGAATGTTATTGCAGACCACCTGTATCCCTTAATGCTTGATTTCTTCCCAAAAGTCGACGGCACATTGCAGAAGGACTACAGGTTACGTCACAAGGCTAGAATCGTACTATAATGGTTTAGGGAGCATGATATTTAACTCACGATGTTGTCTTGGATGCAAAATTCGCCCGATCTGAAACCAACGCAATGCATGTAGGACGTTACTGGGTGTCGGCTCCACGCCCGCATACCACAGACTCGTAATTTAGGGGAATTCCGTGACCTCTGTGTTGACATCCGGTACACCATCCACAGCAAAACCTGCGAAGGACTTTTAAAACTCATGACATGCAGTATCTCTGCCGCGTTGCGTTACAAAGGCGGAAAAAAATGCTATTAAGCAAATTTATTGGCTCATCAATATAAGTTACAATGTTATGACTCTGAGCATGCAGGTTAGCAGCACAGACATAGTCGGAAACGGTTGCACCTCACAGGTGGCACGTGAGCAGTGCCTGAACTCATAGAGTTTTACCCCAACGAGGTGCTCTTTACTGCCGATGCAGAAAACTGACAAATTTACGTTTGAAGAATGTATGAAACTAGAAACTACCTCACATTTGTGAACGAAATGTCATAGTATAGTAATGCAGTACTGTTGGAGGAGGCAGGAATGAATATTGCTGGACGCACGCCGAGGTCCTCCGAAGTTTTGTGC
The DNA here is from genome assembly GCF_021461385.2 of Schistocerca piceifrons. Classification (NCBI taxonomy): domain Eukaryota; kingdom Metazoa; phylum Arthropoda; class Insecta; order Orthoptera; family Acrididae; genus Schistocerca; species Schistocerca piceifrons. The sequence continues at coordinate 669,040,656 of NC_060149.1, forward strand.
TGGTGCCATTAACGGGACCTACAATTTTCTGTTGGTGATGCTAGATCAGATTGTAGTCAGTTGGTGGACGGAACGCTGCGGCATGAGGGCATCACTCAAATCTGGCGTTCTCATAATACTTCAACCCTATCGAACATGACTGGGACTGATTCGGAATGAGAATTAATAGTCACATTTTCTCAAGAAATGTTCCAAGCTTCATCCAAAATCATAATGACAAACTACTGTGGCATAATAACGTAATTAACATACTGTATATGGGCTCAAACGCACAAACGACTGTTCTGTAATACAATTGGTAGTGGAAGCTTGAAACGTCGGAGATAGATGTTCAGAAGCGTATGTAGTAACAACGGTGTGCCGCTAAAAGATTGTAGCTGTCGACGTAATGCTTATACTCATGATTGATCTCAGTTGAGTGTTAAGCCATAAATGTAACGATCATTTAAGTTTTTAACATCTTAAGATACACGGTGTGACTATAATTCACTAATAGAAAGGGACGGTGTGGTAGGGACGATGCTGAATTTGTAAGTGAACCGAAAACGACCTAAAGGGAATTCCAGGAGGAGATACAAAGATACCGTAAAAATGAGCTTAGAAAGAGTTCGGGGATGATTTAATCATGTCACTACACGACAGGTATTGTCAAATAAGTACAAACTTTGGTTATCTGTCTAATACACTGCCTGACGAAAGAAGTGTAACAGCCAGAAGGGGAAGAGAAAACGATATGAAACTTCACGAGTTGAGAGTATATGATGTTATTTGAGTGACTGCGACGATCGAGTCAAATTTATAAAGAACTTGGCCCTTCTCAGTATAAAGTTTCACCTCCTCTGGCTAGGGTGCGTGCAGTGATTCGTTTGGCAAGGGTGACATAAAGCCGTTGCATCCTCTCCTGAACCCAGATATCTCACAACTGTGATAATTGGTCCTTGATATCTTGGATACTGGCATGGGGAGTGCTAGATGCCACTGGCCAGATGCCGAACTGGTCCCACCATTGTTTCATCGGGGACACATCTGGAGCCATTTCTTGCCACGCGAGTTCCTCAACATAACGTAGTTTATTAGTAGAGACACGAGCCATGTATGGATGAGCAATGTTCGTTTGAAAATGGCTTAATTACACTGTCGCATGAGAAGAAAAACATGAGGACGCAGGATGTCCGTGACGTACCGTTGTGACGTGTGAGTGCGTTCTCTCAAACACTACCAAACGTGACCTGAAGTCATACCCGACGGCTTACCACCCTATAATGCCAGGGGTAACACCGCTGCGCCTCTCCAAAACATTAGAAGAATGGGACCTCTCCCCAGGTCACTGCATTAATTGCCGACGATGTTCGTCCAGGGCAACGCGGCAGCGAGGAACCGCGATTCATCACCGAATACAATGCGATGTGATTCATTAGCAGTCGCCGGCCGGTGTGGCCGTGCGGTTCTAAGCGCGTCAGTTTGGAACCGCGTGACCGCTACGGTCGCAGGTTCGAATCCTGCCTCGGGCATGGATGTGTGTGATGTCCTTAGGTTAGTTAGGTTTAAGTAGTTCTAAGTTCTAGGGGACTGATGACCTCAGTAGTTAAGTCCCATAGTGTTCAGAGCCATTTGAACCATTTGAAGCATCAGCAGTCCATGCTTCCCCGCCATGGCAACACTCCAAATGAAATGGTACTAACAGCAGCCTATGCACGGGACCGAAGAATCCTAACCCGGGGGCTGCTAGTCTCCGGCCAGTCTTGTGGAAAGACAGATTGTTGCAGGGTGTCCATTACTTATTCTCACACGGCAGGCGCACATGTGAAGGATTCGATGTGCTTGCGCAGTATGACGATCTTCTCTTGTGGTGGTTGTTATATTGCTAGAGGAGGCCGAAATGCACGCTATAAGCTCACGCAGGATGGCGTGAGGTCTGAAACCGGATACGTAATGAATGCTATAAAGAAAAGTACGTAGCTGCTGGAATACTTAACTTTAATCCATCATTGGTGTACATCGCTCTTGGCGATACAAGTTACACTCTTTAGATACACGCAATATACTGTTAATGGCGCCTTTCTAGGTGGTAGTCATTGACTTAGCTGAAGGCTACGCTATCTATATTCTCGGCAAATGAGAGAGTCTCCGTCCGTGTAGTCGCTAGCAAAGTCGTCCGTACAACTGGGGCGAGTGCTAGTAAGTCTCTCGAGACCTGCCGTGTGGTGGCGCTCAGTCTGCGATCACTGACAGTGGCGACACGCGGGTCCGTCGTATACTAACGGACCGAGGCCGATTTAAAGGCTACCACCTAGCAAGTGTGGTGTCTGGCTGTGACACCACAGTGGTCACACGTGGTCGACTGAGACCTTGGTGTATACCTGCACTCACGTTTCCATGCAGTCCAAATCGGGCCACTGCCACATCCGAATACTTCAGAAACATGGATTTGCACGATACGACCACCCGGTTAATTGGAGATCCACAATAAGGTCCCTTTCAAATTCTTGTCAGGTACTGACAGCGCTATATCACACGAGTAGGATGCGTCTCAGTGTCCTTCACAGAGGTCGCTCAACATTTGAAGCTGTTTTCGTACCTTATATACTCCACTAGGTCTGGTAACAACACTAAACACAACACTCTGTCGGCCGCCCTAGCTGTCACCGAGAATTGGAACCCTAACCATTCACATACCCGCCAACAATGTGTACGTGTTTGAAGTCACACTGAAATCCGACCACGTCTTCTCGGTGCTTCACTTCTTTGTCAGGTGGCGTACATTACAAGTTGTGCTATCGCTCTTAAGCTGGAAAATTTTTGGTAGCTAAAATGTTTCAACAAAGTGATTTTAAGATCCATCTAAAATGATGCAAGGCCACCTTTGACCCCTAAAAAACCTTAGATCTTCCTGCATCGGTCAGTATAAATCTTAAATGTCAGGCAACAGGGCTGTGTACCGTTCTAAAAGAAACTATTCTGATTACTTGCTCTTCGCGGTGTTTGTATGATACTAATGGATTCTTATGTATTACTAAATCATAATGTTTTCATTAAATTAACAGTTGTTAAGGAATCTCCACCATACCTCAGAATTACAAAAAGTGAGGCTTTGTTGTACGAGGGCGTAATGAAAAGTAATACCTCCAAATTTTCATTGTGAAAACTGTGAAGGCTTTTGAAATACGACAAATGTTTTTAACATTGTACAGCTTTGTTCTTAATGTCTACATACTTGCAGCCCTCTGCCGCTAGAGGGTTCCTAATTGTAGCGTGTAACATGGCGGTGTGTAATGTGACGATGTCGGTGCGTGAGAAACAGTGTTCCGAATTCAAAGAGTTCGTTCACGTATGGTGCATCCTCTCCTCAGTATGGTGTCAGCCCGCACACGAGCGCTGCAACATCTACGACATACAGAACACCTTCGACGACTTCACTTTGATAGTGATGAACCGGTGCAAGCAGAGATGAGGTTGTGGCTCCGTTAACAAAGTCAGACATTCTAAAGTGACGATCTAAACAAACTGGTCTTTCATTCGAAGAAATATGTTCGGCGCTAGGGTGACTATGTTGAGAAATATGTATGTAGATGTGAAGAATAAAGATGTAGAATGTCAATAATGTTTATTTCATTTAAAAAACTGTAAGAGTTTTCACATAAAAAGTTCAAAGGCACCACTCTTCAGCACGCCCTCGTACACTTCCCCTTGTGCCCATCATTGATAAAGTTAAGTTTCTTTTGGTCTGTGCCGGCCATGGTGGCCGTGCGGTTCTCGGCGCTGCAGTCCGGAACCGCGGGACTGCTACGTCGCAGGTTCGAATCCTGCCTCGGGCATGGATGTGTGTGATGTCCTTAGGTTAGTTAGGTTTAAGTAGTTCTAAGTTCTAGGAGACTGATGACCTAAGATGTTAAGTCTCATAGTGCTCAGAGCCATTTGAACCATTTTTTTTTTTTTTTTTTGGTCTGTTGCTTGGTATTGTAATACTAGGAAATTTTAAATTCTCTCTGATCTTTGATTTTGTTGGCTTAAAAAATGCTTTGCAGCAGTAATTCTAACACCAATTACTTCTCTATGCGAATAATACCGCACTGGTTCGGTTGACAATGTTTTCTAGACGAATTTTAAAATCTACTGTCGTTGTTGTGGCAATATTCTTATTACTATCGACAAAAATTGTACCGTGACGCTAGTTGCAGTAACTTTACATTTCTATTTTGAAAATGTGACTTTTCTCACAGATGGACTAAGTAAAGCCGTCAATACACGGGGGAAGAACAGCTAATGTGGACGTGCGTTTAGACGGGATACTCACAGTCATGAGACACCGGCGGCACATGGCACGACCCGGTTAATGCGTTTCTGCGCTCTCAGCGCTCTCCAACGGCGATTTTCGCCTTTATCTGACTCCCAGACCATACAGCTTGTTCACGAAAATGGACGTGCATAGATTTCCTATCTTATCTCCATTAAAACTCACATTTACTCTTTTGACCACACGTTAGCCATGTTGTTCCGTCTGTGGTATACATTAACAAAAATAAAAGATACATGTTCATTTAGTAATGACATATGCTGGTGGAAGTTCACCAAATTGAACAAACTCCCTCCTGACAGAGAAAGAACTTATATTTACATAATAAATATTACAGTAATTAATTCCTTTAACTTCACAAAAAAATGGTTCAAATGGCTCTGAGCACTATGGGACTTAACTTCTGAGGTCATCAGTCCCCTAGCACTTAGAACTACTTAAACCTAGCTAACCTAAGGATATCACACACATCCATGCCCGAGGGAGGATTCGAACCTGCGACCGTAGAGCTCGCGCGGTTCCAGACTGTAGCGCCCAGAACCGCTCGGCCACTCCGGCCGCCTTTAACTTCACAGGCAAGTCCCATGAAGTTTTAAAAACGCGATGGTGAAAAAAAAATTGTATACAGCAAGTTGCGAAACCTCTAGCAATTACGCTATACTGAAAGTCTGCTGCTAATGACCTAGTAGTTTGTCTCACATTCTTCTCGATACTTTAATTACCGAAATGTTATTAACTGTCATTTAATTATAACGCATCATAACAAGAATGATACGTTTTTATCAATCTTCAATGCGTCGTTACCTTAAAACGGCTTACTCTCAAAACACAAGAGTTATAAAGTGAAAATAACTATATACGACTGTTCTATAACCGTCAATATGAAGTTTCTTATCATTTTATTACAACAAATCTTACCAATAACGATCCGTTCTCGAGGCCTTAAATATGCTGGTGATTAGAAATAGCATATATTCGTAGGGTGTAACGCATAACATAAAACGCACCGAATATGCGCTTCTATTGAACACAACAAGTACTTGTACAGTTTGGCGTCTTGCTTTTGTTTGTGGCGTAGGAAGCGTCCTTCCCTCCTATTGGTTCTACATCACGTGGCATGTTGCCGAAATACACATGATGTAATGGCTCATCAGTGTGAAACAGGAGAAGTAACGTCACAAAGCTGGAAGTGTGTCACGTCAACATTAACTAACTCGCCCCGTGTGCCAACGGCTTAAGCGGGCATCGATAAGTTTGCTCATTGGAAATTAAAAGTAAGCCACAACAGAAGAGCAACACAACACCATGATGTGTCGTAGATGCATACACAGGTTCGAATGTTTCCAAGACGTTATAATACGAGCGGAAAGAAACATGGAAAAATACTTTAGAGTCAAGTAACAGGGTATGAGCAACGTGGGCTAGTTGGTGTTATGTCCAGCACCTGAAGATCAGGTTTACTTGTCTGGAAAGATGTGCTCAGAATTTAAACGCCTATCTTTATTGTCTCAGACAACACTGCTCTGGACAACTATCATACTCCGGCCGCTGTGGGCGAGCGGTTCTAGGGGCTTCAGTCCGGAAACGCGCTGTTGCTACGGTCGTAGGTTCGAATCCTGCATCGGGCATGGATGTGTGTGATGTCCTTAGGTTAGTTAGGTTCACGTAGTTCTAAGTGTAGGGGACTGATGACCTCAGATGTTAAGTTCCATAGTGCTTAGAGCCATTTGAACCATTTTTGAATTATCATACTCAAGTCGAAAGTGTAATTGTCTAATACAAACCATACAAAAATGCACGGAAGTATGTTTTTGAACACAAACCTACGTTTTTTTAAATGGAACCACGTTAGTTTTGTTAGCACATCTGAACATATAAACAAATACGTAATCAGTGCCGTTTGTTGCATTGTAAAATGTTAATTACATCCGGAGATATTGTAACCTAAAGTTGACGCTTGAAACCTCCGACGTTCAGTTGCGTGTTGTAACAAACAGCTGCAACATACATCGTGTTTCTACAGAATCATCTGCCAACGGTGCTCGAAAATGTCCCACTGGAAACGCGTCGGCGTATGTGGTATTAGCATGATGGTGCACCTGCACATTCCGCAATTAACACTAGGCTGACCCTTGACAGGATGTTCGACGGGCGTTTCATAGGACGTGGAGGACGCATAAATTGGCCAGCCCGTTCTCCTGATCTTACACCTCTGGACTTCTTTCTGTGGGGTACGTTAAAGGAGAATGTGTACCGTGATGTGCCTACAACCCCAGAGGATATGAAACAACGTATTGTGGCAGCCTGCGGCGACATTACACCAGATGTACTGCGGCGTGTACGACATTCATTACGCCAGAGATTGCAATTGTGTGTAGCAAATGATGGCCACCACATTGAACATCTATTGGCCTGACATGTCGGGACACACTCTATTCCACTCCGTAATTGAAAACGGAAACCACGTGTGTACGTGTACCTCACCCCTCATGGTAATGTACATGTGCGTCAGTGAAAAAGACCAATAAAAAGGTGTTAGCATGTGGATGTAATGTGCTGTTCCAGTCTCTTCTGTACCTAAGGTCCATCACCGTTCCCTTTGGATCCCTACGTAGTTCGGTGCTCTCCGATACACACGATCGAACAGCGGAGGAGTGGTACTCAAGCGTCAACTTTAGGTTACAATATCTCCGGATGTAATTAACATTTTACAATGCAACAAACGGCACTGATTACGTATTTGTTTATGTGTTCAGATGTGACCTCAGCAGTTTGGTCCCATAAGACAAAACTAACGGGGTTCCATTTAAACGTAGGTTTGTGTTAAAAAACATACTTCCGTGCATTTTTGTATGGTTTGTATTAACCAATTACACTTGCCCCTCTCCTCACGTTCGGTCTGTGGAATCGATTCGTCAGTATTTGATGTGGTTTACGAAATATATCCAGCGGTAATGTTAGGTGACTCACCCTGTATATATATATATATATATATATATATATATATATATATATATATATATATATATATATATACTCCTGGAAATGGAAAAAAGAACTCATTGACACCGGTGTGTCAGACCCACCATACTTGCTCTGGACACTGCGAGAGGGCTGTACAAGCAATGATCACACGCACGGCACAGCGGACACACCAGGAACCGCGGTGTTGGCCGTCGAATGGCGCTAGCTGCGCAGCATTTGTGCACCGCCGCCGTCAGTGTCAGCCAGTTTGCCGTGGCATACGGAGCTCCATCGCAGTCTTTAACGCTGGTAGCATGCCACGACAGCGTGTACGTGAACCGTATGTGCAGTTGACGGACTTTGAGCGAGGGCGTATAGTGGGCATGCGGGAGGCCGGGTGGACGTACCGCCGAATTGCTCAACACGTGGGGCGTGAGGTCTCCACAGTACATCGATGTTGTCGCCAGTGGTCGGCGGAAGGTGCACGTGCCCGCCGACCTGGGACCGGACCGCAGCGACGCACGGATGCACGCCAAGACCGTAGGATCCTACGCAGTGCCGTAGGGGACCGCACCGCCACTTCCCAGCAAATTAGGGACACTGTTGCTCCTGGGGTATCGGCGAGGACCATTCGCAACCGTCTCCATGAAGCTGGGCTACGGTCCCGCACACCGTTAGGCCGTCTTCGGCTCACGCCCCAACATCGTGCAGCCCGCCTCCAGTGGTGTCGCGACAGGCATGAATGGAGGGACGAATGGAGACGTGTCGTCTTCAGCGATGAGAGTCGCTTCTGCCTTGGTGCCAATGATGGTCGTATGCGTGTTTGGCGCCGTGCAGGTGAGCGCCACAATCAGGACTGCATACGACCGAGGCACACAGGGCCAACACCCGGCATCATGGTGTGGGGAGCGATCTCCTACACTGGCCGTACACCACTGGTGATCGTCGAGGGGACACTGAATAGTGCACGGTACATCCAAACCGTCATCGAACCCATCGTTCTACCATTCCTAGACCGGCAAGGGAACTTGCTGTTCCAACAGGACAATGCACGTCCGCATGTATCCCGTGCCACCCAACGTGCTCTAGAAGGTGTAAGTCAACTACCCTGGCCAGCAAGATCTCCGGATCTGTCCCCCATTGAGCATGTTTGGGACTGGATGAAGCGTCGTCTCACGCGGTCTGCACGTCCAGCACGAACGCTGATCCAACTGAGGCGCCAGGTGGAAATGGCATGGCAAGCCGTTCCACAGGACTACATCCAGCATCTCTACGATCGTCTCCATGGGAGAATAGCAGCCTGCATTGCTGCGAAAGGTGGATATACACTGTACTAGTGCCGACATTGTGCATGCTCTGTTGCCTGTGTCTGTGTGCCTGTGGTTCTGTCAGTGTGATCATGTGATGTATCTGACCCCAGGAATGTGTCAATAAAGTTTCCCCTTCCTGGGACAATGAATTCACGGTGTTCTTATTTCAATTTCCAGGAGTGTATATATATATATATATATATAATTATGGCGATGACGGTAATTGGTTCTTTCAATGTAGATGCTTACCAAGCTCATACTCTTACGGGAATCGGCGAAATACTGTGAGTAAAAATTTTTGGAAATTTGTGGTAAGGTCTTATGGGACCAAACTGCTGAGGTCATCGGTCCCTAAACTTACACACTACTTAATCTAACATAAACTAACTTACGCTAAGGACAATACACCCACACATGCCCGAGGGAAGACTCGAACCTCCGACAAGGGCTGCTACCCAGACCGTGACAAGATGCCCAAGACCACGTGGCTACCCCGCGCGGCAATGCTGTGAGTAATGAGGTTAATGAGCAGAGGGACTGCATCAGTAATGTGTAATATAAGTTGAGAATTTGGGTTTGACAGGAGGCATGCTAGTGTAGTCTGTGCGGTTGTGGTGACCACTGTGTCCGGATGGTGTAGTGGTCAGTGAATCTGCCCCGTAAGCCAGAGACCTGGGTTCAAATCACAGTTCAGCACAAATTTTCAATATAGCCATAGACATAAATCAATGCCCAATACCGTTTTCAATTTCCTTATATAAACGTTGTTAGCAAAAATCTCGAAAAGTTCTTGACTGATTTGGTTCATATTTTTACATGATTAATATACTTTTGGATGGGAATACAGGCTGCATATTTCTTTAGTATATGTGGTACATAAATGGTATATAATATATAAAGTGTAAACGTCCTAACCAAAAAGTTTGCAAGGTTCATCAATGATTTACTTCAAGTTTTAAATGCTACTCTAATAAACGTTCGGACAGACATAGGCTATATATTTTTAAGATGTATATATATATGGTACATAAGTATATATGGGATACACAAAGGGGAAACACTGTTAGCAAATATCTGAAGAAGATCTTTATCGAGTAGTTTCTTATTTTTACACTATTCTCCAATAAAATTTTGGTTGGAATTAAGCTACTATATAAATCTGTATGTACTACATAAAGAGGATTTATTTCCTATTTTTACACTATACTCTAATAAAATTAGAAATAAACACACGCAACGCATTTTGAAGTATATTTGGAAATAAACATATATGTAATATGTAAATGGGAACCGTTGTTACTAAAAAATCTCGAAAAGTACTTGGCCAATTTATTTTAAATGTTTACATGATGCTCTAATAAACATTCAGACAGAAATTTACTGTTTATTTTTAAACCTATTTAATACATGAATCTATGTTAAATATATCAAGGGGAAACGCTGTCAGCAAAATCTCTCAAAAGTGCTTGAAAACCGAGTGCAAGGACAAAAAATGCTGTCTTCTGAGAATGAGTGGTTTCATTTTCTTTCTCGCTCTCAGTTTCAACTTACATATCGGGGCATTCAAACAAATGGACAAATTATTTTGTCCACATATATTCTTTCTGCCAACATTTAATTATAAACAAAAATTGTATATATAACTGCGTGCTTCTTTGATTCCCTCGTCGCAGTCTGTTGTAAGAGGAAAGAGGAATGTTGTTTTAATGGCTTATCGAGTTATGATTAGAAAGTTAATATGGCATCTTAATCATCGGAAAATTTACAATCCTACATGTTGACAGATTAAACTATGAGAAATACCGTCATCCAAACTACCACTCTCATAGGTGCAGCAGCTGGAGAGGTCTTATATTAATGGTCCCAACGGATTTACCCACTCATTTTAAGTGACATCATTTCGCAATCGAGGTTTCGTTTGCAATAACAAGGCTCAAGGTCAGAGATAGGTGAGCAGAGAAGAACAACAGAGTGGGGGAGGGGGATGGGGTAAATGAACAGAGAGAGGGGAAGGAAGAGATGGATAGCGCGTGGGGTGAGGAGGAGATGGACAGTGAGAGGATGGAGAAGGAGATAAGGACGTATATACGATTCCCATACATATTTCGCAACTTCAAATCATTCTGGGTCTCTAGTAACTAATATAATCAGGTACATAGTGGTACCTTTGATGTCTGATGGTACAGTATAATAACAGCTTTGTATTTCGTAGATTCTTTGTTGATTAGTTACTTTGAAAGGGTACAGTAACGCCCGACATTGAAAATAGGTACAACATTCTTCGTTATTCTTGTCAGAACAACATATTTTTTGTAATAATAACTCAATTTCACTTAATACACAGAAGCCGCATACCAGTGTAGGAAAGAAGGTCAATTTATTTATTTAATTGATCACATGTGCACTCCCACAAAATAAATCCCTTCATCCAATATGGTAAGCTATGTGAAATTAATGAATGTATGTTCGCCTGCTAACCGCAGATAGTGAATGTGCAATATATGATCATCTTTGAGACGGTCCTTTCGTCACTTTTGGTGGAACCAAAGTGATGAAACTTACCTGAGCTTTGAGCGCCTGAAATGTGGCTGACCAATACGGTAGCAATGTGCTCCTCCACCTCGGCAGAGGTGTGAGATGACCTGAAGAACGGCCATGTTTCAGCACTCTGGCGCTGGATCTTGTGTTGGTAAGACCTGTCTTAGGTGTGCTCCGTAAAGACAAAAGAGTGGAGAGAATGGTATGGATGCGAAATACCGAAGAGTAGCTTGGAATAATAATTTCTCCATTTCAGGAACTTTTGGGGGGAGAATTAAATGGCAGGCAGGTAATATTAAGGGGATCGTAGTAATCTTCGGAAGTGACCAACGGTCACAATGAAACCACGTGTAGCAATAAGTTGAAATACTTGCGAGTGCTAGTACTAAGTCGAAATACTTCCGAGTGCTAAAGTTAAGCTGAATTACTGGCGTGTGTACTATAAGCTGGAAATATTTAAGAAATGGCGTGTGCAGGACTTGAAATTAAAGACGAGTACTTCCACGTGGTGAGTACTGTGTGAGTCTCAATCTGTGTATGAGACAAAGGATAAAGAGAAGTACTCGTCCATTGTATCAGTTGAGGACTCGCGTGTGTGACGAATATCTCCTTAATATTACTTTGCGTGTTATGTTTCCGTGTGACGCTTGATTCAAACTCTAATACTCTGAGAGAGAAATAAGGTGAGTCAGCAGCCTATCCAGAAACGCCACTTGGCTTGCATTGCACAGGAAGACGTGCATATATCCTCCAGAGTTCGTAGTATGAAAGAAAAGTTACGAAGTGGGGCAGTGTCGTGTGAAACTGGGATGAGTACTAATTGAAGTGGGAAAGCTGAAAGTGAAGTGATTCTAACGTTGTGACTATTCTTTGTGACGTATTCTGTGCTGCCAGTGTGATGTATTTCACGTAATTTAGTGTGTGGTTTGCATGGGAGAGTAGCAAGATAGGTTCAGAGGCAGTGGGTTATGCATTTTCCTTTTTGTACCGCTCGGTCTGGAGGAAATTTTCGTGATGATGGGTGTGAGAGTCGAAGTGTGAGATATAGCAGAAGATCCACCATCCTATCCAGAAAGTGCACCGTAGCGTTAGATCATTACGAGACCATAAGATAGAGAATCACCAATGTAAAGCCATGCCCACTGGGCGGAGTTTCTCATGTGTAATTGTTGTATAAAATGTAGTGGTGTGTTTAGGTTATCTTTGAATCATAATAGAATTTATCGGAATAAAAAAGATAGTGAAAAGAAATAGTGTGTAGTCATGATATCCAGAATTTATAATGTGTGCGCCATTCATATTCAGTGCGATGGCCACGTGTTGATCAAAGCCGTTGGGTAAGAAAGAAAATGTGGTATTTCCAGTGCGTAGTGAAGAATCAGGGTTGTGTAAATTACTAATAGTCAGATGTACGTTATCCGTTTCCGTTGCGTAATATTCCAACAGGAGAATAATTTGCAGCTTAATTGTGGATACTAGAGCTCATAATCAGTCATTGATGTTACTCGATAAATAAGAATAAATCCATTCGCTTCGCAGACCACTCATCTAGCAGGCCTGACTGCTTGATGCCACAGTATGAGCAAGGAATGTGGGTGCCTCTCAACTTTACCCCTGAGAACAATTCATGTTGAACCAAAAGCGGTCATTTTAAAAATTAAGGACATCAAGAAGGACAATGACAAATTTGTGTTTCAAAATGCAGTTTATCATCAAGAGAACATAATCTAATTTATGCAAAATTTCCGAGCAGCTACTTTAGGGTACAACCACTGTAGAGAGAACAGATGATGCTTGGAGCTTCACGAATATCACAGGTTTTGCGGACGAGCGTTGATACTGGTACGCCTTTGAGATCATCAGATCATACTGGGTGCAGGTAACTTTAGTTTCACCTGTAGAGCTGCCAGTCCCCGTTGTTCCTTTTGCGGAAGTGACAAGCTTCCAGCAGAGTAAATATACTAGGTACCTACAACACTCTAGAGCTGTGGAGCACGAATTGAGAGGTACCAGATGGCTCTAATTAAAATGCAGCTGCTCTCGGTGGTATAGTGTGGCTGTAATTATCGTAGGGCAGGGTAGATCTGCTAATGCGTTAATGTGAAACAGATTTACGCTGGAAAACAATTAGTTCCAATTCTGGCCACCAGGTGTAGGCCTGGCGATGTACTCTTTGTGTGACGGTATGACATCCACGCTGTCAGTTGACAAGCTACAAAGTGAGTGAATATTATGGCCATCAAGAAGAGTGACCGTGCGCTGTTAGGGAAACTGTTTTATGTGAACGACAGCAATTGCAGCGCTATATTGAGAGAGTAACGCTGACCGAAAGGTCTGAGTAGAGGCCCGATATCATTAAATGGTTTAAATAAGATGGTAATGAAATTCTAAAACACAAGTGAGCTTTGTGTGGCACCTGCAAGAGGAAGGTGACCTATCCCAGTGGAAATCATTAACGATGTTGCTGTTGCTATAACTAACCATGCAGCACGTGTCACGGGTAGTGCTAGTGCTCGTGCAGTGTCACGAGAATTGTTCATCCCGAGGCCAATAGTACGGAAACTTTTGCGATCTGTTTTACGCTTGTATCTGTGCAAGACCCAGACGGAGCAATCTGATAATCAACAGCAAAGTTCTGAAGTTATTATTTGGTTTCTGGCACAGATGAAACGTGATGACATGCGGCCAAGCAATATTATATGAGGTTATGAGACACATTTTACACTACATGGTTCAATGAAAACACAGATCTGCCGAATTTGGGGTACAGTGAAGCCACGTGTAGTGCACGAAGACCCATTTCACTCGCCATATATGACTTTGTGGTGTAGATTCACAACAAATTTTAGTCTCGGTCAGTTCTTCTTTGAAAGACAGTACACGCAGATGGCCTGACAGGTATCGTGAAGTTTTATTTATTTATTTATTTACACGTCACGTTCCGTAGAACCAAATTGAGGAGCAAACTTCCAAGGTCATGGAACGTGTCAGTACATGAAATTACAACACAAAAGTAATAACTGATTAAAATAATATGTTTATGAGCCTGAAAAAAGCCAAGGAATAAGTAAACGCAATCAACAATACAACAAGACTCAGCATAATTTTTCAAGGAACTCCTCGACAGAATAGAAGGAGTGCCCCTTGAGGAAACTCTACAGTTTCAATTTCAAAGCGCGTGGATTACTGCTAAGATTTTTGAATTCTAGTGGTAGCTTATTGAAAATGGATGCAGCATTATACTGCACACCTTTCTGCACAAGAGTTGAGAAAGTCCGATCCAAATGCAGGTTTGATTTCTGCCAAGTATTAACTGAGTGAAAGCTGCTTATTCTTGGGAATAAGCTAATATTGTTAACAAGAAATGACAGAGAGAGAAAGAGAGAGAGGCCAGTGTCAAAATACCCAGACTCGTGAACAGGGGTCAGGAATTTACACCTCTTATTGCCCAAACCCCCTGTTTCTGAGCCAAAAATATCCTTTAGAATGGGAAGAGCTACCCCGAAAATATAATACCATACGACGAAGCAAATGAAAATAAGCAAAGTAAGCTCATTTTCGCGTCGAACGATTCTGTCACTTCAGATGCCGTTCGAATAGTAAACATGGCAGCATTAAGTCTTTGAACAAGATCCTGTGCATGGACTTTTCACGACAGTTTACTAACTATCTGAACACCTAGAAATTTGAACTGTTCTGTTTTACTAATCATATGCCCATTCTGTGAAATTAAAACGTCAGATTTTGTTGAATTGTGTGTTAGAAACTGTAAAAACTGAGTGTTAATGTGATTTAGCGTTAGTTTATTTTCTCCAAGCCATGAACTTAAGTCATGAATTGCACTATTTGAAACGGAGCCCATGTTGCACGCCACATCCTTGATTACCAAGCTAGTGTCATCAGCAAACAGAAATATTTTAGAGTTACCCATAATACTAGAGGGCATATCATATACATAAATAAGGAACATGACTGGCCCCAACACTCATCCCTGGAGCACCCCCCACTTGACCATACCCCACTCAGACCCCACACCAGAGCCATTCTCAAGACTGTGGATAATGACCTTTTGCTGTGTGTTGCTTAAAGTAAGGTGTGAACCAATTGTGAGCTACTTCCCGTATTCCGTAATGGTCCAACTTCTGGAGCAATATTTTGTGATCAACACAATCAAACGCCCTAGTTAAATCAAAAAGTATGCTTAGCGTTCGAAACCTTTTGTTTAACCCATTAAGTACCTCACAGAGAAAAGGGAATATAGCATTTTGAGTTGTTAAACGACTTCTAAAGCCGAACTGTGCATTTGATAGCAAATCGTGTGATATAAAATGATCAATTATCCTTACATACATAGTCTTTTCAATAACTTTAGCAAACACTGATGGCATAGAAATAGGTCTAAAAATAGGTCTAAAATTGTCTAAATTATCCCTTTCTCCCTTTTTATAAAGCGACTTTTCTACTGAGTACTTTAATCGTTCAGGAAACTGGCCATTCCTAAAGGAAAAATTACAAACATGGCAAAATACAGGGCTAACGAGTGCAGCACAGTACTTTAATATACTGCAAGGCACTCCATCATATCCATGAGAGTCCTCAGTCTTCAATGATTTAATTATTGACTTAATCTCCACTTGTCGGTATCACAGAGGGGTATTTCCGACAACAATCTCAGAAAGGCATTTGCCAAGAGAGTTATATGATTCCCCGTAGAAACTAAAATTTTATTTGATTCACCAGCAATGCTCAGAAAATGATTATTAAATACTGTACATGTATCTGATTTTTCAGTTGCAGAAATATTTTTACTGCAAACTGGCTTTATATCGTTGACCTTCCGCTGTTGACCAGACACTTCCTTCACAACTGACAATATGGTTTTAATTTTATCCTGTGAATTAGTTATTCTATTTTCATACCACATACTCTTTGCCTTCCTAATAACATTTTAAGCACCATACAGTGCTGTTTGTAATAGGCTACTGTAGCTTGATTGCGACTACTTCTAACATTTTAGTATAATTCCCCCTTTGTTCTACATGATATCCTTATCCCCCTAGTCAACCACCAGGGCTGCCTTTTACTGCTCGTACCCCGTTTAGAACGTTCTAATGGAAAGCAACTCTCAAAGAACATGAGAAATGTATTAAGGAAAGCATTATGTCATCTATGTTATCGGCACTATAAATATCCTGCTATTCTTGTTCATTGACGAGGTTTAAAAAACACTCTATTGCTGTTCGATTAACTTTCCTACATAGTTTGTAATTATATGTGACATTTGCTTGAGTACAAAAGCCTTTTAATGTTAAAATTTCTGCATCATCGTCTGAAAGGCCATCCACCATTTTCCTAACAGAATGCCCATCTAATTATGAATACTGAATAAAAATATTGTCTATGGCTGTGCTACTCTTCCCCTGCACCCTAGTTGAAAAAAATACAGTCTGCATCAGATTATATGAATTTAGGAAATGGTTGAAATGGCTCTCAGCACTATGGGACTTAACAGCTATGGTCATCAGTCCCCTAGAACTTAGAACTACTTAAACCTAACTAACCTAAGGACATCACACAACACCCAGTCATCACGAGGTAGAGAAAATCCCTGACGACCCCGCCGGGAATCGAACCCGGGAACCCGGGCGTGGGAAGCGAGAACGCTACCGCACGACCACGAGCTGCGGACTGAATTTAGGAGATCCATCCCGCAAGGAACTGCTTGAAAAACAGCCAGAATCTGTATCCTGGTAAAGGAAGCCTGTGAATAACACCAACTACTACAGGAATATTTCCATGAGTGAAACCACCACCATCCCATACACACCTATAAGGTTTTCCAGCCTCCCCTTCCCATACCTATTGAGGTGCAGGCCATGCCTAGTGAAACTCGATCTACTGATAGACTCAGCTGGCACCACTGAAATGTGACCCACGCACTCTGCCATCAGTGCCCTCTCCAGCCTCATGTTAACGCACCTAACAGCCGCATTAAGATGAGGCCAATCATGACGCTGGAAAAGTTGCATGAAATACACATTTTTGCCACCAGTTTGAGTAGCTATCTTTACCAGGTCACCACCTACATCATATTCCCCGTTCCTATCAAGACTGTTCCCTGCTCCACCCAGTATCACTACCTGAGCCTCCTTCGTAAAATTTCTACATAACTCCCCTATGGCGTCAGTCACCTGAGCCAACCCTGCACTAGGCTTCACAATGCTGGTGACCTGGCACTCACTCCTCAACACTTCCTACAATTGCTGGCCCACACCTCTACCGTGCGAACTACACAGCAGAAGAACCTTCTTCTTTCTCTTAGACTTTTCAACTGACCCAGGCCTCCTAACTGCTGAGGACTGATGCATGTTCCCTACACCTACAGCTACAAGAGGCTCCTCTCCACCCTACACTGACAGTTGGTCAGATCTATTGCGTATATGCAATATGCAAAGTATAACTGTCTGAATACCTCCAGCTCCTAGGCGCCTTCTTGCCAACTGCTAGTTCCCATTCCCCAGCATCCTTAACCCTTCTTAACCTATCTGGTTCCTCCTTTGCATGTTGTAACTGCACCTGAAGGACACACTTCTTACGCTCCTGCTCCTCTATCAACTTATTTCTACTACAGATTCTGCATTCCAAGGACAGGATCTCGCTAGAATGCCCACTTGCTTCACCACTGCATTCCCCCCAATGAAAATACTTTGAACAAATCCCACACCGTAACCCACTGCACACAAAACCTACGACAGAGCCCACACTTCTCACTTATGGTAAAATTTTACAGTTACTGAAAAAAACTATACGTCTACGTTACCTAAGTTCAGTTACAACAGTAGATCTATTTATAGAACCAACAATAGCGTTCTCGAAATTCTCTCTCTACTAAGAAAGCAACTACTTGTATTAAGCCGGCCGAAGTGGCCGTGCGGTTAAAGGCGCTGCAGTCTGGAACCGCAAGACCGCTACGGTCGCAGGTTCGAATCCTGCCTCGGGCATGGATGTTTGTGATGTCCTTAGGTTAGTTAGGTTTAACTAGTTCTAAGTTCTAGGGGACTAATGACCTCAGCAGTTGAGTCCCATAGTGCTCAGAGCCATTTGAACCATTTGAACTTGTATTAATACTACTAAGTCACAACTAATACCAATACCAACAGAAATTCACAAAATTATTGGCTAAAACCAAAAATTCAAGCGACCACTGGAACACTCAACAAAGTTAAAACGCTGAATGAAAATTACACTGAAATATTTCACTAGAGACAATAAGAAACGTGAGCTGAAAACTAAAGCACGAAATTTACTAAACCACTTCAACGCACAGAAAACTAAAAAACACAGCGAATGAATGTTTCCAAAAGTTTATTAAATCGTTATTTCGCCACAAACAGCACGAAACACCACTGAAAATTATTAAATGTAATTACAGTATAACAGAGCACAGATAACTTTGTCAGTGCTTAACTATGTGATCAAAAGCATCCGGACACCTGGCTGAAAATGACTTACAAGTTCGTGGTGCCGTCCATCGGTAATGCTGGAACTCAATATGACGTTGGCTCACCCTTAGCCTGGTGACAGCTTCCACTCACGCAGGCATACGTTCAATCAGGTGCTGGAAGGTTTCTTGGCGAATGGCAGCCGATTCTTCACGGAGTGCTGCATTGAGGAGAGGAATCGATGTCGGTCGGTGAGGCCTGGCACGAAGTCGGCGTTCCAAAACATCCCAGAGGTGTTGTGTAGGATTCAAGCCAGGATTCTGTGCAGGCCAATCCATTACAGGGATGTTATTGTCGTTTAACCACTTCGCCACAGTCCGTGCATTATGAACAGGTGCTCGATGATGTTGAAAGATGCAATCGCCATCCCCGAATTGCTCTTCAACAGTGGGAAGCAAGAAGGTGCTTAAAACATCAATGTTGGCCTGTGCTGTGATAGTGCCACGCAGAACAACAAGGGGTGCAAGCCCCCTCCATGAAAAACACGACCACACCATAATATCACCGCCTCAGAATTTTACTGTTGGCACTACACACGTGCTGGCAGATGACGTTCACCGGGCATTCGCCATACCCACACCCTGCCTTCGGATCGCCACATTGTGTACCGTGATTCGTCACTCCACACAACGTTTTTCCACTGTTCAGTCGTCCAATGTTTACCCTCCTTACACCAAGCGAGGCGTCGTTTGGTATTTACGGGCGTGATATGTGGCTTATCAGCAGCCACTCGACAATGAAATCCAAATTTTCTCACCTCCCGCCTAACTGTGATAGTACTTGCAGCAGAGCCTGATGCACTTTGGAATTGCTGTGTGATGATCCGGATAGATATCTACCTATTACATGTTACGACCCTCTTCAACTATCGGCGGTCTCTGTCAGTCAACAGACGTGGTCGACCTGTACGCTTTTGTGCTATAATTGTCCCTTCATGTTTCCACTTGACTATCACATCGGAAACTGTGGACCTAGGGATGTTTAGGAGTGTGGAAATCTCGCGTACAGACGTATGACACAAGTGGCACCCAATCATCTGACCACGTTCGAAGTCCCTGAATTCCGCGGAGCACCCCATTCTGTTCTCTCACGACGTCTAATGACTACTGAGGTCGCTGATACGGCGTACATACCTGGCAGTAAGTGGCAGCACAATGACCTTAATGTGAAAAACGTATGTTTTTGAGGGTGTTCGGATACTTTTGACCACATAGTGTAGCTTTGTAACCGCTACAGCTGGAAATGCACACCGCAAAATATAAACACACAACTGAGGCGCGATGCTATTATACAGAATGTGATACTTCTTTTGGAAGAGCGCACTGTGAAGCTACCTTCCACGAACATGTTATTTTCAGAGGTTTCCCAAATGCATGGCCTGCCAGATCACCTGAATTGAATCCAAGTGATTTTTGGCTTTGGGGACCGAGCGAGGTGGCACAGTGATTAGCACAGTGGACTCGTATTCGGGATGATGACAGTTCAAATCCGCGTCCGACCTTCCTGATTTAGGTATTCCGTGAAATCCCTAAATCGAATCAGGCACATACTGGATGGTTCCTTTGAAAGTGGCACGGCTGATATCCTTCCCCATCCTTGAGACATTCTGAGCGTGTGCTTCACCTCTAATGATCTCAATGTCGACGACACATTAAACCCTAATGTCCCTCCTCTTCTCCCTGGTTCTGGTGATATCTGAAAGAACTCGTTTACCAGGGACATGCTTGGTTTCTACGTGATCTGTAGGCCAGTATACAGCATCTCGTCGACGGATCCGGTGCTTATACTGAACAAACTCCGTAAGAGGCGGTTTACAATAAAATCATTGTGCCTTTCTTACTTGTTTGATCTTTTCTGCCCACCTCCCGTTCCTAATCAGTTACGTATGGGAACATTTCTATACGTCGTTCTTGCATTTTCAGCGCTAGAGTTGTACCTGGTGGCCAAACTCGGAACTAATTTTTTTCCAACGCAGATCGGTTCCTCATTATTGCATTAGAATATCTACGAAATTTCGCTGTCATACGAAAAATGCAGCTCATACTGGAACTCTGTGAGTAGCTGGACTTTAATGACAACCACCCAGTAGCTTCCTTGAGTCTTGGCAGTGTAAGAAATGTTCATCACTAGAATTTTGTCAGAAAGAGGAGAAGGAGAGCTGACGTGCGGCTGGTAATCACCAGGCTATCCTTCAGTATCTAAACCTCCCCCTAGTCTCATACGAGGAGCACTGGTATTGTGGAAACAATCTATTCGTCGAATGGAGACATTCAGCTCAATGGCTCCTTCAGTGCTGTCAGATAATCCACGTATCGTCAGTTGTGACGGGCTCTCATCCGCTACCTTCTTTCTCTCTCAGTGTTCGTGACCATAAAAGCTTTTTATTACGGTCTCCCGGTTTCAACAACTAAGATTTCGGTGCAATCAAATGTAAGCATCTCAGATCAAAATTTACGAAAATAAGTTCGCGAATTGTTTGTATAATCAGTTGAAGAGATGTTACCCTGTTGAAAAAATTGCTGATTATTCTTAACTCACATTGAAATTGTTCTGTAACATATGCTGGATGGGGAAATGAATCCATGATTTGAAATTGGCAGTAGGAATCTGCTCTGGAAATAGACAGAGTAGCGCCATCGTAAGATTTAGGATAAGTTGCGGATGCATGAGATAAGGATGACAGGGAAAAATTCAGTGCCAGAAGCCTTCGACGAATTTACCAATAGAATCTGCAACAGATATACGAAACAACCCCATAGCGTTTTGGTGATAAGCAGAATCAGTCAATGGAACGGAATCATCTTTTCTGTTTATCGTTGATCAAATTGGTGTAGAAACGGGTGACAAAGCAAAATACTATATTTTGAAATACTTTTCTTGGAATTATTGCACCAAGAAAGACCTCAATCCAGGTCCTCAGTCCAACCGATGCACTAATAGAAATCCGATGATCAGGCGGTTGTCTGCAGAAATTAAATCAACTCAAATTTCCATGTGACAGTCAAGTACAAACTCGCTGTTTCGTCCATGACACACGGAGGGAAACAGAAACAGTGAGTCGTTGCCGGGTAGCTTGACTTCCGGAAGGCGTTCGATACAGTTACATTCTGCCGTCTAGTAAGCATAACAAGAGCTTTCGGAATTTGTTGCTGGCTTTTTTACTCGAATCAGAACTTCCTGGTAAAAATAACTCACTACTCCATGTCAACGTGGCAAATTGTCAAACATAAACGTAATTTCGAAAGAGCAACAAGGAAATAGTGTAGACCCGTTCCAGTTGATAATATTTTTAGATCATTTGGCGGATAATGCCAGAAGGTCAGTCAAACTGTTTACCGATTTTGCTGTCGTGTGTAGTAAAATCGTAAGACAGCAAGACTGTAACAACGTGTAGGAATACGTGCAGCTGACCACGAAACTAGATAAATGTAACGTATTGCGCATTAATAGATGGAGAGGCCCATTACTGGTAAATCACAGTACTGGCGATAAACCACTGTAAACGGTGACAGCTGTAAAATACCTAGGCGTGTCCGCCCTTAGCGACCTAAAATGGAATAAACATATAAAACTAGTAGGAGAAGCAGATGACAGTTGAGAGTCAGTATAAGGATCCGAAGGAAGTGTAATGTAGTCACGAAAGAAGTAGCTTGAAAAATAGCGCCTCTTGGATCGATTCCTGAGCACTGTTCCTCAGCCTGGTACTCTTAGCAATTGTGAGTCTCAGAGGATGTAAAAGAGACCAAAGAAGAGTGGCGAGTTCCGCGATTGTTTCGTTTTGTAAACACGAGAGAGTCACTAAGATGCCCGTGAAATTCCAGTGGCAGACATTACAAGACAGACACTGTGCACCACAGAGGTATTTACTGTTAAAATTTCGAGAGCGTAATTCCCCAGAAAAAGAAAAAAAAACTTCCTCCCGCATGCATTTCACGAATGACCATGACCCGAAAATCAAATAGATTAGACTTCATACAGAGTGATTGATTTGGGAAAAGACCAGATTGGATTTAGGAAAGGAAAAGGAACCTGAGAAGCTATAAAGGCACTACCAATGGTCTTAGAAAGAACTGAGATGAAGAAGAAAACGTATGCCGTATCGATTGACCCAAAGAAGGCTTTTAATAGAGTGGACTGGGAAACAGGAAACACTGTTTGGGAAAAATCTGATTGACTCTCAATCTATACAAAAACCAGAATACCGAAACAGATATCCTTGGCACTAAGAAGCAGGCTAGGATAGGAAGAAGTGCCCGACAAGGCTGCCCTCTCTTCTTTATTTATTTAATTCATTTATGGAAAGTGCAACACAAAAAATGCAAAGCAGCACCAAAGGAGTCAAAATTGATGGTATTTTGTATTCGATTTGCTGATGACGCAATAGTTTTAGAAGATTCTCAAAAGGACATGAACTATATATTAAACGTTTTGTGTGACAACTTGGGTATCAACAAACTGAAAATAAACGCCAACAAGATTAAAATATTATGATAGATAAATCGAACAGACAAATAAGGACGAACAGTAAGATAAGAAATGAAAGGCTAATGCACTTAAATGAATTGTGCTATTTGAGAAGCACAATAATTGATGACAAAAGAATTATAATGGATATTAAAAGAAGAATTTCGATAACTATATAATCATTCAGAAATAAGAATATTGTGTTAATGAACAACTGTCTTAATACAGAAACAAGAAAGAAATTCATAAAATCATTTAGTCGGAGCCTTTTAAGCTACAGTGGTGAAGGGTAAACTCTGTGGATGTGGTAAAGAGCAACAAAAGCATCATCGGCTGAAAGGGAAAAGGGCATTGATTAATATGATACAGAGAAGAAAAAAAATTAATTGTACACTTAATTCGACACAACAGCTTCATAAAAAACATCTTGGAAACGTTTTTATTCCAGTCTTTGATCACAATATCAATTATTTTGACGATGAACGGTTTCAGTCAGTAATGACCATCCTCAGATCTTTTCTACACCATGTCCCAAAGTGATAAGGCCGTAATGGCATCGTCAAAACAAATAAATATACTCAGCACAGCATCGTTACATAGATCAAAAATAAGGTGTAGAATCCTGGAAAAAAATAAGAGACAGACTCAGAACATCCTTATTACGAAGTTTTATCATTATACTGAACAGTAACAGCTACAACCAAATGATGCAGATGGGAAGGGACAGAGAAGGATAGCTGCATCGGCAAAGCGTTGCCTTTTGTATCTAGTGATGATGACAGAGGGTCGCTGTTGGAATTCTGGGAGTGTACTTTCCGAAAAGAGTTGAGCAGCGTATAAATTGCTCCGACATTTGTCTCGACGAAAAGACCAGAGAAATTAGAGCTCATACGGAAGCTAATCGACAGTCGTTCCATCCAACCGTTATTCACGGAAGAAACATCACTAGGAGGGGGAGGGGGGGCATGATAAAATGTTAGTGATTCCGCAAACGCCCGCTGTTGACACTAACGATGGCTTACAAAAGCATCGACGTGGACGTAAATGCAAGCTGACGCGCCTTCTTTCTGTTACATTCTGTGTTGAGTGTACGTCTGTGCTGGATCCACTTCTAACAGAAAATTAAAATCCTGTTTTCGACAGTCTTTCTCCCGTAGGGCACCAGTTTTCATCGATCTGCCTTGCCGTCTTTGTAAAGACGGCCTAATGACTTTTAGTGAGGTAAGAGAGCAAGTGACAGCACACAATATGTGCGGGGTTTAATGAAGCGTTAATCGCGGCAGCGGGCCGCGTCCTCAGAAGGGCAAACAGGTGCAGCCTCCTGTACACAGCGGCCTTCCTGCGCAGACACACACCGCCTCTCCTTTCACAGAGCTCCATTGTGTCGTGGCCGGCCACGCGCGCTGTGTTATTTTACACGGCCGAGAGCTGCTGTAATCGTTCTTCCAGCTACATCACCACACTCATCGGCAAAACCACGACGATATGTGCTACACAAAGCCAAAATGCCTGTGTTCATAGTATCCAGGTTAAATGCCAGCGCGAAACTTCCCCCTTTCCTTTTATAGTACAGATGAAACAGCTTCTGCACAAATCAAATATTTTCACGTAGCGGAAACGAATTTCTGGCTCGAAATATTTCCTGGTTAGTAGGCTGTCAAATATTTCTGTACTAGGAATGTTTTTTAAATAAGTGAGGCTGATACTAACTCGAATATTTTGTTAACACCATAGTGGTTTACAAGTCATGGTCCTTTTGGAAGTGTTTTGCATGGTAATTTTGGAAGTGTTGTGCTGTTACTTTCCTCCGACTTCTGAACTGACTTAACCAGGCAGTTTTTGGGAGACCAACAGCTTAATATGGAATAAAAATCACAGTATAACTTGGCATTTTCCATATCAACAAATCGTCAGATTTTAAAGGAGCGACACATAACGGAAGAAATCCTAGGAGCCACTGGGACTCGAATCCAGGACCTTTGTATTTCTGGTCTAGCATTTTGGGAAACTTGGAAATGGAATCAAACTTGAAGGAGAAGAAATAAGAACTTTGTGGCTTGCCGATGACATCGTAATTCTGTCAGAGGCGACAAAGGACATGCAAGAGCAATTGAAGGGAATGGATATCGTCTTGAAAAGATATTAGAAGATGAATATGAAAGAAAGGAAACAAGAGATAATGGTTATGCAGTTGAATCAAATCAAGTGATGTAACGGGAATCAAGTCAGGAAATGGGACACTAAAAGTAGAAGACGAATTTTGTTAATGGCACAGAAAAATAACTGATGGTGGCCGAAGTAGAGAGGATATAAAATACAGACTGCCAATAGCAAAAAAAAAGAAAGGTTCTTAAAAATAGAAGTTTGTTAACAGAGAATATGAATTTAGTGTTCCAGACGTAATTGCAACCAGTCGTCCTTTATGATGATCAGTTTCAAATCGGATAGCGACCCATTGTCAGATGGCACACACCGGTCTAGCGTTGTGGGGTCGTATAGAATTGTCAGCATCCATGGATTTAATCCTGATGCGTAAGTAACTCTGGAAAACCTAGCTTACGTTTTACTGAGAAATGTGTGTATCAAAATTAAACCTATGGTCGCTAATAACTGTATACGACCACAGTAAAACTATGAACAATCAATACCGTGTGTACCGTGTAATGATGAAGCGGTTTGGGATTCGAAACTGGTCATGGTATGATAAAACGTAAGCTATCACAAAAGGTGGTTGGTTGCGGTTATTCCTATTCATCACAGTCGCAAAGTTCCACATTTGTAATGGATAAAAATGAACTTGGAAGTCTTTTTTAAGATATTTTGTAGGAGTTGTAGCCTTGCATGGAAGTAAAAATAAAATGATCGTCTGGAATTGATGGCCGTGAGATTCTAACCGCGTAAGTTGGCTGCCGGGTGCATGTCATTTCAGGTGACGCCACATTGGGCAACTTCCGCGTCGGTGATGATGAGGACAACGTAACACCCGGTCCACGGGGCGGATAAAACCTCTGATCCGGCCAAGAATCGAAACGGGGCTCGCTCCATGGTAGGTAAACACGTTACCATTTTTTCTCTCCCCTATGGTATCGCTGCAGGAGCTGGACGACGAGTAGGGCAGGGGCCGACACCCGTGGCCTGGCCATTCCGTCGCCATGCCCATGCAATGCCTTCTAGTATCAAAGAATCAAGGAGAGTACTTAGTGGGTTTATCTATGTTTATTTATTTATTCTATTTGTTTTAATTTTTGGTATTTATTGATTTTTTGTATTAACAAAAGATTCTACAACTGCCGGAAGAGCGTCCGAATCGTCTTCTCGTCTGTTGGTAGGGGTTGCCTCCTTTTCCGTCCGTAAGGGATCAATGTGCTCCAAGACTCTTCTTCAAGTACAGCGTCTCAAACCCTGAACGCCCCAGTGAACAGGAGGGACCGCAAATAATGATCCTAATTAATTAGCGAAGTGGGTCCTGGCGGCGAAAGCTGCATGTGTCGTCATCAGTAGGGGCCAAAACTCGAGCGCGTCATCGTGTGTAACACGAAATTTGTAGTAAAGGGCCATGCCTTTCAGCCAGTTAACGGCGTTTGACCTGATAGGGTGTTACAAAAACATATGGCCAGACTTTCAGGAAACATTCCTCACACACAAAGAAAGAAAATATGTTATGTAGACATGTGTCCGGAAACGCTTACTTTCCATGTTAGAGATCATTTTATTACTTCTCTTCAAATCACATTAATCATGGAATGGAAACACACAGCAACAGAACGTACCAGCGTGACTTCAAACACTTTGTTACAGGAAATGTTCAAAATGTCCTCCGTTAGCGAGGATACATGCATCCACCTTCCGTCGCATGGAATCCCTGATGCGCTGATGAAGCCCTGGAGAATGGGGTATTGTATCACAGCCGTCCACAATACGAGCACGAAGAGTCTCTACATTAGGTACCGGGGTTGCGTAGACATAAGCTTTCAAATGCTCCCATAAATGAAAGTCAAGAGGGTTGAGGTCAGGAGAGCGTGGAGGCCATGGAATTGGTCCGCCTCTACCAATCCATTGGTCACCGAATCTGATGTTGAGAAGCTCCATCGTGCATCAACCACATGTTGTGTCGTACTTGTAAAGGCACATGTTCTAGCAGCACAGGTAGAGTATCCCGCATGAAATGATGATAACGTGCTCCATTGAGCGTAGGTGGAAGAACATGGGGCACGATCAAGACATCACCAACAATGCCTGCTCAAACGTTCACAGAAAATCTGTGTTGTTGACGTGATTGCACAATTGCGTGCGGATTGTCGTCAGCCCACACATGTTGATTGCGAAAATTTACTATTTGATCACGTTGGAATGAAGCCTCATCCGTAAAGAGAACATTTGCACTGAAATGAGGGTTGACACATTGTTGGATGAACCATTCGCAGAAGTGTACCCGTGGAGGCCAATCAGCTGCTGATAGTGCCTACACACGCTGTACATGGTACGGAAACAACAGTTTCTCCCGTAGCACTCTCCATACAGTGACGTGGTCAACGTTACCTTGTACAGCAACAACTTCTCTGACGCTGACATTAGGGTTATCGTCAACTGCACGAAGAATTGCCTCGTCCATTGCAGGTGTCCTCGTCGTTCTAGGTCTTCCCCTGTCGGGAGTCATAGGCTGAAATGTTCCGTGCTCCCTAAGACGCCGATCAATTGCTTCGAACGTCTTCCTGTCGGGACACCCTCGTTCTGGAAATATGTCTCGATACAAACGTACCGCGCCACGGCTATTGCCCCGTGCTAATCCATACATCAAATGGGCATCTGCCAACTCCGCATTTGTAAACATTGCACTGACTGCAAAACCACGTTCGTGATGAACACTAACCTGTTGATGCTACATACTGATATGCTTGATGCTAGTACTATAGAGAAATGAGTCGCATGTCAACACAAGCACCGAAATCAACATTACCTTCCTTCAATTGGGGCAACTAGCGATGAATCTAGGAAGTACAGTACATACTGACGAAACTAAAATGAGCTCTAACATGGAAATTAAGTGTTTCCGGACACATGTCCACATAACATCTTTTCTTTATAAGTGTGTGAGGAATGTTTCCTGAAAGTTTGGCCGTACCTTTTTGTAACACCCTGTATATGCCTCCGGGGCGTAGTATATCATCAGGGGAAATAGGCTCCGGCAGTCGTAGCAAGAGTAACGTTAGCATGCCCTGCGTGAGTAGCCAGCAGTCGCGGCACAAGCTAGGCGGGGAGCATCCGAATAAACGAGTGAGAATGTCGGACACAAGGGGTCGTCCGTCAGTTGCATGGAATGCAACCTCTGACCACGCACCACAATGAACACACCGTCATAGGTAAGAAATGCGTTTGTACTGCTCCCCACAGCGTGTTCCATTTCGGGGTGCCGGTGTGCGACCGTATTGGTTGGTTACAGTTGTCGGTAAAGGCAATAATAGTCTTTTGTGTTGGGCCTCCGTGCTGACGGAAGGTCCGATCGTAAGTAGCTCAGGTCAATCAAGAACTCTCCGATGCGGGCGAGTGCCGGTGAAATGTGTCCCTTAGAAACTGGTGGACGCAGAGAACCACTTCAGCTATTAGGATGTCCCTCAGACTAGCGTGGGCAGAGGTCCACGTGCGACGCATAGTGTCGAGATACAGCGACCGCGCACAGTTCTAGACGCGAATTAAACCGATACGGTCCGCCCGCTGCGGCAGTGTCAGGGTGGCGAATCGGACATTACAGATAAGATCGGCGAGCACGAACCATCAAGGGAAGGACATGCACAAAATAGTTCAGTTTAGAGGCAAGATAGGTGTTGACATAACGTGTTCATAGGAGCATGTCCATTCGACGCAATTTTTTGTCCCGTATCAGAGTACCGTGTCTGGTTTAGTAGCCGGCGGTACGCAGCTGCCACCGTGCGGTGAACATTGCTATAGAACAGCACTCCTAAACATGTGAGTAGGGGCCCGCTGTCAAAGGGCACCACCGTTGCGTGGGAAAGCCCCCCCCCCTCCTACCCCACTGTTCAAATGGTTCAAATGGCTCTGAGCACTATGGGACTTAACATCTGAGGTCATCAGTCCCCTAGAAGTTAGAACTACTTCAACCTAACTAACCTAAGGACATCACACACATCCATGCCCGAGGCAGGATTCGAACCTGCGCGGTTCCGGACTGAAGCGCTTAGAACCGCTCGGCCACCGCGGCCGGCTACATCACTGTATTTTGTCTTCTTCATGTTGATCACGCTCTCAGTGACCGCCCCGTACTGGCGTAGCCACTGAAGCGCCATGTGTATTTGATCCACTGATCTGGGCAGGAACACAACAACGAAAGGTTACGTCCCGCTTGCCAATGCCTGCTAATCACCGTCTTAGGCAATGCAAAGTTGGTTCAAGCACTGCCGCAAATAATATGCCTGACAAAGGGCATCATTGTCGCACTGACCGTCCAACAACAATTTGGCCATACTGGTAACCGTTCACCATCATGCTGAAGCGCACTCCGTGGATAAATCGAAGGGCCACCCGTGCACTCTGGAGAGAGGCCCATGTATTCCAAAACTGCGCGTAGGAATCCTGTATTTAGAGACAGTATGCACTCCAGTCATCTTGAGTTTTAGTTTCAAAACCTGTAGTAATTGGGACACGTGTTTGTATACATATATTTTTTTTCAGTTACTGAAAAATTTTGTTTGGAATAAAAAACGGAATCTCAGAAAACAGCTTTCTTTCACCAACTGCAGTAACTTCGTCATGCAAATATTTCTTCCTCTGACGAAATTTGCGAGTTTTGACCACTCCAGTTCAGTTGGATTTAAGTCACAGTAACCACAGCACAGTGTGTCCATGAGCATCATCTGTTTTATTAATTTCAAATACTTGGCCTTCCGGCTTATGTTGTTTAATTAAATCAAATAATTTTGTTTTTCTCCTTGACAAATCAACTTCCACCTTATTTTTTAATAACCACTCAATCATTTTCCTCTTATTCCAAGACCTGTTTGGAGCTTTGTTATGCTCCTTGTTGTGATATGAAGCGTTGTCCATAACGATAACACAGTTCGGTGCAGAATTACTTTAGTCGATACCAATTTTAAAAATTTTCGTTGTTTATTTACACATGGCAGTCCCCTGTTGCACATTCCCCTTTATAAATTAACTGTGCATTGGGTAAAAACCCATCTTTTGATCCAATACTGACCACAATAATCCTATTGCTTCCACTAACATTGTCCGCCGGCCGGTGTGGCCGTGCGGTTCTAGGCGCTTCAGTCTGGAACCGCATGACCGCTACGGTCGCAGGTTCGAATCCTGCCTCGGGCGTGGATGTGTATGATGTCCTTAGGTTAGTTAGGCTTAAGTAGTTCTAAGTTCTAGGGGACTGATGACCACAGATGTTAAGTCCCATAGTGCTCAGAGCCATTTGAACCATTTTTTAACGTTGTCCATAATTCCATCAACGTCGTGACTCTGCCAACGTTTTCTATAAGTAATGTTGTTGTCTAGTCAAGTTTCATCAATACAAAAGTAGTTTCTGCCGCGCTCCATTCACATCCTCACTAGAATCAGGTACTTATGTCACCAGTCAATTATATCCGTTCTCTGTACCAGAATCTTTCGTTATTACAGATCATTTCCAGGTAAATCCCATTTCACGCTGCGTCTTGCGTAAAATATCTGTCTGCCAAGGTAAATGGAATTTTTTGTTTCACGGCAGTAAGTAATTTTCGTAATGTCGGCACTATTATTTGATTTATGTCAAAGTCCTCCATTGTTTATTGAATGACCGATTTTGTGAAACTGTCCATAACCATGGGATTCCTCCCAAAATTATTGGTTTTCCTTCGTGGCGATTCCAGTAAACCGCGTGTTTTATTTTCGCGTCGCTTTGTGATGTGTTCTATTGTGGCGAGGCTGACGTTTGCATGAACTGCAGCCTTTTGAGTGGGACTGGTAATATTAGCAAACATTTTTGTTTGTGTCGCCTCTGTAAAACACTCTGTAATAACATTAGAGTCGATCCAACCCTCGTTACTCCACAGGTACCTCTTCGTCTTCGTATTCAGCACATTTTCTTGCAATGCGGGGCGATTGTCCATCATTTCCACATACTGAAGTATATGAGTAAGTATACAAAGTTAACTGACTGATGTTGGCAACTAAGATCCCACGAACAGAATCGAAGTATATCATTGCCACTTCCTCCACCAAAAGCACTGTTCGCTCTTGAGTTTATAGATAGACTATAGCGGGTAAACTACAACGCCTGCGGAGCGCCACTCGGCACTCTGAGCCCGTCCGCACGGTGTCTCAGCTAAGTAGGTGGACTATACGGAATTAAACTTGGACGATAAGCAGACAAATACAGACTTGGAACTTTTGAAATGTGGTGCTACAGAAGAATGTTAAAACTTATATGAGCATATTGAGTAACTAATGAGAAGGTACTGAATCGACTTGGGCAGAAAAGAAATTTGTTGCACAACTTGAATAAAAGAACTCATCTGTTGATAGGATACATCCTGACGCACCAAGGAATTGTCAATTTCGTAATGGAAGGACACATTGGAGGTCAAATAGTAGAGAAAATCCAAGGCTTGAATACAGTAAGCAGATCCAAATGGATGCAGGTTGTAGTAACTACGCAGCGACGAAGAAGCTGGCACAGGATAGACTAGCATCTAGAGCTTCCGGATTTTACGCCACAACAACAATAAAACACACTGGAAAGGCTTTAAACGATGAGTTACAGGTAGCAAATATGTTTAATAACCGTTCATTAACTAAAGAAGAAAAATCACGGTATTATGTTGAAAGAGCAGTTCTCATAAAATTTAATCATATAAATGTATTACCAACTTCTCCTTCTGAAATCAAGAAAATTATATATTCTCTTAAAAATAAAAGCAAAAGATTTGCTGTTACATAAAAATTATCTGAAATATATAGTGCAGCACTAACTCAAGGTATTTTTCCAGAGTGGTTGAAGCATTCCATTATTAAACCCTCATGTAAGAAAGGTGATAAGACAGATTTCAGTAACTACCAGCGTGTTTCACTGTTGACATCATTTTACAATTTTTTTAAGAATGTGATGCATTCCAGGATAGTACTCCACATAAGCAACAATAATATCCTCAGTAAATCACACTTTTGGATTTCAGAAGAGTTGCTCTACTGAGACTGCCATTGACACGTTCAATCAACGAATTTTACAAGCATTAAATAAGCTGGATGGTCTTTTCTGCGACCAAATTAATGCATGTGTGAATCACAATATTATCCTAGACAGAGTTTTAAGGAAATGATGGTATAGCCAACCAATGGGTAATGCCATATCAAATCAAAAGAATGCAGAAAACTGTACTTAGTAATTCAAAGAATGTAGTAATGGGAGAGTCTACTGTCTGGAGAGAAATCATGTATGGAGTTCCCCAAGGCCCAATCTTAGGTCCGCTGTTGTTCCTTATACATGTAAACGATCTTCTGTCTAACACACAACAACCAGGATTAGTTGTTTTTGCAGATGAGCACTAGTATTATAATCAGTCCAACCATATGTATAACAATAGATGAAATAACAAATAATATTGTGGAAAGTATCACTCAATGATTTACTGCAAATGGTCTCACTCTCAATTTAAAAAGACACAATTCAGTTCTGCACATCTATAGGTACTATACACCGATGAGTAGCGTAAAAAATGGCGAGGAAATAATAAGTCGGGTGGAAATATCAAAGTTTTTGTGTTCATTTTGATGCGAATTTGAGCTGGAGAAAGGATATTTTGGAACTCCTAAAGCAACTTACTTCAGTCACATTTTTCACTTAGAATCACTGCTAATCTAGGGTACAAATAAATCAGTATGTTGACGTATTTTGCGTACTTTCATTCCATAACGTCATATGGTACAAAGTTCTGGTGTAAGCCATCTTTAAGAAAGAAAATTTTCATCACTTGAAAATGTGTTGTAAAAATAATACATGGTGCTCATACATAAACGTTTTATAAGCATTTGTTCAGGAGTCACACATTTTGACTACTGCTTCACAGTATATTTATTCCCTCGCTCGGCTCCAGACTGTAGCGCCCAGAACCGCACGGCCACTCCGGCCGGCGCAATTTAAAAGGAACAAGATGTACATAATTAGAATACCAGAAAAATGACATTCACGAACCCAGATTATGGTTGTCAATAGCACAAAAAGAAATGAACAAACCACAACCAAAATTTTTGATCACTTACTTAATGGTATAAAATCCCTGGCAGACAGCTGTGTAAAATGTGAAAAGAAACTGAAAAATTTTCTCATTGACAACTCCTTCCATTCCGTAGAAGAGTTTCTATTACTGTAATGTGTAGTAGGTGGTGGGTAAGAATTGCTAACTCAAACAGAAAGAAAACTCGTAACTTGTCAAGAGGTAGCCATATTCGCAAATTAATTTATGGTGCGAATGTAAAATGAATCATTCCACATCATTACGATTCATTGTTCACATGATCCATGGAATATGAAACTAACTCACTAAACCACCTTTACTTTATTTTATTTTTTAAGAGCACTTAATTTATTTTCTAAATATAATTTACACTTTACAAAATTAAGTCTCTCTGTTAGTAAATGTTGACTAGCTCAGTAAATTATTTGCCATAAGGAAAGAAGCAAAAAGTTAAATAAGGAAGAAACATATTCTAAGATAAAAGAAAATAAATAAAAAGGTAAAAAAAATGAGATGTACATATGCAGGCAAACAAATAATAACAATTTCAGAAAACTGTGTGATTTATTGAAGGGAAAGAGCTTCACAAACTGAGCTGCTCAATAACGCGTTGGTCCACCTTTTTCCCTCATGCAAGCAGTTATTCGTCTTGGCATTGATTCTTAGAGTTATTAGATGTCCTCCTGAGGAATATCGTGTCAGATGTTTCCAGTTCGCGCGTTACATTGTCAAAATCACGAGCTGGTAGGAGGGTGCTGCGCATAATGCTCCAAACGTTCTTAGTTGGGGAGAAATCCGGCGACCTTGCTGGCCAAGGTAGTGTTTGGCAAGCAGGAAGACAAACAGTAGAAACTCTTGCCATGTGCGGATGGGCATTATCTTGCTGAAATGTAAACCCAGATGGCTTGCTTTGAAAGACAACAAAACCGGTTGTAGAATACCATCGACATACCGGTGTGCTGTAAGGGTGCTGCGGTGGACAACCAAAGGGGTCCTGCTATGAAATGAAATGGCATCCCAGACTATCACTCTTGGTTGTCAGGCAATATGGCGGGCAACAGTCAGGCTGGTATGCCACCCCCTTTCGGGTCGTCTCCGGACACGGTTTTGGCCTGGTATCTCATTGGCTGGAGCAGAATTGTCTCCAGTAACAAGTCCGCTTCGAACTGGGCCCTGATGACCAGCTAATTCGTGTCTGGAGACCTGCTGAACAGCGAAGTGATACCAAGCCAACTGTTGCCCGCCATACGGCTGGACAACTTGGACTGATGGTCTCGAGTGCTATTTCTTTTCATAGAAGGACACCTTCAGTTGCCATCTGCGGCATCCCTACAGCACAGCAGTACATCAAAGATATTCTATGTCCTATAGAATGAAATTTTCACTCTGCAGCGGATTGTACGCCGATATGAAACTTCCTGGCAGATTAAAACTGTGAGCCGGACCGTGACTCGAACTCGGGACCTTTGCCTTTCGCGTACAAGTGCTCTACCAACTGAGCTACTCAAGCAAGACTCACGCCCCGTCCTCACAGCACAGCTAAGCCATGTCTTCGCAATATCCTTTCTTCCAGGAGTGCTAGTTCTGCAAGGTATGCAGGAGAGCTTCTGCGAAGTTTGGAAGGTAGGAGACGAGGTACTGGTGGAATTGATGCTGTGAGGACGGAGCGTGAGTCGTGCTTGGGTAGCTCAGTTGGTAGAGCACTTGCCCACGGAAGGAAAAGGTCCCGAGATCGAGTCTCGGTCCGGCACACAGTTTTAATCTGCCAGGAAGTTTCTATGTCCCGCTTTGTTGCTTTAGTGGTAAGCTATCCTGGGAATACTTTTCAGGAAGATAACGCCCGCCTGCACACAGCGAGGGTTTCTATGCTTGTCTTCGTGCTTGCCAAACACTACCTTGATAAACGTCGCCGGTACTATTCTCAGTTGAGAACTTTTGGAGCATTATGTGCAGGGCCCTCCAACCAGCTCGGGACTTTGACGCAACATTTGGACAGAATTTTGCCCCACGTCCCTGCGTGCGTGTGTCTCACTAGCAGTCATCCCTCGCCTGGTGAGGCTGTTGTCGCCTGGGCAGGTTTGTATAGATAGAAGGTCAGTGGTCATAATGTTGTGGCTGATCAGTGTACTGTCCATGCGTTTTTGGACACACTATGTGTTATTTGCGACCAGTTTCTTCAGAGAGTGACGCTGTGGGACCGAATGTGAGAGATTTGAAATTTGCAACCTCTCTTGTATTATTTATAATGGAAAAACATTTCTAATACGTGTCACTTTTCGAGATAATTCCCCTATACGTAACGCAAACTCGCCTTTTTTCAAGAATGTCTGAATATCCGTGAATCTGTTTAACTAAATGTGCACCATGCGACGTACCTTTTCATCAGATCGAACACATTTTTTGCAGCATGCTTAGAATAGACCAGCCAAATGGAAATCATTTGGGGAAAGTTCTTGCGAGTACGGTCAGTGCGGAAGATACCCAAGCTTCAGGTATGCAAATGCAGCAGTTGTGCCACGGAACGTATGGGACAGCACATTGTCGAGTTGTAACAGAACACCCGCAGACATCTGTGCAAGTCTCTTAAATTTGATTCCAGGCTGAAGAAGATATTTAAATGAGGCCTGGGTACGATGCACTAGTGATGTGGTTCTTCAACACGTATAGTGTTCAAAACTGCCTTTTTAGTCACAAAAGAGGATTAGAATAATCTTCCCTTCTAGTGGCTTCAGCTTACGTGACGGGTCGCAGAAGTAGTACAAACGCCTCATACGTCACTATTTTTGTTTTGGTTGGCAGGAGAGCCAGCACCGTGTTACTAGAAGGAGGCCGAAAGGCACACGTTTTAGCTCACGCAGGCTGGCGTGAGGTCTGGAACAGGACAAGGAAATTAGAATTTAGAAAAACGGACGTAGCTGGTGGAATACTTAACTTTAATCCATTAATGGTGAACGTCGGTCTTGACGGTACATGATGCACAATATCAATAGTAACTGATAATGGCGCCTTGCTAGGTTGTAGCAAATGACGTAGCTGAAGGCTATGCTAAACTATCGTCTCTGCAAATGAGAGCGTATTTTGTCAGTGAACCATCGCTAGCAAAGTCGGTTGTACAACTGGGGCGAGTGCTAGGAAGTCTCTGTAGATCTGCCGTGTGGCGGCGCTCGGTCTACAATCACTGATAGTGGCGACACGCGGGTCCGACGTATACTAACGGACTGCGGCCGATTTAAAGGCTACCACCTAGCAAGTGTGACACCACAGTTTTAATGAAACAGTAAGCAGGTGGGTAGCCATTTTGCAGACACTTAGTCAATTTGGAGGCTATAATTCACAATGGGCTGAGCTGGACTATACTTCTATGTCAGCAGTCTTGACCGTTTTCCATTACAATGCCTGTAGTGACTTCTGTGGTTTTCGAAGTCACAACGCTATGTGCTTGTCCCGGACAGGGGCATTGACCACAAACGTAACAACAGTTGCCAGTTTCTGAACCAATTCGTAGACTTGCTGCTGTGGAAAAGGTACTTCTGCGATTGCAGTCCAGGAATTAACTTATGGTTCGAACACTGTTTGTCCCTGTCGTATAATGCTAGTGGGGTCGCTTACCTAGCAAGATATTTACACTGTTCCTAGACCAGAGTTTCTGCGTTTGTCACCCATCAGGCACACTGTTAGGAACATGCTTACTGTCTTGTAGTCTGTAATTTTATTACAAAGTTACAGATTTTATTTCAAACCTTCTCTTAAAATGCTGAACTCTTTAAACAGTCGATTAGAAGGTAATCATTTCAGTGCACCATACATTATTATTACCAAATGTTTTGATTGTTATGTAACGAATTGCGAAACATCTACATGACTACAGGACCTTCTCTAGAAAGTGGTTTGTAGTTAGCCCCTACATATTCCTTGCCAAATTAGTGAGTGAAATACGACAATAACAGCTAGGGCAAGCGCGGCCTTGCAAGTCTTGAATAAGGGTGTAAAGCACTTTCCACGAGACGGAAAATTATCTTTTTCTCATGAAATTAAAAAAGTCGAGGAGAATTTCCTTATCTCCCTTGTGACGTCTAATGGTGACCATGTATTACTTCACGCGTAGCAGATAATGAATTCGTCTCACATTCGGAGTAGGAACTGTCGTAATCTGTATGGTCTGTCGAACTGGAGCTCAAATTGCCCCTCTCACCACTCGTTCTGTTGCAATGGAATACTAGAGTCTTATTAGTGGTGGCGCTAACGAAATATTCCGCCCCTGTGTGAGTTATGTACATAGCTGTAATTCAGGAAACCCCCTTTCGCACTTCTCATCACTGCTCGCGTAAATCCTTCTCTTAACAGTCTCGTACAGTGTAAAATTAAGCTCAAGAACTACTGCTGCCACGGAGCGCTCTTCCCATCTTGCTCCCACTAAGTAAAAGGCTTATAGCTGCCCCGCAATACGCGCGGATCTAGGGTTTCTTTCCTGTGAGTTTGTTACTGCCATCTTCCAAATATATCCTACCATCACCTTCACTTTTAACGAGCCACAGATGATTAAAATTTTCAGAATAACAGCAATTGATTATTATAATTTTATTAACATATTTTATATACGTAGCTCTGAGTACAGCCACAACCGAAATTCTGCATATTAAATAGAAAGTTTTCCACTCAGGCTGTTAAAGTCCTCTATAAAACTGTCACGACCGGTTTCGAATTCTTAAAATGCATCATCAGGCGATCTGAACATTGGAGGAATAACACATTTACTCTTCAGAATAACCAATTTTTAAAAATAAGTGATCATATAAGGCCGTTAAGGAAAGTATCCTTACATTATTTTTGAAGTCATTGCAATATAAAAGAAAAACAGTTGTATTCGAGTCCCAACATTCGTCCACAAAGCAATAAAAATCAGTAACTCGCTGTAAAGCGGTGGTCCAAGTTAAAATTATTGGGCATGAAAAGCAACCTATAAAATCAGAGCATAGCTCAGCAACTACGAAAACTGGAGGAAAAACCGTATGCACTGTAAGAACATCCGACTAAACAGAGTCAAATAAAGTTACCAGAATTTTTGGAAATTTGTGGTAAGGTCTTATGGGATGAAACTGCTGTCGTCGGTCCCTAAACTTACAAACTAACTTAAACTAACTTACTCTAAGGACGACTCACTCATCCATACCCGAGGAGGGAGGACTCGAACCTCCGACGGGGGGAGCCGCGCAGACCGTAACAAGATGCCCTAGACCGCACGGCAACCCCGCGCCGCAAAGTAACCAGAAAGAAAGAAGCGAGGCTGAATACATACTTCCCTCAGCAGTCTATGGATAAGGTACGTGTTCAGTCTTGCTTTTTTTTATTTCTAGTTCCTTCTTGAAGTTGGGTCACGTGTATTTTACTTTGTTTATTCAGATATACTTACGGCACCTATGCTTTTTCAGATTTCTTCCATTGCTCATACTTATGGAGATACGCCCTTATTTTATAGGTTGCTTTTCAGGCCCCATCATTTTAACTTGGCCCACCGCTTTACAGCGAGTTACTTATTTTAATTTATTTGACGATGAATGATGGGACTTGGCTATAACACTTTTTCCTGTATACTGCAATAATTTAAAAGATAGTGTAAGTACACAATTTAGCGGCCTTATGTGAATATGATCATTTATTTTTAAAAACTAATTAATCCAAAGTGTAAATACGTCATTCCTCCAATGTACAGATCGCCTAATGATGTACTTTAGGAATTCAAAACCGGTCATGATCTTACAATAAAGGGTTTTAGCAGCCTGAGCGGGAAACTTTTTATTCAACATGCATATTTTATATAATTTGTTTACATCAGTGCTTAGTACATTGCTTCAGTGTAGCTTCCAAAAAATTTGAAATTCAAACAAATAAATAATCTGAAAATCATATGACCAAAATTTTGAGAAGCATCTTTGTCATGAAATTGTTTTAAAGAATAATAAACAGAAACAAACTCACACGACTTCGGCAACTTCAGTATTCATGCAGTATAAAATCGAAGTATGTACTCACCGTTATCGATACTTCACTTATCTCTCAGACTGTGAATGCAGGTCTGCAGACAACGCCTAAGTAGTAGGGAAAGGTTTATTCTGGCATACTTTTGACATCAAATTGACATGATAATTAATTAAACTGAAAAATCAAAACAACCCCTCCCCCTCCCATTAACCTATTGTAATGCTAATTGAGTTACGACCCCTGGGGGTTGATTTAGGACCCCTGGGGACAATTCCTCTTTCCGAGAAACCTCCCATCCCTCCATTTCCCCTCCTCCTCCTCCCATCCTGCTGGGAATATGGAGACTTTATCATTTCTGAGTCACCTGTCTCCCTCGTGGGAAATCCCCAGCCCTCCCCTCCCCTCTCCCATTCCCCACTCTCCTCCACCATCTGAAAATTGGCTGGAGAAGACGCAATATGTGCTGGAGAGGAAGGATATCATCACACAAAATTCAAATCAGTGTCAATATTGTTCAATTCAGTTCACATATTCTTTATTTGATAAGTTTGTGGGATGCAGGGCTCCCTCACTTGGATAGAGCTCGCGTTTGCAGCCCATCCTGCCTCCACTTCCCATGGTGTAATAACTGTAAGCACCAGGGAATGTAATCAAGTGTGGTATAGAAGGCGCCATTTTGGTTCACACGCATGTGTGTCTGTCGTTTGGGCACCAGGTTGGCACTGGGCACACATATCTGCAAGCCATAGAGGTCAGGTCCCTACAAAGGCTTTACTTTCATGCACCGCTGCTAGTTGGCAACAGTATTCCAGTTGCCTCCCAGCCCCAAATTAGTCAGTCTGTGTTGAGCTGTTGGATGGGGGGGATCTCACTATGGAGTACTTGTGTGTTAAAGACGAGAAAAGAGAGATTGAAACGTTGTGGTATAGTACACTTCTTGTAGGATATTTTAGCTTGGTTCAGGGCTATGTTACTGCAGTGTCTCAGTAGGTAGGCGCCCCCTGAGGAGCTACTCTCATAATGTATTCAACTGACAATATGTTGGTGCTGGACATAGAGGAGTTTAATAAGTGTATTGCCTGTAAGTATACAGTTGTGAACTAGCCATAGCCTCCTACATAAGGAGGCGATAGTGAATCAATGTGGGGTGAATACTTATCAGCAAATAATGACAATACAGTGGTATGGGCTGAAGATGCATTTCACAGCTCATAGTGTTTACAAACTGTGATGGAGCTGTTCGTGGTTCTTGAGATGGCCTGTCAATCCACAGTGCAGGAGATAACTTCATGCTATTCCACTACCCTAGACAGAATGAACTAGAGGTTTCACCGTGGTATCTGGACTTCATCTGAGTTAGTTTGCAACATTCTCTTGAAACATTTTTGTTCTTCCCCTCCCACACCACCACTTCCTCAGGAACCAGTAGGAATACAGGATCCCTCCCTCTCTTTCCTGAAAAGTGGTAGGAACAATTAGGAATGCGAGAACATTACATCTGGTCATGTGATCTTGGTATCGGGGGATATAACATGGATGCAGTCTCAGTCACAGTCTGTAAGTGGAAGAACCATGAAGCGTCACCAGCAACTGAGATCGTTATCCACCTCTGCTTCACAGAAGAAGCATGGAAGTAAGTACATGTGGTTTAACTCCATGGCTTTGTTCAACTCCATGTACTTGTCTGTGGATGCTTATTGTGTCTTCTTCTTTGTTCAGCGACATCCATCGTGTCCGGCCTGGCAGCACTCTCCAACGTGTCTGAACCTGCAGCAACTGCCAGTGTGTCTGGACCAGCAGCAGTCACTGCCGGTTTCTGTAGCAGCCTCCAGTCTCTTGGGGTCAGCAGCGGCAGCAGTCCTGTGCAATCCTGTAGTGCACCTAACCAACATGTTGGAGCAGGACAGCGAGCTTTTATTATCCATGCCGATCGTTGATGAAGACACTCAGCCCCCAACTCGCAGAAAGCCGTGCTAGGGGCCCTACATCACACAGTGCAGATCAGACAGGTTGCTGCAAGATCAGAGTGTTGGTGTGGTGGATGTAAAGCTCCGAATTCCTCCCAGGACTTTACTGATTTTCACTTCAACTTAAAATTTCACAGATAGCGGCTCAAAGCACTTAAATATTTGTAAAGCAGTATCTGTGGGTGTGACAGGTGTGTTGTGTTAGAGATTAAAAATGCATCAAGAAGTGTTAAAGTGCAGTTTACTGAGTTGGAATGGGATGAAATGTGTTGTGCAGAACGCTACATCAATGAACAGATGACCTCTGAGTATTCTCCATCTTCAGATATTTACCATACTGACCTGACACTATAATATCATTTTACTATGGCGTGACACTCATGGTGAGATCTGGAGGTCGATCCATTTATCTACAACACTCCACAACTTCAGACCTGTTTGGCCTATGGATGATACTGTCCACTGTGTTGGAAAGAATTAATCATAAGTTGCTGTGTGTTCAAACTGTGAATAAAGACAGTGTGAACTATCTCTGTACATATAGTGTGCATGCAGACGAATTAGAATACTGCATGAATGTGGTGTGAAAAGAAAAAGCTAAAGCAGCAACCATCAGTTTGAGAGCAATACACATTGAATTCCGTGAATATAAGAAAACTTTATCTGCAAAATACTGTTGTGAAAATTGAACAAGTGAATTCTTACTTTTGTATACCATTGTTGATTTATAAGTAAAATATATTATCACAAAATCTTAGTTGTTTTTCTGATTTAACTACCCATCATCATACAATGTAAGGTGTAGCCTATGTAGCTCAGTTGGTAAGATGATTGAGCTATATTGGATACACATATTGTTATTATTATTATTTATTACAAATGTTCATTCTTCTATAAAATCCCATCACACACCAAAACCTGATGTTATCGGTATCATAGCGAGGTGAGTGAAACATCGGGACTTTGTTATAAGTGACTGATCCTGTAGTGGTGCAGAAGAAGAACAGAAGAAGAATAGGAATGGGATACTCCTACCCAATAATATACGAGCGATAATTGCAGATCCATGCTACTGCAGCAAGACAAATGTTCTCATACCACTACGAACATATCTGGATGGAGTTTGCTTTGATCATGTGTGTGTATTTTCAAAAATGCTCTTTCAGTCCAAGTACTAGTTAGCTCAAAACAAACTGCAGGGTGTAGATGGTGTAACATACACGGCATTCAGTCACAGCAGTCAAACACTCTCCCAGAAAAAGTAAAGCCTGTTCATATTTGACGATGTTACTGTGGAAAACCAGAATCAAATTCTATGATATACACTCCTGGAAATTGAAATAAGAACACCGTGAATTCATTGTCCCAGGAAGGGGAAACTTTATTGATACATTCCTGGGGTCAGATACATCACATGATCACACTGACAGACCCACAGGCACATAGACACAGGCAACAGAGCATGCACAATGTCGGCACTAGTACAGTGTATATCCACCTTTCGCAGCAATGCAGGCTGCTATTCTCCCATGGAGACGATCGTAGAGATGCTGGATGTAGTCCTGTGGAACGGCTTGCCATGCCATTTGCACCTGGCGCCTCAGTTGGACCAGCGTTCGTGCTGGACGTGCAGACCGCGTGAGACGACGCGTCATCCAGTCCCAAACATGCTCAATGGGGGACAGATTCGGAGATCTCGCTGGCCAGGGTAGTTGACTTACACCTTCTAGAGCACGTTGGGTGGCACGGGATACATGCGGACGTGCATTGTCCTGTTGGAACAGCAAGTTCCCTTGCCGGTCTAGGAATGGTAGAACGATGGGTTCGATGACGGTTTGGATGTACCGTGCACTATTCAGTGTCCCCTCGACGATCACCAGTGGTGTACGGCCAGTGTAGGAGATCGCTCCCCACACCAT
The DNA here is from genome assembly GCF_021461385.2 of Schistocerca piceifrons. NCBI lineage: Eukaryota > Metazoa > Arthropoda > Insecta > Orthoptera > Acrididae > Schistocerca > Schistocerca piceifrons. The sequence continues at coordinate 669,083,828 of NC_060149.1, forward strand.
GATGCCGGGTGTTGGCCCTGTGTGCCTCGGTCGTATGCAGTCCTGATTGTGGCGCTCACCTGCACGGCGCCAAACACGCATACGACCATCATTGGCACCAAGGCAGAAGCGACTCTCATCGCTGAAGACGACACGTCTCCATTCGTCCCTCCATTCACGCCTGTCGCGACACCACTGGAGGCGGGCTGCACGATGTTGGGGCGTGAGCGGAAGACGGCCTAACGGTGTGCGGGACCGTAGCCCAGCTTCATGGAGACGGTTGCGAATGGTCCTCGCCGATACCCCAGGAGCAACAGTGTCCCTAATTTGCTGGGAAGTGGCGGTGCGGTCCCCTACGGCACTGCGTAGGATCCTACGGTCTTGGCGTGCATCCGTGCGTCGCTGCGGTCCGGTCCCAGGTCGACGGGCACGTGCACCTTCCGCCGACCACTGGCGACAACATCGATGTACTGTGGAGACCTCACGCCCCACGTGTTGAGCAATTCGGCGGTACGTCCACCCGGCCTCCCGCATGCCCACTATACGCCCTCGCTCAAAGTCCGTCAACTGCACATACGGTTCACGTGCACGCTGTCGCGGCATGCTACCAGTGTTAAAGACTGCGATGGAGCTCCGCATGCCACGGCAAACTGGCTGACACTGACGGCGGCGGTGCACAAATGCTGCGCAGCTAGCGCCATTCGACGGCCAACACCGCGGTTCCTGGTGTGTCCGCTGTGCCGTGCGTGTGATCATTGCTTGTACAGCCCTCTCGCAGTGTCCGGAGCAAGTATGGTGGGTCTGACACACCGGTGTCAATGTGTTCTTTTTTCCATTTCCAGGAGTGTATCTATTTTATTTGTCATGTGGGTGTTGATATATTTTGAGTCATACATATTCCAGAATCCTAACACAGTGGCTGAAGGATAATGCAAATCTAATTATAGCTTTCAAACAAGACAGTTTGAATTCGAAACAAATTTACCAGTTGCATGTTGAAACTGACATGTCATTCAATGATTCTCTAAAGATATGTGTGGTTTACTGGAATCACACACAGTACATGTTTCTTGTTATTGATAAATCAAGAAAACCGAATGACAGTAGGTACAGATGGAACTTTCAAGAGTTTCTTTATATACAGATATGAAGTATATTAGTTTACATCACACCATGGACAAGTTCACAAGCATGTCAGGCACTCAATCTGAGAGGACAGGTTTGCATAGACAGAATGCGACTATACATGGATGGAAAATTCCAACCTCTCGAAGACAAAGTTAAGGACCTAGAGACATATGCTCAGACGCTTCTGGGACTAATCAAAGATTTAGATACTAAGATTAAGGGACTAGAGAAATACATCCAGATCATTCTGAGGAACAAAATAGGCAACTTAACTGTAAGGTAGATGGAACTGAAAAAAAGCGCATGACTTAACAGTAAAGGTCGATAGAATTGGACGGAATGTATATAAAGTGCATGCTGCGAAGGAGTCTGCTGAATATATAACAAGATGTATGTTAGTATATAACAAGATGTCGACTAGGCATAAGGTTGTTGCAGCACGGAAGGCTGTTCGAGAGAAATTACGACTGCTAAGATTAGGACATTTGGATCGAGAGCAGAGAATGAGAGGAAATTTCAAACCAACTTCTGAATCTCTCGATGAACTCTCAGTGAAATTACACAATAACGAAGTTGTTACTCATTTCATTAACCGTCGCAGCGATAGCAAGATAGACAAAACATTCGGTGTCAGTGCTGTAAGCAAAAGCAATACAGATAGGCGATAGGCGATATGAAATATCGTGCATGAAAATCATTTCCCTCGATCCCACAAAAACTGCAAATTATTCACCCAAAAATCAGGAGATGTATGGTGGAATACCGCAGTTAACTGGCGTACATGGGAAAGTGGGAAACTGATGCACTTTAATCTTCTAGGCTCATACAAATGGGCAGATATCCTACCAGAAATAATGGCACAGTATAATTAAATCAAACATAGCACAATAAAAATGAGATCATTCGTTGTTTGTGATAATGTGCTCGTGGATACAGTGTACTATTCTATTAGAATCCTGGGTCGACGTAAACAGAATTTTAACGTGGGTGATTTAGTATATATCTCAAAGCCCAGGACAGCATTGGTGAAGCCATACCTCCCAAACTGGTCGAGTGAGATATTGACAGTTTCCAGTGTGCAGCGAACAAACTGCAGAACTTACATCTTAAAGGGTAACAGTGACACTGAAATTTCAGGATGCTTTTACACAGATGCAATGTAGAAGAGCTCAGAATCACACTTGTTCCTCACAGAGCATGTCATAAGACGCCGAGAGAACAGTATACTAATTAAATGGCTTGGCTTTCCTGCAACACAAAAGATTGGATTGAAGCTGGCAATTTGCTACATAGTGGTGTGCAGATAGCACAACCAGCACGATGTCATAACATGCACGAAAGGGGACTCGTTATAGGAGGCAGTGGTATTATCGACAAAAGTCCAGCCGATTGCACATTCCAGGGTATAATTACTGTGGACCTGGTAGAAAGCTTCAAGATCGTTTGGCTCGTGGTGACAAGCGGATTAACCTGCTTGGCGATGTGTGTTTTGAACACAACATTGCATACAAAAAACATAAATATCTCCCAGGACGTCACGGTCCAGATCGAACTCTTAGCAAATAAAGCCAAGCCAATACATTCAAGAAAGGGTACTGGCATAGTGAAACGCATTGCAGCATTTGTAGTTGATAAAACCATGCATGACAAAATTAAGTTAGGATTGTGTTTCAACCGATTTATGAACGCTGCACATCATGCACTGAAGAAGAAGACAACGATGAAGAAGAAGAAGAAGGGGTGTGTAAAAAACTGTATCTGACAGCGATGTATGCAGCTAAAATCAACCTAGAGCATTAAGGATCAGTTGAAACACCCCAGGCTCGGCTAATACCCAAGACATCAAGTGGGACGATCCCTTTCCTCATTCCTGCCCTCGCAGGTCTCTCAGCGATGGGTCAATTGGCTGTTGCCAGAAGAGTCAAGGGCGAACGGAACTCCCAGGAGCAGCTAGAGGAAACAAGACGGCATAACCCATGATGGAGGCAGCAGCCATCGAAAATGACTATACCTAAAACCATACAAGAAAGGACTAGGTCTCTTCATAAATAAAAGAAAAAAACTGTTAGCTATCCTACCAGTTACACCGCTTACATGCAGATCGGCTCAAGTCTGTCAGGGAAAAATTCAACATGCCAAGATTCCGTGGTGTGTTTATGCGGGATACATTACCAAAGACTGTGTATAAATTTGAAAATGTGGAATTGTGAATTTAGATGTTGCTGGGGGACAGCAAAGTCTACTATTTCGACCCATTTGGAGACCTGCGGCCATCAAAAGAGTTATAAAGATACTTCACCGACAGAAGACGTGTGTTCTACAATTTTAGTCGCTACCAAGGCGTTAATACCTGCTTATGTGGACATCTGTGCATCATGTTTTCCTAACGTTTATGAAGAGGGATATACAGGGTGTCACCTAACATTACCGCTGGATATATTTCGTAAACCACATCAAATACTGACGAATCGATTACACAGACCGAACGTGAGGAGAGGGGCTAGTGTAATTGGTTAATACAAACCATAAAAAAATGCACGGAAGTATGTTTTTTAACACAAACCTACGTTTTTTTAAATGGAACCCTGTTAGTTTTGTTAGCACATCTGAACATATAAACAAATACGTAATCAGTGCCGTTTGTTGCATTGTAAAATGTTAATTACATCCGGAGATATTGTAACCTAAAGTTGACGTTTGAGTACCACTCCTCCGCTGTTCGATCGTGTGTATCGGAGAGCACCGAACTACGTAGGGATTCAAAGGGGATGGTGATGGACCTTAGGTACAGAAGAGACTGGAACAGCACATTACGTCCACATGCTAACACCTTTTTACTGGTCTTTTTCACTGACGCACATGTACATTACCATGAAGGGTGAGGTACACGTACACACGTGGTTTCCGTTTTCAATCACGGAGTGGAATAGAGTGTGTCCCGACATGTCAGACCAATAGATGTTCAATGTGGTGGCCATCATTTGCTGCACACTGGTGGCCATCATTTGCTGCACACAGCAATCTCTGGCTTAATGAATGTCGTACACGCCGCAGTACATCTGGTGTAATGTCGCCGCAGGCTGCCACAATACGTTGTTTCAAATCCTCTGGGGTTGTAGGCACATCGCGGCACACATTCTCCTTTAACGTACCCCACAGAAAGAAGCCCAGAGGTGTAAGATCAGGAGAACGGGCTGGCCAATTTATGCGTCCTCCACGTCCTATGAAACGCCCGTCGAACATCCTGTCAAGGGTCAGCCTAGCGTTAGTTGCGGAATGTGCAGGTGCACCATCAGCCAGAGACGTCGTTGACAATGGCATTTGAGTGACGTCACACTCGGCCCCTCTCTTTCTGGTGTAAGCAATGCAAGATGTCTTTTGTTTCATGTGAGGCAACTAGATGCCCCCACCAAGCTGTTCCTGATGTACTATGGCCAAGGGCCGGAATAAAGAATTTAATTAAACAAATCCACTGTCATCCTGATGTTTCATTTCACTCACCACTGGCGATAGTATATGAGTCATCGAACACTGGTGTCTGATCACTGACAACGCCTTCTTAGAGCGACATCTGAACCTACAACCTACAGTACGGCGAGTCTAAAACTTTTGATTGTATTTTGCTGTTGGAGAAAAGGTCTAGCGGTCGCGCATTTTGTAAAGTAGGTTCTATTGCGAGCAGAGAACCAGCGGATTTTTCTAATTTTAGACGTAATGGAAGTCAAAATTAATTAGTGCCTGTTAGATGTGTAAAGTGTAGCCCTGAGCGCCAGTCAGCGCCATTTACGGAATCAGTTCCAGTAAAATGTTATACATGTAATCGTTGTGGGCATATGGCTAGACTAAGATGGGAGTCGAGTTAGCTCTATATTAGACATAAGAATTAAGTTACTGTGTTTTGTTTTCTTGCCTTGTGAGTGTTAGTTCTCAAAAAGAGTGCTGTCAAGGACAAAGTGTAAAGTGTGTCAAAGCCGAAAGCAGTAAACTTATTTCTAGAAAAGGCAGCACAATTAACAGCTGATAATACAAAACTCTGTGGATTAGTAGAATCTCAATCGTCACAATAGGGTGTAGATTTGTCAGTTGCAAGTGTAATTGCTCCTTTTTCCGGCGAGGCAACCAAGGACGTGAAGGCGTTTAAGCTGTCTCAGTTTTGTATGCAGGATGGGTTGCTATGTAAAGAAACCAAGTTGGGATGACGGGTAGTGGTACAAGCGGAGCTTAGGAGTAGGGTGCTACAAGAACCTCATGGTCCCATGGAGGCTGCAGATCTATCAACGGAAGAGTAGCAGAAAGGTATTGTCTTGAGAATAAATAGACGGACGTAAACTAGGATGTGCAGAATTGCGTACAGTGCTCACAGAGAGCGGATTTGTGTCGAAAAAGAGTACCATTGCAAAGGTTACCTGAAGCATTAGCACCATTCGGATTTCTGGGGATTGATGTTTTAGGTCCATTCAATTAAACATCTGAAGGAAATAAGTACGTATACCACAATTACAGATCATTTTTCGAGATACAAAGAAATGGTCATAATACCAAACCAACAAGCAGTAACAGTGACACAAGCACTTGTGCATAACTGAATACTGAAGTTTTGAGTCCCTAAAGCAACAGTAACATACCAGGGAACGAACATCATGTCAGATGGTTCAAATGATTCAAATGGCTCTGAGCACAATAGGACCTAACTTCTGAGGCCATCAGTCCCCCAGAACTTAGAACTACTTAAACCTAACAAACCTAAGGACATCACACACATCCATGCCCGAGGCAGGATTCGAACCTTCGAGCGTAGCGGTGGCGCGGTTCCAAACTGTAGCGCCTAGAACCGCTCGACCACCTCGGCCGGCTCATGTCAGACCTTTTGAAAGAATTGTGTAAGTTATTGAATGTGAAGAAGTTAAGAACGAGTCATCTCCACCCACAAGCCAATGGAAGAACTGAAAGGGTGCATAGGACAAACGGGAAAATGCCTGGATATTACGTTAACTCACTTCACGGACACTAGGGTGTGTATTTGAAGTACATCGTCTCTGCCTAAAACTCAAAGCAGCATAAGAATACAAGATTATCGCCATATGAAATAGTACACACGTCAAAAACAGTTTTGCATCGCCCCGATTCCCAGAACTTCTGAAGATAGACGTTGACTGTGGATATTGTATGACAGACACAGTTCCTTTGACTGTCACTAAACTCGCCCAATGATGTAAACAACCATGCATGAGCAGCGCATATTAGTCGGAGGGAGTCCGACAGCCGACCACTTCCAGTAATTTCACCAAGAAAGAGGTACATGGCTCGTGCTGTCTGTAGTTCAGCCATGCCTAGACGATCATTACGCCGGTTCGATCGCGTCCGCATTGTTACTTTGTGCCAGGAAGGGCTCTCAACAAGGGAAGTGTCGAGGCATCTGGGGGTGAACCAAAGTGATGTTGTTCGGACATGGAGGAGATACAGAGAGGCAGGAACTGTCGATGACATGCCTCGCTCAGGCCGCCCAAGGGCTACTACTGCAGAAGACCGCTACCTACGGATTATGGCTCGGAGGAACCCTGACAGCAACGCCATCATGTTGAATAATGCTCCTCGTGCAGCCACAGGACGTCGTGTTACGACTCAAACTGTGCGCAATAGGCTGCATGATGCGCGACTTCACTCCAGACGTCCATGGAGATGTCCATCTTTGCGTCCACGACACCATATAGCACGGTACAGTTGTGCCCAACAACATGACGAATGGACCGCTCAGGATTGGCATCACGTTCCCTTCACCGATGAGTGTCGCATATCCCTTCAACCAGACAATCGTCGGAGACGTGTTTGGAGGCAACCTGATCAGGCTCAATGCCTTAGAAATACTGTCGAGCGCGTGCAGCAAGGTGGAGGTTCCCTGCTGTTTTGGGGCGGCATAATGTGGGTCCGATGTACGCCGCTGGTGGTCATGGAAGGCGCCGTAACGGCTGTACGGTATGTGAATGCCATCCTCCGCCCGATGATGCAGCCGTATCGGCAGCATACTGGCGAGGCATTCGTCTTTATGGACGACAAAAATGTCGCCCCCATGGTGTAAACATTGTGAATGACTTCCTTCAGGATAACGACATCGCTCGACTAGAGTGACCAGCATGTTCTCCCGACATGAACCCTATCGAACATGACTGGTATGGATTGAAAAGGGCTATTTATGGACGACGTGACCCGCCAACCACTCTGAGTAATCGCCGTTGAGGAGTGGGACAATCTGGACGAACAGTGCCTTGATGAACTTGTGGATAGTATGCCACGACGAATACAGGCATGCATCAATGCAGGAGGACGTGCTACTGGGTATTAGAGGTACCGGTGTGTACAGCAATCTGGACCACCACCTCTGAAGGTCTCGCTGTATGGTGGTACAACAAGCAATGTGTGGTTATCATGAGCAATAAAAAGGGCGGAAATGATGTTTATGTTGATCTCTATTCCAATTTTCTGTGCAGGTTCCGGAACTCTCGGAACTGAGGTGATGCAGAACTTTTTTGATATGTGCATGTGGTCGTAAAATGCCATCACCGTTCTACATATTTAAAATAAAGAAATGGAAGACTGGAGAGCATGTTAAGGAATTTGTATGCGTGATTAGGGAAATTTGAAACAGAGTACAGAAGGCAAATACAAGAGCACTCGTGAAACGGGATGGAGCAATGGGCCATACTGCAAGAACGCCACAGTATAAAGTTGGTCAGCTGGTGATTTTATCAACTTCGTATACGCGGAAGGGAAAGACAAGAAGTTTTTGCAAAGTATCAGGGGCTATTGCAAGTAGTAGAGACGTCATCAGTAAATGTCAAGATTCATTTGCTGCCGAGAACGGCCATTGTGCATGTAGGGCGGCTGAAACCTTTTCAAGGGAGTCTGGAAGTTATTCCAGGGATAGAAGCTGCAGACCAGAAATGGAGAGCGAGGAGAACGGTATCGGTAAATAAGAGGTTGTGAATCAACGGTAACGAGGAACCCGTATGGATTAAAGTCTAGGTGACAGTCATTTAACATTTTTTTCGGTTAATTAATGATTTAGCGTAATTAGTACAAGCAGCCGCGGAGCAGCAATGAATTTAAGGGGGAAGAAAGTAATAGGTATTCTTGCTCATTTTGGAGGTGCAGAGGAGGCAAGGTGATGCAGTTCATAGAAAGACTATTGAGCTTATTCGGGGTGAAAGCTTTATGTAACCAGAACGTGGAAGGGGGAGTGCTGTTCGCCAGGCAGGAAGACTTTGTGATTACCAGTCGTCGCTGTGTGATAGAGGTCGTATTCAACCCATGGGTGATGCGTAACAAGGCGAGAAGATTCGAAGAAGAATTCGACAAATTCTGTCAGGGAACTGAAAGGCACGGGATACTCAAAGGAAGGGTCGGGGTGTGTGAGAGAATACATGGCGCCTACGAGAAATTAAGGAGTGGATTGACCCAGGTACTGGAGGTTATTCCACATACACAAAGGAAGAGGGATTGGATCTACGCCGGAGATCGGCTTATGAAAACAATATTTGGCATAGCTGATGAGAAAGACACTGGAAGGATGAACTACTCTTTAGAAGAGGTTATGCAGTGGGCAAAAGAGAACAAAGCCGAGAGTGATTGACAAACTACGCAGATCTCAAGCTTAGAGAAGGACGTACTGAATAATACACGACCACTACGACAACTGACTCGAGAAGTAATCCAGTACCACAGAGCTACAGAAGAGGCTGTTAATCAGAATATCAGGGAACTACAAACCGAAGTAGAAATCTTAGACATGGAAGTAGTAATGACAAATTGGTTGCAGTCCCTAGAAGACAGTGTTTGGGAAGCACGAGGAAAAGTAACACAATTGCAGGGGGCTATGTAGCCGGCTGCAAGAGGCCAGATGGGGTAAATTTACTGTTGCCAAAGCGGTATTTAAAGGATCTAAGGAAAGTACAGAGGTAACTACTGCCAGAGTTGGGGTTGGTTTTAGAACCCGAGAACAAAAACTTATCTTTTGATTTCACAGTAGTCGCAGCATGAATGAGAACTGATGGACAGAAAGTTTACGTTTCTGTTCCTTTACCAGTAGCAGGGAAAAAAGCACGTTACGAGGGCTACATAGTTCATGTGTATCCTGTCAAATAGGGGATACTGAAGAAATTTGTTAGAGGAAAAACGCAGTTAATTGCAAAAGACAAGGGAAGATATGATGAAATGGATGAAGCAAAGTTACAAAAATACTACCGAGAGGAAATCACAGTCTGCCCAAATAGGGTAATAAAAGAGGGGCATGACTCCTGCGCAGTGATATTGCTAATGGGAGAAAATGAGTAAGGGAATGCAATAAAGCAGTGATCTAGCTGGAACTGTACTTTCAGCAGGTCGCGGAACACTCGTTATACTCTGCCTTCGACAATATGACAGTAGTGACTAGTTATTTCGAGCAGGGGAGGCTTGCGTCAGCAAAGACGCTACAATTAAATGAGAGTGGTTTGTTATTAAGTGGAATACTGTGTGAGATAGTGGGGCGAACTTTTCATCAGCCCGTCGCGATTTCAGGCACAACTTACCTGAATATTTCGTATCCTCGTATGTATAGGCCAGAGGAGCCCATAGAAGTGCTACCTGTTGCAAATATAACCAGTTTCAATCAAACTCTAGGACTGGAAGTAATGCAGTCTATGAAAAAAGTTCTGAACCAGCAGGGGTGATGAGTCACCCTGGTAAGCTTACTGTAGCATGTAAATTAGTACTGGCAAAATCAGTGCCGGAAGAAGGCAACATTGACTATTGTCATACCAACCACTGCAGCGACACTTGTTCTGGTATGTGAAAGATGAAGCACAAGACTGAGTTCGGACCCAGCTATCACGCAGATTGCAGTGTATTGGATACCCCGAGCATAAAAGCAGCAGAAGGAAGATGAACACACAAGGGAGTAATATCAACGATAATTGATTCATTTTAGCTTGCGAGTTTGACACAGAGAGTTAGAAGTTATTGTGCAAAAAGCTTAGTAATGAAATAAGTTCCATGGTGTTTGAGTTAAGGAAAACGGGAAGGGGCCCTGTAGAAATGCGTAAGATTAAGTGGTGGTGGATGGGGGAGAGGTTAAGGAAACCAACTGTTAGAATAATTCTTAAGAGGCGGAACAGGGCGAGAAGGACCGGTCACCACGAACTCTAGTGTAAATGATAATGTAGTTTGGTCGAACCAAGGAGCTAGGTCTTTATGAAAAGGAGGGTAATTTAGTCTATCGGCCGTATTCTGTCAAGAAGTACTCCATAGTGGAACTCAGTTGTAACAGAGTCGGCCGCGGGCAGCCAAGAGTGTTACGCACTGGGAAGCAAAACGCAGCTGAGAGGTGTTGCGAAGCAAAGCCAGCTTGGCATGGTTTAGCAACAGCCGATGCAGCAATACTCTAGTGGAAAGACCGGAAGCCTTTCCTCACTTACCACCACGGAAGTGTCTGGAGTACATGCCTTAACCCCTGAACGAACATAGTCTGGAGCATATAAGCACTCAGCCATTCATGTACTAAAATATTCTCATCTCAGTATCACAGCCTACACCATTAGCCTGTGACACCCAGAATATACTCTGGGGTCTGCTGTCCGACCATGGGACGGGGCTGCCTGCCTTGTGGCACGAGAACAGCTGCCGCCGAAGCAAAATGGTTCAAGTGGCTCTGACCACTATGGGACTTAACATCTGAGCTCATCAGTCCCCTAGAACTTAGAACTACTTAAACCTAACTAACCCAAGGACATCACACACATCCATGCCCAAGGCAGGATTCGAACCTGCGACCTTAGCGGTCGCGCGGTTCCAAACTGAAGCGCCTAGAACCGCTTGGCCACACCGGCCGGCCCGCCGAAGCAGATAGCCATCCGCTTGCTGCAGGGAGGTCTGCGGTATCGCCAGCTGAGCTGCTGTGCTGTCATGACAGTCGCAGCCGGAGATATCACTGACAGCTGCATTCGAGTGAAGCCATGCTCAGCCCCACCCTTTGCACTGCCATTAATGCCGGGTGTCTATTATTTCATGTGAAAGGCAGTTGGATACCTCAACCGAGCTGTTCCTGGTGTACTATGGTCGAGGGTCGGAATAAAATAGTTCATTAAACAAATCTACTGTCGTCCTGATGTCTCATTTCACTCTCCATGGGTGACAATGCATGGGTCATCTAACAGTCAGTATAACATGCGAATTACTTCCCACCAATTTATTTAAGCTATGGGGAGTAGATTATTGTGCTTATTGGATTGGAAACAGATCACAGCACTCCGAATATCACAGTGGCTAACAATAAACTTTACCTGAAAATTAATAGTGTAATAGAAATTGTGGAAACAGAATGTGGTGATTATGATAGTGACAAATTAAACGAAGTCTCAAAACGGTCTGGAAAACGGATTGCACTAATTGCGAATATCAGTACATTTAAATCTGAAATAAAGACAAGAAGTGCAGCAATTGGCTTCAACCAGAAAAGTTAAATATTAAAGCTACTGTGTTTCACAAAAAATCAAGTTTTGAAGAAGGATTCCAATAAATTTTACAGATTCGACTGATCAGTGGATATACTTCCTGTCTGTACACTCCATGTCGAGTGTAACATGGCAACAAACTTCTATCTCAACAATAGATTGAGTCATACAATTTACGGATTCTTCTTATAAGTGGAAACAGGGTATGAGATCGTTGAGACTCCTCCCAAAGCTGTTTATCTCCTAGTAATAGTTCAGGCATTGGACAATCTGGAGCTGTGTATTGTGGATCACAATATCAACTTGTCGACCTACGTGACGAAGAAATCATTGTATGGCTACATTTAAAGCGGAACCAGCAGTGATCTCGAATGTGCAGAGAACTGGAAGTGTCGGCAGTAACCTTCAACCAGCCAGGACCTGTTGGACGCAGAAGCGATGATCTTTAACTAGCTGACCGGATGCGTCGGTGCCGGGCTCCAAACAGTCAGGTATTGCAGCAGTTCCCAGCATCCTTGTATCGCCAACAAAGACAGGATGGGTGTAAGATATAAAACCAACTTGCACAGTACACAGTGCAGCACTTCACAACAGAACAGCAAGGTGAAAACACGTCCAAACTAAGAGTTTCTTAAGTTAGTTGGTTTGAAACCTTGCATTGAACTCGTTTGATACAACTAGCTCAGAATAATATGACGAGTGTATTATGCGCCAAGAATACTTCTTGCATAAACCTTACGCATCAGTCACATTTAACAAGAATGAAAAAAATTAGGATGAACTTAATAGGGTCGAGATTGATATTACACGCAATATAGGCTAACTTCAACTAAACGTATATCTGCTTCTCCCTCAGACTTGAAAGATTTAGGAAATGCTTGATGGTTCACAGACAAGCCAGTGGATAGAACAGTGAAAGAGTACTAGAATTTACTGCATACATACCTCTAAAATTGCTTATGGGATACTTTTAGGACATGTAGAGAATTGTTCTAAATGCTAAACAGGAACTTATTCTGGTACGAAGTGCAACGGATAACAACTAATACATTCAAGGAGCTCTAGAGGAGAACGAGATCACCACCAATAAAATAATATGGAAGGCGCCACACGTCAATGTATTCGATGAGCAGCGTTTGAGGCTGTTACATGTTCTGAATGCCAGTGTGTTTATACCGTTATCTTTACGTTCATGGGAGATTATCAGGTACCCAGTGCTACTGACTGCAAGCAGACAAACGTTGGCTATTAATACCTATGTTCAATTTTAAACGCCCACATTCATCATATTTGCATCTGAGACCAATAGAAGATGGATTGTAGCAAATGATTCCCTCAAATATGACAATTACAGGTTAACTTATGCCAGAGTCTACCTGAACTCCAAATTCTACCCATACGATAATTTACACCTGTAGTGGAATGAAAATGCATACAGTCTAGCATTCGACATGTATGGGAGGGTACATGCTTGATACTATCTAGAGGAAGGATTTCTACTCAGTCCATGGAAATTCAAGGTGTGGCTCCAATCGTCATAATAGACTGCTCGAAAAAGAACGTGATAATTCAGTCAGGAGCTATAGATGTACGAACTGAATTTGAATTTTCGGCAAATTTCCAAGAACACACTACAGTGTTTGGTCTAGTTCCACATGAGTGTATGATTGGCTGCTGCCCGTTCACCATTGTTGTGCAACGAGGTGTACAAATGAACAGTTGCTATGCCATGCGCGGAGTATTTCACAATGGAATCTCAAGAAGTGAACATCGCTACAGACGCTCGGTGTTTCTATGATGATGAGCACAGACAGTCCATATTTAAAGATGTTGCATTCATAACATACATTGAAGATGCTGGCATAATAGACACATTCCCAGCAAACTTAACATCACCGAGGCGTTACTAGGATGCGAAATGTGCTAAAACACAGATGAGCGCAAAGTGGTTATGTACCGTGGAATTCATTGCTATGATCCTGGTATACCCTATGAAGATACGATGGCGTCGCTTCGATTATTCGACCACACGGACACCATCACCTGCGTCAAAGACAAGGAGAAGATCATGGATGCATCGAATTTTCAAGTTCACTGATAATCAAGACTTGGAATTCTAGGGTTTTCCTGCTCACCATCGACTCAGGAAGAAGATGTGTAATAATAGTGTTTGGTCTGCTTATAAAAATGTAAAATTACTTTTTAAGTTGGATGAAACCAGTCTGGAACCGTGCGACCGCTACGATCGCAGGTTCGAATCCTGCCTCGGGCATGGATGTGTGTGATGTCCTTAGGTTAGTTAGGTTTAAGTAGTTCTAAGTTCTAGGGGACTGATGACCTCAGCAGTTAAGTCCCATAGTGCTCAGAGCCATTTGAACCATTCTTTGGATGAAAGGTAAATGATTTTTCTACCTCATAATCCGTGTATGATTTCTCTTCACCTGATTCCACTTTGATAGTCTACAGTTTTTCACATATGCTATGTCTATGGCTCTCTTCAAGTACTGTTGATATAATTTCAGACATGTCTGCTGTATGTCTTTGGGAGCGGACATAGTCATGTGCCTTCTGCTCCCATAAACCAATTTGTGCTGCACAATAGGTTTAATCTCATGCAACCATTGAAAACATTTTCTTATCTTCCATGTCAAACTTCACCTTCATGTTCAAAACTAAAGTCATTTGTGTCTTACACATTCTTTACATATGCAATTGGGGTAGAGTGTTTGTAAATGACAACAACAAAGGCGTGTGGTAACGAATTTTTTTCGTTTATTCAGTTCACAATTCTCAGATAAGCAATTTGATTCCGGAGGTACAATTTGGTTCTTGGGGTACAATTTGCTTGTAATATTCAATATAGAGACACTTTTTTTACACAATAACAAAAAAATATACTGGTTGAAATATTTAGAATTTTCAGATGTATAAATCTATGCTAAATACTAATGTGCAGACACTTCTATTCTTACACTACAACAGTCCCAGTTGTAGAAGTTCCATGGTTGATAAACATCAACATTTTCAAAGGACTGTGAACTATGTATATATTTACATTTAACGTCAAAAACAGACTTTATAATAATCAGAGATGATGATTATCAGCAGGTGAAACTATAAAAAAAACTATTTTTTTTACATGACGTGTAAGGGGGGTATATATATTTCTGATGAACGTTTTCGTTTTGTTGATGCACATGGTTTGCAGATATTTTACAAGTACAATGTTAGTTGACGCACATGTTGTGCTTATTTTACAATTCTTGTCAGTGGAAATGCTGCACAGATATTTTTCCTTACAAGATATAGAGGGTGGTCAGAAAATGTGTTAAATGCTTGTAGGGATGTTACAGGGCAGGTTGTACTGAGACATAGATGTTAAGAAAGAAATTCGGTACGTTGCTCCGTTTCCGAGTTATTTAGCATAGAATTTAGCCAATCGGGGCGTCGCGCGCTCGCATTCAAGCGGCCTGCCAGGGGCGGGGTTGCCCAACGAGTGCGTTGTCTCGTTAGCTGAAACTTGAATTTACGCGCGCGACGATCTGATTGGCTAACTTCAATGCTAAATAACTTGGAAACGGAGCAACGTATCGAATTTCTTTCTTAACATTTATGTCTCAGTACATCCTGCCCTGTAACATCCCTACAAGCATTTCACACATTTTCTGACCACCCTGTATATGTTTACAAGTGTACACAGAACACATTTCTCGCACACATGGTATGCATAAATGAATAAATATTTACGTGACACACACACACACACACACACACACACACACACATACACACATTCACATACAATTACTTACTCCTACTACCCTGCAACACTTACACCCAGTCTCATTCTCTCCCTCTCACTCAATCAAACTGCCCTATCCCCTCTCTTAACAGGTGAGTAGTCTGAGTATGACAGTGTTTCAGCCACATCGTCACAAATCACCCTTTTATCGTCATGAGGCAACAGGATGACTTTAATACTAGTTTGTGCACTTCATGCTGCGGCTGCAGCGGAGCACTGAGAACACCGCTGTACAAACACTACAAGTAATCTTCGATTGAGAGAGCTGTCGATGCCGCACAATGTACACCCTTAGCCCGCCTCTGAGTGACACCTTCCAATGTGCAATACACATACATTTTTGCTCGCAGACCTACAAACTCCACAACTGGTGATCCATTCACCTCGTCTTTCATTAGGCCAATAACCTTTTTGTACTGTGGTAAAGCACCATAAGGATTACCATCTATACATGAAAATGTGTCAAATACTTCACCATGGTACCTCATTACTTCAAATGAACTGCAGTTCTTCACCCAGTAGATGAAGTTATCTGTACCTATATGAAGTAGCTTAGAATCAGGGAAATGAGGTTTTGCAAACTCATAATGAAAGCAGTACATACGGAATTTGGATTTGTCTAGTATGCACAATCTCACACAGATATGTTTCGTGAACTCTAATGCAACCTTTTCCATCTCCACAGCAACAACGTTCTCATTGAATATTGTGACCCGTTTAAAATTTGGTCTGGCCATGCATTTTCTTACGCCTCATCTCCCATCCCATTCAGTACTAATCAGAATGTCACGGTGTTAAATTAAATTCTCCGTCGTTTTGCTGAATATTGAATTATTCATTACATTAGAAAAAATCTTTCCCAAAGTTACATGTTATGGAAGCCCTCAGTGACTTATTCAAATCAATATATTCCTTCAACTAGCTGAAATATTTGATGGAGATATCCAGGCTATTCCAACCAGTCTGACCCCCAATCTGAGACACTGCTGGAGATTACGATAATGCATAATCTGTCTCTGCTTATTCCCCAGAGTTGTCATTAATTTTGGGGTGGAGCCTCCTCGTAGAACTAGTTGCTCTGTACACAGCGGCAAATCGGCGTCAACATAATAAAAACTAATAGGGTACGTGAGTTCTGCCTCCACCATCTACCAGAATCAGAATCAGCCACCATACCCTCGATTTTTCCACCTATTCCTCTGCATTCTTCTTTGGTCACCCACATCGGCAATCGGCAGTGATTGTTGCAGGGCGTGCCCATATAGGTTATTAACATCAAAGTACGCGATGTAACTAGAAACAAGGGATGCGTTGAACCTCTCACCCATACGAGGGTTATTTGTCTTGGCGTGGCTAAGGACATGTTGACAAAGTAGCCCATGGATCCCTCGCTCAAGTAAAAGATGCATGTTAGCATCGGTCAATAGTTCGATGCTGCACTTCGTTTTCTTGAGCATAGTGTCCCAAGACAACCCAGGTACTGTGTAATGAAAGGCCGGATCCAGATAAGATGTGGTCATGCACAGACTTCGGAATTTCTCGAAAACATTCGCGAGCAAACACACGCCTGTGTCCATGTAAGGCTGTGCGTACTCCCATAAAGTAGAGTTGTTGAATTCCCACCAGACATTCACAGCATGCTCATACTGTACATCCGTCACTACATTGCCCATAAGGTTGCTGGAGAATGCAGTTACGTCAGGTAGTCTGGTTTCGTTAAGTTTTGCCATACTATCCAGATACTCATATGGAAAAACCTCCTTCCTAGTCACGAGTTGAAACTTTTCTTCGTCGGGAAATGTAGGTCAAGTGATGTGCATGTTCTCCAGAGGTAGAGTTTCAGCACGTTTCTGGAGAGGTGTCTGCATAAAACAGACGAATCATGGAAACGGAGTACAATTCCTGGCGTCATTAGTTTGGAGACTTAAACTCAACAATCTCAGGCAGGACACTAACCTGTTTTTTCTCCCAGCCGGAAATAGGCAAGTGCTCAACAAGAAATTGAGGGTCATACCCGCTTAAATTATGGAAGAAAACGGGTATGTGTCGCAGTAATTGATACTTCAAGTTGCATGTATTGTGATCTGCACCACGAAACTTCCCCGTTATATGACAGTAGTCCCTACGGGGAGTTTTCACTTTTAACCGCAGCCCACAAAGGTGGCAGTTAACCGCATTATCGTTCGAATCTTCAATCTCCTTCTATTTGAAGTGTGAAAGTTATCAACCTCCCATGAAAGTTGTTCAAGCTCAGTGAGAAGCCAAACTGCAGGATTATCCCCATCATAAGATTTGTATCGGTTAAGACTCGAATCATTGAATGATGCAACTTGGTATGCTGCTGAATAAGATACGTGTTTATCTGCGAAGGTAAGATACGAGGCTGCAAGGTCAGCTTCACAGGAGCGAGGAGGCATTCAAAGTCGGCATACACCACAAACGGGCCTCGCTCCTGAAGATGAGCATTCTTAAATTTAACGAATTTGTTTTCCTCAGTAGACATAATAACAGGTACAGGGTCCTTGGAACTGTTATCTTTTAGATGCTTCACTAATAACATATCTGAGGAAAAGGCAGTCAGATATGTTGAGGAAATATGCTTTACACAACGATCTTTTAACGGTTGGGTATTATTTTTGACATTAATACATGCCTTCTTATCAGCTATATCCTTAGGGAGCTTATATAGCTGGACCCTCCATTTACTAGATCACATTCATGCATATAGATGTCGAGGGTAGTAACGCTGAGTGCTTTAGCTTACCCCCTAACTTCCATCTCAGAGAACTGATCCAGTATAGCACCCAAGACAGACCATTGCCCCCACAAAGATAGTGAAGGCTTCTCTCTACAATGCCAGAGGCCTGTTTGGAAGGGGGGGGGGGGCGGGTGTGACACTTCAATGCACAGCACAGCACTGCATTTAACGGCAGGATACCACAGATCATTAATAATCTTGAGGCGCTCCGTTTCCAAAACAGGAATGCATGCTTTGAGAAAGCCTACAGGGTCACGGAACCATCCTGCTGGATTGTCAATGCTGGTGAACGAGATTCGCTCCTCAAAGGCGTCTGCAACCACCGAGAATTCTAAATGCTGTGTGGCGTTACTAATCTGATGTCCTCCACTGAAAAAACAGGGGGTGGGAACTGCCACTAGCCACAGGATTACTACTAATACTATAACTACAACTAGTTTATGAAGATGCTGCTGCTACTGGCTGCAACAAGAAGCAGTCAGGTGCACTTACCTTGCGGTTTGGGCGATAACGTGGGGGAGGACGAGATGGTGCATTCCCCAGTGTGAGCAGCCTGGCTGTATCTGCAGAGGTGGTTGTTGTCAAAACACTGAGTCAGTTGCTAGAGGGAGGCTGGATCATGGTCGGCACAGCAGATCTGGGGGCGGGGAGGGGGGGGGGGGCAGCTGTGACTGCGGCTGCTTGCTCGGCGGTGGCAGCTTCCCGTGCAGTGACGAGGTCCATCTTACAAGGCAGAGCGTGCCACACAGGACCTCGTCTACATGGTTGTTTCTTCGTCCTCGGCACCTGTGCCACTGCATGCTGCACAGATGGTGGTGCTGTAAAGAAAGAATAGAAACAAGTACGTCATTACAAACATCGCCTGCTGGTGCAATGAGAGAAAAAACACTGGTTATTTCTAAGCAGAGAGAGTATGTATACAAATTACCTACCTCGCTCTGGCTCTGTGCTTTATCCACAGATCATCTGGCATCTCCTCATGGCGGTGCAACTCCCTCTCCATCTCCTCACCCACTCAGGCATCTCCTTGCCTGAACCACTGAAGATCCATCTATCCGGGCCCACTACATTGCCTACAACAGTAGCATACTGGTTTAATGTGTGTGTGTGTGTGTGTGTGTGTGTGTGTGTGTGTGTGTGTGTGTGTGTGTATGTGTGTGTGTGTGTGTGTGTGTGTGTGTGTGTGTATGTGTGTACACACATAAGTAAGAAAAAAATTTAACAGACGAGTATGTACTTACACGCTAGCTGTGATGCAGATGGCATCACAAACTCTGTCCATCACTGCTCCTGCTCTTCAAAATCATCTACAACAGCAACAAAGAATATGCATCAGACAACATCATATTACATATGTGATTATTTTTTAATGAAAAGAATAATCTGTCTAACAGCAGCATTTTACACATACACAGTACTACAAAGGAGAAATTATATGTACTTACAATACTGATGCTGTTTGTGCTGTTGCTCTTATCTCTCAGCTTCCAGCTGATTCACGATATGGTGGGTGTATGCTCAAACAAAAGAAAAAAGTAACACCGAAATCTGAACAAATGCTATGAAATCTGAACCAATACTATGAAACCTAAAACATCGGAACACATAGTGATCTGATACTATGGCACTTTTTTAATATCAAAAAAATTGCGGGCGCTGCTTGAAAAACGCTTCGTCTTGCAAGCATACTAACACAGAAACAGGCAAATTGACGAGCAAACCAACGTAACCATGGACGGTAGCCTAATGAAAAGGAGAATGGATGGGGTAGGGTTTATATACCTTCACTGCTTCAGCATTAGCCAATACGATCAGAATATTCCGAAGAGGGATGAAAACCTCCTTCTGCATGTTTGGACACGTTGATTCAAACACAAACAGGACGTAGCCACTTGGGAGAGACAGGAAGCGAGATTTGGAATTTCCCAGTCATATGAATGCCGCCACCTGGTGATTTGTTCAGGTCTGCGAGAACAACTGGCATTCCCTCAGGTGGGCAGGCACGTGGGTCCACTCGGATCGGTATTAGTGCTAGCGGTCTCCAACAACAGCTCTGCTGTGGAGTGCTGTGAGGCACCCAACAGGGATTTTCTCAGCATGCAGTAAGTGCGCTGGACAACCACACTGCGCATGTTCAATCTCGCGGTAGTTATGCATGGTGATGCTAGAGGTTTGCACTGGTATGCACTTGCCATGGCCGGCAAACGTGGCTCACCTCCGTGGCATGCAGACGCGCGCGCCTGGTGCCAGCCTAATGCCCGAATGACAGATGCACATGCGGGTGACTGAAAACTGCAGCTAATATACCACACTTCATTCGGTTCCTCAGTGTTTACAATTATTACATACTGCAAAATGGGGGCCGGGGATGCAAATGGTTCAAATGGCTCTAAGCACTATGGGACATAACATCTGAGGTCATCAGTCCCCTAGACTTAGAACTACTTAAACCTTACTAACCTATGGACAACACACACATCCATGCCCAAGGCAGGATTCGAACCTGCGACCGTAGTAGGCACGCGGTTCCGGACTGAAACGCCTAGAACCGCTCGGCCACAGAGGCCGGCGCGGGGGATGAAGACGTGAGCTCTACCCAAGTGGGGGAGTCCTGTTTTCCGCAAGCTCATTAAATTAAGAATTTACAAACTGAATTGAACAATACATTGTTACTGACATTGATATGAATTTCGCGTCCTATAAGAGTGTCTTGGGGTATGCGCGACATTACTTTTACGCCTGAAGATTCCTCTTGATTGAGAATGACATGTTGTGTTCTGTTTGCTAGGAACCCTTCAGTCGACTGACAAAGCTAGGCTGATATTTCGTACGCTTGTATTTTGTTGATTAGGTGGCAGCGGGAATTGTAGCAAAGGCCTTTTGGAAGTCGAGGAGAACGGTATCAACGTTGGTGGTAGCTTCTTGATCTCGTCGAGGAACAAGAGCGCTGGGTTTCTCACGATCGTTGTTTATGGAATCTTTGTTGATTCATACACTGAAATGTCATAATACGAGAGCCTAAAACGTGCTCAAAAATACTGATAAATCAGAGGACGCCAGCTCGGCGTAAATCTGAAAAACGAGGGGAAAACCTGCAAGTCTGATACAACTGTTCCCTAATCTGTAGGAAGCTAATTGCGCTCAGATAATTTACAAGATCCAACCAATGAACATTAAACATACCATCTTTACATTCTCCTTTTAAACTCCAATTTACTCTTTGCAACAACTTCAGCGCCGGCTGCTGTGACCGAGTGGTTCTAGGCGCTTCAGTCCGGAACCGCGCGACTGCTACGGTCGCAGGTTCGAATCCTACCTCGGGCATGGCTGTGTGTGATGTCCTTAGGTTAGTTAGGTTCAAGTAGTTCTAAGTTCTAGGGAACTGGCCGGCCGGGGTGACAGAGCGGTTCTAGGCGCTACAGTCTGGAACCGCGCGACCGCTTCGGTCGCAGGTTCGAATCCTGCCTGGGGCATGGATGTGTGTGATGTCCTTATGTTAGTTAGGTTTAAGTAGTTCTAAGTTCTAGGGGACTGATGACCTCAGAAGTTAAGTCCCGTAGTACTCAGAGCCATTTGAACCATTTTTTTTCTAGGGGACTGATGACCTCAGATGTTAAATTCCATAGTGCTCAGAGCCATATGAACCATTTTTGAACAACTTCGGTTCTCTCATAGAAGAAGAGAATCTCGGGAAAGCAGTTCGATAATGTGAAAGCCATAAGGCCCTATCAAATTAAGAACGCTAATTTCCCCGGGAAAATTGCAATTTGAGCAAGCCCATTTCTTGAACTCCGAAACTTCCTCAGGTAACTATTGTTTTCTTCATATTGCACAAAATTGCTGCCGAAAAATAACACCAGTTTGGGCTATATCACAGTTCACTCAACTTTGAAAATCACAACTGCTTCACTGAAACTGCTTCTGTAAAATCAGTTGCATCTATGCTAAAATTATAAAATCCGTCCACGAAATGCAGAGCCGCCGATAGCATTTCGCCTCCGAGCCCAGCTGGATTTGCGTTTTTTCCTCCACGATGATCCGCGACCAACTCCTTCATTTCACATGTTTAATCAGCTCTGTAGGCCCAGAAGCTTAGCTCGTTTCTCATTCCTGGGATTCTCATAGGTTTAGCCCTCTAACTTATAACAACAACACAACACTCGAGATCATATTTTGCAAACTAATGATCAGGAAAATTTCCGTGGCGCCACAGAAAACACTCTGACTACTCCGTTCGGTGAAGGCGTTCCCGAGTGCCAAAGTACGCTTTCATATGGGAAGATCCTCGTCCGCCTAAGGCTGTCGAAAAAGGGTGTCCCACGAGTAGTTCGGATTGAGGAGGTCAACTGTTCAAACCCGCGTCCTGCCATCGGGATTCAGGGCTTCCCGTGATTTCCCTAAATCACTCCAGGCAAATCCTGGTATGTTTCCTTTAAAAGGGCACGGTCCATTCCAGTCCCCATCCTTGACACGATCCGAGCTTGTGCTCCGTCTCTAATGACATCGACGTCAATGGGATGTTAAACACAATCTTCCTTCCTTTTTCCTTTTTTACGAGTAGTTCGTAATTTCTCCCTAAGGTCCTGTTGAGGTTCGCACTTGACTCAACAACTCCGATTGTCCGACGCACTCCCATTAATAAAACGTAAAATTACTTTCCTGACTGAACAATTACTCTTCCGACAGCCCACCGCAATTAACATGCGTAAGATATCTTTCAAGGATGACCAGCCCACGAGTGGGCAACAGCAAATAATAAGAAGCCAGTGGCCAAAGGACTACCATGTGTGTTCTCTGATCCGTTTTCAGAAGACATCATCTTTCGTAAGACCTGATTCTATCACTAACTCCACCAGGGTCTATAGTAAGAGAAATAAATGAGAATACCGTGTAATGAGATTGGAGCGGGTGTCACGATCAAGGATTTCAGGACATAACAGTTCTATGGAACATATGATTTTCATTTCACCCGGATGCCTGGAGACGGCAGTTAATATCGAGAGGGAGAGGTAAAGAACTATAATCTGGAACGTACAATATTCCACGTACCCTGCAGAGTATAGTGAAACAAGCCCATGACTGTGTTTGCCAAACATGAAAGCAGCCGATGTTAGTCAAGGTTCATTATTGCATGGGGGCTTAATTAAATAGTATTGCAAATAATTTAAATTTTAGTAGCTGTCTGTCCGGTTACGCACTCTCGTAACCGGTTGGCCCTGACTAGTATTACTCCGCAATCTGACTGCATAGAATAACAACAAAGAATGAAAGAAAATTTCCGTTAACACAAGTAATTAATTAAGTCCCCAGCAACTATAAAACCTAGGAAACAACAAAACACAAGTGTAGCTGTTCTGTGTGTGGAAGTGTGATTCAACGTACACATCTGGCACGGTTCTTCCTCAATAAGACCAGATATTTTAAACACCATTTATACTGAAGTAATTAAAAAAAACCAGAAATACTATAATTGCACATAGAAACCAGAAATACAGTCTAATACAAGAACACGAGCCAGATGCTTTGTTGACTGAACCTGTGACCAAGAGGCATTATTGTTTAAGACAATGAAATAATAGAAAAAAAGGAATTTTTTACCTTCATATATATTGACGAAAAGCACACTCTGATCATTACAGCATCCCCAATCCAACAACATCTGGTGTCTAGCCCATCAAAACAATATGACAACATCTGAACAAGCACTCTCCATGGGAACTTCTCAACAACGACTTACCACTGCTACATCTCAACAAGCACTGCCTACTGCTACTTCTCAATAAGCACTCTCCACCACGACTTCTCGACAAGAACTGCCAGTGGAGGCGGCGGAATAAAACTCTTTGGCGCAATCTCTGGCGCTGTGGCTCAGTGTAGCCACCTTTCATATGCCCCTCCTCCACGGGCCAGAATTTGATGGTATTTTTGCCAGCATTGGTGGTGAAAATACCACCAAATTCGTCCAAAGAAGAAAAAAAAATTATAGACAAAAATAAAAGATAATATTAATAAGTAAATATCACATAACTAAATAAATTTTGGCTTTGCACTGACCCTTCAATAACCTAATATATAAAATACAGTAAGGAATACAAATGCTTGCAAGTCTCATAACATTTCATAAACAGTAAATACACAAAAAATCAGTTTATACAAATATTCACATAAAATCTTGTCAATATATCAATAAACAAGTAGTTGACAGTTCCAGCAGTAGCACCCAGCAATGTTGAACAGGTGCAGACACCAACGAGTGACATCATTTCAGTAGAAGCAGCTCTATCAGTGGCACCCAGCAATGTTGAACAGGTGCAGACACCAACAAGTGACATTATGTCAGTAGAAGCAGTTCCATCAGTGGCGCCCAGTAATGTTAAACAGGTGCAGACACCAACAAGTGACATCATTTCAGTAGAAGCAGTTCCATCAGTGGCACCCAGCAATGTTGAGCAGGTGCAGACACCAACAAGTGACATTATGTCAGTAGAAGCAGTTCCATCAGTGGCACCCAGCAATGTTGAACAGGTGCAGACACCAACAAGTGACATCTTCAGTAGTAGCAGTTCCATTAGTGACACCCAGCAATGTTGAACAGGTACAAGCACGAACAACAGTTTGAATGCACACACAATTGCTTTTCCAAAATTATTATCAATGCTCTTACACTAAACATACAAAATATAATAAACACACAATTGATATCAGATAATTGTCATATTAACTATTACAATACACAAATAACAGTAAACCTATAATATTTGTGGGTGTCAGTGCAAGCCACAACAAACAAGTAAAATAATATTTAGGAGATAGGTCGGTACCAATTATTTGGGATTAGGAAAGGAAAACACACAAAACACACTCACTCATCTTTCATCCACATTAAGTACTACTGAGTAATTGAATAGTGTTAACTGTGTAAACGCAATTCTGTCCAAAATTTTATGTTCAACTTGTGTATCAAGTAGTAGTGGTAACAGTGTATAACAGTCAATAATAGTTAGTCAACGTCGTAGTCATCATGTCAAGACCAATGTTTGCCAAGCCAGATCAAAATGTACGGTTTCTGAACAACTGCCAGTGTGCCAAGATATGCAAATACTTCCTCTCTCTCAAAAAAAAAAAAAAAAAAAAAAAAAATATATATATATATATATATATATATATATATATATATATATATGTGTGTGTGTACTGCTTAGTGATTTAGCAGAGTGTGTGAGTAGACAATCTTCTTTCCACTTGAGTGTTCTAGTCTGCCATCTTCATCCTCCTTGTTCCATATAAACCAACAAAAAAATATGCTCCTCACTTACTTTACCTCTTATCCACCAAAACTCCAATAATCATCAGCATCACATAATCTCAATATTTCAATAATACCTCTTACGTCGATACATATAAACCTTATCATCAATATCATTTACCTTACCTCTTGTCCACCAAAACTCCAATAATCATCAACTTCACACAATCTCAATACCTCAATAATACCTCTTCAATACGTCGATACATATAAACCTTATTACCAATATCATTTCATTTCCATAACAACTCTTTCCTCTAGTCAGTCTCCTCGAACAAGTACAGATAAAATCCTAGTGCAAACTTCAATTTATCATCCCATGCAATCCGAAGACACAATGTCCACACACAACCTCTGTGTAGTCCACCTGAGCCAAATCTTCTACTCATTATGAATTATAAAATACATGTTGGTTGCTTTGTCCATCATAAAATAAAAGAAATGCATACATGACCTCTAACAGCCTTTAGTTCGAATAACTTTCAGTAAGTAAGTACGAGTACGGAGTGTGTATGATAATAATTTTTTACGGTGTGTACACCACTTCAAGAATCACGGCAAAACAGAAGCAAACATGTGGAGTATTTCTTGTGTCAAGTGTCACTTACTATTTCAATTGCTCACGAAGAATGCAGTGTAATAACTGTCAATGGTTTAAACCTAGTGTTGGTATGTCATGTCGTTAGCTTCCTTTCTATTAGCATAAATTTATACAGCTTCCATAAAACCTCCAGCTCATGGCAGTTCATTTCCTTATCTTAAAATATAAAGCACTGAGCGTAAGCAAAACATGCAATAGCGAGTAAATATGCCAGTGGAGAACAGAATGTCGACAAGTGGATGCAGCACAATTCCTACAACGAGGCTCTGCCAAACGAACAATCTATAATTAATACCATACTGTGGCCTAAACTCCATGTTCGTACACAGTATATCAGCATTTCTATATACCAAATTAAAGAGTAGTTATCACAACAAAACAGAAATGTGTAAATATGCAATCCATACGCAAAGCAGCAAATATGTATCTTACATAATAAACAGGTCATTAGCATCATATCAGCGTAAGCAAATAAATGTTCACATGTAATCTTAATAAATAAACATGAAGGCGCAAGCAGATAAATCACAAGGTATAACTTACACACATAACCATATCAGCACAACTAATCAGGTAACAATTATAATTTAAATAAATAAGCACAGCAGACACATAATAAAAAAATATGACATCAGTGAAAAAGCATAGCAGCCATGCAGTGCATAATATACACAAATAACAACCCTGTTCATTAATCAATCATTGTCAAAATCAGTTAATGTACGCAAGCACGTCGCTTCACAAGTAAATTCATAGAACATGAAATTTAGCACAAAGTATGAACCACGTAATCGCGAGCAGCAAAGTACGTCTAAAGTACGTACCTAAGTGGAAATATGTTACCTGAAAAATAAACTCAATTAATAGTTACCTTTTTAGTTTATTAGTTTCTTCTTCGAAATTACATTCTTCCTGAAATTTTCTCCATAGCAAGTTCTCTTAACGTCGGACACACACAGAATTTACCTGAAGTTCTTAAATATTTTATACAACTGTATCCTGAAAAATACTGAACGTTAATAACATAATTTATCAAGTTACTATAGCTTTATACTGAATTTATTCGGAGAAATTAGACTCTGTATTTGTTTACGGCTGTCAGTGCATTCGCACTGAGCGTTCGATCAGCTGTAGGTACGCGTGACGTTGGAAGTAATTGTTTGCGGTCAACGACTGCCTTGTGCGGCGCGCAGACTTGACCGTTGCTTTGAGTATGTGCCGCCGCCGGAACACGGCGTGGTATCCTTGTATTCTCTGCATGTTTACGTGTAAGTGTTGGTTTCTCGAAAGTATGTCATTTCACAAAAATTTTAACGTTCGATATGTGATGTATTCCCTTAGAGCGCCGAGATTTAAGAGTTTCTATTTCGACAGTGTTATCATGAATAATTTTGCGAACCCTATATGGACCGTTATCAAGCAGAAAAAATTTGCGACACAAGCCCTTTCCTTTGTGACACAAACGGTGAGACTGAAAAATGGCTCTGAGCACTATGGGACTCAACTGCTGAGGTCATAAGTCCCCTAGAACCTAGAACTACTTAAACCTAACTAACCTAAGGACAACACACACATCCATGCCCGAGGCAGGATTCGAACCTGCGACCGTAGCGGTCGCGCGGTTCCAGACTGTAGCGCCAGAACCGCTCGGCCACCAGCGGCCGGCGGTGAGACTGAATTAACACCTTTTGACCAACTGAATAAGTTTTTAAACGAACAGGACGTTTAGCTGATTTCTCTCTTCTAGCAGCCGCAGATGCAATATTTTGTAGAGCCAGATTCACAACTTCAGAATGCCGCAGTTTCCGTGTAGGCGGAAAAGGAACGATTTCAGAAATGCGATTTGTCGGTGCTTTATTTTTTAATATCAATATAGGCGGTAAAGAAGTTGAATCATTACGGAGTTCATTCAGAATGTTTTGAAAAATATGAAGATACTGATCCCAAGTTCTGTGATTCTGATGACAATAAAGACGACACAATTTATTGATTTCCTTCATCCATCTCTCTGAAGCGTTAGATTGAGGGCGAAAAAGTGAAATGAAAATTGGTTTAATCTTACGACGCCGTAGAGTACGAAGCCAAATTTTAGAACGAAACTGTGATCCATTATCTGATATAACCTTATCAACGTAACCCACTTCTTTAAGAAAATGTTTGATGAAAGCGTTAGATACTTAACGAGCTGTTGCTTTGCGTAAAGGTGTAAAACACACATATTTTGATGTCAATTCCACTGCTACCAAAATGTACGCAAAACCATTAGTAGAACGAACCACTGGACCGAACAAATCGACTGCAGCCATCTCCTTTAATTTCGCTGGAATGATAGGAAACAACGGTGCTCTGTGAAAAATGGTTGGCGGCTTAGCCTTTTGACATAATTTGCATTTGGCAAGAAGAGATCGGCAATAGTTTTCTGCACTACAACGCCGTTATCTTCTATCTCTTGCACCTAGGCCTTTGTATGATAAGTCCGTCGCCAAACAAAAATATTTAGATAAATCCGGATGTGAAAGAAGTCGAGCAGCATCTAAAGCATCACGAAGTTGTTCAAATTCTGATTGAGCTTCCTCATCCCAACACCAATTAGAATTCCTTCCAGATAGTTCACATAAACGAGGTGTGGCCAAATCGTCCAATTTAACAAAGCGTCTAAGAAAATTACAGACACCAAGGAAACTACGAACATCACGTTTTGTGGTAGGAACAGCATAATTACGAATAGCGTCTAGTTTCTCTGGATCAGGAAGAATACTTTCTGTAGAAATAATATGACCAAGAAATTTCACCTGAGAACGACCAAATTCAGATTTTTCCAAGTTCACTGTAATGCCAACTCTTGCAAAAATACGTAATAATGATTCCAAAATTTTGTTGTGCTCACTCCAAGAACGTTTAGCAATAAGAATATCGTCAACATATGAAGTAATATTATCACGAAGATAAACAGGTAAAATTTCGTTTAAACTACGAATGAATGCTGCTGAAGGTACAGTAAGTCCAAACGGTAATTTCCGAAATCACTCTTGGGTAAAATAGTCATATCCGGTTAATCTTTACCGACTCTCTAGATAGATGGATAGTAGAAGAGTTGTTTTGATAGATGCAAAGAATAGTAAAAGAGTAGGCAGTGGTGCAGAAAACTAAAAGGGAAATTGCACCACTACAGCTCGGGGCCCTGTGCACGCTACGGCACATATTCACTTAGTGTAGTGAATCCCCTGAGGATTTAAATAGCCGCACATAAATTCCAGTTTGTGTCTTAGTGGCCAATTTGGTGGAATTGCGTACATAAATTGATCTAACCATGAACATGGATGTATGTCATTCTTAGAGTTGCGAAAGATCATAAATTTCCGAACAGTTAAGAAGTGTTTATAGTCAAAGTTCTCTCCTCGTGGCGACAAAGACCTACCGCGTCTGTCCCAGTCCGAATGTCGATTATTGTCAAGTTCGCGCGCCTGGTGCTCTCTTGTTGCATCCCGTAAATGAAATAAATTACTTTCTTCAAACCCTTCTGCTATCTGTGTTTCTAAATTTCTTCTGCTGTCTTTTCCTACGATTTCGCTTTCAATATGTTTGACTTGCTTTTGTAATACCTCAAATTCCCTTTTAACGCGATCATTAAATTTTCCCTGATTTTCAACATGCTTATTTATGTTCTGATACTCTTCGGTTTCTGAAAATGGCAATGGAGCTGTATCATCTGAATCTCTGTCCCCATTTAAACTAAGACTTGTCAATTTATCTGAAATCTCCTCAACTCTTTCCGAAAAGTCACCTATTTTTTCTTTCTGTTTATTTACGTCTTCCATAACTGTCGCGACTCGGGTTTCAGTATTGACACATTTAGTAGTTAATTGTTCATACTGTTGTGTTAAGTTATTTATTCTGTCATTTGGTACGGATTCCTCGATTCTTTCAAATATTTCTTCCTTATCGTGTGCACGTTGTAAATTTAACTCTGAAAAGTTTTGTACTATCGCGCGATCTCTTTCTTCCTGTTCTCTATCCTGTTTCTATCGAAATTAATCTATTATTGTGAGAATTCAAAATCGGTTGTACTTCTTCTCTAATTTCTTTCGTTAATTCATCTTTCATGTTTTTGAAACATGTCCCTATTCGTGAGTCTAACTGTGTTTCCATTGTTTCCATCTCGGTTTTAATTGTTCCTATTTGTGAGCCTAACCGTATTGTCAGAGTTTCCATCTTCGTGTTAATTCTTCCTATTTGTGATCCCACTGTTTTTAATTCAGATCCCAAATTTAATATTGCACTCATCAACTGCTCCATATTAACTGGTTCAAAATTCTTTTCGCCCCTAACATTTCCCATAAAACTAACATCCTTCGTCATAGCCGAAAAGCTATCTGTGTTCGATACTATTCCAGAATCTTCTGTCGTTAATCTCGTATTCTGAAAATTCTTTAATTGTGAAAAGTTTTGAACTGGTTCCGGACTATTTTCCCGACTTATTAAATTGTTTTCCACTTCATTATTCATCCTACTGTTCTCCTGTGTTGGCGAGTTCGCCATGTTAACAATTTCGTCATTCTGACTATCCATCATTTTTGCCTTTTTCATCGATCGCGTAATCATTTACAAAACATACAAAACTCGTCACTATATGAAAATTACACACAATGACACTTTATCACTAACAATACCATTCACACGAAATGCTTCCCTCAAACACGATTAACGACAACTGAAATCTTCATAATTGAACAAAATTGTCAAACCCGTATACAAGACAACAAAAATTAAATTCTGCAAAAAATACCATTAGAAGAATGACAATTAGCAAATCTGCACATGTAGTATAGACTACAATTACTAAACTACAAATTACTACAACAATACTACTGTCTGCTAGTTTTACAATCAGAAGAATTCCAAGGGACGATCCTGGCAGGGTCGCCACGTGCATGGGGGCTTAATTAAATAGTATTGCAAATAATTTAAATTTTGGTAGCTGTGTGTCAGGTTACGCACTCTCGATTTTTTACCTTCATATATATTGACGAAAAGCACACTCTGATCATTACAGCATCCCCAATCCAACAACATCTGGTGTCTAGCCCATCAAAACAATATGACAACATCTGAACAAGCACTCTCCATGGGAACTTCTCAACAACGACTTACCAATGCTACATCTCAACAAGCACTGCCTACTGCTACTTCTCAATAAGCACTCTCCGCCACGACTTCTCGACAAGAACTGCCAGTGGAGGCGGCGGAATAAAACTCTTTGGCGCAATCTCTGGCGCTGTGGCTCAGTGTAGCCACCTTTCATTATATGAGTACAATTCCATTAGGGACACGTCATCCATGACCTATCAGGACGCGTCCTACGACCCACTCTCACAGTTTTACGTTTGTTAGTATCTCACTTCTACAGTCCAAACTTCACAGAAGTTCTTCTACATATTTTGCGGCCTATCACTCCCGAAAGAAAATTAGCTCAGTCGGTAGGAGCATTACCAGTGAAGCGCAGGCTTAATGATTCGAATCCCGGTCGAGCATACAGTTTTATTACAGCAAGAAGTTTCAAAGCAACTCACACTCCACTGCAGAGTGAAATTTTCATTCTGGAAATCTCCTGTTTTTGTTACAGAGATCGTCACTGAACGGGAACAAAATGCGACATGGCGTACCCTTACGGCACTAGACACGTGTCCCAGTCGTGGGGGTTAACATATTGCTTTGGGTCTTCTAATTCTGGTTGCCCGTCATTTTCCTAAATTACTGCTACTAAATACCGAGCTACTAAGCTGAATGGGACAACTGCAGGTTATTAGTCAGTGCAAGACGTCTGTTTCTTTTCGCACGACGTACACTGCCCAAAGCAACTCACGACAGATTAAAATGCTACACTTCTGTTTGGAACGGAAGATGAATGTAATGGAAGTGACGATTTTGTGATATTACTGTGGTAAACCAAATATACCAATTCTGAGGGAGCTCTCTACCAAATTTGAAGAAAACGTGATGAAGGAATGTACAGCATTAGAGACGGAGTGTAAGTTCGAATTGAACAAGAAATGGGGCGGGAGATTTGGAACCCGCTGCTGATGAAAGGAACCCAGTATCAAATGTGTGTGAAATCTTATGGGACTTAACTGCTAAGGTCATCAGTCCCTAAGCTTACACACTACTTAACCTAAATTATCCTAAAGACAAACACACACCCCATGCACGAGGGAGGACTCGAACCTCCGCCGGGACCAGCCGCACAGTCCATGACTGCAGAGCATTAGACCGCTCGGCTAATCCCGCGCGGCAACCCAGTATCCAGGCGTATTGGAAAAACTGACGGAAAATGTCTCTACAAAGAAGATGAGTAATTCTTATTCTACAGACTAGCTGGTTTTCACCCTGCAATATGTTTAGCACCACATCAAGACAGATTGCAACGAAGACATTGTGACTCCAGGGTTGTATGATCAGCCACTGGATCTGGACTCCACTCAAAGTAGCGGACACATGACAAGCAACGTATAAATGGAATAAAACATAGCAAGGAGCATCTTGAGAGAAAGTTATGGAAACTGAAGTAACCACAGTGGACGACTCGCAGCCTCGGGAGCCTCTGTGACACAACAAAGTAAAGCTAGTTCTAGACAGTGTAAACGGTGCTGTGGGTAACTGACCTAGAGACGACTATCACTTTTAAATGTTATACATATCAATGACTGTGTTTATACTATCGGATGTACAATAAAAATCTTTTATTTAGAGAAAATGAAGCCTGTTCTCATACAAATTAAGAAGAGAAAGTGTCTCTGACTTTCCCTGAGTGAAGACACTCTACCATTATGGCAGCCCACGGGATCAATGTCCTTAGAGACAGTGCAAAAGTTCCAATATGATAAAGGTTTGGAAGGATTTCAGCAGTATCCTTCTCAGGAGAATCATTCCGAAAGTCACCTTAACCGATTTAGGGAAATTATGGGAAACCTAAATCTGAATTGTCGGGTGAGAATTTTAACCACGGTCCTATCAAACGCTAGTGCACAACACTCTGTCTAGTATCCGGCAGTGATTCAAATTCCTTGTCCGTCCTGGGTATTTATTTGGAGGAAAAGTCGGAGATATTCAAAGTTCGGAGCACGGTCGCAGATTGTTCCCGCGGAGTGCACTACCACCGCAGGCATGCCACACCGGCACGTCCACTGACACGAGAATATCAGTAAACGACTCGTTCCGCTCTTGTCCCTCAGGTCCTCGTTACCGATCACAGTAACCGTCTGTTCGTTCTAACGGTCTCATCACCGACAGACCGTTTCAGTGTGAGTCATCAGGTACTGTGTTCTACCTACGCTGACAGGACAAGACAACACAGAACAGTTTGTATTACAAATTGGTTCAAATGGCTCTGAACACTATGGGACTTAACTTCTGAGGTCATCAGTCCCCTAGAACTTAGAACTACTTAAACCTAACTAACCTAAGGACATCACACACACCCATGCCCAAGGCAGGATTCGAACCTGGGAACCTGCGACCGTTCCAGACTGAAGCGCCTAGAACTGCTCAGCCACCCCGGCCGGCAGTTTGTATGAAATAGTGCATAGTTAACACACTGGCTCCACAACGAGCAGTAGCGAGATTCCTATCCCCTTCTAACTAATGATGCTGTTTTCCACAGGGCTCCAAACTCCGATCAACCTATCCTTTATACCAACATCTTCCGAACCGTCTGCTACTTTTTGTACAAGAAGTATTGAAAAGAGTAGAATATTGAGAAAAACCAACAAAGCTGAGTACATTCGCTGAAGCGCCAAAGAAAGTGGTACAGAAATGCGTATTCAAATACAGAGAGTTGAAAACAGGCTGAATACGGCCGTGCGGTCGGCAACGCCTATATAAGACAACAAGTGTCTGGTGCAGTTGTTAGATCGTTTACTGCTGCTACAGTGGCAGGTTATCAAGATTTAAGAGGTGTTATAGACGGCCCAAAGGTGGGAAACAGCATCTCCGAAATGGTGATGAACTGGGGATTATCTCGTACGACCATTTTACAAGTGTACTGTGAATATTAGGAATCCTTTAAAACATAAATCTCCGACATCGCTGCGGCCGGAAAAAGATCCTGCAAGAACGGTACCAACGACAGATAAATAGAATCGTTCAACGTGACAGAAGTGCAACCCTTCCGCAAATTGCTGCAGATTTCAGTGCTGGACCATCAGCGTACGAACCATTCAACGAAAAATCATGGATATGGTCTTTCGATACTCGTGTACCCTTGATGACTGCACGACACGAAGCTTCACGCCTCGCCTGGGCCCGTCAACACCGACATTGGACTGTTGATGACTGGAAACATGTTGCCTGGTCGGGCGAGTCTCGTTTCAAATTGTATCGAGCTGCTGGACGTGTACGGATATGGGGGAAACCTCATGAAACCATGGAACCCGCATGTCAACATGGGACTGTTCAAGCCGGTGGAGGGTCTGTAATGGTGTGGGGCGTGTGCAGTTGAAGTGATGTGGGACCCCTGATACGTCTAGATACGACTGTGCCAGGTGACTGGCATGTAAGCATCCTGTCTGATAGCCTGCATCCAATCATGTCCATTGTGGACTCCGACGGGGTTGAGCAATTCCATCAGGACTATGCGGCACCCCACACATCCAGAACTGCTACAAAGTGACTCTAGAAACACTCTTCTGATTTTAAATACTTCTGCTGGCCACCAAACTCCCCACAAATGAACATTATTAAGCGTATCTAGAATGCCTTTCAAGGTGCTGTTCAGAAGAGATCTCCACCCCCTCGTACTCTTACGGATTTATGGGCAGCCCTGCAGGACTGAATGTGTCAGTTCCCTTCAGGACTACTTCAGACATTAGTCGAGACCATGCCACGTCGTATTGCGTCACTTCTGCGTGTTCGGGGGTGCCCTCCACGATATTAGGCAGATGTACCAGTTTCTTTGACTCTTCAGTGTATGTTTCGCGGTTTATAAGAGCACGAGATACATTATGCATAGTCTTTCTGTGCCTGACTGAATGAGTTAGATTTGTACAAGATAAGATGTAATAGTTCTCGTGATGTTGGGCTTGCCTTCCAGACAGTGGCAATCTGCCTTCTGAGGCCTCTTTATACGATGCTCGAGAATATTGCTTTCGCCTACGTCACCCCATTTCTCTGTGTGATTTCATCAGATCTGTTTGGTTCTGCGCAATACTGCCGTACCGCAACGAATGAAGTAGCCGTAGATCTGGGTATTGTTGATATGCTGCCAACCTAAATGTGGATTTTCCACGTGAATCTTAAGGTAATTCCTTATACAAGGATCCATTTGACGCTAGTGTTTCGTGGTTAAATACCGATATTAGTATACTGCTAGCCATTATAATCGCAATGCGCAGCGTCATGCAACAAACGTTAAGTTGGCGTGAAGTGAACAACATAGATATACAAATGTGCAGCGTTTCGGTGCCACCGCGAAAAGAAGGTAGGCGTGACCATCAACAATTTGCATATAAGAAAATAATACGCAGCTAGTGTTTTTCCAGAAAATGCGTCTGATGTGTTATACCTCATGCAAGACGAAGAAATGTCTACAAGTACGTGACGGAACTCGATCGCGACAGAATCGTTGCCTGTCAATATTGCTCGTCGCGTTGAACGTGGCTCCAAGACTTCATTCTTTTTCTCTTTCACTTGCGTTTGTCCCTCATCGGTGCAAGGTAGTCTTGGTTATTAACCTATTTGGCGTAAGCCCTTCCTGTCGCCACCCCATAACCATCCCCCCCCCCCAACCTAACTGTTTGCGAAAGGGGGCGGAGAAGGGGGGAGTTTTCTAAATGTTTTAGAATCGTGTAACTCTGGCAGGCCTTAGATACCACCCCGGGATTCGCGTAGTGGGATGTGGGAAACGGCCTAAAAACCACATCCATGCTGGCTGACACACCGACCTTCGTCCTTAATCCGTAGGGTACATTCGATCCTGGGCCGGTGTACCTCTCCGTTTTGGAAGCGGCACGTTAACACGCACAGTTATGCAGGCGGGTCGTCGTGATATCACGACTGTCATGCACATATGGACTTCATACGTTCCGGAGAGCTATACTCAACGCCCTGCAGAATCTCAATGGCCCTATGTGACTAGCGCCATAGAGAACAGGTATATGGTTCGTTCGGACATTCAGGATTGTATAGCCACGTCAAGTTTGTCGAGTCAGGAAATGGACCTGTTTGCAGGAAGATGTAAATACACTAAAACTGCTACGATGTCTTGAGCTCCATGAACTGTTTCGGTATATTCGAGACGGGTACAATTTACATTCCCGACCGGCCATTTCACTTTAGTTTTCCGGTAGCTTGTCTTCTCCCACTAAAGGCCTCAACATCGACGGGACGTTAAGGTCTGACGTGGCTACTAAATTCATATATGCGTAAGAGAAATATTTCCATAAGGGAAAAATGCGATTCGTCAAGTGCAGGTGACACGAGTTGTAGCAGGTTTATTACGTTAGTTAACATTGCCACCTTTTTACGCACAGCCGCGTAATGAGTGTGAGAACTCTCAAAGCTCGTGTGGACAGTCGTAGCTCGCTAAAAAAAATTCAATTTCCTCACGCAGAAATACCAGAAAAATCGGAATACCTGTGTTATTAAATACCTCTGTGAATGATGCAGGCGGCATGTCAAAAATTCTAACAACGTACGCTGAAAGAAACATGAATATACGCCAGATATTCCCGTACCGGTAGTATTTTTTCAGGGAGCTACAAATAGCGTTTGTATTGGAGTGCTTGTGGTGAATGGGGGCAGAGGATGCAGCGCCTCTGCTGAGCAGAACGCGGTTTACTAATTAAATCAATGTTTAATTGCTTAGGTGACACAGCCAGTATTTTAATTAAATAGAATAAAGTATTAATCAATAATTTGGATTTTCGAACAGATTAACGCGAGGTGGTTTTTCATATTTTCCCGAGCTGCTCTTATAGCATTACTCATATTGCACTAACTTGCAAAACAGGGAGCTGTTAGACCCTCACTGAAAAGGAAAAGAAGTAAAATTAGGGGTTAATATCTTGTAGACATAGCAATCATTACTCAGAAATTAAGAATAAGCAGGTGATAAACTGTAGCATTGTTGAAATGTGAAATGATGTAAGTGTGCTACACAAGTAAACTTAGACCAAACTACTTTGTCCCTTTCCCTACCCCCACCCCTTTCACAGGATTAATATCCTTTGATCAGATACACTACCCTGCCTGATGGGCTTTTCAGGCGGTTTCCCACATTCATTCTGAAGAACGTTGCCTTAGAAACATAGAGTTATCACGATTCGTAAAGGATATTCCTCAGCCAACATTACGACGCTTCTGCGGTGTTGGGCGTAGCATCCGACCAGAGAAACAGTTACCAAATCCACGTAAAGCAGACTTTACAGGCGCTGAGCGTATGAAGTGGGATAACGGTAGAAGAAACTGAAAGAGTGCAATGCTCCGACGCAAACATACAAGTGATGAACTATTTGTTCACGTGGCGTAGTAACTTCTCTTGAGCTATTTGTTTACTTTCTCATTCCACATGGTCGTCAGACCTGCTGATTATTACTAGTCTATCACAATATTATTGTACCTGGAAGTGAGGGAGCGTCAGTCGGCTCATGTGTTTACCTGTGTGATTGAAGTCCATCAAAACGTGAAGTGCTCTTCTAACGGCCAGGCATCTTGTTTGTAGAGCTTTTTGAGCTTCCACAGTGTATACGACAGTCGGAAAAAGTGGAATAGTTTCTGTTCACCATAACGTCACCGCGTGCTTTCGATAAGCCAAGTGTACTGGTAATATCGATGTTGGGTAGTAAATAACCACAGCGTGCTACGTTGACTGACTAACGCGCCTGGTGGTGCTGCATGGTAGTCTGGTCATGTGTCCATTGCTTCTTGACCCAAATGCTCGTGACAGTTCTTAACGTGCTTCTGATAGTTATTTAAGTCTTGCGTTAGTGTGAAGTTCGCTAGTTAAGGGGCCCAGCACTTGGAAACGTAAGGCATTTTGAAGATGTGGCCCCTTCTTTCTTTATCTGTTCTGTCACTTAATGTTGGAGCCAAATGACGACACGTTCGTAGCACGTGCAATTCAACTCATCATATGATTAAAAAATTACTGTTATTACTCATGGAATAAACGATAATACTCTACGGGTTGAGGCAGCTAAGAAACATCACTCCAAAAATGTCCAGAACGAGTGGATGCAGTTCTCGCTACGTTATAGAAGACAATGTTGCAAATTTTCTGGCTTAATAAGGTAACTTACAGCTTCCGAATTATAATAACAACTCTATTTCTTTATAATGGAAACATATATATACATCCTGTTAAACTGAAAAGAGCTTTCGAAGAAGGCTTGAATGACATAATATATGCGGAACTTGATCAAAATAGTAACCAGGTAACAGCGTCGAAAATTGTTGCCCCATAGCCAGGAGAAACCGTCTCACAAACATCTGCCTTCCAGTTCGAGATGTAAGCAGCCACGTAACTCGTGTGTTCAATACTCTGAATTCGTATCATTTGCTCTAAATGTTGACCTTGAGCATTAATACGTACCGGAATTACAACTACAAGCAGTGCTTATTTGTCGCACAAGCTAATGTTGTACGGCATTACATGTCTTCGGAAGTTGTCTGTGTTTTCTTGTAGACCTCATGTTTTAAAATACGACACAGATAAAGGTTTAGGAGTGCTCAGTATGGTGTGCGCGCAGGCAATTACGTGTTTTCCGAAGGACTGATTGGAAGATCTCTAAATGCTCTGTTAAGAAGGCCTGTAATTCTCTACGCGGAATGGGCGGCACATTCGTCATTTTAGTAACATGGTATTTCTTGAGTCCAGTGGGATATCTTTCAATAACTGCGGCATCATAGCTGTTAGTAATTGCAGATACTTGTAGCTATTTAGGTGGTGGTTGTTGGGATGTTTAAGGGGGACTAAACAGCGAAGGTCATCAGTCCCCCGCTA
The DNA here is from genome assembly GCF_021461385.2 of Schistocerca piceifrons. NCBI lineage: Eukaryota > Metazoa > Arthropoda > Insecta > Orthoptera > Acrididae > Schistocerca > Schistocerca piceifrons. The sequence continues at coordinate 669,122,880 of NC_060149.1, forward strand.
TTTAGGTTTCTTCCAGCAATTAAACAAGGGCGAATGAAGCCATTCTTGAAAACAACACGTTGGCAGAACATACTGTGAAGAGTGATTTGCCCATGACTTGTAAGCCTTGTTCCGTTCGTAAGCAAATCTTTCATAAAAAAAAGTCGCACCACTTCGCAGCTTTCTTAGAGACCATTCGGAGAACTGAAGCCGATTTTGAAAGTCACTACCATGAAGCTGTTGATCAAGCGAAATGTGGAAAGAATGAAATGAGTTTGAATGTAGTATTCGCAGAACACTTCTTCAGGTAATTCTACTCACATATTCTAGCTGCCTTGTAGGCACATGTGGATTATGTGTTGCCGCTGCTAAAGTATTTGTTGGAGTTGCTTTTCTGTGTTGTTGACGTTTTTTTATTCTTCACTCTTACAGTTTCCGGAATTTTTCAAATCCTGTTTGCAAAGACTGATCGTGAGGGCATGACATAGTTAGGATATCTTTGAGAAAACTCAGCGCTACCCTAAAATTTTGGCGCTATTCAGCACAAACGGAAACTGTATCCACTTTTTCATCTCTTATGTACATTGTGAAACTCTTATTAGATTCACGAGCTCATTATATGCTCATTACAACAGCAGAGCAGACTGATGTGGTTGCACCGCATAGTTAGATACACGAACCGTAGCTGGCTTAAGTGCAATGGACATATGACTGTCAACAACGTCACCTACACTCAGTGTGACCTTAAGTACATGATAAGAATTTAACCCAGGGGATGTACTAAATGTCACCGCTGCCTTTCTCCCTATTGGCTAGTTAATGGTGTTTACAAAAAAAGTCTGTTACAGGCAAGTGAGCAAGGTGACATAGTGGAAAAACCCTGGACTTATATCCTCGACGATTACGGTTCAAATCCCCATCTGGCTACCTAGTTTTAAGTTTCTCGTGACTCCTAAATCGCTTAAATTCAAATGTTGTGATGATTCCTTTGAAAAGATCGAGGCCAGTATCTTTCCCCGGCCTTTTCCCATACGAGCCGGTGCTACGGCTCTAATGACCTCGTCGTCAACGAGACGTTAGACCGTAAACTTCCTTCCTTCGATCAGGCCGCCGGCTGGTCGAACGCTAATCATGCGATATTGGCAAGAGAGACAGGATGATTGTTCAGTGGTAAGCAACAGGCACTTAATTCATGCGTCTCAAATTACATCTGAATCAAAATTCGGTGGCTATTCTGCCCTAAATCGGTCTGACAGGTATTCCAATATACGTTCCGGAATACGTTCGTGGTCGGTCATAAATGCGCCCTAACACTTTACCCGTAGACTTTATTGACGCCACACTAGAATCGTTCTAGCGGATTCCACGCTCAGGGAACTGCTGTTTGGATAACCTATTTACTTGCACTAAACCATCAGCTGGTCTCTATGAATGTAGATGGCTAATTGACTGAAGGATTATGGTGAAATCGTCTTGAATAATAAAAAGAGATGCCATTAGTTGTTTATTCGAGGCTGCTAACTGTGCTGTCCTCCTAATGATAAAAACTTGTACAAGACTCTGATTACTTCGTGTACGTCAGCTACATGAGAAGTGTAGAAATGTCAAATTTTTATGTACCATTTTTTCACAAAACGAATTTTAAGCTCTGTTGTGTCAACATTAATATGTTGTGCGTCTCTAGACTTGTTCCAAATGCTAAATAACGGAGAAAATGTTTCCAGCATTCATTACTAAATGGTGCACTGTCTATGTGCGAAGCAGCGCTTCCCTCTGGAACTCAGTGCTATGCATCAGAGACCTTGTTTGGCAAGATTTACACAATATTGTTGAATCTGTAACTGTAACCCCATTCCATGTTATTCCAGTGCATACAGCTGATTTTTTTTTTTTTTTTAAATGACACGATTTCAGGGACTTTACTGGTCTCATACAGATATGATTTTATGTATACAGACTGAAGCGGCGAGTGGAAATTTGTACCAAGGCCGGGAACAGAACCGGGCTTTCTTGTTTACCAGGCAGATGCGCTAGCCACTAAGCTACCTTGCCACAGCGGTTCACAGAACTGCACAGATTACCCTGGTACGCCTCCCTCCTCGAACCAAATTCCTCCTTACACACGGATAGAACTGCCGAGACTCTCCATGTTCTGGAATAGCACCTCAGCATCTCACGTAAATGTGGGATCCAGCCTGAAACCCAGGTGCAGGTTCTTATATAAATAAAACGACACAGTTTCAGAAAACGATATGGTTTTATGTATATAGACTGAAGTGGAGAGCGAAAATTTGCACCAATGCCGAGAATCGGACTCGTGTCAACGGCTTACAAGTCAGGTGCGTTACCCACTTTTTTGTCTCATCTTGTTAGTTATTGTTCGTTTCATTTGTTCAGGAGCGACGTCCCATGTCACCCGTTCAGGTTCGTCGTTGATCCATTCACTCAGTTCTTTTTGTTACAGAAGGCAGCTAAACCTCTACACGAACTCACTGAGCTACCATGCCGGCTCCAATAAGCCACCTTGGCATAGCAGTTAACACACCTGCACGGATTGTCCTGTTTCTGTGTAAGGGAGAATTTAAAGTAGACAGGGCGGCAGTGAGAATTTGGATCGAGGAGGGAGGCGTGCCAGAGTAAACCATGAAGTTGTATAAGTACCTGCACCTGGGTTTCAGGATGGATCCTCCATTTACATGAGATGCTATTCCAGAACATGGAGAGCCTCGGCAATTCTATTCCGGTATAAGGGGGAATTTGGATCGAGTAGGGAGTCGCGCCAGGATAATCCGTGCAGTCGTGTGAACGGCACAGTATGATAAAAGTATATCATACACATTCACCTCACGTAACTAGTAAACAGAAGAATGGAAACATGGCAATGATATGTGGCACGCTGTGCTTCACCTGAAAGACCAGCGGTGTTAGTTACGAATCAGTAAGACCTGATAACGATGTTGCTCTTTCATCATCAACAGTTGAGCTCCCAGTTGGCGCACATCGACAGCGCGGAAAGATACGTATATGGCTTCTTTTCTGTGTTTGCTTCGTAGATTCTTACTTAAATTGCGTGGGAGTTTCGTATAGGAGGTGTAATTTCGAGTTTTAGTTACTGTAATCGTAAATTCAGGCAAATTGTAGCGCAGTCATTAGGCATTTGTACAGGTTAGTTCATACATTCTTTGCGTGTTTCCCTTACGTTATCTAGACACGGACTCGTGTTTCAGTAACTGTTGTTCAACATCGATTAGAATGGACAGGGACTGTGATTGCTGTGTTCGGATGAGGGCTGAGTTGGCATCCCTTCGCTCACAGCTGACTTCGCTCGCGCTGCTTGAGGCTGTTGTCAATGGGCACCACTGTGGGGAGCCGGACTTGGGTATCACGGGGATGTCAACCTCGTCCCGTCTGTCCCCAGATCGGTCTGCCGCTGTGGTTGCCCCGGTTGCTGCCCGCAGTGGGGCTGAGCCCTCGCCTGTGGTTGATTGTGAAGTCGTTCCAAGGCGTGACAGGCAGAGAAAGACGTCCCCAGAGGCTGATCAGAAAGCCTCCCCGGTGCGTCTGACAAACAGGTTTCAGTTACTGTCTCTGGCTGAGCCAGATGCAGCTGCCTGCCCTGTTTCAGAGGATGATTCTCAGCCTTCAAGGTCAGGGCAATCGCAGAGGGTAGGCTTATTGGTAGTTGGGAGCTCCAATGTTAGGCGCGTAATGGGACCCCTTAGGGATATGGCGGCTAAGGGGGGGGGGGGGGGGACGAAATCCAGTGTGCACTCCGTGTTCATTCCGGGAGGAGTCATTCCTGATGTGGAAAGGGTCCTTCCGGATGCCATGAAGAGCACAGGGTGCAGCCAGCTGCAAGTGGTGGCACATGTCGGCACTAATGACGTGTGTCGCTTTGGATCTGAGGAAATTCTCTCTAGATTCCAGCGGCTATCTGATTTGGTGAAGGCTGCCGGTCTTGCTTACGAGATGAAGGCAGAGCTCACCATCTGCAGCATCGTTGACAGAACCGACTGTGGACCTTTGGTACAGAGCCGGGTGGAGGGCCTGAATCAGACGCTCAGACGGTTTTGCGACCGTGTTGGCTGCAGATTCCTTGACTTGCGCCATAGGGTGGTGGGGTTTCGGGTTCCGCTGAATAGGTCAGGAGTTCACTACACTCAGCTGGCGGCTACACGGGTAGCGGAGGCTGTGTGGCGTGGACTGGGCGGTTTTTTTAGGTTAGAAGGCCTCGGGAAAGCACGGGGTGGGCTGCAATCTCAAAGGGGGCATGGGAAATACAGGACGTGCTTGGATCAAGGAACAGTCAGAATTGTAGTTGTAAATTGTTGTAGTTGTGCTGGGAAAGTACCTGAGCTTCAAGCGCTAATAGAAAGCACAGAAGCTGAAATCGTTATAGGTACAGAAAGCTGGCTAAAGCCTGAAATAAGTTCTGCAGAAATTTTTACGAAGTCTCAGACGGTGTTCAGGAAAGATAGATTAGGCAGAATTGGTGGTGGAGTGTTTGTGTCTGTCAGTAGTGGTTTATCTTGTAGTGAAGTCGAAGTAGATACTCCGTGCGAATTGGTATGGGTGGAGGTTATACTTAACACCCGAACTAAGTTAATAATTGGCTCCTTCTACCGACCCCAGACTCCGACGATATAGTTGCTGAACAGTTCAGAGAAAATTTGAGTCTCGTAACAAATAAATACCCCACTCATACGGTTATAGTTGATGGGGACTTCAACCTTCCCTCGATATGTTGGCAAAAATACTTGTTCAAAACCGGTGGTAGGCAGAAAACATCTTCCGAGATTGTCCTAAATGCTTTCTCCGAAAATTATTTCGAGCAGTTGGTCCACGAACCCACGCGAATTGTAAATGGTTGCGAAAACACACTTGACCTCTTAGCCACAAACAATCCAGAGCTAATAGAGAGCATCATGACTGATACAGGGATTAGTGATCACAAGGTCGTTGTAGGTAGGCTCAATACCGTTTCTTCCAAATCCACCAGAAACAAACGCAAAATAATTTTATTTAAAAAAGCGGATAAAGTGTCAGTAGAAGCCTTCCTAAGAGAATCTCCATTCCTTCCGAACTGACTATGCAAATGTAGACGAGATGTGGCTCAAATTCAAACATATAGTAGCAACAGCAATTGAGAGATTCATACCTTATAAATTGGTAAGAGATGGAACTGATGCCCCATGGTACACAAAACAGGTCCGAAAGCTGTTGCAGAGGCAACGGAAAAAGCATGCGAAGTTCAGAAGAACGCGAAATCCCGAAGATTGGCTAAAATTTACAGACGCGCGAAATTTAGCACGGACTTCAATGCGAGATGCCTTTAATAGCTTCCACAACGAAACATTGTCTCGAAATTTGGTAGAAAATCCGAAGAAATTCTGGTCGTATGTAAAGTACACAAGCGGCAAGACGCAGTCAATACCTTCGGTGCGCAGTGCCGATGGTACTGTTACCGACGACTGTGCCGCTAAAGCGGAGTTATTGAACGCAGTTTTCCGAAATTCCTTCACCAGGGAAGACGAATGGAATATTCCAGAATTTGAAACACGAACAGCTGCTAGCATGAGTTTCTTAGAAGTAGATACATTAGGGGTTGCGAAGCAACTCAAATCACTTGATACGGGCAAGTCTTCGGGTCCAGATTGTATACCGATTAGATTCCTTTCAGATTACGCTGATACAATAGCTCCCTACTTAGCAATCATATACAACCGCTCGCTCACCGATAGATCTGTACCTACAGATTGGAAAATTGCGCAGGTCGCACCAGTGTTTAACAAGGGTAGTAGGAGTAATCCATCGAACTACAAACGTATATCATTGACGTCGGTTTGCAGTAGGGTTTTGGAGCATATATTGTATTCAATCATTATGAATCATCTCGAAGGGAACGATCTATTGATACGTAATCAGCATGGTTTCAGAAAACATCGTTCTTGTACAACGCAGCTAGCTCTTTATTCGCACGAAGTAATGGGCGCTATCGACAGGAGATCTCAAGTTGATTCCGTATTTCTAGATTTCCGGAAAGCTTTTGACACCGTTCCTTACAAGCGACTTCTAATCAAGCTGCGGGCCTATGGGGTATCGTCTCAGTTGTGCGACTGGATTCGTGATTTCCTGTCAGGAAGGCCGCAGTTCGTAGTAATAGACGGCAAATTATCGAGTAAAACTGAAGCGATATCAGGTGTTCCCCAGGGAAGCGTCCAGGGACCTCTGCTGTTCCTGATCTATATAAATGACCTGGGTGACAATCTGCGCAGTTCTCTTGGGTTGTTCGCAGATGATGCTGTAATTTACCGTCTAGTAAAGTCATCCGAAGACCAGTATCAGTTGCAAAGCGATGGTGTGGCAGGTGGCAGTTGACGCTAAATAACGAAAAGTGTGAGGTTATCCACATGAGTTCCAAAAGAAATCCGTTGGAATTCGATTACCCGATAAATAGTACAATTCTCAAGGCTGTCAATTCAACTAAGTACCTGGGTTTTAAAATTTCGAACAACTTCAGTTGGAAAGACCACATAGATAATATTGTGGGGAAGGCGAGCCAAAGGTTGCGTTTCATTGGCAGGACACTTAGAAGATGCAAGTCCACTAAAGAGACAGATTACACTACACTCGTTCGTCCTCTGTTAGAATATTGCTGTGCGGTGTGGGATCCTTACCAGGTGGGACATCGAAAGGGTGCAAAAAAGGGCAGCTCGTTTTGTATTATCACGTAATAGGGGAGAGTGTGTGGCAGATATGATACGCGAGTTGGGATGGAAATCATTAAAGCAAAGACTTTTTCGTCGCGGCGAGATCAATTTACGAAATTTCGGTCACCAACTTTCTCTTCCGAATGCGAAAATATTTTGTTGAGCCCAACCTACATAGGTAGGAATGATCATCAAAATAAAATAAGAGAAATCAGAGCTCGAACAGACAGGTTTAGGTGTTCGTTTTTCCCGCGCGCTGTTCGGGAGTGGAATGGTAGAGAGATAGTATGATTATGGTTCGATGAATCCTCTGCCAAGCACTTAAATGTGAATTGCAGAGTAATCATGTAGATGTAGATGTAGATGTAGACAAGATGTTCTACTGTAAACATCGCAACATCTGGTCACAAGAATGGGGCTATGTAAGAAACAGAAGTCAATACTAACAGATTTCTTCTTGAATTTATTTATTTTCTTCTTCTAAAAAATTTAAAAGATACGACAAATGGTTTTTTTAAATGTAGCTCTACTATTTGAAACATTACTGCTGTATTTCTGTACTTTTGTTATTACATGTAAAACCTAGCGCTTCAGTGTTAATGGCACTTGAAACAAAAGCTTTCTTATTGGTACTTAAAACCCGATAGTTCCCCGGTATGCTCATAGAACGTTCTTGATAAATAATTTACCTCCTGCTTTGTCTCATTACTTTTTACGGTGATGAGGTTAGCAGCATAGATCTGTGGAAACAGGATACCCTTTACAAATTTTAGATAAAAATAAATTGTTTATAAAAAGAAAGCTATTGTTTTTTGATCCTCCTGACAAATGCGACACATGGCCCTTAAAAAATTTGACATTTCAACTGTTCATAAATTACGCAAAAATCACTCGTAATATGGCACAGTTCCATTGTTCTACTCTCTGCCTCAAGCACCGACTAACCTAGAGGCATATAACAACGAATTATAATCAAAAATTCATCCAAACGTGAACCAGGACAGAGATTTCTTAGCGTACTATATTTCAGCATTCACTGTCGGCAAACTTCGAGCCATCTTCGGCTGTTTCCTGTTTGACAATACGCCAGCAGTTATTTTCATAAAATCTTTACTTTTAAGGTAATTAAGACAGAAGTAACAGAGAAAATTTTTAAGGAGATTTATCCATTGGTCCCTCCATATCTATGGCCATCGCATATTCTGTTTAATATTTGTCGTTAAAATAATCCATTCTGACTCTCAAGCTGTCTCGTCATTAGTCACCACGACGATCAACACACTCTTCACTGTTTCGTCCCCCTGTACTGTCTGTTATCTGTGGGAACCGCTGCTTGGGGTCTGTTAACTGTAGACATGGTCTGTCCCATACCATTGAATAAGAGTTTGCAGGACACTGTCCACAACTCGTGCTGTTGTACTTAGCGTCGCTGCTTCTATGTCGCTGGGTCCCGGGCTCGATGCCCGGCCGTGTCGGAGATTTTCTTTGTTGGAGAACTGGATGTTTGTGCTGTCTTAATCTCTTCCCCTGAGTTTCATCCGCGCAAAAGTCGACGAAGTGGCGCCAAATAGAAAGATCTGAAACAGGCGCCGAACACCCACAGACGGTTTCTTCCGATCAGTAACACCACACGATCTCTTTTTTGTATAGTTCACTGCCAAATCTAGTATTTCTGGGGCTGAAATGACCCAAATGAAAAAATCGGTACATTGTGAATATAATAGTCACAACTTGACGTTTATGACCCCTCGTTATGAGGTGCGGAAGCCACCGAATCACACGTGTATCTCTGCTCACGGCACATCACAGGTAGCAGTGATTAGTATGGCTTCAAGAACAGTGCATTGGCACTCTTCAACCAAGAGAAAAAATGAGTGCACAGATGAATATCGTAGCCGTTTGTGCACGCCGATGGCAGGGTACGTGTTCATGAATAACCGCACCATGTGATGCATTCTATTTCCAGCAGGGCATCTTTCATGCACCCGTTATTGTTGGGGTGTGTACATAAAATGAAATGGAACCACATAAAACGTCATCCATGCTCTGTCACTAGTGAAACATAGAGGAACCTCTTCTCTGAGTCCGCAGCTCGTGGTCGTGCAGTAGCGTTCTCTCTTCCCGCGCCCGGGTTCCCGGGTTCGATTCCCGGCGGGTCAGGGATTTTCTCTGCCTCTTGATGACTGGGTGTTGTGTGATGTCCTTAGGTTAGTTAAGTTTAAGTAGTTCTAAGTTCTAGGGGACTGATGATCATAGCTGTTAAGTCCTATAGTGCTCAGAACCATTTGAACCATTTCTTATCTGATCATGTGCATCCGTTTGTTCGCCCACAACATCTCACAGGCTGTCCTCACTTTCACAAATATGGTCTGCTAGTCTACAGCGCCTGATATAATATTAGAGTGGTTTGAGAAATATTAGGTTGCGTGTGGGAATTATCAAGATGTTGTTCGTACTGGCACGCCATAAGCGAAGTGTAGCCTCTTTGTTCTGGACTCTAAACAACTACCGTCAGCTGCGTACGATCATGGAAAAGGATGACTCTCCAACGCTATCGGCGCCTTGGGGAGTCCAGCCAGGACAAGTAGGTTGAAAGTAGGGATTTCATACGTCGCGGATTTTGGGGACAATCTGCGATTTAATGCTACAAGACGAATGTGCTGCATGAGGAGATAAAAGTCCGCGAAAGTAGTAAGCGTTTAAAACATTTTTTATTAACCTTAGTTTTACCGCCGTTCTATTATGTCATCACTTCTTGCAAGAGACGTTTGCAGATGACAACACAGTGGCTGACGAAATACTTCATATTACTTAACTCTCTGATCAAGGGCATCGACATATCGCCGATCTCGCGCTAACATTGACACGGAAGCAATGCAATTCTCTGCGAATTTTTCAGTTTCCCGTTCTTATATTTCTGGTGCCTGCTTCGTGTTTGTATCTGTCGTTCTGTGGTTTGGTTAATATTCAGTTGCGTGGAGTGTAATTCTGAATCTGAACCCGATCAACAGTGACTGGTGACGTGGAATTCTAAAATCAAAATGTTGTCGAAACGAAAAGTTCGCTTTCGAGAAGAATACATGGGTCAGATTCCAAGCATGAAACGTGGAATAAATGAAGATGAGACTTTTTGTAAAGTGCGTGGGTGAGTAAATACAATACTTACACTAAAAAGCACAGCTTATTTTCATATCCATCGAACTTAACAAGTAACATATGACTACGAGAATTTTCTATTATAATCAGTACAGAAACAATTTTATAATACTATAAATTCAACGTTAAGGCTAATCGCCAAGGTAAACTGTTTTGGCCCTGTGCTGCTTGTACTTCGCTGTTCTTGTACGCTTTTACGATTCCTGTTTCGACTAGTATTCGAATTACTTTTAAGTAACTGAGAAAATTGTAATCGACCGACGACTTACAGAAATACACTGTTGTATTGATAGTGAATCTGCCCCGTACATCTAACGTAGGTGCAGCCTAGTAAACTGAGTCGATGTGGTGTAAAAATATTACCCAGCATGCTTGAAGTTAAATACCAATTAATCCTGAACAGTTTAGTTAGAGCTGTTAGATTTCAATCGCCAATGGAGGAAAACGTACTCTGAACGATCATTTCACAAACAAGAAACTTCTGCTTCAGCTTCCAAACAGTTGACCAGGTTCTTTAGTGGTAAGCAAACAGAATCGAGCGTAAGGTTGCTGCAGCAGAAGCCACATTTTTATTTCACGCTGTAAAACACGATCATTCCTACAATTCTTCCTCATGCACGTCAAACGTCACGTGTGAGATTTTTAGTGGTTCAAAGGTAGCTGTTCAGATTTCAAGTGCAAAAACTAAAATCAAGCCAATTTTTAACAATGTTATGTCGCCTGTAATCAAAAGCGATGCAAGAAATATTTTACCAAAAATAAATTATGTTGGGATCAGTATAGATGCCAGTAACCACAACCATGTAAAATTTTTCCTATTCTGGCCCAATAGTCTGATATCACAGAAGGTATTCAAAGTAATTTATTACATTCAAATGAATGTGACAATGAAATCTCCTCTACAGCACTGAGTGTATGTATAAAGTAATTTCTGAATTCAGACTTAGTAACAAAGTTTGTGCTTTTGGTGGGGACAACACTAACACTAACTTTGGAGGTGTTAAAAAATAGGGGAAAAATGTACTCAGGAAATTTGAAAACAAACTAAACAGGTCTACAGTAAGGACAGATTGCCCGGTTCATGTATTACACAATGCAGTTTGTAGGACTGCAGCTGCGGCTATGAACTGACAATCTTGTAACATCGAATACCATGAACTAATACAACATATTCTCAGGGACTAAGCCTGATGGGCCCTCCTCAGAGAATTGATGCAAACATTACAGAACTGGCTGAGGGCCGATTTTGAAAGTGCGTTTGCCTAGGTTGAAATCTAGCTAAGAAGTGAACGAGGCACACCCCAGTTCCGTCGAGCTACACAGCCCGCTAGAGAGCGCTGTGCTCGGCAGACGACGGGCTGCCGACCTTGTGTTGGCGTGGCGTTGTAGTAGTATCTGTGGCAATGATACTACAGAATTCATGTCCATCTCAAACAGTTTTTGCAGAGTCATTTCGAAGGGAACTGTATGCAATGAACATTTAGAGTCGAGTTCCTTGGAAAGGCTATTTATGACAGGTGCACATAAAATTGCACGTCGATAATGGGCCAAACAAAACAGAAACTGGGGAATAGCAGGGTGGGGAGCATGCGGTGTGGTTCTAGGGCTGGGAAATTAGCCCCTTTTCAAATGATGCAAGCTTTCGAGTGCACTGACGACACTTAATCGTGCAGGTAGGTTAGAAAATTTAAAAAGGGAAATGGATGGGTTAAAGTTAAATATAGTGGGAATTAGTGAAGTTCGGTGGCAGGAGGAACAAGATTTCTGGTCAGGTGAATACAGTGTTATAAATACAACATCAAATAGGGGTTATGCAGGAGTAGGTTTAATAATGAATAAAAAAATTAGGAGCGGAGATAAGCTACTACGAACAGCATAGTGAACGCATTATTGTAGCCAAGAAGCCCACGCCTACCACAGTAGTACAAGTTTATATGCCAGCTAGCTCTGCAGTTGATGAAGAGTTTGAAGAAATGTGTGATGCGATAAAAGAAATTATTCAGATAGTTAAGGGAGACGAATATTTAATGGTCATGGGGGACTGGAATTCGATAGAAGGAAAAGGAAGAGCAGGATTAAGGAAAGGCAAACCTACATTTCTAGCAATTGCAGATTTGGAGAAAGCTTTTGACAATGCTGACTGGAATACTCTCTTTAAAATTCTGAAGGTGGCAGGGGTAAAACACAGGGCGCGAAGGGCAATTTATAATTTGTATAGAAACCAGATGGCACGTAGAGAGTAGAGGGACATGAAAGGGAGGCAGTGGCTGAGAAGAGAGTGAGACAGGTTTGTAGTCTATCCCGATGCTATTCAATCTGTATATGGAGCTATCACTAAAGGAAACAAAAGAAAAATTTGGAGTAGGCATTAAAGTCCAGAGAGAAGAAATAAAAACTTTGAGGTTTGGTGATGGCATTGTAATTCTGTCAGAGACAGCAAAAGACCTGGAAGAGCAGTTGAACGAAACGGACAGCGTCTTGAAAAGAGGATGTAAGATGAACATCAATAAAAGCAAAACGAGGATAATGGAATGTGGTCGAATGAAGTCAGAATTAGATTAGGAAATGAGACACTGAAAGTAGAAGATGAGTTTTGCTATTTGGGGAGCAAAATAACTGATGATGGTCGAAGTAGAGAGGATATAAAACGTATACTGGCAATGGCAAGGAAAGCGTTTCTGAAGAAGAGAAATTTGTTAACATCGAGTATAGATTTAAGTATCAGAAAATCTTTTCTGAAAGTATTTGTACGGAGTGTAGCCATGTATGGAAGTGAAACATGGACGGTAAATAGTTTAGACAAGAAGAGAATAGAAGCTTACGAAATGTGATGCTACAGAAGAGTGCTGAAGATTAGATGGATAGATCACGTAACTGATGAGGAGGTACTGAATAGAATTAGGGAGAAGAGAAGTTTGTGGCACAACCTGACTAAATGAAGGGACAGGTTGTTAGGACACGTTCTGAGGCACCAAGGGATCACCAATTTAGTATAGGAGGGAATCGTGGGTGGGTGGGAATCGAAGAAGGAGACCAAGAAATGAATACACTAAGCAGATTCATAAGGATGTAGGTTGCAGTAGTTACCCAGAGATGAAGAAACTTGTACAGGATAGAGTAGCACGGGGAGCTGCATCAAACCAGTCTCTGGACTGAAGACCGCAACAACAACAAGTGTTACTTGTCGTGTCGGTTAAACTAGTCTTCGACGCAGGAGTGCATTCCATTCAGAAGCAGTTGAGGCACAGTAATATAGATGTAAGACAATAAGAAATATCAGATTTTAACGTTCTGTCGACGACGCGGTGGTTGGAGACGAAACACAAGCTCGGATTGGGTATGATCGGGGTGGAAATTGGCTTGGCCCTTTTCTGCAGAACCATCCAGTCGTTCGCTTTAAGCGATTTTGGGAAACTGTGGAAAACCTTAATCTGAATGATCTGTCGTGGATTTGAACACTGGTGCTACAGAACGTGAGTTCAGTATTTTAATCACTGGGTTACCGCGCTCGCTTAAAGCACTGAGCTCAAAGATAAATTTAGGACGTATATGGCAGACAGCGACTCCAGGCAGTCAAAGTACTCACAGCAGACGAAATTTCCGGTGTCCCAAGCCAAACATCAGAGCCGCCTCCAGGGCCTTTGCTTACGTATGTCGTCCAGAGTGAGCTTCATCACGAGAAACAGTGATATTAAATTGGTTTTGTACGCTGGGCGGATCTTTCGGCTTGGTGAAGCAGATAAGCCACGCTTGCAGCATCACACTGCCATCTCGTTCTAGTTTGTTCATTGGCTGTGCTTATATTAAAGCTTCCCGGAGCTGATTATCATATTGACTTTCGGTTTGTACGAGGGCCCGTTTTGGACTCCGCTTAGTTCCTAGAACTTATTATTGCACCGAATTTCCGCTTCGGATCTCTGATTTACTTTGAACTCTGCCCAAGTTTCGGAAATGAGCTTACACCGACATGCAGCTGTGTTTGTGTAATTTCGCTGGACTCCACTGTACACTGCACCGACATTTGTTGAGTACCCAAACCGCCTCTCTGAGGTGACATTAATCCCATGGTGTGCTGTGTCTACTACAACTGATAAATGGTCCTCAGAGGGAGACACGAAGAAACTCATTAACTAGTAAAAGCTCTGTGCCAGTAAAGTAACCGGGAGCAGAAGGTAAGGTGCATTGCACTACTTCAGGTTAGTAGTGTTAGTAACCTTTGTCTACTGAAATGATGATGATGAGGTCCCATACTCTGAGGAGCGTGTGGGAGGATGCGGGAGACCCGCACCGCCGACTAGGCAAGGTCGTAGCGGAGGTGGTTTGCCATTGCCTTCCTCTGACCGTAATGGGGATGAATAATGATGATGAAGACGACCCAACAACACCCAATCATCTCGAGGCAGGGAAAATCCCTGACCTCGCCGGAAATCGAAACCGGGATCCAGGGAAGAGAGAACGCTACCGCAAGACCACAAGCTGCGGAATTTCTACTGAAAAGCTAATGCTATTTTCTTCCCGAGTTGATGAGGAGATGTTTTACAGTACTATTAACTGTATAGGAATGTGAGGTATTTAAGAAAACCTGGTAGCAATTTTGGAACCTCTATCGCTGTTCGTAAAAGAGAAGAGAAGGGATACAACCAACTACACATAGTAGGTCAATCACACCATCTTCTACTGAACTGCTTTAAAACAGAAACAATGTCAAGAACATCGTAAGTATACCTACCCTTTCTCTTCAGCTTTCACAGTGTTTTCCTATCCGGCTGCCTACTGAAAATTTCAGTTTTAGCTCAATTTAGGACAACTTTATCAGAATTTATCTTAACATACATCTCTTTTGCACAATACCAGTGTGTAACAATTATTTTTGCTAGTATGTATTATACAACCAACATTTTATTAGTAAGTTTCTCAGCTAATTATACTGTCGGAAAAACCAACTAGGCTATTAACGAATTTAATATTCTCCAGAATCGCGCTTGTAAATCCCCGTTCCGGTTTTACATTAGTGTTAGTTGTTGACTATTGGCTTCTATAGTTTGCTCTCGCGTTGGTTTGGCATAGGACTATTAATCTTCAGAGTACGGTGGATAGTTTTAGTTCCAAGGTACATGTGACACGGTAGTACAATTCCTAAACAGTTTTGTAGGTGACAGGTTCCCTGTCAAGCTCCTAGATACATTACTCCACTGAACCAAGTTATGAAACATAAATATGATGAGAAATATCTCTTGAAATCAGAATTCTTAATACTAGACACCGTGTTTTTTATATTTTAAGTTAAGAGAAAACGTCTCTACAACGTCTAAAGTTCATTCACAGTGCATTAGCATTCACACGAGTCCACAATTCCACTCGAGTTAGCCATTAGAGATCAGAATTGAGCTCCATCTACTCGCTTTAAACTCTCCAGCGGGTCCTATGGCGTCATCTCCGTGTACTCGGAAACTCGACTGGCGACACTCTGCCGTTGCTCATTTAACTAAGAAATCGTCTCTTGAGTCTGTTGTCGGGTAGAAGTGGACAATGTCAGCGTAGAAAGAAGACCAACTTTATGGTTTCAGTAGTATAACCGAGGACAAACACAGTAGTTATTATGAGCCGGTTATGGCCTTGAAGGGACGCTTATCTCAAGGTCACTGATAAGGACTTCCGGTGTCAAGTTACACATTTGGTTATATTCAAGCACCTAACCCCCGCCCCCACCCCCCCACCATCTCCCCAGGGAATCACTAGCAATTGATCAAGTTCACCTCCAATCCGTCCCCTCTCCTTCTCACCCTCCCCTCCCATGTGGATCAATAGGAAGGCTGGGCCAAAAAGAATAAGTTCTCCTCTCCCCCCCCCCCCCCTTATTATATTGTGCAGCCAGCTCCCCAAGCCTCCCCCACTCGAAATCTGATCTTCATAGTAAGAGGATGGCAACGGCCTTGCCGCAGTGGATACACCGGTTCCCGTGAGATCAGAGAAGTTAAGCGCTGTCGGGCGTGGTCGGCACTTGGATGGGTGACCATCCGGGCCGCCATGCGCTTTTGCCATTTTTCGGGGTGCACTCAGCCTCGTGATGCCAATTGGGGAGCTACTCGAGCGAATAGTAGCGGCTTCGGACAAGAATACCATCATAACGACCGGGAGAGCGGTGTGCTGACCCCACACCCCTCCTATCCGCATCCTCCACTTAGGATGATACGACGGTCGGATGGTCCCGGTAGGCCACTCGTGGCCTGAAGACGGAGTGCTTTTATAGTAAGAGGATGAAGTGGCAGCGCGGACCAGCCAGTGCTCCCAGGCATAAGAAGAATTAGACTGTTAGATTTGAAAGTACGTATCTGTTAATAATACCATTATTAATATTGTTGTTTATAAGTACATAGTCGATCATATTTAAGGTTTTTTTCTAGCAATGCAGTGCACTCCTAATCCTATAGTAGCAGAACTACTGGATGAGGAACTCTCATACTATTGGCCACACCGCCACAGCGGCCGCAGCTGGTCTTTCTGATTTATCTGGCCTGGTGTCATTTGACTAGAGTACTCCTCTGCAGCAGCAGCAGCAGCAGTCGTCATCGTTGGAACTACCACAGATCACAAAGCCGCAGGCAAGACACATGAGAGAGTTACTGTTCGCCAGCACTTATAAAGTGACTTTGAGTGTATCTCAACGTATTAACGTAGGCCTGGCACCAGATGGTACTTCAGCGTCGTGACTGAAGTTGAAAACACGCAATGCATTGGTGTCAGAGTGCAGTAGTCGTGGTACAAGTGGAAATATTTGTGCAGTATGATGGAATATGTAGAGAGGAAGACGACAAATGAATATGATCCATCCTGTACTCCTACAGACGTTCACATGTATGGCCATAAATTCTCCATGGTTGATATGTATGGCGAGGCAATGCTAGAATGAACTTCATGGTAAATGAGCATATTTCATTGTACTAAAACTGAATGATCTCTATTGTGCATTACCATTCACTACAGCAGACTTTCCTGCTGGCACCTGTTTGTAACAAGTGCATACTATGATTTGATTGACTGTTTGAGCATAAATGGAGTAACTAAGCACCAATTAGAACAGTGTGGCAATGCCTGTATTCCAACTGTACCAAAATGTAAATGTGAATGTAAATGTGGAACCAGTCAGGTATGTAGAGGTTGAGTTCACTGAAAGAATTCCGATAAATGTAATGCCACATAATGGACTGAATGCAATTCAGGCTTACAGAAGACTATTTTTCAGAAATTTCTGTGCTGCCACCATGCAATGAAATTTGTGTTCATATTTATCAGTAAAATGTTATATATTTATAACTTCTTGCTGCTGTTATTTCACATCTACATGTCCTATTTAGCTACCTATAAAAATTATATAGTTTCTTAGCGAGAGTCAGCACTCACTCGTCGCCACCGCTGCCATCACTGCCACTACTACCACCTCGAACACCATCACCACCACCACCACTGCTGCCATCGTCTCCTTCACCACCACTGCTACCACCCCTGATGCCACTGACCCAGCATCCCTGCTGTCAATGGTGCTGCCTCTGACGCTGCCACTGTGTCCAGACTCACAGAATATTTGTTGATGAGTGTCTGCTACGAGTGTACATCAAGAGAGAGAGAGAGAGAGAGAGAGAGAGAGAGATGTAGGCTCATAACTTATCTCTAGGAGAGGGGGGAGGGATAACCAGCCTCCACCCATAGGCACAGAGGTACGCATTGGATGGAGGGACCGATACAGTCACGTCCTCCTCATCGAAGTTTGAAATAAGGGTTCATGAAAAGACATAGAAGTCATGGCCTAGTAGGTAGCGTCTTTGATTCCTTAACATTACCACATACATGTTAAGCTGCCATGACTACACATATTATTTTAAAAAATAGTACAAAAATGTTTATTTTCCTGTTTAGAACCAACACACAGCAGTTTAAAAGGAGGTGGTCTACCAATCCGGCACTGTGCGTTTACATCATAATGTTTATAGCTGAGCCCATACACAGAAAGAAGAACATCATTTTTAAACACTGGAGGAAGCAAGTTAAATTTGTGTGAAATATCCCATAGCAAAGGTATAAACTGTGTAGGAAACGAATTATAGTCTACAGCATTCAAACTATGACGCCTTTCACTAAGTTTCCCATAAATATTCAAAATCACTTTACAAGTATTACTTGAGTTTAGCCACTCGAACGTGTAATACGTAGTGACATAATGGTCACTGTGTTGAAAACTTAGGTGCTCCAGCCGAGGTATCGTAACATATTTGGGACAATCCAGAACGTCTGAGTTGTGTCGATTTCTTGCATGCATCAAAGTTGTGCAGTCGCTGTTCTCCCTTAATAGCCAAGTAATGGCCGACGCATTGGTTGACATATCTTGCAGTATATACTGACTGCCCTCACACAAGTTAATGCTGAGCATCGTCACCCTGGAAAGAACCATAACCCTGTTCATTCTATTGATGACCTGGAAGAAGAGCCCAGCATATTCATCTTTTATAGTGTGACAATAATTTTTTTAATAATATGGATACATTGTGCAAATAATGTACATTAATATACACTATGTGATCAAAATTATCCGGACACCCCCAAAAACATACGTTTGTCATATTAGGTGCATTGTGCTGCCACTTACTGACAGGTACTCTATATCAGCGACCTCAGTAGTCATTAGACATAGTGAGAAAGCAGAACGGGGCGCTCCGCGGAACTCACGGACTTCGAACGTGGTAAGGTGATTGGGTGTCACTTAAGTCGTACGTCTGTACGAGAGATTTCCACGCCCATAAACATCCCTAGGTCCACTGTTTCCAATGTGATAGTGAAATGGAAATGTGAAAGGGCACGTACAGCACAAAAGCGTACCTCATCTGTTGGCTGTCAGAGACCGCCGACAGTTGAAGAGGGTCGTAATGTGTGATAGGCAGACATCTATCCAGACCATTACACTGGATTTCCGAACTGCATCAGGATCCACTGCACGTACTAGGGAAGTTAGGCGGGAAGTGAAAAAACTTGGATTTCATGGTCGAGCGGCTACTCGTAAGCCACACATTACGCCGGTAAATGCCAAACGACGCCTCGCTTGGTGTAAAGAGCGTAAACATTGGACGACTGAACAGTGGAAAAAGTTGTGTGGAGTGACGAATCACGGTACACAATGTGTCGATCCGAAGGCAGGGTGTGGGTATGGCGAATGCCCAGTGAACGTCATCTGCCAGCATGTGCAGTGCCAACAGTAAAATTCGGAGGCGGTGGTGTTATGGTGTGGTCTCGTTTTTCATGGAGGAGGCTTGCACCTCTTGTTGTTTTGCATGGCACTATCACAGCACAGGCCTACATGGATGATTTAAGTACTGTTGAGGAGCCATTCGGGGATGCAACACGATCGAGCACCTGGTGATAATGCACGGCCTGTGGCGGAGTGGTTAGACGACAATAACATCCCTGTAAACGCCGACTTCGTGTCAGGACTCACCGACCGAAGTCGATACCTTTCCTCAGTGCAGCACTCCATGAAGAATGGGCTGCCCCTCCCCAAGAATCCTTCCAGCACCTGACAGAACGTGTGCCTGCGATAGTGGAAGCTGTCATCAAGACTAAGGGTGGGCCAACACCATACTGAATTCCGGCATTACCGATGGAGGGCGCCACGAACTTATGTCATTTTTAGGCACGTTCCGGTTACTTTTGAACACATAGTGTAAATAGCCTGTCCTGTCATGGATAACCAGCGTAAAGTGAAGATGTTGAGGTGTACAGTAGGCGAGGTGAAGTAGACACATGATGCAGTAATTACGTAGTTTATAGTTTACTATAGCTTGAACAACACTGGCTGTAAATGCGAATTACTATGATGTCGGACGAGGGTTTATAACAGGTAGTTGTATTTGAAAATCTAAGATTTAGTAATGCCAAAGTGATATTATCCACGGATGAATGGTTTTGGCTGTGTAATACAGCAATGCAGAAGTCTGCATTTTTTCACTGGAACGTCCGTTCTCCATCAGTAATGCTGGGAGATCATACGATCACAGAAGGCGACTCCCCTGGACCAATTAAAATATTTAACACGAAAGAGTGCTCATATCTCTAGGGAGAGACCTTTAAGACTATAACGTACACAAGTTATGATACACAGTATGTTGTAGAGTGTCAACTAAGGTGGCAGTCGTGTGTCCGCCATTTCTTTGAGACATTGTGGAATAAACTGCCGGAGTCTGCTTGCCAAACTATGGGTCCATCCGAAGAAACCATCGCTCAGTCCTATGATTCATTTTGTATGGAAGTAAGAATATGTGAGCCCAGCGTGGCAGATACAGACACAGGACTGCAGTCTTATTTAAGTCTGTACATATACCCTGCAATATGTAATTGTTTACAAAGTTTAAGAGCTATTTGTGTGGATTCTCTATAAAATACAGCGTATGCCAATGTGAGAACAAAGTTGTCATGATCGAGTGGATGAAACATACCCATCACAAGAGTCTTATAGTAAGCAACTGGTCCTGCAGTGATGCTGGAAGAAGAAAAAAAGAATGGATCATTACTTCCCAATAACATATGTGCTTGAATTGTTGGTTCTCAAATCGTAGGAAGAATAATGTTGTCCTGTCACTGACAACACAGCCTGAGGGGATCCGCTTCGAGAGTCCGTATATGTTTTCAAAGTCATGTTTCAGCTCAAATATCAACTATTGTAGGAGATTTTGCATGATATCAACTGAGTAATGAGCCCGACATTAAGCGAAAGCAGCCCTATTCTACCACCTGAAAAAGCAAAGTCAAAGAGCATATTCTTACTGACGATGTCACAGTATAAAACAAGGATGCATCTGGAAATATTTCTGCTTTGGCCGTCATTAGAAAGTCGTTGTCTTGTATTCGAGCCAGACATACCCAACGATTCGAAAGCAGTTGGTCAGGGATAACGTGCGCCTTGTTATTATTGCTTTCAAACAGGAGAATCTGAATTTGAAGCATATTTACAAGCAGATGTAGGAACTGACATATCATTCAATGAGTTTCTTACCATATGCAGGGTTTGCTGGAATAATTTGCAGTGAGGCTTTGTGTTTATTGATGAAACGAAGAAATTGAATGCTCCTTGATATGGACGAAAATTCAGTAGGCTGTAGATACATGTGCTTATATGGAATGTGCTCATTCTGATGAGATGAAGCACAAACCAAAGATACGTTTATACATCGACAGAAAAATCGAGACAGTCAACGCAAGATTAGCACAATTGTATAGTGGTGCCAAAGGAGCAACTGCCAAAGGTGACTCCCTGCAGAATGACAGAATCCTGTGAAGTAAGTATGCAGTCGACACAAGGTTAACGGAGTTGGATAGCCATACCAAACAGCAGCTATGAAAGTTGAATCTCAGACGTGGCAGTTGATTGATAGAATACAGCCATATATAGAGGTGACAAACACAGAGATCAAGAAGGTCTTACGGTAAAAGTAAAGATCCAAAACAACATTAGAAGAGGTAAAAAAATTTCATCCTTTGAATATTGTTGATAGAAAAGCTCGAAAAGAAGGTGATAAGATTACTGACAGTAATTAATGGAAAGGTCGTCAAGATTGAGAAAATCGTGCATAAAATGATATGAGATGTGTACTGCCATGAAGAGTGATCAGCATAGAGATCTGTTATTGCAGACAGTCTCCCTTGATCAGACCACAATTTTTTTTTATTTTCACTCCCCAGACATCTTTCGCTCAAGTTTCAGCATCATCAGTGGTTTTTTTACAATCTTCTTGTTACCAAAGGTGGATTTCCTGTATTTTATATACGTGGTAACAAAAAGATAGTAAAGGACCCACGAGAATGCATGGTCGCAAGAAGCCTGGGCTCCAAACCGCCACATCGGACTACCAAGAGTGTAGACCATCATGTTGAGCGTATGATTCTGGCATACCATACTACATCTGCAGCAGCAATTTGGCAGTTGGCACCACAGTGACACAATGAGCTTTTACAAATCGAGTACCTCAAGGACAGCTCCGAACCAGACACCCTGAAGCATGGATTACACTGACTCGAAACTACCACCATTTGCGACTTCATTGTTGTCAAGTGAGAGCTCACTGGAAGGTGGGGTGGATGTCTGTTGTGTTTTCTGATAGAAACTGGTTCTGCCTCGGGCCAATGATGGTCATGTGTTGGCTAGAAGGAGGCCAATTAAGGACCTGCATACAACCTGTGCCGGCCGGAGTGGCCGAGCGGTTCTAGGCGCTACAGTGTGGAACCGCGCGACCGCTTCGGTCGCAGGTTCGAATCCTGCCTCGGGCATGGATGTGTGTGACGTCCTTAGGTTAGTTAGGTTTAAGTAGTTCTAAATTCTAAGGGACTGATGACCTTGGCAGTTAAGTCCCATAGTGCTCAGAGCCATTTGAACCATACAACCTGTGTATGTGCTAGATGCACAGGACCTACACCTGGAGTTACGGTCTAAGGTATGATTTCGTATGATAGTAGGAGTACTCTCGTGATTACTTCATGCACCCTGACTGCAAATTTGTACCTTAGTCTGGTGGTTAGATCTGTTGTGCTGCCATTCATAAACAGCATTCCAGGGTTGTTTTCCAACAGGATAACGCTAGCTCACATATCGCTGTTGTAACCCAGAATACTCGACAGAGTGTCGACATGTTGCCCAGGTCTGGTCGATGACTAGATCTCACTCCAGTGAAGCCCATACGGGATATTATCGGATGACAACTCACAACCGGAATTAAGCATCCTTGTATTGATGGACCAAGTGCAACAGCCATGGAACTCCATCCCACAAATTGACATCTGGCACTTGTACAACACAAGGCATGCACATTTACATGCTTGCAGACAACATTCTGTCGATTACACTAGTTATTGATGCACCAGCATTTCACATTATCAATAGCTTATCTCGCAGTTCCATTAAAGTGTGAAATTGCAATGTTAATCACTGAAATATGTTACCTAGACAGATGTACTCGTGAACTTTCATTACACTAAACTAATTATTTTTTTATGTCGAAATTTTTTCCATCAGTGTATTTTAAACATCACGGATACACATTCCAAGTTCACTTGGACACTTCCTATGAAAGCAAAGACTGATGTTCGAACAAGTGTTACAGACTGCAAACCTACCATGGAAATATTTCAAATAGGTTGGTTGGTTGGTTTGTTTGGGGGAAAAGGCCAAACAGCGAGGTCATCGGTCTCATCGGATTAGGGAAGGACGGGAAGGAAGTCGGCCGCGCCCATTCAAAAGAACCATCCCGGCATTTGCCTGGAGCGATTTAGGGAAATCACGGAAAACCTAAATCAGGATGGCCGGACGCGCGATTGAACCGTCGTCCTCCCGAATGCGAGTCCAGTGTCTAACCACTGCGCCACCTCGCTCGGTTTCAAATCGGTAATAGATCAGTATGGAATAAAGCACTTCTCAATCATCTCCCACATGAAAACGACTGTTGTGGAGTGTCTGAACAAAACTGTACGTGCATTCAGTTTAATTTGCGTGATTCATGCAAATGGCTACACAGTATCCCACAAATCATTGGGGAGTGTAATCAAGTTGAACATCGATTGATTAAAATGAAACCTACTGATGTACATGACAATGGGCTTCTAAATATAGCATACAGTTATATTCAGACGGGGGATCCAAGTAAGCAGAAATGCAGTGTAGATGATTTGGTACGTAATACAAAGTACGAAACAGCATTTGAGAAGTCTTACCTTCTGAACTGGCCAACGAAGGTATTTAGAGTGTTCTAAGTACAGAGGACAAACCCAAGAACTTACACCTTAAAGTTGATGAAAATGAAGGAAATTTTTCACAGAGGAATTACATAAAAGTTCTGAACCAGATGCGTTCCTCATCGAGTGTATCATAAGATGTTGTGAGAACAAGACTTTAGTGAAATGGCTCAGCTTTCCACCATCACGCAATAGTTGAGTGGAGGCTCGCAATTTGGTATGTAACCGGGTCTACAAACCTCAGACAGTGCAGTAACACAACATGACTGGTAGGAAGCACATCAGAGGTGACAGTGGCATTCTCGATGCCTACAAGGAGCATGATGTTGTGTATGCTACAAATCAAGATTTGGTAGAAAGTCAAGCTAGAGACTGAATTTTAGCTGATAAAGCCAAGCAGATATGACAAAGAAGGGGCTTATGCATTGGACAAAGTATTGCGTCATTCACAGTTAATAAAATGATGTGTATAAACTTAAACTGCACGCTGCAACGAATTTCGAATAAACTAAGAATGTGCTTTGTTGTACACTAAAGAAGAAGTCTATATGGTGTTTAAAAATTGCGTACAATCTGCCTCGTAGCAGCAAAAAGTCTTGAAGAAGAAGACAAAGAAAAAGAGGAAGAAGAAGAAGAAATAGAAGAAGAAGAAGTAGAAGAAGAAGAAAAGGAGTAAGGAGAAGAAGATGCGTTAAAATTCTAACGCTTCTGTCAATACCTAAGGCATCTGGTAGAATTATCCCATTTCTAATTCCAGCATTTGTGGGGATGTGAGCAAATGGGTTGTTAACAGAGGGAGCTGCTGCCATAGCCCAAGCAGGAAAGAACACACAAAACGCTCAGGAGCAAATACTAAAAGGCATAATAGGCTGTGAGAGGGCTTTGGTATCGATAAAGGACTATATTTAAATCCATACAAGAAAGGACTTGGACTCTTTATTTAAAAAAAAAGTCTCTTAATTATACTAATGGACAGAGCGCTTACCAATACAGATCTGCTTAAATACTTTGCTGAAAACGATTTGGAAACTCAAAGAGTGTGAGACCATTAATTTAGACTTTACAGGAGGCTCTGGAATTACTTCGTCAACAACTGTTTGCTCTACAAATTTCGATGCTACCAAGACTTGGATTCATACCTATGTGGTTATTTCTGCCTACTGTTTTTTATGACGTATGAACAAAAACAAGCGGCATGCACATCATTACCGCGTAATTTGACATTTAGATGTGATGTCTCACTTTGAAAGAGTGCTCGTCTGTATTAGTTGTAAATTGCTAAATTGCTTTCCCTCAATACATCCAAGCAAGAGTGAATGAAGTATTGCATTGACTGATGAGGAAAATTACACTGTGTGATCGAAAGTATCCGGACACTTGGCTGAAAATGCCCTACAAGTTTGTGACGTCCTTCATCGGTACTGCTGGAATTCAATATGATGTTCGCCCAACCTTAGTCTTGATGACAGTTTCCATTCTCTCGCAGGCATACGTTCAATCAGGCGCTGGTAGGTTTCTTGGGGAGTGGCAGCCCATTCTTCATGAAGTGCTGCACAGAGGAGAGGTATCGATGTCCGTCGGTGAGGCCTGGCACAAAGTCGGCGTTCCAAAACATCCCGAAGGTGTTCTGTAGGATTCAGGTCATAACCCTGTGCAGGCTAATCCATTATAGCGATGTTATTGTCTTTTAACCATTCCGCCACAGGCCGTGCATTATGAATAGGGGCTCGATCATGTTGAAAGAGGCAATCGCCATCCCCGTATTGCTCAACAGTGGGAAGCAAAAAGGTGCTTAAATCATCCGTGTAGGTCTGTGCTGTGATAGTGCCACGCAAAACAACAATGGGTGCAAGCCCCCTCCATGAAAAACACGACCACACCATAACACCACCGCCTCGAATTTTACTCTTGACATTACACACGCTGGCAGATGACGCTCACCGGGCATTCGCCATACCCATACCCTGCCATCGGATCGCCATATTTTCTACGTTGATTCGTCACTCCACACAATGTTTTTCCACTGTGCAGTCGTCCAACGTTTATGCTCCTTACATCAAGCGAGGCGTCGTTTGTCATTTACCGGCGTGATGTGTGACTTATGAGGAGCCGCTCGACCATGAAATCCAAGTTTTCTCTCCTCCCGCCTAACTATCATAGTACTTGCAGTGGATCGTGATGCAGTTTGGAATTCCTGTGTGACGGTCGGGATAGATGTCTGCCTATTCTGCATTACGTCCCTCTTCAACTAACAGCGGTCGCTGTCAGTCAACAGACGAGGTCGCACTGTACGCTTTTGTGCTGTACGTGTAGCTTCACGTTTCCACTTCACTATCACATCAGAAACAGTGGACCTTCACCTGACCACGGTCGAAGTCTGCTCACTCACGATGTCTAAAGACTACTGTGGTCTCTGATATGGAGTACCTGTCAGCAGATGGCAGCACAATGCACCTAATATGAAAAACGTATGTTTTTGGGGGTCTCCGGATACTTTTGATCACATAGTGTATAACAGCATTCCGTATATCAAGAGGCAAACAAAGACCTTCACATATTTGGTGGCAAAGCTGTGACGATTTCTTCTGACTCTTACAACAATGACAATCTAAATGCAGGTGTGAAAATGCTGTAACCGCATTTGTCTTATGTTCAAGCCTTAATACATTTAAAACAGAGATAAAAACGACAAAACAGACATAATTTTTTAGCCAGCAATGTTCAATAAGGTCAATACTTGGTTTCTCAACAAGTCAAATATTGGTTAACAATACGAAGAAAATTTACGAGTTTGATCAACCAGTGAATATTCTGCTTGTTTGCACTATCTGTGTAGAGTGTAATATCCTAGAAAATTCATACCTCAGTGGGCGATTAACAGCAGAAATATCGTAGCTTACAGGTAAATTATTTGCGTTTCTATTTCAAGAAATACAGTACGAACGAAATATGGTTGAAGTCGACTGCACAAGAATTACTCAATGCTCAAAACTTAGGTATCCACATCAAATTCGGACCTGAATGTTCTATAAAATGCAAGATGGTTACTGATCAGTCGATAAGTAAACACTTTATCATGTGTATCTCAAAATGTTTATGGGGTTCTTTGAGTATAATGACAAACAAGAAATTATTCTTGTTCAAAATGCTACAGATATCAATGCATATATTCAAGAAGCAAAATCAGCAGAAAATAGAATTATTTTGCACAGTTTGGTATGGAAAGTATTACACATATCGATATCATGTGAAGACCATCTGAGACTTTTGTACTAACGTATGGAGTCCAACTGCAATTAAGTTATCATTCATGGGAACTCTATGAGTATTCAGTTCTACCAAAGACATTAAAGGACAGTGGTCAGTGAAGACATCTGTTCGACTTGAAAGGCCACGATTTATTACACTGCCACTGTGGACAGAGAAGAGAGTAAATGTAAATGAGGACTGCAGTGTATTCAACAGCCATAACAGAACAAATGCAAAAATGTTCCTGATTCAGTATATTACCGATATCATAATCTCCAACTTGATTGGAAGAATGATAATATTGGTCTATTGTATAATATGTACTCGATAATTCGAATCTGTTACCTTGAGGGTGGTGAATTTGGTTGCATGCTCAGCCCACAGAGGTTTAAAAAATTACTGCCAGGTGTCTTGATAGATTGCACAAAGCAAAATAAGGGTATTAACGCAGGCCCTATAGACATGCACACTGAACTTGAATCATCAGACAGTTTGACTCCAAGCACTGTGATGTACAAATTATTGTTGCATTATCGCGTTATTAATTACTCACCTCTCACAGGAATTGTACAACGATTAGTATAAATGTGGCAGTGCTGCTTCACACAAGGGGCATTCCACGGTGGCACCCAAAAGTGCAAACATTGGCACGATTGTAACGACAACACATTTTATGTCAGAGGCCACGAAAAAAATATTGTGGGTTCATGACATTTTCCAAAGTGCATCAATAAGGAAACCTGAAGTTGATAAGTGCCTAAGTATCTGGATACTCAGGAAAAATGAAGAAATGGTACGCACGTAAGTGATTATTTGTGTGATTCAGAAAATATACAAATGATTTTAAGTTGAATTATCAGTAAATTGTACTTTCTTTTTTTAAACTGTGTATTTTTATTTATTCCCACCCTTTATTTTTACAGGGCTCAGGTAAGTATTTATTATACATAGCCTGTGCAGTTGACTGAGTATAAGACTTATAATTCTAGAAGCCTCCTCAGTACTTTTCTGGAAGTACATGAAATTTATTCACAGTTGCGAATATGGACTACCATCAGGTGTACAATGGAATGATGTCCGTGAAAATTTGTGTCAGACGGAGACTCAAACCCGATTTCCCGCTTATCGCGAGCGGTCGGCTTACCATTTGGCTACCCGGGTACGACTTCATGCCCAGGCCCAAACTTCCGTATCTCGTCAACCATGTGTCTACAACCTGTACTCGTATATCCATTATGTATATTCACCTACGGAGGGAGACATTTTACTTGAAAGTCGCTTGGCCGGTTTAGGCAGATAAATACGATATTGCAGTGCCTGTGTTATTCCGAATAACGATGCAATGTTCCTTCTTGCATCGTAATTCGTAATATCAAAGGCACTGCAATATCGTATTTTTAGAAACTGCCGTGTGTCCATAGCTGCCATCATCCAAGTATCCGTACAGGTCGCTCTGTCCACGATAGGTTGCCAATCATTTAATACCCGAACTGAAGTACACACCTCATCTTGAAAGTGGACTTTCTTCGTCATCACTGCGACTATGTCACAATCGTTTCTTGTATACAGACGCATGTAACCACACTACAGCGCACTGCAGACCGTGGGCAGGTGGGCAGCAGTGAACCGCCACAGTCAATTTGCAGTTCTGCACACACATTACACATGCAGGATCCAACCTATGTACATTGCGACAAGTGTCCTCGATTCCTATTGGCTGAAATATGCAGTGGAATGCGCCTATCGCCTATAAAATAGGGCTGCTTCGGTGTGGATGGTCATCCCAGTCTCATCACTGAGAGGAATCACTTAGGTTCCTGGCTTCTGAGTAGACTTGCCATAGCTACTGTTTGGTACTTCTCATTAGCTATCCCAGTATTCCCTTCCTTCCTACATTGAGTAAACCTGCTAGAGAAACTCTCTAGTGCTTCTTAATAGCGACCATCCCAGCATTCCTTCGTACCACCTAAGTAGACTGGCTAGAGTATTCTCTAGAGCTTCTCAGTAGGAACCGATATTCCTCTGTTCTTTTTCTTCCCTTCCTTCCTAAATTTTGTCAGTTTTCTGTGAGCCATGAAGTAACGCATTGCCAGTGATGATTACTGCCTATGTTGTTGTTCTTTTCCGTACATGCTTATTAGTTACAATCTGGTGACTAATTTCTTCTTCTTCTTCTGTTGCAGATGGAAGTATACAGTCACGCTTGAAGAATGACAGTATGCTGGAGGATTTGATGAAATTCCCTTAGCGTTCCAAAGGATGAAAGTCAAATATTGTGAATGTAAATATCTGTTTCTTCTCTCCATCTCCATGTGTATTTGAATAATGTAGTTATTTAATATAATGCATTTTTCTGTTTGTTGTAGAATTCTTCAACGAAATGGTAGCTATCAGCAAGGAAGAATTATCACCGAGTCCAATGACACTTAATTCAATATCACAGTTGGTTACAGAAATTCATTTGGAGAATAATGTTCACATAATAGAGACAGAGATCGATGTAATTGAGCCAATACTGTTGTTCACCATGAGCTCATGGGCGATGAGTCCAGTAGCAGAGGAGCAAATACATGAGTAGTTGTTCTCTTTAATCTTTTTCTACAGTAATATGCTCATTACTCATACAACTGAATGCATTACTAGTGTGATGCGTTCTTTTGTTTTCTTCTAGATAGACTTGATGATGATGCTCGAGAGATCTAATTAACCCACTCAACGCTGTAGTGTATGATTGAGATCTTATGTCTATTCTATAACATTATCTCATGATGTATGACACTAGTCATCGATGAGCGAATATGTGAGTAGTTGTTCTTGTTATTCTTCTTCAATAATAATACATTTGTTAACTACACAACTGCGTGCATTACTGATGTAAGATGTTCTTTCTTGTTGCTAAGTGCACGCAGCGAAAACATTGCTGTAAGCCAAGGGAATGTCGATCTGTAGGCAGATTTGGATGGGATCTTACGAGAGATAGCGGCCAGTAATTGAGTGATGAGTGTCCCATGGACTGAATTGGACGCTGCTAATTCTGGATGTAAGTAGAACAGCTATAGGCACCTGCATATATCTTTATTATTTTTTAATTATTCGTGATACTCAATATTTTTTCTGTCTCAGCAGATGATATTGATGAGATATGCTGAAGCGGGCTTGTGCAACAACGGTTTACCCATCAATAATGGTACTAACAGCCTAACCAGAGAACGAAGATGATGTACCCATCGTCAGACATGTTGCAGACCAGCCTGTGTACGATGACAGTGATGTTTACACTTTCTTTGGCAGCTGGTATTGATGACATCGTTCATGATCTGTCTGATACGATAATTCGTGGTGTAGGCCTTACCATTCCCCACTCTATGGGTCCTGTTTGCCATTGGCCAGTTCTGTGGTGTAGCATGGCCATTGCCACCACCAACTGTGATCTTTGTCACGCCTTCCAAAATCTTAAGCAGCACCCGTCCTCTGCCTTTAAACGTCTTCTCGCCAAAGCCCATTACTTAATAAAACAGAGCAAGTAGATGTGTTGGAAATACTTTGTCTCCTCCCTAGGTTCTTCTGTCACTTCATCATGGGTGTGGGCTATACACTGCACCCTCCAACACTGGCAACGGCAGACTTCTATTCTCGACCTTTCCATTCCAGGTAGTCTTTGTACAGATTCATCAGTTCTTGCGAAACACCTTGCGACACATTTTGCTATGGCATCAGAGTTATCCTCGTATTCAACTGCCTTCCTCATCCAGAAACAGTGGGCTGAAGCTTCACACTTACGTTTTATCCCTTGTCAGACGAAATACTACAATGAACCTTTTACTGAATGAAAACTACTCTTCTTCCCATGATTCAGCCACTGGCTCTGATTATATCCATGTACAATTGCTTCAACACCTGAATCCTCCACAATGACTATATCTCCTCCAGGTGTTAAACCATATTTGGCTTCTAGTTATTTCACCTCTCAATGGAGAGAAAGTATTGTGGTTTTTGTCCTCAAGCCCAGCAAGTATCCATCATCCTGTGATAATTACTGGTCAATCAGTCTGACCAATGTCCCCTGCAAGTTGCTTGAATGGATGGTGGCCAATCACCTCACCTGTGTGCTCTTATCTTGGGATCTTTTATCTCCTTACCAGTGCGGCTTTCAGGAGGGACAGTCTGTGATCGATCATGTGCTTCGATTGGAAACTGCAGCTCGGCAGGCCTTCTCTTAGCATCATCGTCTTGTTGCTTTTTTCTTTGATCCTTGTAGGGTCTACGACACGGAGTGATGCCATCACGTCCTACTTATTCTTCATGAGTGTGATTTGTGGGGCCGCTCCCGATTTTTGTTCGTCAGTTACTGTCCCACCGGTCGTTCAGAGTTTGTGTTGGCATTGTTCTCAGTTCTCAGCAGACCCAGGAGAACGGCGTTCCACAGGGCTCCATATTAATCATCCTGCTTTTTCTCGTCACTGTTAATGGACTTATGGCCTCTGCTCTGTATGTGAATGATTTCTGTCCTTGGGCTAGCTCCCACTGGGTGGCCTCTCTGGAACAACAGCTCCATGGTGCCATCTGATGCACTTCCACATGAATAATCTCACATGGATTTCAGTTCTGTCCCCTTAAGTCGAGGGTGATGGATTTCTGTCGCTGTGCTCTGGTCCATCATGATCCTGAGCTCTACCTCGACGCCCAAAAACTGACTGTGGTCCCACAGTACCGTTTCTTGGATCTTCTTTTTGACAACAGTCTTAGTTGGTTGCCCCATATACGCCTTCTGAAGGTTGGCGGTTTTTGTAAACTCAATGTTATTCGCTTCCTAGTCCACATCTCTTGGGGTGCGAATCGCTTGAGACTTCTCTGCTTTTATTGAGCATTAGTTCTGTCTTGTTTGGTCTATGGCTGTCAAGTTCATGGATAAGCTGCCTCTTCCACACTGCTCCACTTCAATCAGTTCACAATCGTGGTATCCATTTAGCCACCAGTGTATTTTGACTATCCCTGTCGATAGTCTTCCAATTGTTGCTGGGATCCCTCCCCTCCTCCCCTTTTGGTTTAACGGTTGCAGCTCCTGGTTTCCTATGTCTTCACTATCTGCTGTTCCCCTAGTCAACCCTCCTATTCTATTCTTTCGAATTTTTGGGCCATCACCCACCCACTGCCTGCCCTCAGGTGCGTTTACCAGTTGAGCTCTGCCTCACTTCTCTCTGCCATGATTTCCATCTCCCCTCCTTGTCCTCTTCCGACGTTCTCTCCAGACAATCTGCCCTTGGTCGGCTCCAGGTTTAGATGGCTCTCTTCCAGGGTCCTAAAGCATCCATCATGCCAATGGTGTTCCATTGTTTGTTCTGCCCACTCTTACAGGAGTTTCAGGATGCCATTGTTTTTATACCAATGGTTCTAAATCCGCCAATCACGTGGAATATACATTCATCTCTTCTGTTGGCACAGATTACCATCTCTTGTCTGCTATGTGTGGGGTGCTTACTGTGGAATTTATGGCCATCTATCAGGCCCTCTACTTTATTAAATGGTAATCTCTCACCTGAATTTTGTTCTATATTGGCTCTGTAAGTGGTTTTCAGGATATCTCTCGGTGTTTTTCCCTCCACCCCCTGGTCTGTGCCATCCACGACCTTCTGATCAATCTAGTCGATGCTGCTTGTTCAGTTGATTCCCTTTGGATTCCCTGCCAAATGGGTATCCTGGTTAACGAACTTGCTGCTCGTCTGGCTGGTGGAGGGGGGCGGAAAGGACACCTACCCCTCATTGTCCATGACCCCTCTGGAGGTGGATATGTGGCTTTACGTCAAATACCTTTTCGCTCAGCCATGGGTTGATTCTTGGGGGTCACTCTCCTGTCTCATAAACTTCGTGCAATCAAGAAGACTCCCATCAAGTAACGTTCTTCCCTCTGTCTCTCCTGGTGGGAATCTGTCACCCTCTTCTGTCTTCATATCGCCCATACTTGGTTGACTCATGGTGTTTTACTCTGCCATGAGCCGTCTCCCCCCTTCACTTTGTAGTTGTGGACCACTCTTCACGGTGATTCATATTTTGCTGGACTGCCCCTACCTTCTGGCCCTTTGCACTTAATACACCCTCCCGCCGCCCTTGTTCCAGTGTTAGTGTATGATCTTCGCATATTTACCTCCATCTTTGGTTTTATTCATGAAAGTGATTTGTACTCCATGTTTAAAACCTTGAATTTCCCTCTGGTACTGGAGTTCCTCAATTAAGCGTCGGCGCTGGCGTTAGTTATCGCGGCTTTGGCCTTGTCTCCACACGGCCATGTTGTCACCCCCGCCGCCCCCCCCCCCCCGTTTTTCCCTTCGTTTTGTCTGGTCTTCTGTACCATGTTGTTTTCCCTTTTCTTGTGTCTTCTTTTCCTGGTGTTGCCACAGGTGTCTCATGATCATGGTACGGTGTGAGGATCGGGAAGTGTCGGTGGTAGTGATGGTTTCTCAATGCGCTTAGCGCATCTGGGGCGCCCCTCCTCTTGTCGTCCCCCCCCCCCCTTCCGCTTCCCTGCCCACCAGTACTTACCCCTTCGCGCTGTCTCGACGTTCCTTTTACCTGTTTCTTTGCCTGTTTTCTTTTCCCCTTAACTGGACTGTGCTGTTTATGTTGTTCCTCCCTTGGTTTCTGCCATCTTAGATCATGAGACTGATGACCTTCCCTCCCACAGTTAATTAACCCACCAGAAATTTGGTAGGAAATGTCGTTGAAAAAATATCTCTACAGACAGATTATTGTTATGGCACTTTTGAAACTCCACTGGGAGTATCAGGAGAAATAACAAATATTTTAGGAGTTAGTAGCATAGACCATATATGAAAATTATTCATAGTTGTGAATGTCAACAGCCATAAGCTGTGTAATGGAATGACCACAATGAATATTTGTGCCACATCGGGACTCGAACTCGAATTTCCTGCTTATCCCGAGCAGTCACCTGAACACTTTTGTTATTCTTCTTCTTTTGTTCGTCATTGTTCTCGTCGTTTGGACTGTTCGGCTTGGGCGGACGTCACAGGTCATCCCTTCAATTTTTTCTTTTTTGTTACTTAATGCATCCAGCAGCCAGCCCTCTGACCGAACGCTCTGAGGTGTTATGCTCACGCCATTAGGCTATCCGAACACGATTTACGCCGAGCGGTTCTAGGCGCTTCAGTCCGGAACCGCTCTGCTGCTACGGTCGCAGGTTCGAATCTTGCCTCGGGCATGGATGTGTGTGGTGTCCTTAGGTTAGTTAGGTACTTAAACATAGCTAAGTCTAGGGTACTGATGACCTCAGATGTTAAGTCCCATAGTGCTTAGAGCCATTTGAACCATATTGAAGTACGATTTACGACCATACCAAACTTCCATGTCATCAACCATGTGTCTACCACCTGTACTCGTACATTCATTAAGTATATTCCTGTACAACGGAGACACTTTAATTGAAAATCTTATGCCCGGTGTCGGCTGATAAATGCGATACTGCCGCGACTATGTTGTTCCGCTTCGAACAAGCATGTATGTCCGAAGGAACATTTCAAAGCACTTGAGAACGATACAGGCACTGTAGTATACTATGACTATTTCCTTTGAAACATTCCATACGACATGTGTCGTATTACTATTCGTTACAGACATACAGCTTTTACAATGTAATCTAAACAAATGCTCACAAAAGGTATTAAAACAAAGGCGAATGATTAAGTTCAAAGTTTATTTTCATAAAACTACCGCCGACTTTACTGCACTGTTAAAATCTGTTAACACCACGTATAGGTCTTCTTAGGTTGTGTTGACGTTGTTTCCTGAGCGTAGTACTATTCAATACCCGAACGATCGATTAGTCTCTTGTGTTTGCTTTTTCTTTGTAGACGAAGCCATTCGATCGTCCCCGCAGGCAAATATCTACAGCATTCAGGTCCGGGGACCAAGGTAACCAAGAAACATGGCCGTTTCTGCCAATGCATGCTACGTGAAATGTTTGTTTCAGACTCCCAGGAAGAGCTGAAATGTCGTTATTGGACCAGTTTGCGAAATCGTTTCATTAATACCACTAGAAACATGCAATGGAATGTCACTAAAAAGCAAGCAGAGATGAAAAATGTTTGGAGTAAAATTGAGAAAATGAATAACACGTTGGAAAGTAAATTATCACTCTAACTGGAACTTTGTTCGAAATACGGTAGCTAGATGTGATCTAGTTGACGATCTAATCGAAGATCAGCACAAACGTGGAGACACAAAGCCTACGGTCATGATATGTTGAGTAAACCTGACGAAGTCTTTATATAGAACGGGTAATTGGTGATGGAAGTAATAACGACTTATATATCCTGTACAATTATATAAAAACCGAATTATGATTAATTTCTGCATAATACACCAACTATAGCTTACAGTTGTGGCGGACGATTTATTTCTGAAGGAAACTACACTACTGGCCATTAAAATTTCTACACCAAGAAGAAATGCAGATGATAAACGGGTATTCATTGGACAAATATATTATACCAGAACTGACATGTGATTACATTTTCACGCAGTTTGGGTGCATAGATCCTGAGAAATCAGTACCCAGAACAACCACCTCTGGCCGTAATAACGGCCTTCATACGCCTCGGCGTGGAGTCAAACAGAGCTTGGATGGCGTGTACAGGTACAGCTGTCCATGCAGCTTCAACACGATACCACAGTTCATCAAGAGTAGTGACTGCCGTATTGTGACGAGCCAGTTGCTCGGCCACCATTGACCAGACGTTTTCAATTGGTGAGAGATCTGGAGAATGTGCTGGCCAGGACAGAAGTCGAACATTTTCTGTATCAAGAAAGGACCGTACAGAACCTGCAACGTGCGGTCGTGCATTATCCTGGTGAAATGTAGGGTTTCGCAGGGATCGAATGAAGGGTAGAGCCACGGGTCGTAACACATCTGAAATGTAACGTCCACTGTTCAAAGTGCCGTCAGTGCGAACAAGAGGTGACCGAGACGTGTAACCAATGGCACCCCATACCATGACGCCGGGTGCTACGCCAGTATGGCGATGACGAATACACGCTTCCAATGTGCGTTCAGCGCGATGTCGCCAAGCAAGGATGCGACCATCATGATGCCGTAAACAGAACCTAGATTCATCCGAAAAAATGACGTTTTGGCATTCGTGCACCCAGGTTCGTCGTTGAGTACACCATCGCAGGCGCTCTTGTCTGTGATGCAGCGTCAAGGGTAACCGCAGCCATGGTCTCCGAGCTGATAGTCCATGCTGCTGCAAACGTCTTCGAACTGTTGGTGCAGACGGTTGTTGTCTTGTAAACGTCCCCATCTGTTGACTCAAGGATCGAGAAGTGGCTGCACGATCCGTTACAGCCATGCGGATAAGATGCCTGACTACTAGTGATACGAGGCCATTTGGATCCAGCACGGTGTTCCGCATTACCCACCTGAACCCACCGATTCCATATTCTGGTAACAGTCAATGGATCTCGACCAACGCGAGCATTAATGTCGCGATACGATAACCCGCAATCGCGATAGGCTACAATCCGACAAAGTCGGAAACGTGATGGCACGCATTTCTCCTCCTTTCACGAGGCATCACAACAACGTCTCACTAGGCAACTGCGGTCAACTGCTGTTTGTGCATCAGAAATCGATTGGAAAATTTCCTCATGTCAGCACGTTGTAGGCGTCGCCACCGGCGCCAACCTTGTGTGAATGCTCTGAAAAGCTAATCATTTGCATATCACAGCACCTTATTCCTGTCGGTTAAATTTCGCATCTGTAGCACGTCATCTTCGTGGTGTAGCAATTTTAATTGCCAGTTGTGTAGTTCAACATTCATTAGTTTTTCAGTTTACTGCGATACTCCTTTATTGTGATAATCAACCTGGAAAGAAGCACGATTAACACAAACATGGTACCAAATACTCGAATAAAATACTCGTCTTTCCATTCCCTCTTCCTTTTATATCAAGCTGGTTCATGTCGAAAAAAATCGATTTTCGGCTTTCATCATATTTTGATAGATTAAGGTTTTACCTAAGTACTCTGAAAAGGATTTTGCTGAAAAAAAATTTTTTCGAGCATTTAAAGAGCATTTTCCTACCACGTGTGTTTATGTGCAACGCCCACTTTTCTGTCACCCACTGTCGACTCAAAGCCATATGGAGATGCCATTATTAGCAAAATAGAATGTGTAGGCCATGTTCAAAAAAGTTTGGGAACAAGGCTGAAAAAGCTAACTGTTGATATGGGAGGAAAAAAATTAGAAGATGGAAAATTGTTGACGGGACAGGGTCGGTTAACTAAAACTGAAATAGAATACTTGCGGGTATACTATGGGCAGGCAATTAGGAGAAATAAAGAAAATCTGGAGGCAATGAAGAGATGTTTGGGCCATATTCTTCCATAAGTCCTCTACTGATGATAAGCCATGTCATGGATTGTGTCCATCAGGAGAAAATTCATGGTGCAAATACAATAGGGCTCAGGCAACTGGAGAATCTTATTCTCAGCAGCATTCTCTTCCTACTGCTGTTATTACAGCAATTAAATCCATTTTCAGAGACTTGGCTCATCCTGACCTTCTAAGGAAATGTCTGCACGGGCAGACACAAAACCCAAATGAATGTTTCAACAGCATAATTTGGAACCGCCTTCCTAAAACTGTATTTGTAGGCATGTATACAATGAAACTAGGAGTTCATGATGCTGTTATTACATTCAATTGTGATAATATTGTAAAGTGTTGGGTACTGAAAAAGCTGGGAATTAATCCTGGTAAAATTATGATCACTGGGCTGCAAGAATGCGATAAAATGGGGATAGCCGATGCAGACAGGTCTGCATTTGATATGACCAAGAAAGCATCCAGGAAGATGAAAAATAATCTGGAAGACCTGCTAGAGGCAAAAGAAGGGCCATCATATGCAGCAGGACAGTTTTAATTAACTGTAAGTAACAAATTTAAAAAGTTTTTTCTTTAAAGTCAATTTCCCGCAAACTAAAATTTTCGGTACCTATGCCCCATTATATCAGAAACTATCATAGATAAATGAACGAAATTTTCGGAGACTCTGCATAACATAAAAAGCCATCTCTGGTACTACATTCATTAATATTTCCCCATTAGGAAGTTCGCAAAAAAAATGTTTTCTGCAGAAAAGTTTAATATTTTTTGTAAATAAATTTAAAAAGTATTTCTTAAAAACTATACAATGGATAAAGTAGATTTTGTTATAGTTGACTCTATTAGCATCATGTAACATACAGTAAAAATGTTAAGGTCCTGCATCAAATAGTTTTTTCATAATTGGGTCAAATACTTGCCTAAATTAACATGGGTTAGATAAGAAGGGTGTGGTCCTTTTA
The DNA here is from genome assembly GCF_021461385.2 of Schistocerca piceifrons. Lineage (NCBI taxonomy): Eukaryota > Metazoa > Arthropoda > Insecta > Orthoptera > Acrididae > Schistocerca > Schistocerca piceifrons. The sequence goes on from NC_060149.1 coordinate 669,161,103, forward strand.
ACGTCATTATTTTCTAAATAATAGAAGGTTCAATAAGAATGACGGATCGAGGTGACGCAGAGGTAGAGAGACTGCACTTGCATTCGAGAGGTCGCTGGTTGCATACCCCATCCGAAAAATCATGTTTGGATACCCCGTGGTTTTCTGAAACTGTTTAAGGGACTTGCAGAGATGGTTTCTTTTATCAGGACACGGCGACTTCCTTTATCATTCCGAGCTTGTGTTCTGTCCTTAATGACCTCGTCGTCGGCGGGACGTTGAACACCAATCCTTCTTCCTTCCTTAATGAGAATGCTCTTACAAAATACCAGAGAAAACACGTCCAGTTCGGAACATATGCATTTGTCTGCAGTATGATTTTTCCCAAGAAACAAATCAGTATGTTTGTCTTTAATTTAAACTTTAATTTACGTTCTCCCCGTATGCGAGGTTTTGTTAACTCGTATCACGAAAAATATATCTGCACAAAAATAGCCTGAATCTAGATAGATGTGAAAAACGCGAGCGCGCTGACTGAAAGCAATCCCACAAGTGGCTACAGTGTTTAGAACGTATCGTGCAGTGCACAAATCGTAGATCAGAAAGAACTACGTGCGAAAAACGCCAAATTTCGACTGACATCACTTTTTATAGGAGAAATTAATATCCTGCTAGACAGAGAAATTGAACTTCCTCTCTTTCGGCCCGTCTAGGGTTTATTTTACCCAACAGAACAATCTCGTCCAAGTTCTCTTCACCGAGACCACCGCCTGTGCTAAGGACAATCAACATTTCGGGACACTCAGGCAAGTGTTCGAAAATAAAACGAATGATGAAGACCAAGAAATAACGAAACAAGGAAGATTAAAGTTTAACGTCTCGTCGGCGACATAGTCACTAGAGACGGAAGATAAGCTCGGATTGAGGAAGAATGGGATATAATATCGAAGGCGCCATTTCGAGGAAACCATAGCAACATTCGTCTTAATCGAATGAAGGGATTCGTGGAAACCCTAAATCTTGCTTTCCGCGCGAGTATTTGAACCGCCGTACACCAGAGTACGACCCTAGTGCATCAGCTCGAGTAGTGAGATGATGAGTTGTTCGCCTTCGAAATTGACAATAATTCGCTTAGCTACACTTTCGACGTCCATTCCTATGATGCAGACTTTATCAGCCTCTCTCTCCTAGCGTTATTCCCGACGTACTGGGTCAGTTTTTTTTCATTATTTTGCACATTTACTTTATTTTGACTAGGCCAACATTTGCCAAAAAGAGCTTGGAAAACCCCTTAAAACAACACTCAAGAGGGCCATTGCACCAACCACGGTCTTTAATCTGCGGCGCACACTCGACACGGGTCTGGCCCACCAATCTGCGTCGCAAACTAGAGGGTCGTGACTAATCTATACTAGCAGCACACTACAAATTTCATCACTAAATAATAACATTTTGGAATTGCCCTAATAACATTTTGTTTATTTGGCTTTTTTGTGAAATGCAATTGCTTTCTGTTTTCGTCCATTAAGTTACTGCATTGTCAAAAATTTTTACTTTTTTCCCGAAATTAATTACTCTACCGGAGCATTATTCGAATTTCTGGAATGATACGAGGAAAAACAAACAATAATTTGTGAGGTTTCTTATCCTGTACATAAAAATCAGAACGATGTCTACGAGTTATGGAAGAGGAACAAGCGGAATCCAAAGACCTAGCTATAGTGTGTTCAAATGGTTCAAATGGCTCTGAGCACTATGGGACTTAACATCTATGGTCATCAGTCCCCTAGAACTTAGAACTACTTAAACCTAACTAACCTAAGGACAGTACACAACACCCAGTCATCACCAGGCAGAGAAAATCCCTGACCCCGCCGGGAATTATAGTGTGTCCAACCAAACAAATCACCAGCATGAGGAATAATGTTGTGAAAAACCCCTGTCCCAGACACTTGTAAAACGTGGAGATAGGGAATGTGAAATATCCATCATTCTGAAACAAGGCTTTCACATTCCTCTCCAGTTGTGGACTGGCATAGTTCTTCTGAAATACGTTATGTAAAGTCGTCTACATTAGGGACAGTAACTCTGCTTCTATAACCTCCTTGATGTAACAGTTTCCGTGCAGATTTGCCATAATACATAAGAGGCCGTTTGTCGAGTAGTATCGAATGCCACGCCAAACCGCTGTTGTTCGTGTTTGCCTGCTACGATACCCAACAAATCTGAAGACCAGACTGTGATCACCACATTAGCGTCTGATAGTTGTTTGACCAGCACTGTTGTACTAGTCAAAACAAGACTGTTCCCTGATTAATACTGCTTATTATTTGACACGTCATGGCTTGGAAATGAGTTCCTCCTCTCAGAGCTCTCAACTTGATGCTCAGCTGTCCGCAGTTGCTATTGTCCCACAACCAAGTTGCAGTTGACTCACAGTGTCAGGTAATGCTGTGTAAATGTAACACGCACATGCTCCAGTAACGATGTCGTGTGTTCTAAACACTTGGATTATTTCTGTTGCTGTTTTGGCACGATTACAACGCCTGTTGGAATATGAAATTTAAGGGACAGATTCTGAGTTCAAGATCCAAACATAACCATAAAGAAAACAGATCTTTGAATTGTGAAGGCTAGGAAACCAGAGGTTACCTTAAGTTTCCGTCTCAAAAGCTGCCATGGTGAACAGCTCTGTAGTGGGTGACCCCAGTTGCTAACCACTCTTTCATTTTGCAGTGTTGTTATTAGATTAAAACCAAAAGGGTAAGCAGCGATGGGCATGGGAGAACACTGCGCCAGTTGTAGGACTACCTGTGTACTGTCTCACTCTGCATTGTTGCCAAAATTATTCAAGACGGCGGCGATGACGTCACCCAAGTTGGCAGCATGTAGACTTGGCAGCAGCGCATGACGTCATTCAAGATGGCGAATTTTGGCGGGAAGTTTGAATTTTGGCAGGTTGATAGGTCAATTGGGCTACTTCCAGAAAAAAATTTGGGGGAAATTCAAATTCCAGCAGGACAATGCGTTACACCACGAAAATGGCGAGAAAATAGACCAACTGGGCTACATCCACTAACATAACCCCCCACCCCTATAAAATGGCGGAAAGTTCAAATTCCAACAGGATAATGGACCACACCGCTCTTATCTCTACTAAGCAAAGAAAATGGCAAGAAAATAGCTCACTTGGCCTACCTCCACTAATCTAAGTCACCCGACCGCCACCTCTTCCTACGAACTAGCACCAGCTTTTAATTTTTGCAGTAAACAAAATTCTATTCCCAAATGTTTACCAAGCTAACAAAAAAATGATGCAAAAGAAAAGACACTTTACTAACCTCAGTCACCAGACTGTTACTACCTCCTAAGGATTCGTGGGAAAAGGACTTGGACATAAGACTTTATTTAAACAAATGGCTCTGAGCACTATGGGACTTAACAACTGTTCCCCACAAAACCACGTGGTGGATTGCTAACTGGCCATTGTGACGTTGGGAGAAGATTCCACTCTCAGGCGAACAATTTTGGCGCGAAACGTGTGGGAGGGACGAATACATGTGGTGAATGGACAAACTACCATTGTGACGTCAGAATCGGCAGCTTCGAGTCAGCAAAACATGTTTACGCCGCTGGACCTGCGTGGTCTGAGCGGCAGCTGGACAAGTGGCGGGTTACTGCTGACCGGTGGCGCCAGGGGTCGCCTCCGCTGCTAGCGATGATTTGAACTAAGTCAGTTGGAGTCTGGACCTAGTGGCGAGCGCACTGGGTATCGTCATCTAGAAGTTGTGTACTATGTCTGTTGGAGACCAAGTGATGACCGTACTGCTTGAAATCAGTGCTGATGTGAATTACCTTAATACAAGTGCAATTTATTATTTGACGCGATTTAGATACGTTAGCAGTGAAAAAAAGCATAAGTGTGGGTCAAACTTCGTAGTATGTGGAGTATTTAGTACGTGTTATCGATTATGGTGTTGGAATTTGAACTTGTGACAGATTTTTGTTATGGATGTAATGCAAATGGCTTTCTCACCTCGAAAATCAGACATCTTGAATAAATAATAATAAATGATAAAAAATAATAAAATACAAGGACAGTTTTCGAGACATCATCGTGTTGGAATTTTAATTTGGCGCAATTTTCTAGTGAAGGTAGGCCAAGTGTACAATCTTACACCATATGGTGAACACACTGGGTGCAGCCATCTTGATTGACGTCACAGTCGCCATCTTGGATGACGTCACACTGGCGCTCTCTGGTGGCGACGATATGTACTAAGTCAGTTGGAGTCCAGACCTCGTGGTGAATACACTGGGTGTCGCCATCTTGGATTATGTCACAGGTGAGAGCACCCTCTGTGGCGATGTATACCAAGTCAGTTGGAGTCTTGACCTTGTGGTGAACACACCTGCATGGAATTGTTTAAATAAACTCTTATGTCCAAGTCTTTTTCCCACGAATCCTTAGGAGGTAGTGTCAGTCTGGTGACTGAGGTTAGTAAAGTGTCTTTTCTTTCGTGCCATTTTTTTGTTAGCTTAGTAAAGATTTGGGAATTGAATTTTGTTTACTGCAAAAATTAAAAGTTGGTGCCAGTTTGTACGAAGAGGTGGCGGTTGGGTGACTTAGATTAGTGGATGTAGCCCAATTGGTCTACTTTCCCGCCATTTTCGTGGTGTGACGCATTATCCTGCTGGAATTTGAATTTCCCGCCAATTTATTTCTGGAGGGTTACGTTAGTGGAGGTAGCCCAATTGACCTATCTTCCCACCAAAATTCAAACTTCCCGCCAAAAATGCGCCATCTTGAATGACGTCATGCGCTGTTGCCAAGTCTACACACCGCCATCTTGGATGGTGGCATCTTGAATAAATTTTTCAACAATGCAGAGTGAGACAGTACACAGGTAGTCCTACTACTTGAGCCCTCACCCCCAAACAGAAAACTGATCTTGCATCCTGTGCTATCAAACAGAAAGATGTATTAATTAAAAATTAGTTTTAAGAAAGCTAGAACATATAATGGATACTGGCTAGTAGCAAGCTATTTGTTGTTAAATCTCAAAACTATTTCGTGTCATACACCGTGAAAATGATGAGTGTCTCCCCTCCCCCCTCCACGTTTTGGGTTCGCTCTGGGTTAGGACCACAAAAAAAAAAAAAAAAATGGCTCTGAGCACTATGCGACTTAACTTCTGAGGTCATCAGTCGCCTAGAACTTAGAACTAATTAAACCTAACTAACCTCAGGACATCACACACATCCATGCCCGAGGCAGGATTCGAACCTGCGACCGTAGCGGTCACGCGGTTCCAGACTGAAGTTAGGACCACAGTTTAGCTGTTTAGCTGAAAGTAATTCCTACAGAACGTGTCATCTACTTGCTGTTCTCTCACTGAACACTTAAAAACTGTTGCCGACACAGAGGCTTGCGTTCCCATCACACCTGACAGAATGCAAAGCCACTGAGAAAGCCGGCCGGTGTGGACGTGCCGTTCTAGGCGCTTCAGTCTGGAACCGCGTGACCGCTACGGTCGCAGGCTCGAATTCTGCCTCGGGCATGGATGTGTGTGATGTCCTTAGGTTAGTTTGGTTTAAGTAGTTCTAAGTTCTAGGGGATTGATGACCACAGATGTTAAGTCCCATAGTGCTCAGAGCCATTTGAACTATTTGCCACTGAGAAACACGTAAGTAACAGTACTTCAAAAGTGACCTGTTACAACTGTGTCGCTCACTGCTGCCCAGCATATGGCAGTCAATGTGACAAGGCTATAATGCCATATGACAAACAGGTAGCACTTTTAGAGTATAGTACGAAAATACTACATCTTGCTACTCAGCACCCGAGTGACAGTGTTAAGTTCACGTTGCTGTCATTAGCGTTAGTGGTTTCTAGATAACGGCAGCTGTCCAGTCTGCAGTAGATGGGGCCGAACTGTCCAAAAGACAGTTCCAGATTACTTACTTCAAACCGAGGCAGTGGTCGATATTTACGGTCGTTCTAAGGTCATGCGGATAAGACAGCGCTTATAGGGCGAAAACTCTAGGGTTCAACGTACTGTCCACGGGGAAGTTAATAGAGACCAAACAGAGACTCGGATCTGGGACGAACAATGGCAACTCCGCGACCAGGCCCAGAGGATCACTCGATGTTGATTGGCCGTCATGTCAACATCTACCAGGTGGTATCAGTTGGATGCAGTATAGAAGGGCATAAAATCAACACATCGCTCTTCCGGCTGTTGTCAGATTTCGAGATCTTGTAGTCGTAATTTATCATTCGTGCCTCTCCTCAATTTGATTCACGAGTTTTACTGCTCCTGCTGCAGTCCTCCTACTGCGACAACTGGAACTGAAGCTGGGTCAAACATCCCTCAAGTCAGTAACAAAGATGGACTTGTTTGTTAAAAACTCGATCAAAATAAACCATCGAAACAAATAGGAAGTCAGGAATAGTCAAGTCAGTAACAAAGATGGACTTGCTTGTTAAAAACTCGATCAAAATAAACCATCGAAACAAATAGGAAAGGGTGAGGAAGGAACTCGGCTTTGTCCTTCTCAAAGGAACCATCCTGATAATTATTCTGGATAATAAGGTTGTCGCCCTCCGGAGACATGCGGCTAATGACGTATACACCACTTCTAGTTTTGATAATGGCCTCATTTCGGTGGGAAAAATACTCCACGGCATTCACCATTCGTGTTGAGATGCTGCAGAGGTACGAAATAGCGGTGATTTCGATAGTTTCTCTTGATTTCTTGTTCCGAATAGTCCCAGACATTTTCTTTGGTGCTATGATCGGTTGATGTAGCGGGCCAGTCGATGTGGGATAGAGTGCCTGATCGTTAGACAAATCAGTAACATATGCGTGCACCTCTGTGACCATGTGTGTTGTCATCACGGAAGATAGGAGTGCCGACAGCATACTCATCACGAAGATGTAGATGAAAGCCGGCCGGAGTGGTCGGGCGGTTCTAGGCGCTACAGTCTGGAACCGCGTGATCGCTACGGTCGCAGGTTCGAATCCTGCCTTCGGCATGGATGTGTGTGATGTTAGTTAGGTTTAAGTAGTTCTAAGTTCTAGGGAACTGATGACCTCAACAGTTAAGTCCCATAGTGCTCAGAGCCATTTGAACAATTTTTTGTAGACGAAAGGGAACCACTGTCATGGTTTTAAAAAATTATTGAGTTGTAATGTCAGAAAGTGCACAAGTGTAATGTCGGGAGAGCTCACAGAAACGTGCTACTGGAGCTCCGTATGAGCTAATACCGGCGGGGCAAATAAAAGTGGCCCGGACGAGTGGATAAGACAGGAGATCAATGTAAGCATATAACCACACACCGTGACGCGTGCACCGCGTGTACGCTCGCCGCGTGATCCATACCGGTTCACAGTGTAGTGCGGGCTGTGTCACTGTGGGTGGAGCAGTGCAAAGGGGACCATGGTACTCATAGTAGAACAGCAGGTATTCGATGTGGAAAGTTACGTGGCAACAAAGTCATGGAAACGATGTGGTCAGTTGTTTGCTCAGAAGTTTAATGGTGTCAAAGTGCTATCAAAGAGTGCCATTCATCGCTTAGTCCGAAAATGGCATCAGACAGGATCTGTTTTGAACAACTCAAGAAACATTGCGAATGTGCCCGCATACTGGAAAATATGGCTGCTGTTCACCAGAAAATGCTTCGCAGTCCTACCAAATCAACACGACGCTTGTCGCAAGAGACCGGCAATTCACGACAATCATGTGGAAACGTACTCAACCTGGACCTTCACATGCATCCCTACCGAGTGTCTGCTGTTCATGCATTGAAGTCAGCAGACGCTCCTCAGCGTCTCCAGTTTTGTGAGTAGCTGTTCACTGAGATCAATGGCTTGGACGTGGATCTGTTCATTATGTCTAACAAAACCTGGTTTCATCTGAGTGGTTATGTCAGCTCATAGAATCACAGGTTCTGGACAGCAGACAATCCGAATAACTTTCACGAAACACCATCGCATGATCAGAAGGTTGAGGTTTGATGTGCAATGTTTGCAGCAGCATTGTTGGTCCTATCTTCTTTCATCAGACGCTGACTTAGGCTCGCTGCATTACCAACATTTTGAAATCTTTTGTGGCAGTATACGCGGAGGAGAAAAAGACCTACAGTTACTTCCAACAGGATGGAGCAACTGCCCATACAGCTGGCCAAAGCTTGGAGCACATTTACACAACCCTCACGCCTGACAGAGTTATTAGCAGAGGTCAGTCTATTCGCGGCCCTAGCTGGCCACTCAGGTCACCTGGTCTGTCAGTGTCAGAGTACTCTGCTTGGGGAGACCTCTAGTCTAAGGTGTATCGCTACAACCCTCATAGTCTTCAAGAACTGCAGCAGAGCTTCGATCTAGTCTCAGCAACTTGCTGAGTCGTGCCCAAAAGTGCCAAGAGGTGAACGGTGGTCACTTTCAACACCTCCTATAGTCAAGTTAGTATTGTATTTCCGTTCCTCTGGTGTGGTTCTTTGTACCCTGGAAAACTGTTCTCCGGGACGGGTCTGTAGACTCAGACGGCAGCTGAGAAAGGAGCCTTCACGTAACTGTTGAGTAAACTCGAATAACAACGTCCGCTTGCTGGCGACTGCCAGTGACCATTAGCAGCAAATGTAAATACATTCATAAACGAAATGTATTCGCAGCTGCGAATGTGAACCACCTTTGGGTGTATATTAGACTGGTGCCAATGAGAATTTGTGCCAGAAGGGGACTCGAACCCGGATTTCCCGCTTGACGCGATTGGTTGCTTTAACCGCTTCGACTATTCCTGCACGAATCACGGCCACATCCAAACTTCCGTAAGTCGCATTGCATGCACGTCGGAAGGAACATTGCATAGTACTTCTTAATAATAGAGGCACTGTGATTTCGTAAATACATACAAATGAGACAGAACGATTCTTGCAAATTTTCAGTCACAAGAAACCTTCAGAAGAGTCGGGGGAAAGTTATGTTATAGGAGAAATTCGCTAAAGAGCCTCAGAAAAATCAGCGTATAAGCGGCTAGCACAGCGACTCGGGAGTCAGTCGCCGCATTACCAGTCAGTCACTGTAGTACCAGTCCAGTACGCAGCACTGGAGCAGTACCACAGCCGAGCCTCAAAGTCGCCATGGATTGACACGTTGACGGCGCTGCAGTACGACTTCCAGAAGTCTCTAAACAGTCGAAGAAGGGCCACTGAGTTTCTGATAAGTATCTCAGTAGCAGTTATTATCCTGTGTTCTCTGGCTCTTAGAGAAGGACAGCACTATAGTGTTTGTCTCCAGTCTCAATGGGTAATAGTTGATAATTTCTGTCTGTCAGAAAATAGGAAGGAACAAGTGCTGTCCTGCACTGATCTTCAGCTGTGGATAAATTAATTGACTGCGTATTGTAGGAACGAGTTGCAGCAGAGCACTCGTCTCTCATAGCGAAAGATACGATGCAAGAGTTGTTTGGAAGGTCTACAATAGAGATTGTCAAGGATATGCAGCCCCTGTGAGACACCTCTCCGAATAAGGTTAAACTATAGAGATATGAGATATCCAGTGATCACAGGCCTTGCAGCCCACTCACTGGTTCCACAAACTGCCTCCATTTCTTTATTTTGTGTGCTCGATTTCTCCACGTGTCTTCAGTCCCCTAGGCTGCCACGTCCTTCGCCATGTCATCTATCTATCGCTGCCTTGGTCGTCCTATGGGGCATCTGGTGTTTGGTTTACCCTCAAGTGGCTTCTTTCTGCTACTGGGAACGTAAATTGAATCGAATCCTGCAGTGATTACGTCTCTATTCACTCCCTACGAATCACGACCACTCCTCTCCTTTCTAGGATCACCTGCGCTAAGAACCCTGATAGGCTCCCTCACTGCCTTAATGGCTACTTAGTAGACCTTAAAATAACAACAATGTCATCAGCGTCCTGAGTGCGCTACGCAAGCTACACGTTCACCCAATTTGGCGATAGGACCTGTGGCGACGCGGTACAACTTTGTCACCAATAATATTGAACTATAGAGAAAAATTCATGTTCACGGTAACCTGAATAAGTAGGTCGAAGTGGTGGTAAAAAAATACAGAATTCGACAGAAGTACCACTGGGCTATACTCCATCCACCACATACTGCTGGCTAAACGCCTCACTGGGTCGTCGTTGCGATCAGTGCCTATCATAAATTGAAAAGTGGGAAAATTACGGCTCATTGGACCACACTACACGCCTCCACTCAGCTACTATCAGGTTTCTGTGTTGTTGGCCCATTGAAGGCGTACAGCTTCATTTTACGGTGTGAAGAATTGGATTTCATCCCGTTGCCCTCTCAATTTTCACTCGGAAATCGACCGATGCATTCACACTCATTCAGCACCATGACTTCAAAGGTGAATGACAACACGACCGCTTGGTACCAGTACTACACCATCTACATCGCTACAAACCCGTCAGTGGCTTCCTTTGAACTGTGACTAATATTTTGTCGAATGAACATATTTCCCTTAAGGAGTTAGAGAACCATGCAAAACCTAGATCTGGATGACCAAATCGTGAACTGGACTCCGAATGTGAGTACAACATCACTTCATTCGGCTGTGCTGATTATCCCATTGAACAGTTACTTTATATCGTTCCGTTTCCTCTCATTTGTATATACGATTCTGTTCTCTCCACAATTCGCAACCATGTATGCCTGTTACAGCAATGCGACCTATACGAGCCAAAATGTCATAGAAATTTGCTGATAACGTATTTGATGGCTTTCATTTTGTGTTTCGAAATATCTGTCACTATCTGTCACTGGTGATTATACGACATTCAGATATATATTTCATGTTTAATATCAAAGAGATATTGCGCTATTCAGAAAACACAGTCACACGGTCGAGAGCGCTCTTCCGGTTGAACATTAGTCTGATTATCTAGACTAACGATTGTGAAAATTGTATCACAGAAAGGGTATATCAGAATGAAATGAACTTTGTATCGCAAATTAGGTAAATGAAAAGCTGACCACTAACTTATAGAGGCAGTTTTATAAAGGAACGTATGATATTGTGTATAATTATGTGCTAACCATTGACGTTACATGATAGATTACTAAACTTCGCCTACCTTTAAGGGTGCAATGTGGCTGTGTTATGGAAATTGGGGATGGAATGTCGACCTTCATGTTTGTACTTTGTTGCTTCGCGGAAATGTGGCCTGTATACTTCACTGTTGGTACTGCAGTGATGGATGTGTAGAAGAACCTAGGACGAAAAGAGCCACAACAGTTTTAAACATGTCACTGTGGGAGGGACTCCGTTCAAATGGTTCTGAGCACTATGGGACTCAACTGCTGAGGTCATTAGTCCCCTAGAACTTAGAACTAGTTAAACCTAACTAACCTAAGGACATCACAAACATCCATGCCCGAGGCAGGATTCGAACCTGCGACCGTAGCGGTCTTGCGGTTCCAGACTGCAGCGCCTTTAACCGCACGGCCACTTCGGCCGGCGGAGGAACTCCGTGCTTACTGCTTCAGTGAAGGCTTTTTGTTACGATGAACTCTTTTTTTTTTAGGTTCCATGGCATTTCAATGAAAAGAAGACTGTATATAGGAATCTACGTTTACGTATTACTGATAAAAGAAATATTTCGATTCATACAGTCACAGTTTCGCAGAAGATGGAGCTACATACCTGATGCCACTTGCTAGCACTGCAGATTTGAGAATACCATAGCGCACTGTGCGTCTGTATCATAACATAATCTTCAGTGCGATAGTAAGTTTTGTAGTTAATGTATGGGTACATGGGTTGCGACTGAAAAGTAACTCTGACGTAAGGAAGTGTCGTCCTGACATTCACCGAGTTTTCACAATTGCATCAGCTGACGCCCTGTTAGTGATTGGTGAAGAGAGCCTGTTCTTTTTGTTTTCTTTATTGTTATTTAATAACCTCGTGCCAGACAGTCGAGGGTAGGCTGGAAGTGAACCAATACTTCACCCTCCAGCCGTAAGAGTTTAAAGTACACAAAGTACGAATGATTCTTTTAAGGATGAGCTATATACAGGTGTTTAAAAATACATAAAAGGTTGGTTTTCGTTGATGTTATCTAAAATGAGCAGAGGAAGATGTACGACATTTAAGAACAACGAGTTGCGATAGTGATAAAATAGGAACTGTACTGTAATACACTTCACTACCAGTTTGTAAGAGGTACCTTTATTGAGGCCGAGTAATGGGGAGAGGGAAGGCTAGATGGTCCTTTGGAGTAGTTAAAATGTTTGTTGGGCTGTTGGATTCAGGTAGTTGGGTTGTGCGGACAGGAAGAACGTGGAAGGCTGTTGGGTACAAAAACGTCCGATTTGTGATGTAGATAACTAAGATGGGGGCCAGGCTATGGTCAACAGAAGGAATGCAAAGGGAGAGATGGGGAAGGAGGGGAGCCCTGAAATCGGAAAACATAGGGAGGGGCGACTTATTTCTAATCGGAGGGAAAGATGTCTAGGAGGTGTGACGGATGTATGAGGAGTGGCGTGGACTGGGATGGGTTAGACTGGAGTGCCAAGACGGCCAAAAAACACAGTGGACCTGCTTGAGTGCGTAAGTGGAATATGGAACGTGTTGCAAGAGAGATCTGGTGGTGGGTATATGGTCTTTGGAAGGGGTAAATATTTTGTAAAATGACAGTTACGAATCAGTCTTCAGGAGTTGGAGCTGCACGAAGAAAATTGTTAGGACGGATGTGGTCATAAATGGTATGAATGAATACTTAATTCTGGCTTTGGGGGTGGGAGCCTGACTATACACTGGGACGAATAGGGAGGACGATAAAGGTCCACGGTGTTGAAAATGGGAGGGGAGGCAATGGGGCAGGTGGGTTGGTTTTTGCAGCCAGAAGTGTGATGATCATTGTAGAATCAAGGTAGGATTCGAGTTGGGGTTAGGATTTTGAGGTTTCTACAGTATGACGATCTTGGAGTTTCTACATTATGACAACGGCGGTAAAACAGGGCTCCCTCTTTAAACAGGCGGTCTCTCGTGCGGGCCACGGACATTGCAGACATAGAGAACTGTATGGATTCCGATGTCGGGATGGGAATTGAGTTCTCATTCCATCACCTCGTCTGTGACCTCATTGTCGACCTTTGTAATCACAACAGTGAGAAGAAATGGCTCTGAGCACTATGGGACTTAACAGCTATGGTCATCAGTCCCCTAGAACTTAGAACTACTTAAACCTAACTAACCTAAGGACATCACACAACACCCAGTCATCACGAGGCAGAGAAAATCCCTGACCCCGCCGGGAATCTAACCAGGGAACCCGGGCGTGGGAAGCGAGAACGCTACCGCACGACCACGAGCTGCGGACAGTGAGAAGAAGGTTGAGAGGGATTGTGATTCCTTGGCCTGGGGAGTAGTGGTGGTGAGAGGAGCTAGGTGGGCATTGGGACCGAGGATAACGCGTAGGAGGTTTTGTAGGAGGTGTGTGTGGAAGTTCCGATTGCAGGATTTGATCAAAACCGAATATTTCCTGGAGATGATTTGATGGATTGCTGAGTTGTGGATGTATTTTTTGTTTTAGAGGGTTAAGGGTATGGTACTCAGACAAAGGTGTGTGGCTCAGGACACGGTAAAGGAGAGGTAGGCGTTGCATCTAGATATTCACTAGTACCTGGTTTGGTTTGGGCTGTTTTGGTGGGTGATGTCAGGAGTGGCGTCTCTGTGTCACTTAAGTGGCCTTTAAGTTACAGTAGGATTGAGGAAGGATGTGGCTGTGGGAAAGGAGGTGGCGGGATTTGTCGAGGAGGTTACCTGAAGGTAGGTACCTCAGGAAGACGTTTTGATGGAGTGGGATATGGTGCAGCTATAGTTGTTATGGGTATTTACTCTGTTAGCGGCCCTGAGAACATTGCTATAGAAGGAAATGTTGGTAGGGTATGATTTACAGCGGTCAGAGAAGTATTTGGAGAGGAGATCAGAAAAGGAGGTTGGAACATACAGGGTGGTAGGCGAAGGGAACTGTAACATGCTGGAACAGTGGGAGCAGAAGAAACGGCTATGTAGATAAAATTTGTAATAGGGAATGCCACTGCACAGTGAGAGGTCTGTGGAGGTAGAAAGATGACCTAGCGGTTGGTGACAAGACACAAACGCGATGAGATGAAAAGGCTGGCAGTGAGAAGATGAGGAAGTCAAGACATAGACCAGCAGACGGCTACACACAGCTATGCCCAGTAACTGTATGTGTGAGGTTAATGGCTGCGTCATACTAGCTACAGCGAGAAGATATAAACATGTTTCTATGAAATAAGAGGTTCCACAATCCCTTGGAAAAAAGCAGCCTGAAAGTACTGAAGATAAATGAGAGACAAAGTCAGTGAGATGAACTTACAAAAAGTAGAAGAGTTAATGGTATGAATCAAATGCGATTTCTGCATGACAAACGTGCAGAGTAGTCTTTCCGTACATGCAGCATGTAGATGGCGTAAGTGCCACCTACTTTGGTGAGGCGCGAAATGCTAGTCATTTACGTATCCAAGTATCCCAATTTAACGTTTGTAGCATGCTGTCTCCACTGTGATGCAATTTAGTAGCCAGCGATGGTAGCAAGCAAGTTAGATACAGTTTAGTCACTTACGTATGTTTATGCTGTAGACTCACTACTGGCGCCTCACTGATGATGGCACATCGTTGCTCACCAGTAGTCTTTACCCTGCAGCTGTTCACATCCTATCTGAGTACATTACTTGCCCTGGTGTTCACATCCTATCTGAGTGCATTACTTGCTCTGGTGTGAAGTGAAAACAGCGTTCTCTGCATAGTCTTATGACAATAATAGTGGTTCGTTTGCGCCATGAATGTGCTTGTTGGCAAGAACGGCGAAGTGTTATGGGTCATCCTTTGAATACAGAATGTCCATACTGCAGATATTTCCATCAGTCCTAACAACAGCTCGAAAGTCATGCAGTACAGTTTTTCAAGCAGTTGCGCAAGTTACTACCAATTTTCCAGGTCATTTAAAATATTATTGAACCACGGATAGATAAAAATATGAAGATTCCAAGGGTGAAATTAGAAGGTATCACTTATGAGCTCCAAAATGCCACCAACAGCCAAGCTAGCACAATGATCACAATGAACATGCGTAGGAAGTTAAAAAGAATTGCATACAATGGTCGAACAGCTCTTCATAACCCACATATATCTGCAATCAATGCTAAATGAAGCTTGAGGTGGTGTAAAGAGTGACGACAGTGGACAGGGAATGACTGGGAACGAATTATTTGAAGTGATGAATCACGCTATACCCTGCGGAAATCTGATGAAAGTGTTTGGATTTGGCAAATGTGCGGAAAACATTACCTGCCATTATGTGTAGTTGTAACACAGAAGTATAAAGAAAGAGGTGTTACTATAGGCGGGTGTTGTCCCCTTGCTGAGCGTAGGAAAACGCTAAATGCGGAAGGATATGAACACATTTTAAAGATTTGTGTACTGCTTACAGTAGAGAAACAATTCAGGGACGATGATTGTTTCTATAAGCATAACACTGCACCCTGTCAAAAAGCAGCATTTGTGAAACAATAGCTTAAGTGCAATAATATTCCTGAAAGGGACTACCCAGAGTCTCACACTGAGCACTATGGAACACATTTGGGACGAGTTAGAACGTCGACTTCGCTCCAGATCTCAGCATCCAGCATCACTATTTTCTTTGGTTTCGGCTTTTGAGGAGGATCGGCCTGCCATTCCCCCTGCAGGCATTCAGACATCACACTGAAAATGTCACTAGGAGACTTCAATCCTGCATACAGACGAAGGATGGACACATTCAATTTTAATCTCGACTAATAGCTGTCTAGACATTTTTGGTCAGGTAGTATACTATACCGATACCTTCAAAGTTCAGCAAGCCGAGGACTTCCAAGTACGTCTTCGGGCATTGATTGTTGAGCAGTGTTAACTGTCGTTGGCAAAAGGAGTTTGAAGAGAAAGTCCTCGCCGTCATAAAATATAATGTGTAGGGTGCAGTTTTTAAACATTTGAACAGTGCAGGCAGATGAATTTATGATCTATGAAATTACCCTTCAAGTAGTCCGTAAGTATCGATCATCGTCGGATGTACTCTCTGCTCACTGTGCATGCGTTACGGATTACATCGAGCAATCAAGATGACAAACAGAACTGACACACATTGTAAGTGACGTATTGCAAGTCCTACAGATACGTTTGGGGTCAGGTCACACAGCTTCCGATGGTTGGAAGCCTTATCTATAGTCTGGGATAAAAATGGTACCCAGACGTCTGCAGTGGCCATTGACAAAGACAGAAAATTTATCCAGTAGTAGCCAGTAGGAATGAAATGGGATTTCTGGATAAAAATCGACCTGGAATGCAGTCATGGAGGTCATGCACATCATGTGAACACTCAGACGCATCGTGGTGCCAAAGCCATCTAAGACGTTTACTGACAATATTTCTCCTAATCACATACTAAATAATACCAAAAATCTAGTCAACATATGTGATGTGAAACAGACAATATAGCTAAAAGACAAAAGAACTGACCAAACGCCATTTTAAAATGAAAAAAATGAAGGAAGAAAGAAGGTATATTGATGATGTCTTTATTGTAGTGTATCATTAAACCTGCTTAGTCGATGAATGATTAGAGTTGCTGGCATCTGTACATGTGCACTGATGCAGTTTCCAAGCAAGCTGAGATAAATCCACATGCGGAGTAATTCCAGTCACCATGTCAACTAACCATGAGAGCCCCACCCAATAGCATCTGCAGTTACACTGGAAAATGGGTACACTGGAGAAAGATTACACTGTAAATCGGTTATGCTGGAAAGTAGTAACACAGGAAAATGCTGTAACTTGGGGACACTTGTTACAGTTTTGCTAGAACAATGGAGGGTAGATTGTTACATTTTTGCTGTGGTATAAGGTAACTTGTTACAGTTTTGCTGTAACTTGTAAGGCAACCAGAGTAGCTAACAAATCCAGTAACTGACACTCACTGAGCATACACACTGTCAGCTATTTGCGTTACAACAGAGTTTTGAGGTTCAGTAACCGACACACACTGTTATATTATGGCACACTATCAAGTTATGGCAAATACACTGTCAGCTTCTTGTTTTAGAATACTACAGAGTGCCCACAAAGTTCCTTTACAACTTCAAAATCTTATTACAACGGCAGTTTTTGACTAACAATATTTATTTTATTGTAATCAGTGTTTATAAAAGTTTTTTGACAAAAAAATGGTTCAAAAGGCTCTGAGCACTATGGGACTCAACTGCTGAGGTCATTAGTCCCCTAGAACTTAGAACTAGTTAAATCTAACTAACCTAAGGACATCACAAACATCCATGCCCGAGGCAGGATTCGAACCTGCGACCGTAGCGGTCTTGCGGTTCCAGACTGCAGCGCCTTTAACCACGCGGCCACATCGGCAGGTTGTTTTTTGACAGTGTTTAATAGAACTCTATATGGGCGCCTTTAGTTGCACGAAGCACATCAAGACGGTAATCGATTGCCATGTTCGCCTCAATGGAGGCAATGGCATTACGAATCCTTTGCTTCGGTCAGCAATGTCCCGTATCTGTGTTTGATACACGATATCTTTTACACCCCCCGCCCCATAATAAAAGTCCAAGGGAGTGATATCTGGCGAACACGGTGGCCAAGGAATTGGTCCATCCCTTCCAGTCCGTCTGCCTGGAAATATTTCATTGGGGAACCGACGGACATGCAGTCCCCAATGTGGTAGTGCACCATCTTGCTGGAGAATGATAGTTGGTTGTAAGTCAATCAAATGTGGTGCTACATATTCGGTCAGATGGTCGAGGCAAACATTTGCAGTAATAGTTGATTCTTTGAAGAAAAATGAACCAATTATTCGGTTGCACGTGATTCCACACCACACATTCACTTTTTGAGTATCTCGGTGAAGCTCCCTAGTCCCATGGGGGTGTTCAGATCCCTAGATCTCACATTTTATCTGTTCAATGTCCCAGAAACATGAAAAGTTGCCTCGTCACTGAAACAAACTCGCTTGAGGAATGCTTCATCAGCCGGCCGGTGTGGCCGAGCTGTTCTAGGCGCTTCAGTCGGGAACCGCGCTGCTGCTACGGTCGCAGGTTCGAATCCTGCCTCGGGCATGGATGTGTGTGATGTCCTTAGGTTAGTTAGGTTTAAGTAGTTCTAAGTATATGGGACTGATGACCTCAAATGTTAAGTTCTGTAGTGCTTAGAGCCATTTGAAACAATGCTTCATCCTCCGAAAGGCGTTCCAGCATGTTGGGTGCAAACTCTGTCCGTTTTGGCTTATCATTTGGCCCAAGTGTCTGTAACAGTTGTACTTTGTAAGCGTACAACCGTAAGTTCTTGTGGAGGACGTTATGCACAGTTGAACATGGCAGTTGCAACTGTCTGGCAGCAGTGCGGATGGACTTCGAAGGTGAACGAATGCAGATGTTTAAAACGCTTTCGATGTTTTCCTCGGATGTTTTTGGTCGCCCGCTCCTCCCTTTATCCAACACTGTCCCTGTCTCCATAAATTTTTTGTGCCATGCACGGATTGAAGGGCGCGATGGTGGATCTCTTCCATACTTCGTTCTGTAGTTTCGTTGAGTCTGAACATCCGATTTTGTCTCAATAAACCAGGACACACATTGTGCCTTCTCTTGAGGAGTTGCCATTTTATAGAGGTTTAGTTCCTTCCATCAACAGAGTATCTGAAACACAAAATTTTATTATATATAAAAACTTTAGTAAACACTGACTACAATAAAAGACATTTTTTAAAATATTTCAAAAACTGCCGTTGTAATAAAATTTTGAATTTGTTAAGGGACTTTATGGACACCCTGTATTTCAGTTCTGAACGCCTATTTGTTTGTGGCAACTATCGCTGATTTCACTGCATATCACTATTATTTCCACTGTGCAACAACATAAGTTTGCGTTATTAGTAGAAGATCAGAAACTTTTCATAGAACAAGATAGAATTAATACCGTAGCACGGAGTTTATACACTGAAGAGCGAAAGAAACTGGTACACCTGCCTAATGTCGTGTAGAGCCCACGTGAGTACGCAGAAGCGCCACAACACGACGTGGCATGGACTCGAATAATGTCTGAAGTGGTGCTGGAGGGAATCGACACCATAAATACTGCAGGGCTGTCCATAAATCCGTAAGAGTACGAGGGGGTGGAGATCTCTTCTCAACAGCACGTTGCAAGTATCCCAGATATGCTCAATAGTGTTGACTTCTGAGTTGTTGCGTGGCCAGCGGACGTGTTTAAACTGTAGCGATTATGGACGCATGGGTGTCGCATTGTCCTGCTGGAATTGTCCGAACCTCGGAATACACAATGGACATGAATGGATGAGGTGATCAGACAGGGCGCTTAAGTACGTGTCACCTATCAGAGACGTAGCTAGGCGTATCAGGGGTTCCATGTCATTCCAACTGCACACGCCCCACAGTATTACAGAGCCTCCACCAGTGTGAACAGTCCCCTGCTGACATTCAGGGTCCATATCCTCATACCCGTACACGTCCATTCACTCAATACAATTTGAAACGAGACTCGTTCGACCAAGCAGCATGTTTCCATTCATCAACAGTCCAATTTCGGTGTCGACGGGCCCAGGAGAGGCGTGAAACTGTGTGTCGTGCAGTCATCATGAGTACACGACTGGGCCTTCGGTAACGAAAGCCCATATCGAAGATGTTTCGTTGAATGACTCGCACGCTGATACTTGTTGATGTCCCAGCACTGAAATCTGCAGCAATTTGCGTAAGGGTTGCACGGTTCAACGATCCTCTTCATTCGTCGTTGGTCCCGTTCTTGCAGGATCTTTTTCCGGCCACAGCGATGTCGGAGATTTGATGTTTTACCAGAGTCCTGATATTCACGGTACACTCGTGAAATGGTCGCACGGGAAAATCCCCACTTCATCGCTACCTCGGAGATGCTGCGTCCTGTCGCTCGTGCGCCGAATATAACACCACGTCCAACCTCAATTAAATCTTGATAACCTACCATTGTAGGAGCAGTGACGGATCTGACAACTGCGCCAGACACTTGTTGTCTTATATAGGCGTTGCTAAGGAATTGAGGTGACCTTGAAAGCATGGCAAGCGTCGTTTCTTACATATATACATATGTGTATTACTACTGTTCAGAACGCTATTTCATCATAGTGGCATATAGTGTCACTGTGCAACAGCAGAAAATGACAACGTTTTGAGCCAGAAGATGGAGTTAATACTCTAATATGGGGCCACTATTATGTTGATTAACCCTGAAACTTGGTAGATGAAAGCATAAGAACCCTCGTTTCTTACCTAAGCGAATGTGTATTAATACTGCTCACCATGGTATTTTGCTGAAGTCTTACTTAGGGAAAGGAAGTGCTTAGGTAGAAAATGATGAATTTATTCCACTGAGCCATATCTTTGTGAAGCTGCCAATTGAACAATGACTGGGAAGGATGATGACGCTGAGTACAGTGATGATACTGGGGAAACATGTTTCAACTGCTCCGTCCTTCCAGATTTTTTTTTTTCATTTTATTGATAGGACAATAGCTATTTACATTTGTATGTTCACGTGTAAAATATGAGAAGGGGGGGACATTTCAGTCTGAGGCTATTTTATTAGTAGTTCATAGAATGAGTGGTCATTACGTGACGTTTTTATAAGTTTTTAGTAATGTTGCATCTTAGCAAGCACCAATTTACCAATTTTTTTTTGGGGGGGGGGGAGGGGGAAGAAGATATTGAACAGTGTTCTACAATGTTCTACCTAAGAAAAATATAACTAATGTTATTAACAGGCTAATATTACTTTTTATTTGGATTTAAACTAGACCTACTAAAGCTTCTGTACAAAACGAACTTTTGAGGTAGGCTGCAATGTTTACCATCCATAACTATTGTGACAAGGTTCTGTAAAACGTTTACAGACTATTTCCCATAATCAACCACTAAATCATACAAAAAATGTAACAAAAATAAACTACCAAAAAACATTCAACATTGACAAAAGACAAATGGACTTACCACACACCATTTTAGGATGGTAGGAAGAGGGTATTTTGATGATATATTTATTGTTGCAATATGGAAGGAGAACTTCCGAATACAAAATGTATAAACACAGCCGAAGATAATGTTGGTGAAATAGCCAGCCGCGGTGGCCGTGCGGTTCTAGGCGCTTCAGTCCGGAACCGCGCAACCGCTACGGACGCAGGTTCGAATCCTGCCTCGGGCATGGACGTATGTGATGTCCTTAGGTTATTTAGGTTTAAGTAGTTCTATGTTCTAGGGGACTGATGACCTCAGTCCCATAGTGCTCAGAGTCATTTAAACCATTTTTCTCAGCACAGCCTCCCCTGCCATACCCTTACAAGCTTTTCAGACTGTTCCTGGCCACCCTGTAGGTAAAGTAAAGCAGCAGATTTCCCCGATTCACAATTTACATGAGAACCAGTCTGAATCCTGGAGGCAATTGAACATTTGTCGAATTACGCCAAAAAGCAGTTTATTATATGTGCGCTGTGCAGCCGGCCAGGGGGCCCGAGCGGTTCTAAGCGCTACAGTCTGGAACCGCGCGACCGCTACGGTCGCAGGTTCGAATCCTGCCTCGGGCATGGATGTATGTGATGTCCTTACGTTAGTTAGGTTTAAGTAGTTCTAAGTTCTAGGGGACTGATGACATCAGACGTTAAGTTCCATAGTGCTCAGAACCATTTTGCGCTGTGCATCAACGTTTTTAAATAGGTTAAATCATTACGGTTGTTTTTACATATGCAACTATTTTCCTTAAACAATTTATGCTGCAATAATAGTGTCAGCATTAGATAATTCATTTAATTTCCTGAACATTTATAAATAAGGGCAAATGTTCACATTTTGTCATCACTTATGGTTTTAATTCTTAAGCTAAGAGCATAATTTCAGTTTTATAGCTTTTTATTTCCTGTACTTTCAGTATTGTGAGAAGCCTTCGAAAATAAATGCTAGATTGCCTTGAAACCTTGTACATCTAAAGCTGTATTCCGCAAGCCATCATACAGCGTGGAGCGGAGAGTGTCTCTGATAGGACGATCATTCCTCCCTTCCCTGTTCCATTCACGAATGGTGCGTAGAAAGAACGACTGTAGTTACGCCACAATATGACATATAATTTCTCTGATTATCTAATAGTGACCGTTTTGCGAGACGTATGTTGGAAGACGTAATATGTTGTTTAAGTCTTGTTGGAACGTGCCCTCTCGGAATTTTAACAGTACGTCTGTCTCCTATGTACAACACCCTTCTTGCAGCGTATGTTACTGAAGTTCGATGAGCGTTTGTCATTCTTACTAAACGAACCCGAGCCAAATCTCTGTTAGATCTGCTCAGACCCTATTAATCGTACCTAAGAAGGGGTGCATACTAATGTCAACGCTCTAGGATCGATCGAATGAATACTTTGTAAGTCCCATCTTTTTTTAATTAATTATATTTCCTTAGGATTCTGCTAATGAATCTGAGAGTGGTCTCCACTTTTCCTACAAGTATGTGGTCAGAGGTGGCTCCGAAGGTTACTTCTAGCTATTTTACAGATGTTTCCATATATTTATCGCCAATAGCGTGAGAAACAGAAATCCATCATTTCGCCCTACGTATGCGAAATATATTACGTTTATCATACTACCACTAAACATCGGTCCTCGCATGTCTTCTTACAATTCACTTCCTATACAGAACATCATCTTCCGCGAACAACATCACGGGACTTTTAATTTTTCATGTCGTGTTATGTGTTTCTGCTGTTCCAACGGTTTTTCCATTTTCACTGTACTGATGATGAAGGTTAGGCTTTTATTTTTTTCTTTATTAAACATTAACTCGAGGAGGGAAAGTCGATATTCCTCCAAGGATCCCTGTCTAATGTCGTCTGGGTTCTTGGTATATATTGTTCATTATTCAGATCTATCAAATTGGCTTACTAACGTTGCTAGGACTCTAAAACGCTAGTGTGATTGCTGTGCTAGGCGGTAAAAGTGTAGCAACACTGGTGTTATAGCCCATAAAAGTCTAAAGCAGTTGCGAATGTTTGTGACCATGGTTCTGATTTGTGTTTCTAGTGTCCCAATAACCAGAGCTTGAAGTATTTCGGCTGTAGATTCAAGGGAGGTCCTCGAATAATCCATCGAAGTGCCATGTTTTTGGTCCCGGCGGACGTTAGAGTCCTCCCTCGGGCATGGGTGTGTGTGTTTGTCCTTAGGATACTTTAGGTTAAGTAGTGTGTAAGCTTCGGGACTGATGACCTTAGCAGTTAAGTCCCATAAGATTTCACACACATTTGAACATTTTTTTGCCATGTTTTGGTCCAGTTATAAATGGCTCGGCTGGGTTTTCTCTGGAGCTTCCGTCGTTACCCGTTAGAATTTATATGCATTGTATACATCAATCGTCCCGGAACAAACCCTTGGACTACTCCCAAAGTTTTCTTTACAACCATCGATTTTGTAACGTTAAGAACGATGTGTTGTGTTGCATATCCTAGAAAATCCTGGATCCAGCCGTATAGCTGGCTCGATGTTCAAGTGGCTCTCTGGCTCTGAGAACTATGGGACTTAACATCTATGGTCATCAGTCCGATGTTCAAGTACCTAACTTGATATACAGGGTAAGAAAAGTGAAACTGACTGACAAAATATTTAAAAGACTGACGCGGAAATGAACCTTGTTAACGATCATGAGAGCAACCTATCATGGAAAATGCTTGAAACCATGATATCGATGCACCAATCTATTGCTGTCACATGTCTGCACATGTACATTTCCCGCATGCTCTGTGCCGAATACTTCGCAGTATCATGAAAGGAAGAGACGTGTTTAGTGAAAACTGACTGCAACACAAAGGACTGCTCACGCTAAAAGTGCTCGTGTTCATTGTCGAGTGTTATGCGAAGCACGATTCGTGAAAAACCTGTGTGAAAATATTTTCGCGCCGGCCTCTGTGACCGAGCGGTTATAGGCACTTCAGTCCGGAACCGAGCTGCTGCTACGGTCGCAGGTTCGAATCCTGCCTCGGACATGGATGTGTGTGGTGTCCTTAGTTAGGTTTAAGTAGTTCTAATTCTAGGGGACTGTTGCCCACAGAAGGTAAGTCCCATAGCGCTCAGAGCCATTTGAACCATTTGAATATTTTCGCTGGACTTTAAGACTGAAAGTGATTTGCCAAAACCTACAGTAAAGACTGCTATGCAAAACTTAGTGGCAAAATGCTCCTAATCGGCCTCTACAGCAAAGGAAAATAGTAACTATCCGAAAAGGGTTCGAACAATAGCAAAAATTGCTCGATTGAAGGAAAACCTGGAACAAAGTCCGCCGACACCTCAATGCCTTTTATCTGTGCAAGTGAAAATTAAGAGATCGTCGTCTCGAAACAGTGTAAAAAAGTACCTGCATCTATACCGTTACAAATTTACTGTTGTGCATGAGCTAGAGTGTCCAGACGAACTCATGAATGTTGAGAGCCGCCGGTGGTTTCTGAGTGAAGTGGTATCAGGGCTTTCGCATCCTCAGTTTTGCATTTCTTTAGATGTAACGTGGTTCAGCATAACAGAACGTGTGTCAAGATGCATCAGAAAAATCCCCATAAGTACCCTGGAGAGCTGTAGCATAATCTCTAGACTGATGGTTGTTGTGCAATGTTTGGTGTCATCACCGTAGCATCATTTTTCATCAAATTGTTACTGCGAACCGGTATGTCGAGAAACTGTTTAATCCAAATATGGATCAGCTCACAGATGATGAACTACTGTATGGATATTTTCAGCTAGACGGTGCAACAGCACACACTACCTTGTCATGAGTGCATGGATGTGTAGTTCGGAGCACAAAAAAGAGGCAGTACAACCTACTGGCAACCTCGATCGCCTTATCTCACTCCCTGTAATTTTTACCTGTAGGTTAAATTGAATGGTCAGGAGTACTTAAATAATCTACACCCCTAGAAAAGTCGCAGCAGAAAAATGGAAACACTTTTGCTACTATCTCTCGGACAGGGCTCCTACGTGTGTCTCACAGTTCGATACATCGAGCACAGCGCTGCTTCGAAGTCAACGGCAGCCATTTCCTACCTCTTCTGTGATGTTCATTAACAAGGTCAGCTCCATGTCAGTCTTACTGTAAATATTTCCGGGCCAGTTTTAGTTTTCTCACCATGTAGCTGCGATTCCTCTGTTGAGAGATACTGTATAAATAGATTTTCTATTCCATGATTACTTCCATCAACAACAGCCTCTTCAGAGTAGTCAGTATTTAATAGCAAATTTAATTTTCAGACTGTTGCTTTGTGGAAAGTTGTACGAAAGTGTCAAGCAGTCAAGCGAATTTCGTGTGAGAGGCAGGGGGAATAGGTAGTGCTGGTAGCTTTGCTTGAAGAATCATCCCATTTGTTCATTACTAGCAGCTGAAAGATGAGTTTTGTTGATAAGAGTGGAGCTGTGTTGTTCTCCTGCACCATGGCGTGTCTCAGCGACGACTCGTGCGTGCGTATGTTAGGATAAGCGTATCAGGATAGCGTAGCGTGCTCCGGGCTCCCGTCATTTGTGGCGTGCACGCTGCGTGGACTATGGAGTGTAGAGTACACTCGCGAGCTCACGGTCAAGCGTTGCGCTGCTGGCTTTTGATCACGGAGCTGGCTGCAGGCTAAAGATGTACCCACATCATGCCGCTTGACAAAGCCAGTTGGCAAAGTCAGCACATGGCATCGCTACAAATGACATTCAATCGCCAAGCCGTAGAGGAGCTGTTTCTCGCAACTGCTGCTGCAGCAGGCGCGGACCGTAGAGGGAGGGGCGCGTGGGATCACGACGCTACAACCTTATACTAAAAGCGATTACATTTTTACATATGTGAGTTTCCAGGTTCCTCAGTTAATTTTTGGAAAATAAATTAGTGTGGAAACTATCTCAAGAATGGTAAGGAATTCTACAGAATCCCAAGCTATCTTAAACACAGAATGTTTCATTTCAGTGAGGCATCTGAAATTTAGCCCTCATACATAAGCTTGTGACCTGACAGGCAGCAGAGAACATTCCAGCCACGAAAAGGCGTCCATTCATAGGCGAACCCTACCTGCTGGCAACAACAAATCCGACACGTTTCATAAGTCTACAGGTAGAGCAGAAAAACCACAGGAAGTTGATTAAAACAAGATAGAAATGGAGAAACTCTTCACAAAGGGAAAAAACCAGAAAGCCTGAATTCCCCGAACGGAAACACCTAACGAAATGACGCAGTGATTAGTACAATGGTCTGGAATTCGGGAGGATGACGGTTCGAATCCTTATTCGACTATGCAGATTTAGGTTCACGGTGATTTCCCTAAATCGCTCCAGGCAAATGCTGGTATATTTCCTTTGAGCCGATTTCCTTCGCCTTCCTTTCGTGAACTGAGCTTGTGCTCCATCCCTAATGATCACGATGTCCACAGGGCATTACACTACTCTAATTTTCCTTTTCCTGAACGTGGATTGAAATGACCGACAGAAATGGTATTTTTAACTGTGGAAACACTGCCAATATGGGCACTACAAACAATATACAGATGTTATTACTTTTGTCGTGATAATCTGAAAAAGCCACAAAAGGTCAAATAGCACGGTGGAAACAGATTAATAATTGAAAAGGTTATTGCATAAATATATCACAAACTGACACAACAACTTACAGAAAATACATACGGCACCAGATATTAACAGGACATACAACAGAGAAATGTGGGGTCATGTAACTTACAATTAGACACACGCCAAGACGACACTGGCTAGTTAAGGCGACCTGTGCCGTGTAAGTTAACAAACTAGGCACTAGGTGGCGACAGCTAGGTGGGGTAAGACGTACAGATTCCCTTAGTAGGTAAATATAACAGAAAATAGGAAGGAATAACTGCGTAGAGCGTTATTACGAAATAAATTTTATTGTTTTTAAAAAATCAGAGACAAAAGATTATTATTAACATAACAAGTAGTCTATAACCAAATGGGATGACGTAGGACGAAGGGCAGGGGGAGGGAAAGAGTAACAGAAGGAACCTGGAAGGGAGAGGGAAGGGTAACCAACAATAGGAAGCAGAGATTAATTTATTATTGGTAGAAAGGCAACAGTCGCATAGAAACAAAAGTAGAAATGGGACAACGTGAGGCCTTACATACAAAAAGTGATTATATTAAAGAAATAACCACTTCATCTAACGAAACACATTTCGCCTAAAATAGGGTTGGAGATAGGAGGACTGCCCAAGCTGTGGACAGCCTGGAAGGGGAGGGGGCAGTCATCAAAATCCAGTGAGGCATTATTAAAAATAAAGTAACCTAATGAACTTTCTTATGTCTTAGAGGCTTGCATAACATTAACAGCCGGCCGGTGTGGCTGTGCGGTTAAAGGCGCTTCAGTCTGGAACCGCGTGACCGCTACGGTCGCAGGTTCGAATCCTGCCTCGGGCATGGCTGTGTGTGATGTCCTTAGGTTAGTTAGGTTTAATTAGTTCTAAGTTCTAGGCGACTGATGACCTCAGAAGTTGAGTCGCATAGTGCTCAGAGCCATTTGAACCATAACATTAACAGGCTTACAACATATTTAAATATGGACGCTTATGAAATCAAATTGGCAAGCATGTCAGAGTTAAATACAAGTTAAATACATGTGATATCTCCATACACAGGTGAATCTGTGGGTAAAAAGCTCCTCCTAAGTCCATGGATCGATTTCAACCAAACTTGGTACACATATTACCTAATATCTGGAAAGAAATGCTTTGGGGGTAAGGGCTACCAAACTCGTTTTAGCGTGGGGGTAATGGGCAGAGAACTGTGGTAGAGGAGGAGATAGACGGAGAAGGGGAAGGAGGTGATGGACACAGATGTGTGGGGGGGGGGGGTGTGTGGAGTAAGAGAGGGATAGAGGGAGTGGTAGGAGGTGATGGAGAGCGATAGGGGGAGTAGGATACGGATAGAGATAGAGGCGAGAAGGGTTTGGACAGAGAAAGGTTCAAATGGTTCAAATGGCTCTGAGCACTATGGGACTTAACTACTCAGGTCATCAGTCCCCTAGAACTTAGAACTACTTAAACCTAACTAACCTAAGGACATCACACACATCCATGCCCGAGGCAGGATTCGAACCTGCGACCGTAGCGGTCACATGGTTCCAAACTGAAGCGCTTAGAACCGCACGGCCACACCGGCCGGCGACAGAGAAAGGGAAGAGAAGGATATGGATTAAGAGAGGGAGGAGAGGGACATGGGCAGCAAGAGAGGGAGGAGGAGATGGACAAAGAGATTGGAGGGGTCGATGGACAGAGAGAAGGGCCAGGAGAAGGGCGGAGACAGGGGAGGCAGAGATGGACAGAGAGATGAGGGGCCGGCCGTTGTGGCCGAGCGGTTCTAGGTGCTTCAGTCCGGAACCTCGCCACTGCTACTGTCGCAGGTTCGATTCCTGCCTCGGGCATGGATGTGTGTGATGTCCTTAGGTTAGTTAGGTTTAAGTAGTTCTAAGTTATAGGGGACTGATGACCTCAGATGTTAAGTCCCATAGTGCTCAGAGCCATTTGAACCATTTTTTAGAGATGGGGGAGGAGGAGTTGGAAGGTGAGAGGAAGAGATGGACAGAGAGAAGGGGGTTGGACAAGTAAGGGGAAGAGATGGACAGAGAGAGGAAGGAGATGGACAGAGAGAGGGGCAAGAGCAGAGGAACAGACATGGTGGGTTGAGGAGGTGGAGAGTGAGCGGGGGGAGGAGGAGATGTACAGGAGAAGGGAGAGATGGTGATGCACATAGAGAGAGGGAAGGAGGAGGTGAACTAATAGAAACTTTGATTAAATACACAGCCAGATCACAGCTAGTTGTATATACAATCATCATTCAAAAAACCTAACTGTAACTGTTATAGAAATTATTTACATGTGTAGCATTTTGTTAGTCACATGGTGTGTTCATTCTCATTATTTTAAGCTCATTGGTGTAGCTATTTAGTTTTAATTAGCATAGTAAGTCTTCAAAAATTAGTTTGTGCATCAAAAATTATTATATTTATCATATCAAAGTATACACATATAAAAAAAATTTTAGTGTTCATCGATAACAATGACTAAAATCATTTTAGTCACTGATATAAGTTTTCCACTCTTTAGATCATGTCTCATATTACAAAATAATTCACATAGCTTTACATAAAATTTCTTGAATCAGTTTTTTCCAATAAGAGAAAGTAATTATTTCTGTACTGTTTGGTGCACTTCCTCCACAGCTTCACTGTTTATGTCTCTCCAACGTCTTTTCCACATCCACATTTGTCACCTTCCTATCTCCTTCAATAGGTAATGATTTCCTTTGCGTTCCACACAAATCCATAAATTTCATATCATCTGTAACTCAAATAAAAGTTTCAGTACCTCTGAATTCATCTTTAACATACATAATAAATTTCCTTGAAATTAATTATCTATATCGCTGTTTACAGTACAGCGAAATTTCTTTGTCATTACATACATTGGAATGTAGAAAATATCTTGGATTTGTATTTTTTTTGATTTGCATTGTAACATGAAGTCTGTTCATGGACAACATTGATCAAAATTATTTACGAATACGTTTCTTACTACATAGTCACAAACATATGTCAAGTCTTTTAATCATTCACACATATTCTTAGGCAGCACAAACATTAATTATTTATGCTCAGATAACGCTTGGAGCCAATAATGTTTTGCACTCCCAGTATTTTACCTGTCAAAGGGTATATCAGACAGAAATCATTAAAGTGAGAAACGTTCTCGACCTTGAAAGGTCCAATATCAATTGATTTAAAGTTCGAAATTTCGTTCACATATTTTCCGACTACCTCTCCTTATGGAGACAATATTCTCAGAAGTATCATTACCTGTGGCGTTTTTCAACCTTTTTTCTTTTATATCTTCCGCATCTCTCAACTGATGCAGAATGTGCGTTCCTAACACGCTATCGTCTCTGCCTTTATTTGGAGTTTTTTTTCAGCCTCTCTTTTCTCACTTATTCTGTTTGAGACAAGATGTGTTCTACTCCTTTTGTACGAGTATTTAACACAGCAGTAGTTTCATCTTCCTCATCATTCACATCTGAACATATGATGTCCACATTGACTTAGTATATATTGTAATCTTATGATTCACCCAGTAATTTCAAAAGACTGTCGAAAGTTGCATATTCTTGCCCCATGTAACAGTTTTCGTCTATTTCAACAATACCACAAACTTCATTATATTCGTGGGTGGCGTTAATGAAATTTTGATTTGTCTGTACCTCATGCAAATCATCATCCTCTTCTCTACAGTCACTAGCTTCATCTACACCGGGCGGCACCTGTCTAAGAATGTTCGCTACTTCACTTTCACACATTTCATAATTATTAATAGGATCCATATTCTGACCGGTCTTCCCGTTAAACCTTACAGTCCTCTCTTTTTTCAATTTTTCTACCCCGTTATATAGCTGAACAAGTTGCATTAGCCATTCCCTATATCGTAGAGCT
This sequence comes from Schistocerca piceifrons, assembly GCF_021461385.2. Classification (NCBI taxonomy): domain Eukaryota; kingdom Metazoa; phylum Arthropoda; class Insecta; order Orthoptera; family Acrididae; genus Schistocerca; species Schistocerca piceifrons. Next base: position 669,191,670 of record NC_060149.1, read on the forward strand.
TCGTCTTCATTGACTGAGACAGTGTCCTTTGTTACTACCACATACTCTAAAATCATCAGTGCGTCTGCACTACTAGTGCACGCTTGAGTCGTTGTTGCCTCAGAAACGCCTACACTTTCATTCGACGTCACATTCAATTCGTTTTGTATACGAGGTTCGTTTTCCTTGCACTGGTTTCCATGTACATTACTTTCTATGTGAAACTGCTCGCATTTTATTTTCTCCACAAGTTTAGTATTCATTTTACTGTCAACTGAATTGTCCAATCTACTCTCCAAAGCATCAAATTTCCTCTTTAATTCACTACCATATTTACTGCTGAATGATTCGCTAAAAGAATGTAATTTACTGCTAAATGATGTGACACACGAACCTAATTGGTTGTCCAGCTCTTTGTTGAATGATTCGGTCAACCAATCTACTATACTGCTACTTTCTTTCTCCACGTTATTACTACTTTTTTATCTCATAGAATTTATTTCGTTTTTTTATTCACTAATTACGATTTGTTAAAAAAGTCGTCACAAAAACCTACTTTACTATCAGGATGACAGTCCATCGAGTCTAATTCACTGTTCAGTTCACCGGTCATTGACTCAGTGACATAATCTACTTAGTCTGCTCTCTGAGAATTTGGCAATAGACTCTGCTATTACATTACTCACTTTTCGAAACATTTGCTTAATCGTGTCGGCGTCGCATATCTAATTCGATAACGGTGTTTCGCTTAGATCTCGTGTGCATAATCTTCTACTGCCATTTTAGAAATTTTGTGATTTGAATATGTGATTCCTTGTTTTATCGTCACGTAATTTACGTATCCCATGGCTGCTGTAATATTTTCCTCGTAGCTGCGAGCTGACTCATCCTCAGAAATTTTGTCGTTAAACACGTGCCATTTAATGACCACTCGGGCCCTATTGTTGCGTGCATGGTTCCTTTCCTGTACTGTTCAAAGATTAAAGCCAACCTTGCTAACCCCAAATATTTGAATTTTGCTTTAATTAAACTGCTAGGCTCAGAACACCAGTATATAATATATCACGCACTGTCAACCAGCGGGCGCCACGTATAACCCAACCGCATTCTTTGGTATATTAGTGACATATGTAAAATAGTGTTCCATGTTTCACAGAAAAAGCATCGATTCTCAAAAGAATGCAAGCAAGATTATCATTAATCGTCACTGGACAGTTACGTACATTGTACAACAATGATTGGAAACAAAGTCTGTATTCAAGTTAATTAGTTTAGTACTGTTAGTACAAAGTTTAATTAATCATGTACCACAGATTAATTCAGTTATTAATCATTGTATAATGAATTATTGTAGACCGTTCATTTCTGAGGAAAAGCTCTGAAATTATGGTTGAAAATAATGTTATGTAACAATTAACTGAGATATGCATAGTCAGCAACATTAAGTGAAAATGTCAGGTATACCTTACCCGACATAGTATTACGTTCTGTCACGGGAAAGACACGTATATAACATGAGAGAAAGATAATAACTACTGTAATAAAACACGCTAGAATCGATGAAAATAACGACTGATTAGCCACTAGCAACACATAACGCTGGTTAGTATGAGCAATGTCATTCGCAATGATGTTTATTGTCGTCAGATTTTGTGAAGAAATGCTTGAGAGTGTTCGGTATTCCTTACTAGATTTTGCAATCGTTACGCTCACAGTGATTTCACAAACATCAGGAATCACTGCAAGCAACACCGAAATTACGAAAGCCAAGATTGCATAATACATATATATGATACACATGAAACATAATCACATTTCTTTAAATAAAACATTTCATTACACTTTGGCAGTAATTTCAAGTTAATATCCAATGAATTTCTTTTCCAAGTCATTATAGAATGCAGTTATTGTTTGTCTCAGTTATATAATAATTAAACTTTGGCTAACAGCACTAAGTTAATTAACTTGAATACAACTTTTTTTGCAACCGTTGTTGTACAATTTACGTCACTGTTCGATGGCTATCAATGATAATGTTGCATAGTTTCTTTTGGTTATACTTTATTCTTCGGAATCTATGCCTTTTTTGTGTAGTATAGAACATTAGGTTAGAAATGTCATTAACATACCAAAGAGTGCGAAGTGGGTTGTACGTGGCGCCCTTTGGTCTACAGAATATCATCTATCATATAATGTTGTTCTGAGCGTTGTAGTTGAATTGAAATAAAACTCAAGTTAATATTAGTCGAAGTTAGGGCTCGTGGTACTATCTTTGAAACAGAACATGAAAGCAACGCTAGCTGAAGTTAGGGCACGTGGTATTATCTTTGAAACAGAACATGAAAGCAACGCTGCCCGCAACAATAGAGGCCGAGCAGTCCCTAAAGTGGTAACTGTCAAGCGAGAAAAATTTAAGAACAAATACCAGCAACAGGTTATTCCTCCAGTAGCGAGTAGTATGTGTTAATTTTGTGCCACAGAGTACCCTTGCTGCATTATCCCATTTGGCAACTCATCTTGCTTAAACCATGTACTTTGATCCAGATACGATCGCTCATTAAACATTTAAAATACCTTGGTACACTTTGGATACGACACCGACAATGCACTCTCCATTATGTACGATAGTACAGACATTTTGCGTCCATGCTCAACCACTGTTCACTTGCAACTCTGTTCTCTGCCTGTCTACGCGCAGTGGCGGCTCAACGATGTTAGTGCTACACTCTTTGGATTCTACATAACGGAAAGTCTCTGACTTTTCTAGCTTTTTTACTACAGTATTTCTCAATATTTCTTTTGAATAGTTTGTAACAAATATATAGTACAGTTCTTCAATTAATAATCGTTGTCAAGAAAATATTAAGATACGTATTTTTGTGCACACAAAATTGAATATTAAGTTTGTAAAAATACATGAAGTGTTAATTCAGGAACTGTGTTTTAATGTGCAGGTGTTACAGACTCACCAGTCTCAAGTGCTAAATGGCACAGGTATCTTATCGGACTTCTTTCCAAGTTCCTGATGACTATCATTCTAAACTGTTCATAGAAGGAGCTTTCAAAAATGTTTTCGGTAATGAAAATCTGTACGGTGAAGCTAGTAATAATGTTCTGTGGGTTGTTGTGTTTGCTGCCGCGACCAGATTTCCAAGAAAAATACCTATAAAGGGATATGGAAAGTACCAGAAATGAATTAAGCAAACCAATTACAGGGTGATAATTACTGAACTGCATGAAAAAAACCTGAATTAGTTACGAACTACGGCGTGCACACACTTTATTCAACATGTAAACGTCACTAAAGATATTCGCATTTAGTTTATGACATGGTTGATATGCCTGGTATCATTGGCGGTGATGTGCAGATGAATAGGGAAATTCTGCATGACCCGCTGAAGTGTCGGAACATCGATGCTATCGATGACCTCCTGAATGCCTGCTTTCAGCTAAGCAATGGTTTTGTGGTTATTGTTGTACACCTTGTCTTTAATATAGCCCACAAAAAGGAGTCACATGTGTTCAGATACGGGATATATGCAGCCAATCGAGGACCATGCCAGTGGCCTCTGGGTACCTCTGAGCCAGAGTGCGGTCCTGAAGTGCTCCTCCACATCAGACACTCTCCTGTTTCAATGGGGTCGAGTTCCGTCTTGCATGAACCACATCTTGTCGAAATCAGGGTCGCTTTGGATAATGGGGATGAAATCATCTTCCAATACCTTCACGTACCGTTCTGTAGTCACCGTGCCATCAAGAAACATCGCACCGATTATTCGTGAGTGGACATTCGATAACAGCGGAAGAAATATTGGGCGAATGAAGGAAACTGGCACATTGATAAATGTGGACAGGCAATGAAACAGAAAAAGGAATTAATAGTGAAACGCTTACTACTAAATACGAGAGCTACTAGACAATATAAAATGAAAATCGAATAGACGGGCAAGAATGTGTAGAAGAGAAGAAACGGCAAGCCACGCTGTAGAAGGTAAAAAAAATGTAAGAGCATTACTATAGGAATGAAAGCAGAAAATTAAGGACTTTAGTATTATAGACCTAAAATAATAGTGTATAAGAATAAAGAGGGAAGTTTGCCGGCAGATAAACAAGATTTTCAAGGTAGAGGAAGGAAATAGTTCAATCGAATTTTGGAAGGGAAACTCACTACAAGTGAGCAGCTACCCTATTATAGTGGAGCTGCAAAGATAGAAGAGCTCACCTTAGCTGGAATAGAGAAGGTAGAGAATTGTCTAAAAAGTTACAAAACACCTGCAAATGATAAAGTAACTACAAAAACACTGAAAAAGGAAAATTGCTCTCCATAAATGAATCAATAAACTTATTATGTTGATGCGGAATCGGGAAAGAATATCTGAAGATTGGAGTTCAGCAGTGATTCAGCTAATACATAAGAACGAGGACTGGACTTACTGATCTAATTACCGAGGATTTACCCTGCCCAATGCAAACTATAAAATATATGAGATATTTTTGCTGATGAAAATGGATGAAAAGGCGTGCGGCTGTAATTTTGAGCTTCGTAACCTCTATGTCCACTTCAGGTATGCCTTTGATAATCTTAACGTGACAGAAACGCTAAATTATACAATATTGCTGGGAATATCATGTAAGTATATCTCACTCAATGAAAGAACCCCGACTGGGCTCAAGGATGTTGTGCAAAGGATGTGGAATTAAGTACAGGGCTATTACAAATGATTGAAGCGATTTCATAAATTCACTGTAGCTCCATTCATTGACATATGGTCACGCCACACTACACATACGTAGAAAAACTCATAAAGTTTTGTTCGGCTGAAGCCGCACTTCAGGTTTCTGCCGCCAGAGCGCTCGAGAGCGCAGTCGGACAAAATGGCGACAGGAGCCGAGAAAGCATATGTCGTGCTTGAAATGCACTCACATCAGTTAGTCATAACAGTGCAATGACACTTCAGGACGAAGTTGAACAAAGATCCACCAACTGCTAACTCCATTCGGCGATGGTATGCGCAGTTTAAAGCTTCTGGATACCTCTGTAAGGGGAAATCAACGGGTCGGCCTGCAATGAGCGAAGAAACGTGCGGGCAAGTTTCACGCGTAGCCCGCGGACGTCGACGAATAAAGCAAGCAGGGAGCTAAACGTACCACAGCCGACGGTCTGGAAAATCTTACGGAAAAGGCTAAAGCAGAAGCCTTACCATTTACAATTGCTACAAGCCCTGACACCCGATGACAAAGTCAAACGCTTTGAATTTTCGGCGCGGTTGCAGCAGCTCGTGGAAGAGGATGCGTTCAGTGCGTTCAGTGCGAAACTTGTTTTCAGTGATGAAGCAACATTTTTTCTTAATGGTGAAGTGAACAGACACAATGTGCGAATCTGGGCGGTAGAGAATCCTCACGCATTCGTGCAGCAAATTCGCAGTTCACCAAAAGTTCACGTGTTTTGTGCAATCTCACGGTTTAAAATTTATGGCCCCTTTTTCTTCTGCGAAAAAAACGTTACAGGACACGTGTATCTGGACATGCTGGAAAATTGGCTCATGCCACAACTGGAGACCGACAGCGCCGACTTCATCTTTCAACAGGATGGTGCTCCACCACACTTCCATCATGATGTTCGGCATTTCTTAAACAGGAGATTGGAAAACCGATGGATCGGTCGTGGTGGAGATCGTGATCAGCAATTCATGTCATGGCCTCCACGCTCTCCCGACTTAACCCCATGCGATTTCTTTCTGTGGGGTTATGTGAAAGATTCAGTGTTTAAACCTCCTCTACCAAGAAACGTGCCAGAACTGCGAGCTCGCATCAACGATGCTTTCGAACTCATTGAATGGGACATGCTGCACCGAGTGTGGGAGGAACTTGATTATCGGCTTGATGTCTGCCGAATCACTAAAGGGGCACATATCGAACATTTGTGAATGCCTAAAAACACTTTTTGAGTTTTTGTATGTGTGTGCAAAGCATTGTGAAAATATCTCAAATAATAAAGTTATTGTAGAGCTGTGAAATCGCTTCAATCATTTGTAGTAACCCTGTATAATGTTAGCCAACAGCAACGGGTCAAGTCACATGGATGCCATTTCTAGGATGCTTTCAAACTTTATTTTGAAAGTGGGTATTCTGAAATTCTAAATATCTGGTTTTACAGGCACAGAGTCTAATCTTAAGGGAATCTCTCCATCACAACCGCCTCAGATTTTGAGGTATGATGTCTCTGTGAATAGTCTGTCCAAAACTGAACACAGATCAAGCATGAAAATAGAAATAAGGTACACTGAACTGTGAAAAACAAAAGGAAAAGAGAAACAGTCAACGGTAGAAGCAAAAGAACTGTAACATAGAGCACACGAGATCAGTAAGGGTATCCTCGTGCAGTGGTCACAATGTCGGACTGCCACATGTGCGTACCGTGTTCAAACCCTTATCCTGCCTTTTATTTTAGTATAGGTTTTGACAACATTATGAACTGTGCGTCCGGTCACTGAAATGTTTATTCGCTTTCTGTAGTCTTGACAGTTACCGCACTATACATTGGTTATAGAGTATAAGTCATGTGGTAAGAATATATTAGCAGTGCAAGCAAACGTGATGAATAGTGAGGGCGAACAAAATACCACATAGACGTCTCACAGAAATGAAAGCAACAAATAGTCGGGTGTGAACTATGTAAATACAAAGGAATTCAAGAGTCAAAACTTCTAAAACGGAACGCAACTTCAGAACCGTTAAAGACATATGCTTTGACGGAGCACAGAGAAACTGTGCTCTTGTGAAACTGTTACATTCATTTGTTGCAGCTTATGTGACAAACTATTATGTTTTCATCATTTCCTTAAGAGTGATCACATTCATACTCATACGGACATCTAAATCGGACATGGCGGCATATCTCACTCACTTACCAGGCGTACAAATTAGGTGTATCGATAAGAGATTCGTACTATATGACACACGTACCGTCACGAATGTCGTGTTTACATACCAGACGTGTTTTCCTGTGGAGGATTCGGTTAACTTGTCACCTTGACATCCAGCGTTTGCGGTTATCATTCGAAAGCCACTTCCGTTCGGCTGCTCAAAATGGTTCAAATGGCTCTAAGCACTATTGGACTTAACATCTGAGGTCATCAGTCCCCTAGACTTAGAACAACTTAAACCTAACTAACCTAAGGACATTACACACATCCATGCCCGAGGTAGAATTCGAACCTGCGACCGTAGCAGCAGTGCGTTTCCAGACTGAAGCGCCTAGAACCACTCTGCCATAGCGGCCGGCCTTTCGGCTGCTAATAGAGTAACTGTGCAGAATCAACTGTCATTATAGGTCCCTTCCTTACATCTCGCTGTTGAAAACGGGCGTTACACCACTACGCAGACTCAAATTGAATACAGTGAACAGCGACAAAGAAAATCAGCACAAAGTAGGTTCGTACCCGGGTCGACCGTTTGGCAATCTAACAGTTTGCTCACTTAGCCAAGACGACGTTGGTTCTTAAGGCTGATCCATATTGCATTTCTTTTTCTTCGGCTGTTCACTGTTTCTATTTTGCTTTTTTTTCACAGTTTAGTACACCAGTTTTCTGTTTTCATACTTGACGTGTATTCAGTTTTTGACCGGCTATCGAATGAGCCATCTTACCACTAAATCTGAGGGGGGTGCAATGATTTTCCACGAAGATGGTTTCTACTAGTTTTTCAATTCATCTTTAAAGAATTCGTGTTAGTATTTTGTAGCCATGACTTATTAAACTGACAACTCGGTAATACTTACTCTTTTCAGAACCTGCCTTCTTTGAAACTGATATCATTACATCTTCTTGAAGTCTGAAGGTATTTTGCCTGTCTCGTACATCTTGCACACCAGGTGGAATAGTTTTGTCATGCCTGGCTCTCCAAAGGCTATCATAGTTCCGATGGAACGTCGTCTGCTCCAGGGAACTTGTTTCGATGTACGTGTTTCAGTGCTCTGTCAAATTTATCTCACAGTGTCATATCTTCCATCTCTCTATTATATTGTCTTCAGGTTCATCGCCCTTGTATAGACCCTCTATATACTCTTTCCATCTTTCAGCTTTCCCTTTTTTGCTTAGTACTGCTTTCCCGTTGGAGCTCTTGATATTCATACAGCTGATTCTCTTTTCTCCAAAGGATTATTTAGTTTTCCTGTGGGCGGTATCTTTCTTTCTCCTTGTGAAACATGCTTCCAAATCGTTAAATTGGTCCTCTAGCCATTCCTGCTTAGCCATTTCGCACTGCCTGTCAATCTAATTTTTCGATGCTTATACTTCGTTTCGCCTGTTTCATTTGTTGCATTTTCATATTTTTTGATTCATCTGTTAAATTCATTATCTTCCGTGATATCTAAGGATTTCTGCTAGGCCTTATCTTTGTACCTATTTCATCCTATGCTGTCTTCACTATTTCACCTCTAAAAGCTACCCATTCTTCTTCTACTGTATTCCTCTCCCCTATTCTAGTCAGTCGTTGTCTAAAGCTTCCTCCAAAACTCTCAACGCTCTGTTTTTGTTTCAGCTTATCCAAGAACTATCTCTTTGATGTCATACACTTTTGTAATTTCTTCACTTTTAATCTGCAGTTCATAACCAATTAACTGAGGTAAGAGTTCACATCTGCCCCTGCGAATGTCTTACAATTTAGAATCTACATCCGAAACCTGTCTTACCATTATATAATCAATATGAAACCTTCCGGTGTGTCCAGGTCGCTTACACGTGTAGAGCCTTCTTTCATGATTCTTAAATCATGTGTTAACGACTATTCAAATATACCCTATGCAAAATTCTACCACGCTTCTTCTTTCATTCTTTTCCCTTAGTCCATACACGTCTACTACTTTTTCTTCTCTTCCTTTTTTCCACTATCGAATTTTAGTCTCCCATCACAACTGAACTTTTGTCTACCTTAACTACCTGAATAATTTCTTTCATCTCACCGTACATTTCTTAAATCTCCTCATCACCTGCGGGTCGAGCTAGATGGCATGTAAATTCGTACTACTATGGTGGATGTGACCTTCATGTCTATCTTGGCTATGATAATGTGTTCACTATGCTGTTCATAGTAGCTTACCCGCATTCTTATTTTCTTATTCATTATTAGACTCACTCCTGCATTACCGCTATTTGACTTTGTATTTATAGCCCTGTACTCACCTGACCAAAAGTCCTGCTCCTGTAGCCACCGACCTTCACTAAATCCCGCTATACAGGTATCTAACTTCAACCTATCCATCTCCCTTTTTAAATTTTCTGTTCTGCATGGGGGACTATTTTGCCTCGACAGTATTTTACCCAAGAGGATGTCATCATCAGTTAACGGTTAACCGTACAGTAGAGCAGCATGCCCTTAGGAAAATTTACAGCTGTAGTTTCCTCTTGCTTTCAGCCGTTCGCACAATCTGTACTGGCGTAAAGTCAAGCGCCGGCACCACGATCAGGAACATTAGAGCAGAGAAAGCTGTGAAGAAGACATCAGCCAATAGTACGCTGACCGACCCGCCTCTAGGACGACAACGAGACAGCAGCGCCGCGCCGCCTGGCCGCGGCCCAGATCACCGACTTCGACAGCGGCATCAAGAACAGGCACGTGATAGCAGCGACTGAGGAACTGTATTGTAATGTATTGTGTTGTTGTGTATTAACCGGGGGCGCCGGCCGGAGTGGCCGAGCGGTACTAGGCGCTACAGTCTGCAACCGCACGACTGCTACGGTCTCAGGTTCGAATCCTGCCTCGGGACTGGATGTGTGTGATGTCCTTAGGTTAGTTAGGTTTAAGTAGTTCTAAGTTCTAGGGAACTGATGACCACACATGTTATGTCCCATAATGCTCAGAGCCATTTGAACCATCTTAAATAGTTCTAACTTCTAGGGAACTGATGCCCACACATGTTAAGTCCCATAGTGCTTAGAGCCATTTGAACCATTAACCGGGGGCCAAGAAACGAAGGAGAGGCTCCGTCCCCGCCGCAGCCGCAGTGGTCCACAACCCCACGACGACTACCGCAGTCCACTTCACCCCTTTGCCGCCTCACACCGAACCACTCTTCCAGGGTTATTGTGCGGTTCGGGGCCCCCGGTGGACCCCCCCACCCCCCCTCCCGCTCCCAGGGAATGTCTCACACGAGACGAGTGTGCATGGTAGAGTAATGGTGGTGTACATGTACGTGGAGAACTTGTTTGCGCAGCAATTGCCGACATAGTGTAATTGAAGCGGATTAAAGGGAACCAGCCCGCACTCGCCGAGGCAGATAGAAAGTCCGCCGGGCGGATTCGTGCCGGGGACCAGGCACTCATTCCCAATCCGGAGAGCCGTGCGTTAGATCGCACGGCTAACCGGACGGGCTTAGGAACTGTATTACTTCTCTTGTATTATGAACTGTATATACTGAAGAGACTGCTTATGTTGCATGTCGCCCTTTGCTTGCAACACATCATTGTAAATTTCTCAAAGTTAAGTATTGTCATTTATTTTCCGTAAGTAAAATTCATTAATACGATTTGCTTGAATTGTTGTCTAACGATCCGGGAAAGCACGTTTCCTAGGCACCCCACATTTGACGAGTAGGCAGGACACAACACCATCAGTGCAGCAAGGTCATTTTAGTTGATGTTACACGGCCATATCAGTCAATCATCCAGACTTGATCTTGGGGTACTGTAAAGTCCGCTGGCCCTCTTCAGGAAGGACACGTTTATCTGGCCTCTCAATGGATACCTCTACGTGTGGTCGCACCAACGTGCGACTTTACGTGCCTTAGATAATTGGGCTATACACGGCTCTGTTGAAAACGAACGGTTCGCTGAAGCTGTAAGGTCTAGCCACACGTGTCTGCTTTCAAGCTCAGCATTTAATTCGCTGCAAATAATAACCTGTAGTTGTGATCAGCAATAAAATAGTCTGTGCATTGCCTGGAACTACGATTTAATAAAATACGTAGAAATAATAATTAATTGATGAATGAGTAATTAATAAAAAATGTTCTGTTATAACGTCTGAAACTGATGTAGACACCACTAGCGAATTCTGATGAACAATGTTTATTCAAGAAATTAATCTAAATAGAAAAAAGGAATGTGATGAAACGATTACCACTTAAAATACAAATAGAAATACAACCTTATTAAAATGAAATGAAGTTGTGTTAAGTATCTCACAAGTATGGTAACAGAATCACCAAGCTAAACAATCATCCAAGACACGCGAAAACTTAGTCCATTTCATGATCGTAAGACACAGAATACTCGTCAAAATAATTCAGAGTTCAGAATGACGATTTACACATCAAAACAACAGAGAAAAAGAGTAGAACTCATACTGTGTCTAGTCTTAGTTCCTTAATAAAAGCTGAAAAGTTAAAAGTTCTACACTGGAGCAAATTCAGATCTCTCGATAGTTAAAGTTCCTTCAAAAGCTGAATTTTTCTAGCCGCCGTTCACCACTCAGAATCCATCACCCACACGAACAAATGCCACACCTCACTTCAGGCAGGTCTGCTTTCTTCCAGAACTAACGTAAAAGTGTCCTGAACCGCTCCCCTCAGTGCATCACTCAAAAAGTATCTCTCTCCATTTGACTCCAGTAGTGTTCCGCCTCTGCCTTGGCTGAAGGCCATCCCCACCAAAATTATGTCGTCCGTATGTTTTACGGACATGATTTGACTCAACTTGATAGTTTCTGCACTAAACTAATAGATTATAACAGTATTTAAATATGAGGAATGCTCTATACATTGTCACCCTCAGATCGTTTACAACCGAGCGGGGTAGTTCAGTGATTAGCACACTGGATTCGCATTTGGAAGGACGACGGTTCAAACCCGCGTCCGGTCAGCCAGGTTTAGGTATTTCGTTATTTCCCTAAGTCGCTGAAAGCAATTGCTGGGATGGTTCCTTCAGAAGAGCACGGCTACTTTCCTTCTCCATTCTTCCCTGATCCGAGCTTCTGCTGCATCTCTAATGACCTCGTTGTCGACAGGACGTTAAACACTACTCCCGTTCTCCTCCTTACACCATTAACAATAAATATAAGCATTCTTGCGTATGTGTGCTCACGTTAAACGACAGCAAGATGTTGTTCAATATTGTTTAAATAATTACTTATGTCTGCTTCTTAAAAATGTTCAAATGTGTGTGAAATCTTATGGGACTTAACTGCTACGGTCATCAGTCCCTACGCTTACACACTACTTAACCTAAATTATCTTAAGAACAAACACGCATGCCCAAGGGAGGACTCGAACCTCCGCCGCGATCAGCCTCATAGTCCGCGACTGCAGCGCCCTAGACCGCTCGGCTAATCCCTAGCGGCTCTGCTTCTTAGAAGCATCACTGGCACTCTTTTTAATGGTGGTATCAGTTAACACATGCGACTGACCACTTTTAAATTACTATGATTTCTAATATCGGCTGTTATCATATCTAAATAAAGTTAGTGCCAAAAACAGTAACATTTTCCGTAAATAACTACACAAACATGATAGAATATGAAGCATTCATGCTGAATTCATATCTTGTGTTATTGTGGAGGATACAATGTTCTCAAAAACATTTGCATAATGAAAAAGATATAAACACGTAATAAATCAATAAACAGATGACATACATATGAGTACCTTTCATGGATAATAGCTACAGTGCAATATTATCATCCGAGACATTGTTTGCTGAAACTGCACGAAGCATTTAAAAATTGTTAATTCTGAAGTTCATTGCAAAATATTCAGTCGCCGTAAAATATTGCCTCTGTAGTTTTTAAGATGTTAAAAATATTATCGTTTGACTGGATGCGCTTCATTTTTATGAGATAGCACATGTATTCAAATTTGCTTTATTATGAGAACCGCACCGCCGTACTACGCAAGATCCTAGTGGAGGTTATTTGCCATTGCCTTCCTCCGAGCGTAATGGGGATGAATGATGATGATGAAAACGACACAACACCCAGTAATCTCGAGGCAGGGAAAATCCCTAACCCTGCCCGGAATCGAATCCGGGACCCCGTGCGTGGGAAGCGAGAACGCTACCGCAACATCACGAGCTTTTAAGCAGCCATATTTCAGACTGCCTCATTCGTCGCTTTCCTGGTGCATATCCTGCATTCCGGCCAAACAAGGAACTGCTGTCCAAGTTCATTGCTGTGGGGTTTACGCATTTCCTGCTACTCGCTGACCGCCTTTGTACGTGGGCTGCCCGTCATCAGCCCCTCGGCTGGGCAGGACACGCCGCACCCCGGGTCCGCTGGCTAGCGACCAGCCGTACTAATTTACCTTACATCCTACCAGTTACAGGCGGCCGACTAACTCTCCTACATACGTGTGACGCACACGGTACGTCTTTCTGTATGGCTGAGGCACGCACCCCGCCAACAGTAAGGTCCATAGTTTAAAAAAAATGGTTCAAATGGGTCTGAGCACTTCAAATGGTTCAAATGGCTCTGAGCACTATGGGACTCAACATCTTAGGTCATAAGTCCCTAGAACTTAGAACTATTTAAACCTAACTAACCTAAGGACATCACACACACCCATGCCCGAGGCAGGATTCGAACCTGCGACCGTAGCAATCCCGCGGTTCCGGACTGCAGCGCCAGAACCGCACGGCCACCGGGTCTGAGCACTATGGGACTTAACATCGGAGGTCATCAGTCTCCTAGAACTTAGAACTACTTAAACCTAACTAACCTAAGGACATGACATAGATCCATGCCCGAGGCAGGATTCGAACCTGCGACCGTAGCGCTCGCGCGGTTCCAGACTGAAGCGCCTAGAACCGCTCGGCCACTACGGCCGGCGTCCATGGTTCATGGAGATCTAATAATATAACGAATTCCATGGCAACTTAAATAGAATCGTCCGCCTGAAGTCTTAATAGATGATTCCGCTCGTTTAAGAAGTTACTGGCTTCCCTGTTTGACAGATTTAACTGCGAACACATAAAGTCATGATCAAAGCAGTTGTAATCTACGGATGAGAAACAAGGACATTAATGAGTAATGATGAGCAGCAGCTCTCAGAATATTTTAAGGCTGGAGCAGCACAAGATCCGTGGAGCAGTTCACGATAATAATTCTCTATGAATATCTAGACCAAATGCTGGTGCTGGACCGTCTTACAAAATGAGGTGGCATTGTAAATTAATGAACAGTAGCAGAACAGTCTGGGGTTGGGTTGTTTGGGGGAGGAGATCAGACAGCGAGGTCATCGGTCGCATCGGATTAGGGAAGGACGGGAAGGAAGTCGGCCGTGCCCTTTCAAAGAAACCATCCCGGTATTTGCCTGGAGCTATTTAGGGAAATCACGGAAAACCTAAATCAGGATGGTCGGACGTGGGATTGAACCGTCGTCCTCCCGAATGCGAGTCCAGTGTGCTAGCCACTGCGCCACCTCGCTCGGTAGAACAGCCTGGCCTGGTCTTGTTCTTAGTATGGATGCTGGAAGAACGACGAAAAAGGTTTATCAGTGGAGAACAACTTGAAGAAGCAGAAAGAAATGCCACGGAGGTGGTAGATAGATGATGCAAAAAATGGTTCAAATGGCTCTGAGCACTATGGGACTTAACATCTGAGGTCATTAGTCCCCTAGAACGTAGAACTACTTGAACCTAACTAACCTAAGGACAGCACACACATCCATGCCCGAGGCAAGATTCGAACCTGCGACTGTAGTGGTCGCGTGGTTCCAGACTGAAGCGCCTAGAACCGCTCGGCCACACCGACCGGCCGTAGATGATGCAGATAGGATAAAAACTCTTAGGTTACAGGATGCCGAAGAAGCACGTTGGAGACGACAGAATGGGGGACACGTGGTGAAGAAGTTTAGACCCACACAGAGTTGTAATGCCATGTGGGGAAGGCTACTGCTTCACCTTTAATTATCTGAGTGGAAGACCATTGTTCGTTCTTACAGTAACAACTGTTATTCCTGCCCAATCTTTGTAAAGAAAAACTCTGCGAAGGTTTCTTTTTCGTTTCTAATCGTAGAATTTAAGCTGTTAATGGCAATCATGGGCAAGCATAGCATTTTTATTTTACCCATAACTTTTTCATTTATCACACTTTATTTCCCACATCAGAAGACGACCTTTCGTTTATCTTGAAATTTGTTGCTGATTTCTCCGATATTCAGGATATGGAAAGATTAACTTTGAGTGAAGTGCTGCGGAAGACATCTAACGGCGAGTGCAAGTAGGCTGAAAGAGAGAGAGGGTAGCACGGGTGTCCTAAAAATAAAGAGCTATGTAGTTTGTTGACTATGTGGGTGAGCGTTTGAGTACAAAGGCATGGTGTCTAAGCTTCTGTCAGTTTTCTCTTCTTCAACTAATAGTACTGATTTCTTAATGTGAAAAATGCCAAGTTGTTCGGGGTTCCGGTTTCAATTTATCTCCCCTTTATCTAGTTGGGTAAGTCAGTTTAAAGGCTGGTGGAAAGTAAGGGCATACTATTCTAATAGGCACATACCAAATAAAGAAATGAGGTGACGAAACAAGCCTTAGGGTTGAGGACAGCTTTACTTTTAAGCCCTGTACAGACGAGGACACATCTTGCGCCATTAATGGTGCAATGAGATGGTAAAACCTCGTGTTCCAAGACCTGGCATGCCATCTGGTAGCTGAGTTTGTACACACAGTGACTGCAGACGGCGCAACATTATTTTAGAAAATGGCTGATGACAAACTGAGAGTGGCAGCTGCTGGTTATGCAGTCATTACTGCCGTAATGTCTCCGTGACGTCGACGAAGAAATTTACGCTGGCATAATAGAAGATGGTGGAGTAGACCTTGGATTTTAAGACTTGACGACGTCGGTCGGGAATTACACAGTTTATTACACGATGAACTGAGGTTGGAGGACAGGGAATCATACAAAAATTTTCTGAGAATGGGCGAGACGGAATTCTTGACATTGCATTGCCAACAATAACGAAGCAAAACACAGTTATGCGTGAATGTATATCAGCTTTAAACACGTGCGTAGGTACTTTTATACAAGCCTAATATTACTAGGCCGCTGTACATACAATGCATACTTGTAAGCTGTAACTGAGGGGCTTGTTCACGAAGACAGCTAGGTCAGTAGCAGATGCTATGCTGAACTGAAACTATGATGTAACATCCAATAATATACAATGTGGTAGATACACCGACAAGCTAAATCATTATGACCAACTGCTTAATAACTTCTTGCTCCATGTTTGGAACGCACTATGTCACGAATTCTGTGTATCATGAATTCGAAAGTTCGTTGGTAGGCTTGTGGAGGTACGTAGCACCAGACGTCCGATCAGAAGTCACGTAATTTCTTTTAACAGCTACCCACTGATTTGTTTATGTGGTAATGGCGCCCGACAGCGACCCAAATGGGTTCCATTTGTAGCGTACGGACAATATTCAGTTAAAAAGTACGCTAGAGCGCAGGAGATCTGCAACAAGAGTCAGCCGCAGGCAGCCAAGAGTGTTATGCGCCGCGAAGCAAAACACAGCCGACAGGCTTTGCGAAGGAGAGCCAGCTGGGCGCGGTATAGCAAAGGCCGACGCTGCAGTGTGCTAGCGGAAGGATGGAAGCCTTTGCTCACTTGCCTCCATGCAAGGGCTTAGAGTACGTGCCGTAAGCCCTAAACGAACATAATCTGGAGCCTATAAGTATTCAGCCATTCATCTACTAAAATATTCTCGTCTCAGTATTACAGCCTACACCATGAGCCTGTGACACCTGGAACGACGTCCCTGAATGAAGTACCCACAAAAATCATACATTATAAACCCATTAGTGAACGAAGTGAATAGTGTGAGGGTATTAGTAATCAAAATGAGGAACAAATGTTAGGTAATGGTTCAAATGACTCTGAGCACTATGGGACGTAACTTCTGAGGTCATCAGTCCCCTAAAACTTAGAACTACTTAAACCTAACTAACCTAAGGACATCACACACATCCATGCCCGAGGCAGGATTCGAACCTGCGGCGGTAGCAGTCGCGCGGTTCCAGACAGCAGCACCTAGAACCGCTCGGCCACCCCGGCTGGCAGTGTTAGGTGAAACCGACCATAATCCTATTAATATAAGGACTGTTGAGTACCAAGCACAAAACTTAAGGGAAATCATTGTTTTTGACTGGATAACTAATGACATGCTTTGGTCAGATGATTATAGTGATTGTGCACCCAACATTCACAAGCACGAAGGAACATAACTAATGGAATGGTAATGGGTTTTTGTGACACTTTCTTAGGAGAAACATTTTGTGGCATGGATTCCGAGGAGAGACGAATAAATTTTGTCTTGTTTGATGACATTAGAGGCACCTTGTTTGAAAAGAAGGTAGATATCAGAACATCTTAATCTGTCCTGCAGTGTACGCTTCTGTTGGAAAAGTTTATTATTGAGCGGTATTTGAATCGGGTAGCTTGGAGACGGTTATTAGTGAGACAGTTTTCAGTAAATGTCAAGGGTCAGCTGTTTCTCAAACATTTCCATTGCAGTTAACCATAATTAAATGTGTTATTATTGGTAAAACTGTAAAGGTCAGAAACCAAACAAGTTTGGATTTTGTTTTCCTAGGTCATCAGTTCTCTGCCAACTTCTTAATTCTGCCCGTCTTACTATACAAATGATAGTTGTTGATTTCTTAACGGTGTATAAGGTTGTTCTAAACTTTAACGACGTTAAGACGAAAGCTGAAGTCGATGGCAAGTTAGTCTGTTTGAAATCGAGGCCTGGATTTCTTAGGAGGAAGAAGACATAAACTGTTTCAAGTTTTTATGTTCGTCAAAATCACTACCTTCCACTGAAGTTGTTAGTCATAAATCAAGTACAAAATTTTCTGTATAAATTTGAAGTCAAGGAGCATCAGAAGTTTTCTGTTTCGCCTAATGCTATCCCACTGGTACACAATAAAGAGAAAAAAAAGTATAGGTAGAGGCTCCATCCCTCTATGATGGGTACATCAGCTGGCGACTGATGCCTCCTCAAGCTGCGTGCTACTACTGCATCTTTTAATTCATGGTACACTTGACTTCTTCCACTGCTCTATTTAGGTAATAACTCTTCTATTATCCCTCTCTTCTATTATTCCAGTGTAAGTATAGTGAAGTAAGTTTTGAGATTGGTTGATTTTTCATTACAATAAATTATTTTCCTAACTGGTGATTAATGTAATTTTCTATGAACTGTTGGTAATTTGTGAAAGATGTGTCAGAAGTCTACTATATTGATGCCATTTTGAGATGTTTGAAAATAGTTATGTGACGCTAACCATTCTCAGCTATTGACTACTCGTAATACACAGATGTTAATTGACAATACCAGCTGAATATGTGTATTGTGAGAGACTGGGCACAGTGTAAAGAATGATAGAGAAAGGATATAGTATGACGTTTATGTAAAAAAGGCTGAGACGGAAAGGTAAGAAATGACGTGCATATGATGTAGCTGTAGTTGTGTGATGAAAGAAGGTGTTGATATTGTGCCATAGTGTAAATGGTACTTATGATCAGCAGCAATGAAGGAATAATGTGTATTCAATTATGATGTCCCTCTAGGTGAAGAGTTGTTTTTCAGATTAAGTATTTCAGGAAGGCAATGAGGACTAGTTGGTTGGTTGGTTGATTTGGGGAGGGTACCAATCAGCGAGGTCATCGGTCCCATCGGACTGGGGTAGGATGGGGAAGGAAGTCGGCCATGCCATTTCAAAGGAACCGTCCTAGCATTTGCCTGAAGTAATTTAGAGAAATCACGGAAAATCAAAATCAGGATGACGGGACGCGGGTTTGAACCTTCGTCCTCTCGAAAGCTTGGTCAAGTGAGGAGTAGAAGATGATGTTATTTCAGTAGTGATGATGCATGTAGATGTTCTTATGTATTATTATTTCAGGTAGCCAATGACGGGTAATGTAAGATTATTGTCTCAGTAATGATGATGTATATGGTTTAATATTAACTTTACAGGCACACTGTACAGTAGCGTAAACAAGAACCAAAAATATGTCTAACATGAACATCTTTTGCTCAGAACTGTGCCCTGTATGTAGGTCTTCACGAGGAATTTACTCAACAGATAATAGTGCTACTGTGTGGTTGACACCTGATCTTTAAATTTTCAGGAACTTGCAGCTTGGCAATGAAAATATAATTAACACATTACTCTTTTATCACCAGGAATTACAACAGTTTTATAGTCGTAACGATACCAACGAATTATACAAATGCTAAGATAATGTTACACCTAAGATTTTTGCTCCATTAGTGTAAGATGTTGACTGATGTATGACCGAGATTAATCATGCTCTAATAAGGTTTTCTATTCTAAGAGAATGCATACAGTAATTTGCTATTTTGGTGATCACCATACTTATTCCTGATGTTACTGTACATGTGACGTGTGGTAGTTGCCACTCTGACCAGATAGAAAAATGTCTGTAACTTAAGAAACTGAAGCCAAGTCTTCCCACTTATATGAGGTACTTTAAAATAGATATCTGTATTCAAGATTGACATTTGATACGAGATTGGTGATTACCTGTTTACTTGTTTAAGCAGTTGGTTCAAATGACTCCAGATCTTTACTGATAAGCCTCATATGTAATTTCTATGATATTCGTGTCATGAGGTAAACATTTCTACGGTATGTATATCAGGTTAGGATTTCTGAATAAGGCACATTTACAGGAAATTACCATGTTTTTTCAGGAAAATTCATTTTGGAACTAAAATGTATATAATTAATTCCTTTGTAAATCTGTCTTCATAATATTTTCTTAAACATTTTAACAAACCATTCTAACTGCTTTGTAAAGTTGTGTACCATGTGGCATGAAATTTGTGTATCTTTCTTACTTCTTTTGAACTAACACGAATTCTTACTTGTCCTTATAGGTTTTTTAAACATTTGTCTAAGTAACTGTAATGACTTTGCAACGCTTTGTACCATATTGTAGAATTGTATCTATTTATGTCATTGTATTTCACTAGATTAGATTACTGATTTATTGCAGCAAACACTTTGTTATGTCATGTCTTCTGTATCATGACAGATTCCCGGTCGGGTTGGGGATTTTCTCTGCCCAGGGACTGGGTGTTCGTGTTGCCCTCATCATTTCATCATCCTCTGCCCAGGGACTGGGTGTTCGTGTTGCCCTCATCATTTCATCATCATAATCGTCATTCGCGACAGTGGCGAGACTGGATTGTGAAAAAATAGGATTGCGTAAAAACCGTGACTTTGTATGGGCGCTGATGACCGCGCAATTGAACGCCCCAGAAATCCAACATCATCATCATCTGTATCATGACAAATATGTAAACCGGCTTATTACTGGAAGCCCTGTACACTCGTTTGCATGTATGTACTGTTACTTGTATTTTAACTTATCCGTCATATTTTACATACATTGTCACCCATCCCAAGTATTTATAACCACATATTTTGTGCCATGCTTTTATGATTGTTTCTTTTGGAGAATTTTTTGAGAGCCTCCTGCTATTGTATCAGAAGAAAAGACTGTGAAAAATTCTTGTTTAATACGGGAGAGGTGATGAAAGGGGAATGTCCTATTTGCCATGACGATTTTCAGAAGGTCTGGCCACAAATGTGAATGAAGCTACGAATCTGAGAAATGTACTCAACCTCTGTATTTGAGAGCAGAGATGTTGGTCAGAGAGGTTACATCATTTGAAGAGAGTAGCAGTAGCAGTTTGTGAAACTTCCTGGCAGATTAAAACTGTGTGCCCCACCGAGACTCGAACTCGGGACCTTCGCCTTTCGCGGGCAAGTGCTCTACCATCTGAGCTACCGAAGCACGACTCACGCCCGGTCCCCACAGCTTTACATCTGCCAGTATCTCGCCTCCTACCTTCCAAACTTTACAGAAGCTCTCCTGCGAACCTTGCAGAACTAGCACTCCTGAAAGAAAGGATACTGCGGAGACATGGCTTAGCCACAGCCTGGGGGATGTTTCCAGAATGAGATTTTCACTCTGCAGCGGAGTGTGCGCTGATATGAAACTTTGTTTGTGTTGGACAGTCTGACAATGTACTTGGTTTCCGTGTAGTGGAGGCAGCATTATTAAAAAGGGGTTTTGTAATAATGTCTTTTGGAGTAAAATATTGAGAAAATGAGATTATGTTAATGAAAGAATGACAAAAGGCAACTTTTAAGGTAACCCAGACTTTTATTTTTGTGACTGTGTAAGTTCTTGTTGTTAGAACATGTTCACAGAAAAAATTTTAAAATGCGATATATGGTTTTGTCTTAGAGTTGAAAGAACTGTCAAGGAAGGTAATTGCATACAGAAAAGTTATTAAGAAATATTTTGCTAACTTGTCTACGTGTGAGATCTTTATGAAATTTGTACTGTTGTCACGGTTTAGTGAAGCATTGCCAAACCAGGAGTCTTTGTGCTCGTTTATCAGTCGTTTCTTTCATGACTGTGTTTGTATACTCGCATTGCACAAAGCGAGTTCTGTACTGAGAAGTGTTTTATGAAAGGTGGTAAGATACTGTCTTGCACTGCACATCGCAAGTACTGTAAATAAAATTTCATTTTTCACAGTCACAACGTTAATACTAACAGCAACAAGTTGCAGAGCAAACGAGTGTTCCGTGCT
This sequence comes from Schistocerca piceifrons, assembly GCF_021461385.2. NCBI lineage: Eukaryota > Metazoa > Arthropoda > Insecta > Orthoptera > Acrididae > Schistocerca > Schistocerca piceifrons. The sequence continues at coordinate 669,213,275 of NC_060149.1, forward strand.
CACAGGTAGGCCAATAAATATAATTATCATCAAAATTCATGACCAATGTAAGACACAGTGATCGTCAGAGTGTTTCTGTGAAAATAATATCAGAGGCTTAATTGCAGTAAAATGTTTCCGTAAAGTGCTATATTGTGAATTTTCTAGCAGTTTTATCACAAAGGCAGATGGGTTAATTTTTATGTTCATTCATGTAATTAAAACGGTTTTGATACGGTGATTGTTTGCAAGACTAAAGATGAACAATATTGGGGGCCAATATTTTAATGTGAGCCATTTTGTTTTGCAATCAGATGGCATATGTGAATTTTCAGGCTTAAATTTTGACACTGCAGCTGATGGTGCGCTGATATGAAACTTCCTAGCAGAAGGAAACTGGATATCGGACCGAGACTCTAACTCGGGACCTTTGCCTTTGGCGGGCAAGTGCTCTACTAGGGTGTGGCTAAGCCATGTCTCTGCAATAGCTTTTCTTCCAATGAGTGCTAGTTCTGCAAGTTTCGCAAGAGAGCTTCCGTCCAGTTTGGAAGGTACAGGACGAGGTACTGGCAGAAGTGCAGCTGTGAGGAGAGCTTTAGGGTCGTGCTGGGGTACCTCTGTTGGTAGAACACTTCCCCGTAAAAGACAAATGTCCTGAGTTCGGGTCTCAGGCTAGCATGCAGATTTCATCCGCCAATAAGTTTTACCTGTAAATTTCATTGAAAACGGATTGAGTTCTAGCAGTCATGGTGTTTGATTGACCAGTTACGTTGGATTTCACATCGTGTAGCGTGAGATCCACATATCTTCGTTCAAAATTAAGCTTTCACATAGGTATTCTTGCCCTGCACCGAGATATACATATTTCGATACCAAAATAAGTTTTACACATTTCTTACATATTTTCGCTACAGTAGCACGTGAACATTCGACCATCTACACCGTTTTCGGGGTACTCGTTCACAGGCTCTGGGTAATAATAATACCACTTTAGTCAAAGCGGCTTATGTCAGTAGATTTAACAACTCGCGGTACGCCTGCTTAGCTGAGTGTTAACGTATTTGCCTACCATGCAGCGGGCCCGGTTTTGAGATTTATCATCCTGTGGACTGGATTTTGTGTTGATCTCATCATCACCGACACGCAAGTCGCCCAATGTTCCATCACCTGAAACAAGACTTGCAATCCGGCGACTAAACTTCCCCGGTTCGGGCCTCCCGGCCGACAATGCCACACGATCAGTTCTTTTCATTTCCCAATTTGCGGCCCTTGTCGTCGCTAGAGTGATTCCCCTTCCGTCTTCGATCCACTTATATACAGGGCGGAGCAAATAGAAGTGGCCCGGTCTAGTGGATACGACTGGACGTAATGTAAGCATATAACGACACCCCATGACGCGCACACTACTTGTACGTCCGCCACATGATCCAGAGCGGTTCAGGGCGCAGTGCGGGCTATGTCAGTGGAGCAGTGAGTGTTCGTTGTGGAAAGTTCCGTGATAACAAAGTCGTGGAAACGGTGTGGTTAGTTGTCTGCTAGGAAGTTTAATGGTGTCAAAGTGCCAGCTAAGAGTGCCATGCAAAACTTAGTCCGAAAATGGTGTCAGAGAGGATCTGTTTTGAACAAATCAGAAAACATTTAGAAACTTGTGCGAACATCACGGCCCTAAAGTGCCAAGAGACGAATGGTGGTCACTTTCGACATCTGCTACAGTCAGGTTAGTACTGTATTTCCTGTCCTCTGCCATATTTCTTTGTATCCTGGAACTCTGTTCTCCGCTCCACCTTTATTTGCTCCACCCTATGCTTTCCTCGCAGTGTCACGTTCCCGCAACGCCAACTGACGACATCCAGCTTCGCGGTGGGCAATTGTCATAATGTTTTGGCTAATCGGTGTATATCTTCTGGCCAGTGCAGTCACAGATCTCAGAATTGTTGAGTCTTTGAGACCTGTTTTGGAGCGAAGAGTGAATGATCGCTATCCACCTCCATCATCATTACCAGAAGTTTCCACTGTTTTGCAGGAAGAATGATATGAGATTCCCTCGGAAACCATGCAGGCCCCGTATTTATCCATTCCGAGATAACTGGAGGCTGATTTGAATCCCAACGTGTTTCCGATACCTTGTAAGGTGTTCTTTGCGTTTCCGCAATTTCGTCCACCACTGTATTTGCTATGGCTAGGTTGCCATTGTCGATGCACTATTTAGTTATCTGTCTCTCTCTCTCTCTCTCTCTCTCTCTATTTCTTGTATTACCCTTCTTTCTACTCATCCACATGCATATCAAAGGAAAATAAAAAAAAAACATAAATAAACGTCTAACATGTGAGGCAGTTCTGTGTCATAAAAGTACCGATGAGTAACGATTAAATGTACAAGAATTACGAGAAGCTCTCAGAGTGCAGATTTGTTACAAGAACATGTAAAAGCATATTGTTGCACTTAATATAGAACAGTGCTTATAGAAATAACAACACAAATTTCTAACATTAGAACTAAAGGTTGAACTGTAAAGAAACATGGAGTAAAACAAAGTAAAAATGCAAGTAGGAAATTAGGTGGCACCGTGATCGAGTGCGCTCTTACCACAAGACAGAACACCTGTCTTACACAAAATATTACCTTGATGTCTTACCTTCGCGCCTCGGACACCAGAGACTCTTTCCAATAGACACACATCAAAAAAGTTTTGCATCACCCCGGTTCCCAGAACTCCTGAAGATAGACGTTGGCTGTGGATGTTGTATCACAGACAAAGTCCCTTTGACTCTTCAGAGATGTCACTAAACCCGCCCAAATATGTAAACAACCACGCTTGAGCAGCGCCTATTAGAAGGAGGCGGTCCGACAGCCAATGAGTTCCAGTCATTCCACCAGGAAGGAGGTACATGGATAATGTTGTCTGTAGTTCAGCCATGCCTACACGATCAATACCGCAGTTCGATCGCGTCCGCATTGTTACTTTGTGACAGGAAGAGCTCTCTGCAAGAGAAGTATCCAGGCGTCTCGGAGTGAACCAGTGCGATGTTGTTCGGACATGGAGGAGATACAGAGAGACAGGAACTGTCGATGACATGCCTCGCTCAGGCCGCCCAAGGGCTGCTACTGCAGTGGATGACAGCTGCCTACGGATTATGGCTTGGAGGAACCCTGATAGCAACGCCGACATGTTGAATAATGCTTTTTCATGCAGCCACATATGCAATGTAACGTTTGCCACCGCTGTCCGCAAAACTAATCAAAACTAGAGGTCTGCATAGTAAAAATATCCCTCCTTTCCTCCTTTTCCCTCATTTTGCCTCCCTATTTGGACCCGCAGTCGATAGGAACGAGATTAAAATCCTTGTTTAGTCGTTCCGATTTAGGTTTCTTGTGGGTTTCCTAAATTACTCAAAGCCAATACTTACATGGCTCCTTCGAAAAAGCAGCGATCGATTTCCTGTCCTGTCATTGTCTAATACAAGCTTGTGCTTCACTTCTAACGACTTTGACATTGACCGTACTTGAAAATCTAATCTTCGCTTCTTTAGTTTCTTCGTAAAAGCACGCGACGCAGACACACACACACACACACACACACACACACACACACACACACACACACACACACACAAGCAAATGATCCCATGCGCACTGAGGAACGTGAGACGAGCCATACCGACACAAAGGTAGATTTTTTTTCCCCGGTCATTAAAGACGACATTTCAAAAAATGGTTCAAATGGCTCTGAGCACTATGGGACTAAACATCTATGGTCATCAGTCCCCTAGAACTTAGAACTACTTAAACCTAACTAACCTAAGGACATCACACAACACCCAGTCATCACGAGGCAGAGAAAATCCCTGATCCCGCCGGGAATCGAACCCGGGAACCCGGGCCGCGGTGGTCTCGCGGTTCTAGGCGCGCAGTCCGGAACCGTGCGACTGCTACGGTCGCAGGTTCGAATCCTGCCTCGGGCATGGATGTGTGTGATGTCCTTAGGTTAGTTAGGTTTAAGTAGTTCTAAGTTCTAGGGGACTGATAACCACAGCAGTTGAGTCCCATAGTGCTCAGAGCCATTTGAACCATTTGAACCGGGAACCCGGGCGTGGGAAGACGACATTTCATTTTAGATATCAAGCAAGGGCGAAGAAGTTACTGGTTCGACTATGTGGATCCATTATAAGACCCTCTCGCAAAACGAGATGGTGACAGAGGTGAAATACTAAACACCTTTTTCCAAAGCTGTTTCACAGAGAAAGACCGCACTGCAGTTCCTTCTCTAAATCCTCGCACAAACAAAAAAATGGCTGACATCGAAATAAGTGTCCAAGGAACAGAAAAGCAACTGGAATCACTCAACAGAGGAAAGTCCACTGGACCTGACGGGATACCAATTCGATTCTACACAGAGTACGCGAAAGAACTTGCCCCCTTTCTAACAGCCGTGTACCGCAAGTCTTTAGAGGAACGGAAGGTTCCAAATGATTGGAAAAGAACACAGGTAGTCCCAGTCTTCAAGAAGGGTCGTCGAGCAGATGCGCAAAACTATAGACCTATATCTCTGACGTCGATCTGTTGTAGAATTTTAGAACATGTTTTTTGCTCGAGTATCATGTCGTTTTTGGTAACCCAGAATCTACTATGTAGGAATCAACATGGATTCCGGAAACAGCGATCGAGTGAGACCCAACTCGCTTTATTTGTTCATGAGACCCAGAAAATATTAGATACAGGCTCCCAGGTAGATGCTATTTTTCTTGACTTCCGGAAGGCGTTCGATACAGTTCCGCACTGTCGCCTGATAAACAAAGTAAGAGCCTACGGAATAGCAGACCAGCTGTGTGGCTGGATTGAAGAGTTTTTAGCAAACAGAACACAGCATGTTGTTATCAATGGAGAGACGTCTACAGATGTTAAAGTAACCTCTGGCGTGCCACAGGGGAGTGTTATGGGACCATTGCTTTTCACAATATATATAAATGACCTAGTAGATAGTGTCGGAAGTTCCATGCGGCTTTTCGCGGATGATGCTGTAGTATACAGAGAAGTTGCAGCATTAGAAAATTGTAGCGAAATGCAGGAAGATCTGCAGCGGATAGGCACTTGATGCAGGGAGTGGCAACTGACCCTTAACATAGACAAATGTAATGTATTGCGAATACATAGAAAGAAGGATCCTTTATTGTATCATTATATGATAGCGGAACAAACACTGGTAGCAGTTACTTCTGTAAAATATCTGGGAGTATGCGTGCGGAACGATTTGAAGTGGAATGATCATATAAAATTAATTGTTGGTAAGGCGGGTACCAGGTTGAGATTCATTGGGAGAGTCCTTAGAAAATGTTGTCCATCAACAAAGGAGGTGGCTTACAAAACACTCGTTCGACCTATACTTGAGTATTGCTCATCAGTGTGGGATCCGTACCAGATCGGGTTGACGGAGGAGATAGAGAAGATCCAAAGAAGGGCGGAGCGTTTCGTCACAGGGTTATTTGGTAACCGTGATAGCGTTACGGAGATGTTTAACAAACTCAAGTGGCAGACTCTGCAAGAGAGGCGCTCTGCATCTCGGTGTAGCTTGCTCGCCAGGTTTCGAGAGGGTGCGTTTCTGGATGAGGTATCGAATATATTGCTTCCCCCTACTTATACCTCCCGAGGAGATCACGAATGTAAAATTAGAGAGATTAGAGCGCGCACGGAGGCTTTCAGACAGTCGTTCTTCCCGCGAACCATACGCGACTGGAGCAGGAAAGGGAGGTAATGACAGTGGCACGTGAAGTGCCCTTCGCCACACTCCGTTGGGTGGCTTGCGGAGTATAAATGTAGATGTAGATGTATATGTTGGTGTAATCATGCTAACTGTCATACTTTGGAGCAGGCTGTAGCTTTTTAATACCTTTTCCCGGACACAGGATGTGATTTCGGTCGTTTCATTCGAAAAATTCTCTTTTACATTCTTCGTGTCGTTTTATTAATAGGAACGGGTAATGCATCTGTAACAGCATAAACCGACAACTAATTTTATTCCTCCCGCGTGGGGTAGCCGCGCAGTCTTAGGTGCCTTGTCACTGTCCGTGCGGCTCGCCCTGTCGGAGGTTCGAGTCCTCCCTCGGGCATGGGTGAGTGTGTTGTCTTTAGTGTAAGTTAGTTTAAGTTAGATTAAGTAGTGCGTTGGCTTAGGGACCGATGACCTCAGCAGTTTGGTCCCATAAGACTTAAAAAAAATTAATTCCAACTGCTGAATGAAGTTTTGATGTCTTTTCTTAGAAGAGCAGTTCACTTTTCTACAGCTGGGATCGAAGAACAAGCGACGGCAAACGAAGAAAGTGCGTTTGATTTATATCGTCGGAGTTCTTTATGTAAAAAACGCAGCATGAGTACCTCATCTGTTTTGGTAGTCGAAAAACCACCTACTGTAAGGACTCATTGTCTTGCCACGTCAGGAACATTTTTCTATTGCAAATCAAACAAATCTAATAAGAGTAGTTAGGGGAAAGGGAAACAGCAAGTGTTTCTCAGAGTCGAAGAACATAATTTTATTGAAAATGAGCGGTATAGAATTATCAGCTTGGTTGCATCATTCCTCATAAGCCATCCATCACACCGGTAAATGCCAAACGACGCCTCGCTTGGTGTAAGGAGCGTAAACATTGGACGATTGAATAGCGGAAAACTTTGAGTGGGGTGACGAATCACGGTACACAACGTAGAAATCCGATGGCAGGGTGTGGGTATGGCGAATGCCCGGTGAACGTCATCTGCCAGCGTGAGTCGTGCCAACAGTAAAATTTGGAAGCGGTGGTGTCATGGTGAGGTGATGTTTTTCATGGAGGGGGCTTGCACCCCTTGTTGTTTTGCGTGGGACTATCACAGCACAGGCCTACATCGATGTTTGAAGCATCTTCTTGCTTCCCACTGTTGAAGAGTAATTCGGGGATGGCGACTGCATATTTCAACACGATCGAGCACCTGTTCATAATGCAAGGCTTGTGGCAGAGTGGTTACACAACAATAACATCCCTGAATAAAGTCCTGACCTGAATCCTATACAACACGTTCGGGATATCTGGAACGCCGGCTTCGTGCTAGGCCTCACGGACAGACATCGATACCTCTTCTCAGTGCAGCACTCCGTGAAGAATGGGCTGCCATTCCCCAAGAAACCTTCCAGCACCTGACTGAACGTGAGCTTGCGAGAGTGAAAGCTATCATCAAGGCTAAGGGTCGGCCAACACCATATTGAATTCCAGCATTACCGATGGAGGGCGCCTTGAACTTGTAAGTCAATTTCAGACAGGTGTCCAGATACTTTTGATCACATATTTCTAATGGAAGACGAATAAGAGATTGTTATCTGTATAGAGAGAATTGTAGTTTAGTCACTAATATCAAGTGATAATATGTATAAAAATTGAAGTTGTATGTCATGGTTGGCAGGAAGAACCCGAAGGGCGGGTTCACGCACAGTGACGTCTTTCCTTCCAGAAGTGTGAGTTGTGTATTTAAGTGTATCTGGAAAGCTTGGTTGACTATGATGACTGTGTGGGTAGAGTGATGTCACGTTTGTATTGCATGGTGATGAGAGAAGGAGAAGGGTGACACTCGGTCCCGGCACATAGCCTACACCTCACTACATGGGACACTGCGGCGAGGTTTGGAATTAATCTAGGATGTTGAGGCGAAGTCTGGTGATCAGGGACTTTGCGCTACCATACTTCCTGCCGCCTAACGTAAGGCAACAGGGAAAGCAGCCAGGCTGTTACTGGCGCCGAGGACCGAGATAGAGGCAACATCTTTATCTAGGCCGGATGAGATGGCGCACTGGTTAACACACTGGATCCGTATTTTGAAGGGTGTCTGTTCAAATCTGCGTCCAACTATCCGGATTTACGTTTTCCTATGATTTTCCTAAATCGCTCCAGGCAAATGTCGGGCTGGTTCCTCTAAAAAGCCTATCTCCCCCCCCCCATCCCCCCCATCTCTGAACAATTCGAGCTTGCGCTCCGTTTCTAATGACCTCGATGTCGACGAGACGGTAAACCTAAACCTTTTTTCTTTTACTTCCATTGACTAAGAAGTATTTGAAATATTCTATAACAATAGATTCACTGGGAGGAACAATTAATGGAGCAGTCAGATATCCTGTCACAGTCTGATGATGATCTTGTGATTCGAACAGCTTGGAATACCGTACTGAGAAGAAACACTGTTCTGCCAGACTGGCTACACCAACTAGAACCTTAACAGGTGCTGGCCATGTGGCTGTGCGGTTCTAGGCGCTTCAGTCCGGAACCGCGTTGCGGCTACGGTCGCAGGTTCGAATCCTGCCTCGGGCATGGATGTGTGTGATGTCCTTAGGTTAGTTAGGTTTAAGTAGTTCTAAGTCTAGGGGACTGATGACCTCAGATGTTACGTCCCATAGTGCTCATAACCATTTGAACCTTAACAGGTAAGGAATAGAACTCTAGCTTGGTGCTAAAGTTCAGTATGACTAAAAGTAATTTACTGTGTCAGCAACATATCAATTTTAATTATTGATGAGGCCAGTATTATCGCTTGCTTTTATTTACTTTTATTTAATTATATTTTCTTTAACTACTTTTTTATTTCGTAGTGTACTTAAACATGTTCCTACTTTACCGAGCAAGGTAGCGCAGTGGTTAGCACACTGGACTAGCATTCGGGAGGACGACGGTTCAATCCCGCGTCCGGCCATCCTGATTTAGGTTTTCCATGATTTCCCTAAATCGCTTCAGGCAAATCCCGCAATGGTTCCTTTGGAAGCTCACGGCCGACTTCCTTCCCCATCCTTCCCTAATCTGACGAGACCGATGACCTTGCAGTTTGGTCTCTTCCCCCCAAATTAACCCAACCCGTTCCTATTTATTTTTGACTCTTTTTTTGAGTTGTTTGTTTCTTCCAATGTTCTTTGACCTTCCGGGCATTTTCTACGTTTCTTTCTTCGATTCATGCTGCTTTGTGTTTCCTTGATTCCTCGGCTTTGCAGTCTGTGTATGTTTAATGCCTTTTTCTAACGAAAATCTTTTTTGTCATATCTAATACTCCAGCGTTATTTATTTCCATAACTTTTTGGCTTATTTGATGGAGTCTGGTATTCAGTTTTTTCCCACAGGTATTTGAAGATTTGTTTAGTTAAACTGTTCCCTCTCATGCTACAAAGGTGCCCAACTAAAATCAACCAAAATTTTCTCAGTGTCTCTGGTACTTTATTGATGGTCACGCAGATTTCTTCCTAACTCTATGTCTTCATACATCCCTTATGTAAATTGAATTCCACCTATATGCTTATTGTAATTCTTTATGATCTGTCCAAGTTATGTAGTCTTTAGGCATCCTGTGTTTTTTTTTTTTTTTTTTAGTAATGAACTCCTATGGTATTAATCAAATGTACTTACTTCGTAATCCATCTCTTGTCCCTCGATCCTGGCTATAGAAAAGAGAGTTCCTTAAGTATTCACACTCATATAAATACTATTTACTAACCATCGAGCTATGGTGATTTTTCTTCGTTTCTTGTTGTAAATATCCACAGTTAAGCTATATGTTTTTCTAATTTTGATGGGTCATTGAGGTACTATAGTTCTCTAAGATATTTTACCTTTCTGACCATTTTTATTTTTATCTGTTTATACTTTTGTATACTAAGATATTGTTTCGTATTTCCCAAAAATTTCTTTTTTAACTTAAATTGTAGTTACTACTCTGTTGGCATTTTTCTTAAATATTTAATTGAGTGATTAAATCCACTAAATTTTCTGAAAGTGGCATAATATAATCCACAAAATCCAGAACGATTGCTTAGTTCTACTAGAGTGTCTTCCTAGAACCATTCGCTTCATTTAGTGATTTTCAGGTTCTGAATTTCATATTATTACAGTTTTTCTAGTACACGGTTATGCAGCAAAGAGAAGCATTTGGTCTGCTTTAAACTATTTTTTGTTTCAAATGGTGAGGATATTTATTAAATGTATTTTACATTAGATGTTGTGTTTGTCTGTATTTTGAACATAATGCTTACCACATTTCCTTTAACCCTAGATACTCTTAACAGTTTTAACTAACCCTAGTGTACCGACTGAGTCCACTACAGCCTTAAAGTCAATAACTGTTCTTTTCCTGTTGATATATATGACTGACAAATTGTTGACTTTGTAGTGGTAATGTCTTCTAAAGGTTATGTATAGGAGTTTGTTTATCTAAGCCTGTCCCAAATGAAATGTTCAATTTCCCTAGTCTTCACAAAAGTTTGCGATACTTTCTCAACGCGACTCAAGAACCTCATAACGGACTTCAGCGAACTACGATTCATTTTGAAGCTAAATGTTTGTTGTTCATGGAAGTATGTAACAATAACATAATAATAATTAATACATTTTTAAAAACCTTATTTCATGTATCATGCACAAGCACACATTTAATAAAGATTAAACTCTCATAGGGTTGAATCTCTTTTTACTAAATATTGATTTCAGCTTTTATTTTTATAGCTTCCAAGATACATGGAAAAAATCTATATAAATCAAAAAATAAATGTTTGTTTCTCCAAAACCTTAAATCACCGAAAGTTTTTCACCGAATGGTTTGCAATTTCGATACAAAGTTGCATTCGTATGCGCGAGTGTTTTTATACACCTACCTGTATTCCGTCTTGTAATATATAAGTACATACGTAATGTAGAAAGAAGAAACGTTGTTACCAAAAATCTCGATAAGAACTTTACCGATTTACTTCAAATTCTTACTCGACGCTCTGATAAACATTTGGATCGATTTAGACTACATATTGTAATACATATAATATATACATGTATATAACATATAAAGGGAAGAAGTTATCAAAAAATCTCGTTTTTCACCGATTCACTTCCAATTTTAACACGTTACTCTAATAAATGTTCCGATGGATATGGACTATGTAATTTTTGATATATATATATATATATATATATATATATATATATATATATATATATATATATATATATATATGGCATCTTCAGATAAAAAAGTTCACTAATATTGTTTTTAAATCAAATGCTTCACAATACGGGATAATTTTTATTCCGTTTAAAATTGTGTTCTCAGAAAAAATATGAAACATTGTGACCATTACATTAAATATTTTAAGACCAAAAAATGCCTTATAAATAACACCTCAAACTGTATTACGTATCTTCATTTCAAATTTTATTTGAAACGTTTATTTTGAATAGTTTCTGAGTTACGAGTATCAGAATCGCGTGATTTTATTAAATTATGGTTACTTTACCCTTAAAAAACTTGAATGCACTTGTTTATTACAGCTTCGAGTTTGCACAAGATATTAACACCTACTTCATATGACAGAAAATTGAACCCCCCACAAAAATTTCACAGGTTCCTGCTGTCCGAAGTGAAGTGGAACAGCCCGTATTTGAACCATGATGCCACATTACTTGCTCAATACAGAAAATAAAAGAGCGGAATGACACCAAATAACGATTTTCGTGTTTATCCCACTCGATAAATGGCTCATTCATGACTCAATCTGCGCCAAGCTCTGCGTGAAAACTATTGTGACATGATAGTAAGAGCGGAGAATAGTAATATCAGGGATCTCACAACGCTACAGTTGCTTCCGGTAGGTGAGTGAGGTACGTTGGATGTTGTATAGAGGGGGGTTTGGATCAATGCACGCGGCAGAGAGTCCGTGCCGGGGCGGCTGTTTGATGGCTAGCCGTGACCAAGTTAGGCGGTGATTGGGTGTGCCGGCACCTGTCGGATAGGGTTGCGCTCTGGCTAATTGTATAGCGCCACCTCCCACAGTCAGCGTCTGTTTTGCGTCGTTCCCACTTCCCATTTTGTGTGCTAAAACCTCTCGCTGTCGTTCTGTGGCAGATAACGCACTGATGACACCGTGCTGCCCTAGAGGCTGTTTCACAGAGAGTCATCCCATTTCATAGCACTATATTTTTTACGTGCTTTTTAAATAACACATTACAAGGGTCTTGTTTTCAAAAGAAACATCCAATTTTACAAGGGTACATCTTTTACATACATACACATACAACGTTGAGGTACTTTCTCAGTTTACGATTATGGTCAAGATTTCATGACGCTCAACGAACATCCAGACGATAGTCAAAATCTTCGCACTATAGTTACGAGCATATCAGGAGTTACTTCATTCGCTGCTGTTGCTATATGGCGTCGTAGTTAAGTCGAAGTTGTTGGAGAAGAAGGCACACAGATGGAGTCTGTCACAAAACCCACTGAAAAAAAAGAACGATACTTTGAGACCTACTGGACGTTGCTGGCCAATGATGCAATACAAGACCCGTACACCGTATGGGTGGAGATACAGTACCGTACTCTGTATTAAAATCACGCCGCGTGGTAGTAGCTGAAATATGCCTGTTGAAACGGCTAATAAAAAACACTTTTTATAGCTGTCTTATAGCTAAATCGATTCGGCGCAGGTTGGGTAACGAACGAGCGACCTAGCTGCATCAAGAAGACGTTAACTGGCAACAACATGAACCGCAAATTTACAGTCTGTCGGTAAATTGAAGAGCGAGCAATACCTACGGTGGGGGAATGGCCTTTCCCTGAAGAACATCCTAACTGCCGTGCAGGATGAACAAGACTTAAGTTTCCAATGTAAAAGTGCAGTGCAGCATACTGTGTTTACGCAGCTTGTGTCAGCGTGCGTTTTCCGCATTGGCTAGCTTAGTTACTAACTTCTGTATTCCGTATGTTGTTGACACGTTTACTGAAAAATAAACACTCCAAGGCATGCCTGAGCGCTGCATCGTCACTCATTTAGAATGCACGCTGCAGAAAGATCGGATAACATTATGAAACAGCCTGTAGTTGCTCCTTATGACGTAGTTGGGTAGAGGGATTGGAAACTTGCCTGTTCCGTCTTCACCTTGCCTACAGACTATACCACTGGCGCTAGGATAAATTTTTAGTTTCGATGCGTAAAAGAAAATCCATCTCAGATATACACTGACGAAAAATACCGTAAGACCAAAAAATTATTAAAGTAGATTAATGAAATTATGGGAACACATTTATTTAGGTAACTCATTTACGTGACTAATATTGCAAGAGCACAGATCAATGCAAGCGCTAGATAACACATTGCAAATGTAAACTGCTGGTACATTAACAAACCGGTGTAACTGCCAGAATGTTGAATGCAAGCCTGCAAACGTGCATGAATTTCAATGAACAGCTCCCGGATCTCAGTTTGTGAGATGGAGTTCCATGCCTATTGCATTTAGTCGGTCAATACACAGACGGTTAATTCCAGTTGTGGATGACACTGGAGTTGTTGTACAATAATGTCCTATATGGGCTCGACTGGAGAGAGATCTATTGATCGAGCAGGCCGAGACAACATGTCGACACTCTGTAGAGCATATCGGTTTACAGCAGCTGTATGTGGGCGTACGTTATCCTGTTGGAAACCATCCCCTGGAATGCTGTTCATGAATGGCAGCGCAACATGTCGAATCGCCAGACTGATGTACAAATTTGGAGTCAGATTGCGTAGGATAACCACGAGAGTGTTCTGCTGTCATACGAAACGGCGCCTTAGACCATAACTCCATGCTCAGGTCCTGTGCATCTAGCACCCAGACACGTTGTTTGCAGGCCCTCAGCTGGCTTCCTTATAACCAACACACGGCCATCACTGGTGCCGAGACGGAATCAGTTTCCATCGGAAATCACAACAGGCCTCCAACTTTCCTTCGGATGAACCCTCGCTTGACACCACTGAAGTCGCAAATGGGGTTGGTTGGGATCAGGAGAATCGACGCTATCGGGCGTCTGGCTCGAAGCTGCCCTTGGACTAACCGATTTGTAACAATTCGTTCTGTCACTATGGTGTCAACTTCTGCTCAAATTGCTGCTCCAGATGTAGTACGAAGCACCAGGGCCATATGCCAAACATCGTGGTCTTCTCTGTCGGTAGTTTCAGGTGACCGTCAAGAGCCCGGTCTTCTTGCGACTGTAAATTCTCGTGACCACCGCTGCCAGTAACCATGTATAGTGGCTATATTCCTACCAAGTCTTTCTGCAGTATCGCAGAAGGAACGTTCAGTTTCTCGTAACCCTATTACAGGACCTTGTTCAAACTCAGTGACGTGCTGACAAATGGCGTCTTTGTCCCTTAAAGGCACTCTTGAATAAAATCAGTTCAGCACGTCCAGTCTCAATGCTAACTAACGATCACGACCGTTACAGCGTGTATTTACAGCAAATCTGATTTCTACATCTAAATCTACCTGGATACTCTGCAAATCACATTTAAATGGCTGGCAGAGGGTTCATCGAACCACCTTCACAATTCTCTATTATTCCAATCTCGTATAGCGCGCGGAAAGAATGAACACCTAAATCTTTCCGTACGAGCTCTTATTTCCCTTATTTTATCGTGGTGATCGTTCCTCCCTATGTAGGTCGGTGTCAACAAAATATTTTCGTATTCGGAGGAGAAAGTTGGTGATTGGAATTTCGTGAGAAGATTCCGTCGCAACGAAAAACGCCTTTCTTTTGACGATTTCCAGCCCAAATCCTGCATCATTTCTGTGACACTCTCTCCCACATTTCGCGATAATACAAAACGTGCTGCCTTTCTTTGAACTTTTTCGATATACTCCGTCACTCCTATCTGGTAAGGATCCCACACCGCGCAGCAGTATTCTAAAAGATGACGGACAAGCGCAGTGTAGGCAGTCTCCTTAGTAGATCTGTTACATTTTCTAAGTGTCCTGCCATTAAAACGCTGTCTTTGGTTAGCCTTCCCCACATTTTCTATGTGTTCCTTCCAATGTAAGTTGTTCGTAATTGTAATACCTAGGTATTTAGTTGAATTTACGGCTTTTAGATTAGACTGATTTGTCGTGTAACCGAAGTTTAATGTGTTCCTTTTAGCACTCATGTAGATGACCTCACAATTCTCGTTATTGAGGGTCAACTGCCACTTTTCGCCCCATTCAGATATCTTTTTCTAAATCGTTTTGCACTTTGCATCCTCATAGCGGCCCAGTCTTATGCGACAGGCGTTGTACTTGAACAGACATCACCTTTCAGATGTAGAAACACGTCTGCCAACTTCCGTTCATGTAGCACAATTCCTTCTCGGTTTTGCGATTCTTTTTCCGTCAGTGTACATCAATTCACGTAGAAAATAAAATTCTGTGAAATCGAGTGAATCTTTTTGAAACACCCTTATCTACGTCTGTTTTGTGAAATACTAGGGCTATCCGAAAAGCAGTCCCGTTACGCAATAAATAAAATACTTCAATCTCTTAACAAATTGACGAATTCCACTGATAAAAATTCTACTGCTCGATTTTGCAGCCAGCCCGTGATACAGCACATGTAACTTTTCATCGTATTCAAAGAGTTGAGTGCGAAGCCATTTTTTCATGTGCACCACAAGGTGGAAATTACTTGGAGCCAAGTCTAAGCTGTACAAGGTCCCATTTGACAGACGCAACAATTCTTACGCTTGCTGCTCAGAGCAAAAACAGGACGCCAGTAGTCAAGAGACGGCAGCGATTGTTTGAATGGCTTTACTCAGTTTTCCTAATGGCGCACTGGAGACTTCTGAATGGCTGTCCTTCCACTTATCATAACAAGGTTTCTCAAAAACTGGTAAACTCAGCATGTCGTGAGTCGTGCTTGGGTAGCTCAGATGGTAGAGCACTTGCACGCGAAAGGGAAATGTCCCGAGTTCGAGTCTCAGCACACAGTTTTAATCTGCCAGGAAGTTTCATGTCAGCACACACACCGCTGCAGAGGGAAATTCACATTCTGGAAACTTAGCCCTTTTTGCTGAAAGAGTTTGGTGCTTTTTTAGGTTGCTGGGCGAGGCGGTTTGATGGTACACCAGTGAATGCGGTTTTCACTTCGTGCTAACATATTAAACTTTTGTCTTCCCGCCAGTTACGATTCCTTCCTACGTCGATATCTCTGCAAACATATTGCGCAAGCTAGAACATTAATCATGGCGGAGGGCACCACGTATCACTACTAGTCATTTCCTTTCCCGTGCCATTCGCAAATAGAGCCAGGGAAAAACAGCTGCCTATAGGCCTCCACACGAGCCTAAATTTCTCTTGCCTTCGCAGTTCTTCAGCGAAATGTACCTCAACAGCAGTAGAGTCGTTCTGCAGTCAGCCATAAATGACGGTTCTCTAAATTCTCTCATTAGAGCTTCGCGAAAAGACCGTCGCCTTACCTCCAAGATTCTCATTTGCGTTCGCGAAGCAACTCCGTAATACTCGTGTGTTGATCAAACCTACCGGCAGCAAATCTAGTAGCAATCCTCTGGATTGCTTCGATGGCTCCCTTTAGCCCGACCTTGTGGAGGTTCCAAACACTTACCCAGTACTCAAGAATCGGTCACACTAGTGTTCTATATGCGGTCTACTTTACATATGAACAACATTTTCCTAAAATTATCACAATAATACAAAGCCGACCATTCGCCTTACCTACTACCGACACTACGTGCTCGTTCCATTTCATACTGCTGTGCTACGTTAGGCCTAGGTATTTCGTCTATGTGACTGTGCCAAGCAGCACACCACTAATACTGTATTCGAACATTATAGAATTGTTTTTCCTGCTCATCTGCGTTAACTTACATTTCTCTACGTTTACAACAAGCTGCCAGTTATCATACTAAACAGAGTCACTATTTCAGTGGTCCTTCTTCTTCGCATAGTAACGAAAAGGAAGTTATGACACGAAGCCGTCCGTTGGGTTTAGTGGTTCTCAGAAAGGTGTTGTAGAATAGAACATCAAGTAACTTGATGGCACCTGAATAATTTAGTCACAGTCTCATGCTAAGCACTCCGAAAAATTTGCAGAAAGTTGTCCGAGAGTAGAGATATACTGAACCGTAGATTTTCCGTTCCAGTTCTATGCTAATTACAGAAGGGCGGCCACTTCCGTCATCTTGAGAATTTGTCCATCCACTCTAATATTTTCTGTCATCATATTTGGTCCGTGTACTATACTATACTAAAAGTCGTCAGGAACTTTTTCTCTGGTGTTCCAGCAGATATTTTCAATTTATTTCTTGCAGTATGTAGCTGGAGACAGCCCAGACGAGTATTGTTCATCACGTCTTTCATGCTACGCCAAGTCTCGATAAAAACCTTCGATTTGTTTCCCGTTACAAACAAAATGATAAGTGGAATTTAACTACCCATTCGATAGAGCGATCCGAAGTTAGTCTAGTGCGATATTCGTTTTATTTCTGTGCATTAATAAGAATAGCAGAACTCTATGAATAATTAGTACTCCAGCTGCGAGAGCGCCGCCCTAGCTAATTGCTGCTGCCTCGGAGCAGCGCTGCTCAGTCGCTGCTAGAGTACTGCCTTTTTTCGTGTTTTACTGTCCTTGTTAATACATATCTATAAAACAAATACCGCACTAGACCAATGTGGGCGTCTCTGTCCAAAGGGAACATAAAATTCAGCTTTAAAAATAATTTTGTTTGGACCGCATGAAAGGCATAATAGGCATTAATTTTTTGGGCTGACCCCAGCTACACATTGCAAAAACCAAACTGCAAACATCTGCCGAAACAACAAAGAAAATGCCCCCGACAGCTTTTAGGAGAGGCACCCAGTGTATATACACTACTGGCCATTAAAATTGCTACACCAATAAGAAATGCAGATTATAAACGCGTATTCATTGGACTAATATATTATACTAGAACTGACATGTGATTACATTTTCACGCAATTTGGTTGGATAGATCCTGAGAAATCAGTACCCAGAACAACCACCTCTGGCCGTAATAATGGCCTTGATACGTCTCGGCATTGAGTCAAACAGAGCTAGGATGGCGTGTACAGGTTCAGCTGCCCATGCAGCTTCAACACGATACCACAGTTCATCAAGAGTAGTGACTGGCGTATTGTGATGAGCCAGTTGCTCGGCCACCATTGACCACACGTTTTCAATTGGTGAGAGATCTGGAGAATGTGTTGGACAGGGCAGCAGTAAAACATTTGCTGTATCCAGAAAGGCCTGTACAGAACCTGCAACGTGCGGTTGTGCATTATCTTGCTGAAATGTAGGGTTTCGCAGGCATCGAATGAAGGGTAGAGCCACGGGTCGTAACACATCTGAAATGTAACGTCCACTGTTCAAAGTGTCGTCAATGCGAACAAGAGGTGACCAAGACGTGTAACCAATGGCAGCCCATACCATCACGCCGGTTGATACGCCAGTATGGCGATGACGAATACACGCTTCCAATGTGCGTTCACCGAGATGTCGCCAAACACGGATGCGACCGTCATGATGCTGTAAACAGAACCTGGATTGATCCGAAAAAATGACGTTTTGCCATTCGTGCACCCAACTTCGTCGTTGAGTACACCATCGCAGGCGCTCCTGTCTGTGAGCAGCGTCAAGGGTAACCGCAGCCATGGTCTTCGAACTGATAGTCCATGCTGCTGTAAACGTCGTCGAACTGTTCGTGCAAATGGTTGTTGTCTTGCAAACGTCCCCCCATCTGTTGACTCAGGGATCGAGACATGGCTGCACGATCTGTTACAGCCATGCGGATAAGATGCCTGTCATCTCGACTGCTAGTGATACGAGGCCGTTGGGATCCAGCACGGCGTTCCGTATTACCCTCCTGAACCCACCGATTCCATATTCTGCTAACAGTCATTGGATCTAGACCAACGCGAGCAGCAATGTCGCGATACGATAAACCGCAATCGCGATAGGCTACATTCCGACCTTTATCAAAGTCGGAAACGTGATGGTACGGATTTATCCTCCTTACACGAGGCATCACAACAACGTCTCACTAGGCAACTGCGGTCAATTGCTGTTTGTGTATGAGAAATCGGTTGGAAACTTTCCTCATGTCAGCACGTTGTAGGTGTCGCCACCGGCGCCAACGTTGTGTAAATGCTCTGAATAGCTAATCATTTGCATATCACAGCATCTTCTTCCTGTCGGTTAAATTTCGCGTCTGTAGCGCGTCATCTTCATGGTGTAGCAATTTTAATGACCAGTAGTGTACGTATATAGCGTGAACGTGAAGAGACTCGAGAATTTTGGCACTAAAAACTCTATTACACTACGAATTTCACATTTGGTATGATTTTTAACAGAAAAGTTTTCTTTGAACGGCTTCTGTAGGCGAACGAAAAGTAATATGGCTGGCTCGTGTATCGTAATTGTGAACTCACAAACCAAATGCGGTGGCAGTTTAGCGACTGATCGTTCTGTTTCCTATTTCCAATGCCACATAGAAACGAAGCTTACCTTCCGGATGGCCCTCGTACGATACACTATTATTCTAGTCATTCTGTGAATCCTGCATAGCAGGACTCTTTTTCCTAGCGCTGAAAGTCGAATTGCTGTCGTGTTGTGAATTTGTAACACATCAAGTACGAGTACCTTCACTTTGAAGCTGCGTTATCAAACGGAGAAGGAAATTTCGAGCCATCACTGTGCCACATAATTACTGGACCGTTAGTGTTTCTAGATGCAGATGAACAGAGAATCAAAGCTGGCGATGGACCGGTGTGTTCCATACGTTTTAGTTGATGACATCGGAAGTACTGAAACAAAACAAACTGTATGAAGCGTGATCCATTACATATCGTGCGTGCAGCCGCATAAACCCTATTTCTTCTCGTGATATTACACAGTAAAAGTTCCGGCCATCCTCAGAGTGAGATGACACACTAAAGCTGTAGTACCTGCTCTGTTCTTTTAAACAGACTGACCACGTAACTGTGCATGCAGCCACAGGTACACAAGAGACGCTGTTGGCTGGCAAAGAAGTATGCATAGATTGAATCTGTGGCTGGATGGTCGGTCCATGTTGGGACATCGATGTATCATTATGAGCTGCACTGTAGCGAAGTCTTTGCAAGTTTATTAAAGAAAGCACCGGATTTCATGATTCGTGCAAACTGTAGCCGTTATCTCGATTCATTAAATTCTTCGACAAACAAAATTCAGCTATTCCTCTCGCTACTGAGCACCAAAACGGTGAAATCGACCGTAGAATTTTGGTATTTTCACCCCGTATGGAGTCACTAGTGTCGATGCAATGCTCTGACACAGTTTATTTATGGGCTGGAAAAGCTGGGTGCACGTACAGTGTTCTGTGCATCTCTCACCGACTGTACCAGACGCCTGTCCGATGGTCGAAAGGCTACACTCAAAGGGGATCTTGTAAACCATATGGCATGTAACATGACCATATCGCAACATTATATGCAGTAAACCATTTCTTTTCGAGAGGTCACGTAACAGAAAAAGGATGACTGTGGTTAAAGTCATATAAATGACGAGCTCATTAGAGGCGATGTAGAAGTCTGGATTTGGTAATGTTGACGAAGGAAATCGACCTTGCCATTTCAAAAGAATTTAGGTAAATCAGAGATAATCTAAGTCTGTATTTCTAATCGTGGGTCTGAACCTCTGTCTTCCAGAATATAAGTCCAATAGTTTATCACTGCGTCACTTCACGCAGTACGTAATAGAGAATTGGTTTCATTTCCGGGCTTGGAGACGCTGTTCATCGTGCTATAGCTCCACCAGTTCTCGATACGACGGTGGCTGTAGGTGACACCCCATGTAAAAGACAGGCAATTCATTGCTGCAGAAATAGTCCACGGCGTTCATTGCGCGTTTTTTGAAAAACCGTGCTGATACTGATAGAGCAAGGTAGTTGAATCAAAGCCCTAAGCATCTCTGATTTCCTAGAACTTCCGGCGCTGCGCGCGCCATTAGGGTCGTAGAGCATTATCGTGTTAACAGGCAACAAAGTCCAGGTGCTGCCACGATAGCGCACGTCAGCTGTGGTCAAGAAAGATGCG
Source organism: Schistocerca piceifrons (assembly GCF_021461385.2). Lineage (NCBI taxonomy): Eukaryota > Metazoa > Arthropoda > Insecta > Orthoptera > Acrididae > Schistocerca > Schistocerca piceifrons. Next base: position 669,234,134 of record NC_060149.1, read on the forward strand.
CCAAATACTATATCATATCGAGGGCAAAGCCTACCATCTCAAGTATGATACAAGTGAGAGAAATTCTTATAACTTAGTAGCATTCAAGTCACTTCACAGTTGGGCCATAATTAAGATCTACAGAGCCCTAGGCTGAAGCTGTTGTATTGGCCGTATCGTGAGGAATGTTATCATAATGAACACAGAACTAGAGCATTTTAGAGCACTTTTTGAATTAAAAACCTATAAAGTAGCGTTTAAAGGTTATTATTTAATTATATAAAATTTTGAATGAATGAATTGATGAAATTAAAAAATAAAAATAGTTGAAATCGTTAAGTTATTCAGAACGATTTATTGACATTGCAATGAAGAAGAACATTTTTTTTAAACGTAGACATTTATTTCTAATCAAAAATCAATATTTCATTTTTGTTAATGACGTATTGTGACTAGAAGCAAACATATTTATTAGGAAACCGCAAGCTAACAAAAGGAACATAGAAACCAAGCAAATGTTACTTATATTAAATTTAAATACGACACATTTCCAAAAAATCATCCTTAAAATGAAAGTCTGAATTAATCTTCATGGCCATTTGATTTCTGCCTACACTTTATACTAATTACTGTAAACTACTTATAACGTCTTTATTACGAGCACAGGGGTTTTGACAAAATGTTGAAGTTGCTTGCTGTAGCATCTCGAACAAAGTTTTCTGAACATGGTCTTCCCCACTTTCAGGTGCTCAACATTCGCGTCCGGTGACAGGAAAAAAACGGTCATGGTTTGAATAAAATAATTTATATATGGAATCAGCTTTCAGCGAAATCGAACTCACTCCAGTTCCGTTAGGCATTTCTTTAAAAGTCTTACCGCTTTTGTCAAACCGCTTTTTTTTTTGTCATACCGGACGCCGCTAGGTATTTGACTTGAGTGAGCGTGAGGTTTGAGAAGTGAACGCTGAACCAATTCCCAACAGATATTACATGAAAAATTCAGCCGAAAATCCCATAAAAGTAATTTCGTCTACGTCTTTTACGATTATGTAAGATTTAAAAATGGCTCTGAGCACTATGGGACTCAACTGCTGAGGTCATTAGTCCCATAGAACTTAGAACTAGTTAAACCTAACTAACCTAAGGACATCACAAACATCCATGCCCGAGGCAGGATTCGAACCTGCGACCGTAGCGGTCTTGCGGTTCCAGACTGCAGCGCCTTTAACCGCACGGCCACTTCGGCCGGCAAGATTTAAAACAGAGAATTTTTTGTTTTAAACTTTTATGGCGCAGTCCTCATTGTGGTGCGTTCAATGTTCAAACCATCTCACCACAACTACTAAAACACGAATAGCAGCTGTCATAATATGTATGTGTCGTGAGATATGTTGGACAGTCAGTGACGGCGTTCTCCACCAGAGCGCCTTCAGACCAGATAATTACGGCAAGTGAGGTATAGTGAAACAAATATACACAATGAAAAGGAAAGAAAAGAAACTTCACCTACTGGAGTAACTCGTACAGCTACCTACGAAAATAAACAAGAAAATATTGCGGCCATGCAAACGGGACACAGCAATACCGCAATTTTAATTACAGTATAAACTGTTCTTTTAAACTCGAATTTAAAAACAATGGCCTTTTAGTAATTCAGAGATATAATTGACACTAGAAGTAATCACAAAATTTCAGCCTGTTTACTTGTATCTCTACAACTGAACAAAGAGCGGGTAATAACACGGTATCCTTTCTGTTAGGTCGACTGTGCCGCTACATAGTGTTTGTGCGAGCTGAGCAACTTACAGTTACTGTTAGTCAGTTCGAGTGGCATCGAGTATGAAAAGCGCCAAGCAGACTGCCTTGCATCTTTCCATTCCAGTGATACGTTATTGTGCGAATTGGCCACATTTTTACATGCAAATTAGAGTCAATTTGATATAAAAATCAACTTGAATCCAATTGAAATCCGGGAAACTGCAGAAATGCACATTTATTTTCAGTTGCAGTACAACAATAGTGACTGCCTAGGTGACTGCTTGCTATTCTTTAATCCAGACTGTTGCTGATATTCCATTCCATGTACTGGATATGGGGTAAGATAATTTCTGGGTGCTGCACCGGCACCAGACCAGCAAATGCAGTCCTACAGAAAACCGTTGCAACCCCCGCTGCGTCGGCCTTCGATGAAAGGCTCAGGAAAGGGGGCGGACAGATGCTGCAGATAGCAGTGCATTGTGCTCTGTCGGCTTCTTGGAGAGACTACGTCAGTCACGAAAACACTGTGACATTTTTCTTCTAAGAACGTCTGCGAAGCGTTTCCCTCATGCGAAGCGAATTTGGTAAATCACATGGCCAGTGATTTGAGCCATTCTTAAAAGAAAACTTTCTGGGGAGATATCGATCTCGAAACTTTTCTAAAAGACATGGGCAGTCCTGGGGAATGACAATCACACCCTTCGAGCACTTGTCCGACATGTAGGTCCACTGTTTTCCCATGCTAGAATACAGCGCACAAAAGGTGCCAAAAGGGTATCCTGAGGTAAAATTTTTAGACGCAAGTTTCTGGAAGAGAGGTTTCAGTACAAATGTTTGGAAGACCAGCATTTTTCTACGGTGGTTGGAGTACAGCGGCGTCCGCTTAATCTTTTCGTTGGTGGAACAAAAAGAATACTTTGTGATGTGCAACTGCTGCTCGAAACGCGAGAAACGTTCAAGTACTGACACGCATCGTTACCACGCTGGATCTCGCTTCACTTCGAATTTTGATCTGAGCAGAGGGACTCCAGGTTCTGCTTGCAGACTCCTCTGTCAGATCTCGTCGGAGGGAAAATTTGTCTAAAAACCTTATTTTCAGGAATGTGATGTCCTGTGGGACGTGCTTTACGCTATCGTGGGGCTTGCCTTCTGCAACGAATGATGTCATTTACAATTTCGTTGGTGAGTTTATTTATAAACTAACTTTTGTTTTGTGAGAATATTTTGCGGTTAGTTAGTTACTTTAGTACTTCCTTTATTTATTTTTTAATTTATTGTGAGGGCTCATACTGAACAAATTGTGTAAGCGATGGTTAATACTAGAATCAACATTATGCGTTTCTAGATTGTTTGGCCTTGACTGCCCACGTCCCGTTTCCAATTAATTACATATGTAAACATTTCTATACATGTCTTGCATTCACAGTGTCATATTTGCACCTGATGGCCAAAGTGGAAACTTTTTTCCAGTGTAAATCGGTTCTGCATTAACGCATTAGAATGTGTTCAAAATGGTGCAAATGGCTCTGAGCGCTATAAGACTTAACTTCTGAGGTCATCAGTCCCCTAGAACTGAGAACTACTTAAACCTAACTAACCTTAGGACATCACACACATCCATTCCCGAGGCAGGATTCGAACCTGCGACCGTAGCAGTCGCACGGTTCCTGACTGAAGCGCCTAGAACCGCTCGGTCACCACGGCCGGCTTAGAATGTGTACCAAGTTTCGGTGCCGTACGAGAAATACAGAGCACACTGGACCCCTTTTAGCAGCTGCACTTCTAGCATAACTACCCGGTATGTTGCCTCTCTCGAGAGGCAGGCCTTGCAGTGTGGCGCCCACTTTCGTATCTCTAGGGGTACAGCAGCAAACTTCTGCACAGGCTGAGCATCGTGGAGACTGCTTCCTGTTAGAGAATAACAGAACGCAGCTCAACTTCTCTACAGCTGTCCCAAATTACACGAAATTATAGCAGTTCTCTTACTAGAAAATGCGGTGTTTATGGTCCGATACCAGTCAGTCTGACGGCTATGTTGGTGATACAGGATCACAGAACTTAGAATGCGCTTCTCAGTCGCTGCAGACGTTTACATCCAGCGAGGACATAATGCAGCCCATGTGTGTTGAAAAAATATGCTGAAGTAGTGATGATCTGTAACATTTGTCTATTACCTTACGAATAAATGGCACGTATTGCGCCAATACATGAAAGTATGGCGTGTTGAACTAGTGCGGCCTTCCTTTATTAACTGCACTTATCGTCACTATCGCACCAGATTTGGAATTAATCCAATGTATAAACCATGGTCAGGCTTTAATGTTCCTTTGGTGACTTGTTGATCTTGTTAGGCTCTGAAGTACCGAATCGCTAAACGTCAGAGAAAAACGTATTTCTTTTCCTAGCCCGATCTCTAAGTATACCCACAACAACAGTACTACGTTATTCTCGGTACGAATTTTGACAAAGCAACAATCGAGGCATCGGCTTATATTACTTCGCCTCATAAAGACGCAGAGGCAAAGACCCTGAGAGAAAAGTAATCATCCAGCAGACTCTTTGCCAACACTGAAGACTGGCTGGATACTTGAATGCAATTTCATTGGACTAATACTTCATAATGAGTATCACAAGCTTAGTGCAGTGCAGTAGGCTCGAATAAATTAGTCATCATTACTGTGAATTTCGCTGGTGACTGCATACTAAATATTACAGCAAATTTAAAAGTCAAAACAAATTTTAATTAGTAGTAAAATAATTTATATTTGTAGATTGATCTGATCAAGGACAGCAGCTATAAAGTGAAGATAATCTTCTTTTGATATCGTGTGCAAAATCGACGTCCTTCTCCATCGCAGTGAACGAGTAAATCCAGCGCTGGCAGACACTGCAGCTATCCAGCGAAAGCATGCTAACGAAGTTTCAAGATCTAATATTAAGTGAAGTATTAAGTGAAGAATCTGGGAATATACTACAACCTCCATATGTATCTGTCCCGCAGGGACCGCGAAGGCAATCTTAGACTAATTACAATGGACGCAGAGGCATTTAAGTAACAACTCCCTACTCTCAATCAACCCAGTTCCCCTCCACGCTCTTTTCTTAGTGGTCGGATTATAAAGCGAACCCAGCAGTGGCCTGTCAACTATTTATTCTGCGTGGGAATTCGTGACTGACTAGCTTTGTGTGAGCTCATTAAGTTTACCAGTGTTTTGGATACAACAAGAAATCATTTTTGGTCCCTCAAATTTACGTCGTTATTTGATATTGCACATAAAACGACGAAATTTTGTTTTGAAAGTAGAGTCGAGCATAAGATCCATCGTTTACAACACATTCTGTCATTTATACAGCACATGATGGATGCTGATGGATTTGTAGTGACAATCAGTTTCTACATTTAAAGTGTTAAAGCCATTAAAATGGAAGCTGCTAGATGGATATGAAGTACAATACCACCCATCCTGCCACAGACTAGTACCCAGCATCAGGCTACGAAATTATATATGTAATTTATGCACACACCATCTAAAGAACAGACTGAAATGATCGAAAAATAAGCATCGGACTCACAGAAATAGATATATAGCTGACGGCAATCTGTTGCGTGACCCTACAGCGTATTCTAACGTCAAATATTATGGCATCCGCGTTGGAGATGTGTATCTAGCGCTTATGCTCGCTCGAATTGCTCGGTGCATGTCCGGCGGATGTCGATACAGCGGCGTTGGACGCAGGGCGCAGCTGCACTCGGCTTTCTTCGCGCTAATGTTAAGTAAATATCGATAAACAACCGATTAATCGATAGCGGGTGTATTGGCGTTACTATCGGTAGTCTGGTTTAGCTATCGATAGTCAAATCGTTTATAATGTAATTCTTTTACAACTGGCTCCTCAAAAATTGACGCATCCTATTATGTCCATTGCGTATGGGGTGCAAATGGAAAATAGATTGCATTGAGGTATCTAATAAATATCAAATATGGTAGCGCCTTAGCCAGTCTATTCTGTTTATAAACGTATGTTGTTAACAGATTGGCCGCTATGGGGAAGGGAACATGAGAGAGGGAATTTTCCTGTTTGTCCTCCAGTGATGACAACTCACTGTTGTTGTACCGACCTGATACATATCATAAAAATTACACATGTAAATAACATGGATTAATGAATGCGCATTATACAGACTGCCATCTTAAAATATTTGAGCATACTGACATGGAACATGGAGTACAAACGTAAATGAAGCTCTTGTAATACAGCACATTTAGCAGAGGAAAAAACTGACATTTTAAATATTTGTTAAGTGTTTGTGATTGTACTGCATAATGGCTTTTAAAATTAATACTATTATTATCGTTATTAATTAAACGCACCCGCTATTGTCCTTTTCAGTTTCTGAGTCCTCTTTGTACTTACAAGTGTTTTCATTATACATGTTAATGTACAAGTTGATTCGGAAACACAAAACATTGACGCAATCCTAACGCCCCTGTGTCACTTCTGCTTTTGTAGAAGCACAAATATCGTTCATATGTTAGTTGTCCGTGTTGTGTTCAATTAGTTGTGCTTGTTCCTTAAAGACACACTAGTTCCCACAAAAGTAAATATAGTAAAAGCACAACGTGTAGAACGTCAAGTATTTTATATGTACGTTGGCTGGACATAATCATTAAAATATACAGCTATATTTACATACTATCTGCTTTCAAAGTATTTAAATGCACTAAGTAATGAAGGTCAAATGTGAATGTTTCGATGGATGTGAGACAAAACTATTTCTTAAACTTTTGCCCATTCATGCTGAAGCCCCTTCTTTGAAACTTGTGCACCAGGTGATTTAGCTCACCAATGTTTTTATTTTTTCAGTTTACAACATTTTGCGACCTTATTAATAATTTTTCGAGTGTCACGAGGAAGAATACTGCCCCTAAAGCTTCTAGTTCTTCGGGGTATCGTAAGAAGTGGCCTCAATGTGCCAACAATGGCTTCTTTATCACTCATTTAGCTATTTGAACGCCACACAACAACAGGATTGTTCTTCGTCAAGCAAATTTAATGCCACACTTGTTGAATCGCTGTCATTGGCAGCAGTGAGACAAAGAGTACAGTGGTGAAGAAGTGTTCCGAATTGTGCCGACATGAAACGATCAGTACTTTTCGCGCGCCGCCGATAGTCTCTGTTAGCTGAGGAAATTCTGCGCTTCCAAGATTATTTTGTTTACATAAAAAGTACATAAATAGAGTTTTTGTTATTGTTTTGAAAATGAATCTTAAAAACCTATCGTATGTGTGGAATTTGCTCAATAAAGTGGGAATAATAGTCAGTTTGTGAAGTGTACCATCTGCATTTAAGAATATACACATTCAGGAAATACGACTAATTTAAGAGACCACTTAAAAATGGTTCAAATGGCTCTGAGCACTATGCGACTTAACTTCTAAGGTCATCAGTCGCCTAGAACTTAGAACTAATTAAACCTAACTAACCTAAGGACATCACACACATCCATGCCCGAGGCAGGATTCGAACCTGCGACCGTTGCGGTCGCTCGGCTCCAGACTGTAGCGCCCAGAACCGCACGGCCACCCCGGCCGGCAGACCACTTAAAAAGAAAGCACGGTGAAAAACTAGAGAAACAAGGATTAGTAATAGAAATGAAAGGGGTGGGGGGCCATCTTGTAAGCTAGATCAAGTGCAAGAGGTGCAACCAAAAAACTGAGAAGTTCTATAAAAAATTATTTTATCAGAAGTCATTTGTACAATGTCAGTTCAAAACAAATAAAAGAACTTTATTCTCTTTATGCGCAAATGTTCGCTATTGATATGCTGCAGTTCAGAACTTCCGACCATCAAGATTAAAAAAAAAATACAGCAGATAAAACTACACTCAAATGGTTATGGTTCATTTTTGTGATCGTTACATGTCAGAATAAGTCAAGTCGGCATACCTGGTAAAGTTTTTCTTAGCTGCTTCACCCCCCCCCCCCCCCACCACCGCCCCTCTTGTCGACAGATATCTGAAGCTGTCGTGTTATTTGTGTTCTGTTTATGGACACTGGTCATTTTTGTTCTGTTTATGGATACTGCCAACCGTAATAAATAATTTGATAATTGCGTTGCAACAGACTTAATTTATTTTCTTATTCATTACTACAAATAAGCAACACATTTGAACATGGATGTCTCTAGAAAGTGCTTTCTCAAAATATTATTATTTCCGAGTACCATTAGTAGACCCCCCAAAGTTTACACTTGAGAGTGGGTACGATAACAGAATAACAAGTGAGAAACGAACATGAACTCCAACACTGTCTGAACTAAAATTAATACAGCGTAACAAAATTAGCTGGTCGTGACATTGCAATGTTTTTCTGTCTTCCGAGTATAGAAACAAGGTGCTTTGGTGTGTTAGCGGATGGGAACAGAATTAAAACTTTCGGTGCTTATAACATGGTGTAAAATTAACGCATAACTTTGGCCAAAAAAGGCTAACCATAGTAAATTGTAAATACAGGCCATATTAACCTAATCGGAACTTTCCGATGGTAATGTAAAACTCTCAGCTATTGTGTAATGGAAGCTGTTGGATCGCAGTTACAGTGAAGCCGACGAAACGCTAGATTAGAATCTATCACGTGCAAACTTTGAGCCCTCCGGGTGAAGTATAGGAATACGTCGGTATGACTGGTGAAGTTGCCAGCGCTGCTGTCTCGCCCCACACCTTTCCTTACCCTTTCTTACTTTGTGCTCCTTATACCAACCCGTGCGCTTCCCTCATCGAATGGTGAAACTCCGTAAAAAACTTCTATAAGCTATACACTTTATGTCGAGTGCATTAAGATCGGAGTGCTGCCGATCTCAGTGATGTAGCAGCTGTAGCACTGTAGTAGAGTGATGGCCCTATTTTTTTGTACTGAGTGTCAACTCAACCCAGAATAAACATAATGAGCGACGAAGCCACCCCTGGTCTCTTCAGTGTGGTTCAACTATATCTCGTTATTCTCGTGTGTCGATCATACCATATCTGTTGCAGTTTATCAGCAAGCCTGCACGCCTAAGGTTGCAGTTTTGCATGGCAGACCAGTAAACATTTCCCCTCTTGCACGCCTGTTCGTAGTGGCAACCTTCCTCCTCCTCCTCCTCCTCTTCTTTTTCTTCTTTTCTTCTTCCTCCTGCTTTCCCCGTGATTCTAAGACGCTGAAGCTCAACTTAACATCGAGAAGTAGTGTATTGTCCTGATTGTTATGAGAATTGTTTTTATATATGAAAGTAATTTTTCAGACCATAAGACGTTGAAAAAAAGAATTTTTTTGAGAATACTATGCAAAATTTCGGACATATTAGCAGTTCATTTTAGCATTAAAATTTTTTTTCAGATAATCAATCAGATCTTACTAGAATACAATATTCGTGACAAGACAGTAGTAATGGTTGCAGACAATGCAGATGTTATGAAATAAACTCACGAAACCTTAAGGATTCGACATTCACCCTGTTTTGCCCGCAGCATCAACTTAACAGTGCGAGTTTATTTCAAAGTAGAAACATCTTCAAAAATTTTGCTGAAAGCAAAGACTACTGTAACTTTCTTTCATGATTCTACTCTAGCCAGTGACTAACAGCGTAAAGTTCAAAAAAGAGCAAAGAAAACAAAACTGAAACAGATACGAGAGGTGTTTAATGGATGAAACAGCTCATACTACATGCTCAAAAGCATTTTGAAAGTTAGAAGTGAGCTTGCGATTGCGATCAATGAAAGTTCAAAAGCACCACCTTCCCTCACAGTAGAAAATTACTTTCCTGCACAAGAGGTAACAGGTCTTCTTGAACCTTCTGAAGTATCAACAACAAGAATCTCAGGGGAGTCATACGTCACTGCTTCCCTAATTATACCTCTTATACGAGTTATTTCTACAAAGTTGTCAGACTTGGAAAGCACCTTAATAGCTAATGAAGCACAAAGTGTTCTTGATTCCTTGATTAAATCAGTCAACGAAAGACTTATATCATTTAACACGTGGACTGTTAATCTGCTTGTGACATTATTAGAGCCTAGGTTTAAAAAACTTTGTTTCAGAACATTTCGAGAGGCAGACACCGCTGCACAATTACTTAAGAAAGAGTATGCTGCTATAATCGCATCAACACCAAGAATAATACGTGAAGCAGAAGTATCAATGAACGAGAAGCGCTAATAAGTCTACTGATACTTCTACCAGTTTGAAATCGGATGATCTACTTTTTCTGCCCAATCAGAAACAGCGTAATTTCGATTTCGTTACCCCATTCAATGATTCCATAATTGACCCATATCAATATTTTGAAAAACTTAGGAATATACAAGTGTGCTTGCGTATTGGAATACTGGGCAAAAATCTAATCGTATGTTGCGTGTAATAGCCATCAAATTCCTGCAGAGAGCATTTTATCCAAGGCAGGAGAAATATTTAATGATAAACGCAACAGACTAAATGAGAAGAATTTAAATACTTTACTTTTTATAAAAAGGAATTTGCATATCTTGTAATGTTATATTTGAAACAACAGACTACAGGATAAGAATTTAAATACCTTACTTTTTATAAGACGAAATTTGAATATGTTGTATTGTAGTATTTTAAACAATAAAATATCTTAGAAAGTTTTTTTCACTTGAAATACCTGCATATAACAATCGATAGCTAATCGATATATCGATTAGTTTCTCGAAATACTTTCTATAAAATCGCATGCATAAACTATCGATGTTTAAGTAACACTACTTCACTATCGTTCGAGCGTCCCATGCTCGAACCGCTCGACCGTCTGGTTACCCGATCGCCGCTCAGTCACCCGCTGCAAGATCATGGAGCGTAAACGTGAGCCGAAGGAGAGTGTGAAACGAAACTTTTTTCGGAAGAACATGTCGTGAGTGGGAAAGACGGTGGCCGTAACAGTATCTGGGAAACATACTCACCAGTGACTGATAATGATGGAAATGATACCTGCTTCGTGTCGAGTGCTCCGTTCTCCTGTCTTGCAGATCCACCAACACATGCCTGAAGGCACATGTTTGCAAACACAACAAAGTATGAGTTCGAAACATTTCCAGTGTCATTTAAAGCTATGGTAACTAAAAAGGGCGTCGAATTTTCTGTCAGAGACCTTCGTTCATTTACATTAAAGTCAGGTGGAGAGTTACATACATAATGTCGGGAGCCTGTAAACATTGTTTCAGAATTGCGACATGTGGACATCACCAAACTTTTGCCTCATCCTACGACATTAGCACGAAGGACTGAGAGACAAGCGGATGAAAAGCATGCGAGTACTATAGCCAGCATTGCCAGGCCGTAGGCGTGCATGCGTGTATATGTACAGTGAATATGTGGACCGAAAGATTTCGGTAAAAGTGTTACCTACCTATAACTGCGCATTTTCTTTATCAAGGCACAGCGAAATATGGCAATAGTGACTACTCACTTTTCTGATAAGAAAAAAATTGGATAATTTATTAAGAAACACATTGAGGAAACGTTGGGTGTATATACCCAGCAGCATTACTCAGATAGTGAACACAGTTTCGAAACACATGCCCGATGATGATTATATGAAAAATAAAGTGTCATTGGTTTGTGCCACGATTTATGCTGCCAAAAATACTGTCTATTTCATGGAGAAAACTAGTGACGTAAATTCAGTACAGATAAAGCTGCAGCAAGAAACAGACTAGATAAACTGCTTGTTTAGAATTGTATAGTCTGTAGTTAGGCATGATACAATCATGGAATGGCTTGCGGAGAAAGTAGTCTCTGAAAAACTTGCTGGTTACAACAACAACACTGCAAAAGAACTCTAGACATTTTAAGAGCCATCGAAAGATGTAACAGAATCTCAGGAAGGCGAGAAGTATCCTACAACTCAGTTGTTTTGTTTTTGGTGCATAAACTGAAAAATTATTGTAACGCATGGCTGAAGACATAGGGTTACAGTTTTTTGCTTACTGTACATGCTGCGCGCCCAGCAAAAGAAAGTCGTACATAGTTGCAAAACGAGATTTTCAGTATCAACGTATTTGGCACTACAATTCAACTGGCTTATTACCATAACGTATGAGAACTCTAGATACTACGAGCGTTGAAAAAGCGCTGTCTCTGGCTATTAGAGGTGAAAGTCGGCATTCGGACGTCGCACAGAATAGCCCCCTTCCCGATTATTAAATATCATACCCGTTTCTGATGGAGATGTGTAGTTAAATATCGTGCGTCAGATTTGTGATGATATATCCTGGAACAAAATTATAATGTGATAATAATATCTTATTCTGTTATTGTCATATCTGTAAATATTTATTTTGTGTCAGCCGCGTTCACCAGCCAAAAAATGTAATCTCTGTTTTAGGAATGCATGGACTGTGGGCTACGTCGTAAGGTTGATTCATATTTAACCAGAAAGTTAAGAGGTGACGTTGAGGATCTGCTTGAGAGATGGAAGCGTAACGGTAACATCTTTCCTAAACTATCTAATTTACGGAGAAAAACAGTTTGTATTCCAGCCCGAAATGTGGCTAGCGAAAGATACTACTGTCGACGGGAAAGCTTATCTCGGACAGACGAAGCAGACTTGATCCGAAACTAGTTAGATTTTATCCTGACAATTTGCTGTGATTACAACTCTAACAGAGAATAATTTGGAGACGATTTTGTTCTTGTTCGATTGCTATTTTCTTACGGGGTAAAGTTCACATGTGTAAATCTGAATCAATAACGCAGACGGTATTATAAAAAACAGCATCATGATTTTTCACTCGTAGACAGACCTTCGTAACAAAAGTTGGTAGCTACTTAGTTAAACTGTTTTGAAATTTTCGTTATTGTATTAAACATGACGTTGCGATTAGACGCAGCCATCCAGGAATATTAGTTTACAGCAGCAGTAAAATGACCTGAGTGTAGTTGCATCAGCTGGTGGGAGTATGTCAGAAGCAACACCAACCTGCAGACTCACAGGGCTACTACTACTATTGCTGCTACTACTACTACTGATACTACTACCACCACTACCACCCTTATAACGTTCAGAACAGCAGCACAGTGAGCGCGCCAGGCCAGATGCCCTCTGCCTTCCCCATCCCACAGCGCTTCATTGACCACAGCCTGCCCGTTCCGAGTATTTACACTCGTGAACGCCAGGCCCGAGCGCGGTGAGAACGAGCGAGTACGAAAGAGCAAAACGCCCAATTTGCAGACCTCTACTCCTGCAGGAAAACAAGATTCTCTCAGAAATTCAAAATGTATTTGGAATATATCACTTACAAAGTATAGATGCACGTGAATAAGTAGATTTTCTTTCTACATTTCCAAAAGCCGTTAGACACTGTGCCACATCGTCAGTTATACGGAGTGTCTTCGCAGATATGACTTGCAAGATGAATATTTGACAAAGAGAATCCAGTACGTCGTGCTGGATGACAAATCTCCTATAGAAACGAAACTAACATCGGGCGTGCTTAATAGGACCTTCAGTCTTCTCAATATACGTATCAGGTAGAATCAGCAACACTGTAAAATAGTTATCTGATAATGTCGAATGTTAAAAAACATCTTCGTTCTACGGTCGTAAGGAAAGGAGAGAGGCTTGCACCAAATTTCTACTTGGTTTACCCAATGGCAACACTCTAATTAAGGATAAAGGCAAGATCGTTTATGTGATAAAAGAAAGAATGAGACTGCATCTGATTGAAAGATAAGTGGTGACTATCTTGAGCACGTCGTATAGGGGAAATACTAAGAAGCGATTGTAAAATCGGATGAAAACATTAAATCAGTATTAGGGGAGGTGAAACGTTGTTGTTTCGGAAGAGTTGGGCAAGGAAGCAGTGCAACTACGAGTATAACAGAAATTCCGTTAGCGCGACCAGTTCTAGATTACTGTCCTGACATTTTGGGTTATTATGAAGTATATATGACAGCAGACATCGAACAAAGGCAGATACAAACTGCTGGGTCGTAACAGGTAGGTACCGTCCATATGAAAGTATAACAGAAATTTTCGGGAACTTCAAAGGGACTCCCAGGGAGAAGGGTGGTGTGGTTCTCTTTAAAACCTGTTGGGTAAATTTAATGAGTACATTTAGAGAAACTGTATTTGAAGATGACTGTTCTTCCATTATGCTGCCGTTCCGTTACGCTCGTGTAGGCAGCATGAAAATAAGATAAAATACGAGTATAGACGCATAGAGACAGCCATTTATCTCTTGCTCAGTATGCGAAAGGTCTAGGATAGAAAACGGATAGTATTGGTAGGATGTACCCTCTAGCATGCACTGCGCAGTGCTCTGCACGTAAGTATGCTGATGTTGATGTACAGTGGTTTACAGAGTATATACGTCAATATGGAACAAGGGTTGCATATGTGTAGGAAGACAAACACTGCTAAAATAATTATTCATATCTAAACATTAGATACATGGAGGGTTCAGATGCCAATTAGTGTAAGTCATTCCACAATGAAACTGAAGATAATGAGATGATTTCAAAATGTAACACAGAAAAATACAGGTGATTCATACAATGATAACACCAATGTGAGGATACATAAGAATTTAACTTAGATAATTTACAACATAACTATAATTTAACACAAAAACAGTGACCTATGGTCACTGCCTACTGCACTTCTTGATGAATTTAATCTATATACTCATCATTATGGCTGCCATACTCTGCAGGATTCTTGATCTCTTTTGTTTTTGAGGATTATGCACGCGTGCTTCGCTTTATTGAAGGTAACCATCAATAAAATGAGTTGCAACGTGGAGAAATGTATTGCAAAAGTTCCAACATATGCTTCTTTTTCAGCTGTTTAACAGGTTGACGAACTGGATACGGGGATCTTGAACAATATTGATCAAAGGAGGACGCCTTCCTTTTGAATTTGATGTAATATTGATCTCACGAAATATAATATCTTCCAGCAATGTTTCTTTGTAGGAAATAGAATTTTCTTGGTCTTTGCAATATCGTAGCCATTTCATTTTCAACCAGTTTCCTTTCCCCCTTCAGTATTGGTTTTCCTATTGGAAATTAAAGCCTCCAAGTTTTTGGTTGAAAGAAACTCTTCTCACTTCATCTCTGTTACCAGAAATGGATTTTTGCCTTTGGCAATTGTTACCAAATTAATCCAATCTGTTGGACCAAAAATAAATTCTTTCTTTTTTGCTTCGGATTCGATAACGCCAAAATCTGCATAATTTAGGAGGTAAATGTGTCCCGATACCATAAATTTGTGGTGAGTGTAATCAGGTGCCATCCCTGGATCTTGCAAAAGTTTTTGCAACGATAAGCTTAGTTTGATATTCCTGTTTTGACCTGTGCAAGAATCTGAATACATGATAATATGGCGATGAGATGAGGTATGTTGTTTAAGATGTTTAACAAGACATGTTCCAGTTTCCTGTGATCCTCGAGATACTTCTGTCTCATCCCACATGTACATATAACCTTTAGAGTCATTAAAACTGTGCACTCCTAGGTTATATACATACATATTTAGTTTTTAATAGGCAACAGATGTGTGAAGTTTTGGGATAGATATAGCTTCTTCCGGATCAGAAGTAAAAACGTAAACGTCTTCTCCTGCAAGCAACTTGTCTCAATTCAAAGAATCTCTTGCTTGTTGTGCTCGCCGAAGTTGAAGTTCTTTTGTTATCTTTGCACCGTCCTTTTTTGCATTATCATTCTCAAAAGTAAGAATGATCTGCTGGGAATCGCATAGATGGCATGTATCTTTGGACGGGGGTTTAAAATGTATATTGAAATTAGTAGAAAAAACGTTATAATACACCTTTTCTTTGACAGGTTCCGTACCATCCTGTGCACATTTCTCCACGCAAAGGTTGTACATGTGCCTGATATTCAGATCAGATTGCAAATATCTCCGATTTGGCGCATTAGAGAGGGTATAATAACTTTTATAAGAGGGAAACGATTCGATGTGTTCTTTCACTTTCGTGACATCGATTTTATTTGTTGCTGGCCTATGGCCTCTTTTACCAATACATACGGATGGTTCTGTACTAACTGATATTTTAGAAAGACGAGCATCACTAACTTGAAATGTGTCCATAAAAAACTTTCTACACACACGAACTGACATCACTGTTGTTGTCAAATAATAAGTCAGAGTTTTCGGTTTTGATGCTTTCGATGAGTGTCTTGGACAACGACGCTTCAGCTTCGTGTTGTGGATCAGTCAGCGAAGACAGACGTTCTGCTTTGCATTATCCCCCAATTTATAAAAGGATTCGAACAACGATCGCCGTTCTGCAGGATTTTCTAAATCAAAATACTTTCGTTAACATTTACAGTTCCTATTTTTAAAGAAATTTTCAGGTATGTTTTTCCCACTTCTGTTCACATAAGCTTTCCCAGAACATCTTTTGGCAGAACTGACTACCCTTTTCCATGAATATTGCTTCATCTTCCGTTTTCTTCCTTTCTGTAACATCATATTTTCGTTTTCATTGATTTTGTCATGGTTGTCTAACTGGTGATCATCTTCTTCAGTGACATCTACAAATAAATAAAATATTTAGGAACTCATTCAATGTTACTCAGCAAACAACTCAAAATTCAAAAGAAAATTCCAAAACACGTGTTCAGCAATGCTTGTAATGAAACGTTCCGGTTGGAAGGTCACAATATCAATAAAGGGATATACAATACACTACTTTTGGGAAAGAAACCTTTTCTGAGTGGTCACATGAAATTACGACACATTTTAGAGGTTAGAATGTACATACCTGAATAGGATGAATTATTATCATTGTCTGGTACATATTCAGAACCGTTATCTGAAAACGGCGTATTTTCAACGAGTGAAGAGGATATCCTGATCTAAAAATCACGTATTGTGTAACAGTAGCAGATTACTATATCTAACAGTACGCTAAGACAAACAAACCGGTGTTGCAAACTGACTTTTACAATAAATGACTTCGGGACATTTTGTCAGTCCGAACGAATTCAAAAGTAATAGCAGTGTACATGCCTACAGCACTAGGAGAAAGGATGATCTTCACTACTCAAGGTTAAATCAAACTTTGGCTCAGAAGGGGGTAAATTATGCTGCCACAAAAGTCTTTGGTCACTTACCGAATAGCATCAAAAGTCTGACAGATAGCCATATAGCATTTAAAAGGAAATTAAAAGAATTTCTTAATGGCAACTCCTTCTACTCATTAGATGAATTTTTGGATATAGTAAGTGGGTAATTTCCCAACCCCCACAAAAAAATTAAAAAAATTGAAAATATTGAGTGTCATGTAATATTTTGTCTAATATAATATCTTGTATAGACCTGACACGTTCCACATCATTACGAAGTGTCGTATTCATGATCTATGGAACAAGTACTAATCTAATCTAGTCTAATCTAATCTAGTACATGTGCTCCCATCTATCGTAAGAAATGTCAAATTGTGACTTACTCGTCTCGGTAACTGAAAGACAATACTCAGGAATCGATTACGACATATAAGACACTTGCAGAAAAACGGTGACTTACACTGATTGGCTTTTGAGCCCACCACATAAGATAATAAAACAGCGTTAGATTTAGGACGGAGTTCGTAGCATTTCTTGATAATGAAGTTAATAATGGAACAGTGGGCAAGCTGATGCAGTCTACATTGTAGCCAGATCCTCACCAAGATCTAGGTCAAAGTCACCCCTCCCCCTCCCTCACTTCTCTAAGCCAGTTGGATGAGATGTAAATGGCAAGAAATAAAATTAATGGTGGTTCTTCCCATTCATTTGGGAAGCTGGCGCTACCTGCATAGTTGCCAAATTCATCAGTCACTTTCAGCCACATCCTCTCTACAATTTATGATTTAAAAATGGGTGCCTTTCCCCCCAGAACAGTTGTTCCAATTTATTTCGTGAACTGGGTCTTATTTCCTATCTTTACGATCACGTCCTATATACACACCTGATATGTGTCTCTCAGCCTTTTTATACAGTTATTATAGTTATAATTCACTACTATCATAATTTATTACCCTTCAAGTTCCCATCCTCCAAGACGCCGGAACTAGCTCATTATGGCAAGAAATAAAGATGGCGGGAAAATCCAAGATATTTTGCTTGTTACAAGGAAAGATTAAAACTCAAATAGCCCACTTTAGCTAACTTTTACCGTCACAATGGACATAACCACATGTAAACACAGGTAATGATTAAAAAAATGGAAGAGAATTTTTCTTAAAATAATTGCAGACGTGTCTTATTTCATTATTTTAAACAGTTAAAACTTCGAGCTTTGATTGCAGAGACACAAGCGAGACTGGCAACTGCCACTGTGTGTAGTATTGAAGAATGAGTGCAATTGCTTCTTTATTTGAAGCAGATGTGATACTGCCGCCACCGCTGCTGCTGTGAGCAGCCGTTGGACTCGCGAGTGGTGGGCAGGGTATCCTGCTGCCTGCTGTCACCTGGAGGCGCGCCGGGAGGCGTTGCGGTTGCTTGACAGAGCCGCTAAATGATCACCTGCCGCCGCCGCGCTCAGGGGAGGCTAACGCCGTCTCGCCAGCACAGGCGCTATACTGACAGACCTGCGGCTCTGCGGCCGCCCCGTGTCACTCGAGTGAGGAAGGAGAGCGTAGCAGAGGGCGGAGTTCAGCGGGATGTTGCCTTATTACCTGCAGCTGTGGCCCTCACAACACGACACTAGCGCCACTCTCCAGACAGCCAACGAATCCGATGGCCAGCATCTCTTAAGTTTCTGTTAAGAAATTAGTTATATGTTATGCAACAAGTAATGCACGTAGGGACAGTACGGTTTCCCTCGTTTAAGTTCCAAAATGCCATTCCTATGATAGCGATCGTAGATATGGAGTGTTCCCGCTAAGAACCTTCAGGCACATTTTCTGTGGTATTTTGTCAGATATTTGCAGTCAGCAACGTGTAGCGAGAGTGTGCTCAAACAAATACTGCACATCACGTCTTTTAGGCGACATACAGTACCGAAAAAAAGCAGCGGTTTGTTTCCTGCAAAAAAAAAAAAAAAAAAAAAAATGTTTTTAAAGCATAATTATACGTACCGATTCGATAGTGTGGTCCTAAATTAGTCTAGTGCGATATTCGCTTAATCCATATGTACTAACAAGTACAGAAAGCACAATGAATAACGGTGAACTTGCTACCCTTTTTAATTCAAATGTTTCAAATGGCTCTGAGCACTATGGGACTTAACTTCTGAGGTCATCAGTCCCTAGAACTTAGAACTACTTAAACCTAATTAACCTAAGGACATCACACACATCAATGTCCGAAGCAGGATTCGAACCTGCGACCGTAGCGGTCGCGCGGTTCCAGACTATAGCGCCTAGAACCGCTCGGTCACTCCGGCCGGCCCCCTTTTTAATTGCTTGCAGTCCCTTGATCAGTCTTATGACACTTTCGTAAACCACTTCTTTCGTGGATGAGTTACATTCCCTTAACATGCTTCGCATAAACCTCTGCATGGCATCTGCTTTTCCTACAAGTTGTGTCGGCTAATCATTCTACTATAGGTTGGTCCCACGTATTTGACGGTTATTAACATTTCTGGTGGCTCATTGCCAGTAGCGTAAGTGAACAGTATGGACCTGTTCGCCTATTTATGTGCAACAGCTACACTTATGAAATGATGATTGAATCGAAACCCTTAGCTGCCGACAGGTGTTGTTAATATACATCAATGGGGACAGCTGAAAATGTGTGCCCCGACCGGGACTCGAAACTGGTATCTCCTGCTTACGTGGCAGACGCTCTATCCATCTGAGCCACCAGGGTACAGAGGATAGTGCGACTGCAAGGACTTGACCCTTGCACGCCTCCCACGAGGCCCACATTCCCAACTTTCCACAGCCTACGTAGATATTTACCCATTCACTAATTACTCGCTCCAGACTAAGCTGACAAGTCCCGTAACAGTTAGGGCAACGCGTGTGCATTCGCACAGAAGAAGGTCAATGGCCAGGTAGCCTTTAACTATGTGAAGATGGTACCTGTTCCCGAAAGAACAGACTTCAAGAAGAGTACAATAATTCCAGTTCTAAATAAAGCAGTTGCTGACAGGCATGAAAATTACCCAACAATCAGTTTAATAAGTCACGGCTGCAAAATACTGACACGAATTCTTTACAGACGAAGGGAAAATCTGGTAGAAGCCGACCTTGGGGAACATCAGTTTGGATTCTATAGAAATGTTGGAACATGTGAGGCAATACTGACCCTACGACTTCTCATAGAAGATAGGTTAAGGAAAAGCAAACCTAAGTTTATAACATTTGTAGATTTAGAGAAAGCTTTTGACAGTGTTGACTGAAATACTCTCTTTCAAATTCTAAAGGTGGCAGAGGTAAAATACAGGCTATTTACAATTTGTACAGAAACCAGATGGCAGTTATAAGAGTCCAGGGGCACAAAAGGGAAGCAGTGGTTGAGAAGGGAGTGAGACATGTTTGTAGCTTATCCCGGATGTTATTCAATCTGTATATTGAGCAAGCAGTAAAGGAAACAAAAGAAAAATTTGAAGTAGCAATTGAAGCCTATGGAGAAGAAACAAAAACCGTGAGGTTCGCCGATGACACTGTAATTCTGTCAGAGACAGCAAATGACTAGGAAGGGCAGTTGATCGGAATAGAGAGTGTCTTGAAAAGAGGATATAAGATGAACGTCAACAAAAGCAAAACGAGGATAATGGAATGTAGTCGAATTAAGTCAGGTGATTCTGAGGGGATTAGACTTGGAAATGAGACGCTTAAAGTAGTAGATGAGTTTTGCTATTTGAGAAGCAAAATAACTGATGATGGTCGAAGTAGAGAGGATATAAAATGTAGACTGGCAATGGCAAGGAAAGCGTTTCTGAAGAAGACAAATTTGTTAACATTGAGTATAGATTTAAGCGTCAGGAAGTCCTTCCTGAAAGTATTTGTGTGAGGTTCAGCCATGTATGGAAGTGAAACATGGAATGTGGTGCTACAGAATAATGCTGAAGATTAGATGGATAGATTACGTAGCTAATGAGGAGGTGCTGAATGGAATTGGGGAGAAGAGAAATTTGTGGTACAACCTGACTAGAAGTAGGGATCGGTTGGTAGGTTACATTTTGAGGTATCAAGGGATCACCAATTTAGTACTGGAGGGAAGCGTGAGTGGGTGAAAATGGTAGAGGGAGACCAAGAGATGAATACAGTAAGCAGAGTCAGATGCATGTAGGTTGCAGTAGTTACTCGGAGATGAAGCAGCTTGCAGAGGATAGAATAGCGTGGAGAGTTGCACGAAGCCAGTCTTCGAACTGAAGACCACAACAAAAACACCTCTTCTATTAATGCGACCTGCAAAGGGACCGAGAATACCGAGCAATGCTAGCCTGGCATATGCTATTTCCTACAGTCTTCTTTGAAGTAATCATTCCACTTTGAACCGCTTCAGATGGTTACTTACAGGTATTTTACGATTCCTACTGTTTATATTGTTTTGTCGTCAATAATGTAAATGTGCAGTACTTGATTTCTCGGCCTGTTAATGTACACGACACAAAATATACTTATATTGAGTGTCAAACTCCAGTTCGTGTACCAATCACTGACCCTCAGCAATTCCCTACAATTTTATGGCGTTGCTGTCTTCTTATACAGTATAATCCGCGACCAATTATTCTTGTTTCCTTTAACACAGTTAACATTCTAGAATCTATTATTCTCTGGAAGTGCACCTACGTATGATCACATGCCATTTCTAACACGACATTTATGAACTGATACGACATTAGCCTTCAGCGTGAGAGTGACTACGCCTGTAATTAAATGTATTATTAAACACACTACTGGGTGAACCAAAGACTATATATATGACTACGATGTAGCTTTGATATGCACTCCATGCTCTGTGCGTTTACTCCTTGTTTATGGTGTCGGATTAAGTTCGTAGAGGAGGAGGACATCGACAGTTTTTTCGATAATGACATGATCTAGTCGAGTCTCTAGTACCGACAGATGATTAATGAATCGTTAATTGTCGAGAAGAATCATTACCTCTCTTCATTACATACTGTAACAACCAATACTCGAAATATTGCCAAGATTATCACAAAAGCCGGACCCACGAAACTGATCGTGAGGCACTTTCAATTCTCTTATTTCGTATTCCTATAAGAGATTGCAGTACGTTTTGACAGAGTGGTAAGGAGCTTGAACGTCGCGGTCGAGCGTGCTGTACACGGTCTATGGATGATTCTAGGATTCTAGCCTGTGCAACGAGCTACGAGCTTCAATATCTCACCCGCACAGCACTACGCGGAGGCTGCCGACTGATTAACAATGTTTATAGTTGTTAGGCAACTGTGAGTCTCTGAAACTGATTTCTTAATATGTTGTTTTACAATACCTTCACAGATTTTGCTCAACATAATTATATTTAAAATTAGGGAGATAGTACACATATTTACAGTAAAAGCCCATATCTTGCATTCCACCATTTTGAGCCAGATTTTTCCCACTCACAGTTCACTCGTATTGTGAAAGAGTACTACAGTATTCAGAATACAATTAAAGTATATCTTACTACGAACCACGCTCCAATAACCTGATATAAACAATAAAACAAATCATGGGAACAGGACTTAACATACCCGCCACCACTCCTGTATTGGATGCACTATTGCGTCATTGCACGGCAGAGCGATATATAGTGCAAAACCCAAACCTATTTTCACCGTTTTTGATTAATTTGATCCCGTATAGGAATATAACTGACTGGTGAAGTACGGCACTGTACGGAGTTCTGGGTCTCAGATCCGTGTTCTGGGTTATGCATCACATTTGAAAATTTAGTTGTAGGAGTTGAGTATTCCATTCACCACATAACTGTTTATGGATCTTTCCAGCCTTGCCACTGCTGCCTCCGCTTAAAAAAGCAGTAATGACTTTATTTTTCAAGAAATGGAGTGACTTCCTTTTTAAACCATGCATTTAACATAGTTATGTAGCATCCATGCAACATATAGCGATGCTGTTGTAATTTACAAAGCGTTTTATATCCTACTACAAAAAAACCAAAGTACTTGAACCAATATTTTACTGTCAGCAGAGTACTTCGTTAAAGTTGTTTTGCTGTAACATAACAATGTATAGAGTAAATTGCCACAAATATATTTGCTTATCTGCAACAGAGAGAACTATCAGAAATCCTTAAAAAATCTGTTATAGAAATCGATTTTGACACAAAATTCGCTGCTTTCGGTACAAAGACACTGATTTCGAATCGAAAGTCGAAACTGATAGGAAAAATCTTTTTAATGTATAATTATGATATCTCAATAGTTTGTGACATAAAGTTCCATTCTATACTTCTACAGTGTACGGAAGAAGTTTTTAGCATCCTATATTTACTAAAGTATACATATGTGATAACATCTCTCTTATATCTAGCACTTGTGCTAAAAATTGCCATATGACGAACAGTTGTGTTGGTAGAATATTAAGTGTATTTTAATAAATTTGTATACGTGAGAGTAATAAAATAAACATTGTTTTTAAACGTTACAACATGTCGACATAAAAGTTTTCTGGGTTTGGTACCGCGTCATAATGTAAAAACTACTGCTGCTATAGAAAAGCCAACGTTTCGGCCACGATTGCAGCGGCCTTCTTCTGGGTCTAATGGTGCGTTCTAGCTATGCAGTGTCCTTTATATTTTGTTGTTAGTGTTCACTGCGCATGCCATTACGTCATAATTTTAAAAAGGTAGTTGGTTTATTGGTCACTTAAGGAAGAAGGAGAGGGAACTTTATTTTAATAGGTTATTGCGGTGGAGGGAGAACATGACCTCTGTTGTCCATTGGCTCTTGTGTTATGTGCCATGATTGGTGGCCACCGTCGAATGAGAAGTTTGCTGTGTGTTTACCAGCTGCTGGACGTCGGCCGCGCGGCGGCGGTTACTCGCCGGTAGTGCTCGTGCCTCGTGTTGACAGTGCGGTCTGTTGGGCTCTGATTGCTGGCAGCCAAGATGGGGCAAGCCTGAGTCCATCCTCCCTGTTCATGTTGTTAGGGTGTTTGAGAATTTCGATGGCCTCTCTGATTTTGCGTTTCGTCTTAGTTGGCTGCTTGGCCAACACACAGGCTTCGCTGAATTTTATTTCTTTTCCGCAGTCAAGGTGATGTTCTGCCACTGCGGATTTATTGTGTTGCCCTAGACGAATGTAACGCTCGTGCTCCCGAATGCGCGTTGCTATTGGCCTACCAGTCTCGCCGATGTATGCCTCTCCACATTCGCATTCCACCTTGTAAACACCTGCAGTGTGTAATGCATCCACCTTGTCCTTGGTGGAGCCTAGCACGTCCTGAATCCTACGACCACTATAGAAGACAGGCTGCACTCCAGCGCGGCATTACACACTGCAGGTGTTTACAAGGTGGAATGCGAATGTGGAGAGGCATACATCGGCGAGACTGGTAGGCCAATAGCAACGCGCATTCGGGAGCACGAGCGTTACATTCGTCTAGGGCAACACAATAAATCCGCAGTGGCAGAACATCACCTTGACTGCGGAAAAGAAATAAAATTCAGCGAAGCCTGTGTGTTGGCCAAGCAGCCAACTAAGACGAAACGCAAAATCAGAGAGGCCATCGAAATTCTCAAACACCCTAACAACATGAACAGGGAGGATGGACTCAGGCTTGCCCCATCTTGGCTGCCAGCAATCAGAGCCCAACAGACCGCACTGTCAACACGAGGCACGAGCACTACCGGCGAGTAACCGCCGCCGCGCGGCCGACGTCCAGCAGCTGGTAAACACACAGCAAACTTCTCATTCGACGGTGGCCACCAATCATGGCACATAACACAAGAGCCAATGGACAACAGAGGTCATGTTCTCCCTCCACCGCAATAACCTATTAAAATAAAGTTCCCTCTCCTTCTTCCTTAAGTGACCAATAAACCAACTACCTTTTTAAAATTATGACGTAATGGCATGCGCAGTGAACACTAACAACAAAATATAAAGGACACTGCATAGCTAGAACGCACCATTAGACCCAGAAGAAGGCCGCTGCAATCGTGGCCGAAACGTTGGCTTTTCTATAGCAGCAGTAGTTTTTACATTATGACGCGGTACCAAACCCAGAAAACTTTTATGTCGACTGACTCTGGCCGCGGAAGCCTACGCAATTATGTTACAACATGTGTTTAATGTTCAATGTATCATGTACGTATATGAGACATAACTCTACATTTTTATAACAGTGCACGAGGTATGAAAGTGGTCTGACTTAGGGCATGAAACGTTGAGTATAGCTGTATTCATTATTTAAGCGC
This sequence comes from Schistocerca piceifrons, assembly GCF_021461385.2. Lineage (NCBI taxonomy): Eukaryota > Metazoa > Arthropoda > Insecta > Orthoptera > Acrididae > Schistocerca > Schistocerca piceifrons. The sequence continues at coordinate 669,259,214 of NC_060149.1, forward strand.
TTCGACAAGTGCTGCTTGACCCATAAGCTATACCAGCAATACCAATAAGTGAGTAATGTGTGTGTGTGTGTGTGTGTGTGTGTGTGTGTGTGTGTGTGTGTGTGTGTGTTAGTGTGTGTTTTTGTTTACTGTTATGGAACAATTCAGTTGAAAAGGTAGTCCTACATGTGTGTCTTATACCCGGAAAATTACGTATTTTTGATAAATAATGCAGATGCTTTTAATAATGATGGAATATTTCGTCGGTTCTTGGAGGAGCATAGACATATTAATAACTTGATTATACAGTATTAATATTCCACAATAATACTTATTTAATAGTTTGTTATGAACCGGCTTTCGGCTTCTTGTACAACATTATTTGTACAGCTATGAATCTCGCTGACATTGTGTGGACTTTCTGCTCAGTATGAAGTTGTTTGACGATGGCCTAAGGAGCCGAAAGCCGCTTCATAATGAACTGTTAAATAAATATTATTGTGGAACAGTAATATTGTGTGTTCAAGTTATTAATAGATAATTTTAATTTTCTGGATACAAGACTGAAATTCTTCACCATATTCAGAGAGCTATTAAAATAACAATACTTGCATATTACGACAAGGAATATGCATGTGTTCTTTGTGTGCACAGTGTTATCTTACACAACAAAACATCTACTTACGGAGGAAATTCCAATACATTGCCATTTAGAGCATTAACCTTGTATTTCCCGCTGCATCCAGATTTTTGCATATATTGTGTTTAAAGTAATTCATAAGTCTTCCTTCAATACTTGGACTGGGCTGCTCTTTTCCAGTAGCAGTTTACAGTCTTCCTTTGTGCAATTGTTTTTGCTATGTAGTGCAGTTTTAGTATTCTGACTTCAACATCTTCCATTTTTAGCTTCCTTTCCTGGACAAGTAACACATTAACTGTATTTCGTTAACAGCGAATGGTTTAAGTCTGACACACTGGTACCTTCTCTTAAGACATATGGAATAATAATGGCCAGCCGGGGTGGCCGAGTGGTTCTAGGCGCTATAGTCTGGAACCGCGCGACCGCTACTGTCGCAGGTTCGAATCCTGCCTCGGGCATGGATGTGTGTGATGTCCTTAGGTTAGTTAGGTTTATGTTGTTCTAAGTTCTAGGGGACTGATGACCTCAGAAGTTAAGTCCCATGGTGCTCAGAGCCAATAATAATGTTTGTCAGAAGCAATCCTAATTCACTAATATCAATATCTTACAGTATTCCAGGGATCAATGATCTGAATTGAGGAAAATATGTTTCTTCAGCTTCAGTATAGCACTTTTGTATAATACTCATTGTTGCAGAATGGTTTAAGAATCGCCAGGTAGTATTTGTGGGCAAATAATTGAAACTGTAGGCAGATGGAATATAGTTAATAATCTTATCTCGTTCCTGACTGTTCACAAGTTTCACTCGTACACTAGTCAACTTTCGCGTGTTTTTATTACCCCAGTAGACAAGTTCCTTCTTCTAGTCTGGCGTTCTGTAGCCACGCAAGAGGTAAAAGTTTCTCGTAGATGCATACAAGAGCACTTCATGAAATCGATGAGATGGTTACCGGTAACTTCGTTCACTCCTGGAATTGTGGTTTGGCGTATAAATTAGTTATATGGTTTTATTCTACAGTTGGAGCTCGTCCACTTGAAACAGTCTTATTACTGCATGCAGTAATACTACACTTTCCTGAGCAGCGTTTTTGCGCACAGAAGTCATGTTTCTGTTAAAGATCCTAACAAAATCTTGCGTTATACTCAGGTCAGTAAGGTAATAGTCGTCTGCACGAAGCTCTTGCAATAATCCAGGCAGTTGGTCCATCAGAACGTCTATTTTAATGTTAGTCAATTCCAGTAAGGAAGTATTGTCAGAGGATTTTTAAATATCCCCAAAATTGTTTCCAGTGCTTCCTTTCCAAGTTTCTCCCAATGTGCGTCTTGCTGCCGCATTATTGCTCCCATGTAGGTGAAATGGTAGTTTTATATTGGCGCAATGCCCATAGACTGTTTCATCTTTCTGCTGTTACAGTAGAAATATGTCCGTCCCGGTAGTTGAGTGGTCAGTGCGACAGAATGTTAATCCTAAGGACCCGGATTGGTTCTCGGCTGGGTCTGAGATTTTCTCCGCTCAGGGACTGGGTATTGTGTTGCCCTAATCATCATAATTTCATCCTCATCGACGCGCAAGTCGCCGAAGTGGCGTCAAATCGAAAGACTTGCATCAGGCGAACGGTCTACCCGACGGGAGGCCGCAGTCCCACGACATTTACATTTTTACCACAGTTGGAACTACAAAAGATTCAGACATATGAGTGTAGGCAACGTATCATAACTGTTATGTTATGGAGGGTTTGTAGGGTAACCGAATTAGACACTTTCCGTGGTATACTACCCGCTGCAGCCTCGAGTCGTTAGTATGTTGGTGATGTGTATAAGTTGAATTTTTCCGGTATGCTTTAATTGGGTTCTGAATTATGTACTGCATCTACATCGCAAAGAACGTGTTAACAGAAGGTCCGGAACCGTGTTGTACAGACCTTATTATCTTAACTATAGTACTCTATGAGACTAGTAAGAGTGTGGCTTTTAAAGCTGTGGGAGGCTGTCCGTCTCGACTAATGGCTGTATTGTGCAGATTCATGCACAAAAATCCTGTGTTTTGACACTAAAACCACAGTAGCGTCACTACCTAGTCTTTTCTGAAATGTGCAAGAAGCTGCAGGGGAACATTGCGTTAGCTACAAGTGGCCTTAAGCACAGTGTGGTGACATGTAGGTTATAGCAAAATGTACGCAAAAGGATTGTGAGATGGGCTAGTCATGCTCTCTGAAACCCACACCGTTCAGTGGTAATAGCCAGAGATGGTAGGATAGCATCACCATGCCAGGGCTATAACTACGTTATGAACTACATGACTGAGAGCTGGGCAATAGTGCAACAAGTGCAACTCGGGTACTACCATGATGCCAGGGCTCTGTTAGACGACGAGATAACTCAGTGCCACTAGCTGCTGCCATCCTTTCTAGAATTCGATGGGGCAACACACTCTTGCCTTAAGTCCACCCTGGCCTTCGACATCAGGGAACCGACACAGCAAGAAGAAAGGTAACGTGACAGCTTACCGACGGGCTGCCGGCTTGCTTCCCAGGTTTGACGTCAGCATCGCTGGGCGCCGACACAAGTATTGTCCATCTTGGTCAGGTTCCAGCCACCCGCTGACTGTCACTGGCCGGCCGCACCAGAATGGGGCGCGTGTGCCTCTCACTGACGATTGGCAAACGTTGACATTAAAAGCAGTTACCTATCCAATTCCGGTTATCGTGTCTTGCAGTATTTTAGTTTACTCTGTTTTGTTTTCTAGATCATCCAGTGTAATTTGGAGTTCTCTTACACCTTCATCAGTTTCTGTTATTCATCTAATATTGCCCATACTATTCCACAATTTGTCTATAATTTTCCTAGTAATACTGTCTTATGGTGTTGTCATCAGATGTCTAAAGAATGAGATCCGTTTCTTCCTGACCATGCTCATTACTGGTTTTATTGTCTTGCATACTCTTTCATATGAAGCTATTCTGCAGTACCGGTATACCTGACACTGTTTGTTTATGCACGTTTGAATTGTTCTTCTGCCTACCTTAACTATTTTGTCAATTTCTGCTCCATTAGTTGTTTTAAAGATGGCTTCAGCTGCTAATGTTAGTTCTGGTTGTGTAACTATTTTATAATATTTTAATTTTGCAGCGATAGACAGGCTTTTTTCCTGTGTGTATTATCGGTAATGTAAATTCACTTTGTTACTTTGTTCAGTTTTTTCGGACACACACACACACACACACACACACACACACACACACACATATATATATATATATATATATATATATATATATATATATATATATATATATATATATATATATATACAGGGTTATTACAAATGATTGAAGCGATTTCACAGCTCTACAATAACTTTATTATCTGAGATATTTTCACAATGCTTTGCACACACATACAAAAACTCAAAAAGTTTTTTTAGGCATTCACAAATGTTCGATATGTGCCCCTTTAGTGATTCGACAGACATCAAGCCGATAATCAAGTTCCTCCCACACTCGGCGCAGCATGTCCCCATCAATGAGTTCGAAAGCATCGTTGATGCGAGCTCGCAGTTCTGGCACGTTTCTTGGTAGAGGAGGTTTAAACACTGAATCTTTCACATAACCCCACAGAAAGAAATCGCATGGGGTTAAGTCGGGAGAGCGTGGAGGCCATGACATGAATTGCTGATCATGATCTCCACCACGACCGAACCATCGGTTTTCCAATCTCCTGTTTAAGAAATGCCAAACATCATGATGGAAGTGCGGTGGAGCACCATCCTGTTGAAAGATGAAGTCGGCACTGTCGGTCTCCAGTTGTGGCATGAGCCAATTTTCCAGCATGTCCAGATACACGTGTCCTGTAACGTTTTTTTCGCAGAAGAAAAAGGGGCCGTAAACTTTAAACCGTGAGATTCCACAAAACACGTTAACTTTTGGTGAATTGCGAATTTGCTGCACGAATGCGTGAGGATTCTCTACCGTCCAGATTCACACATTGTGTCTGTTCACTTCACCATTAATAAAAAATGTTGCTTCATCACTGAAAACAAGTTTCGCACTGAACGCATCCTCTTCCATGAGCTGTTGCAACCGCGCCGAAAATTCAAAGCGTTTGACTTTGTCATCGGGTGTCAGGGCTTGTAGCAATTGTAAACGGCAAGGCTTCTGCTTTAGCTTTTTTCGTAAGATTTTCCAAACCGTCGGCTGTGGTACGTTTAGCTCCCTGCTTGCTTTATTCGTCGACTTCCGCGGGCTACGCGTGAAACTTGCCCGCACGCGTTCAACCGTTTCTTCGCTCACTGCGGGCCGACCCGTTGATTTCCCCTTACAGAGGCATCCAGAAGCTCTAAACTGCGCATACCATCGCAGAATGGAGTTAGCAGTTGGTGGATCTTTGTTGAACTTCGTCCTGAAGTGTCGTTGCACTGTTATGACTGACTGATGTGAGTGCATTTCAAGCACGACATACGCTTTCTCGGCTCCTGTCGCCATTTTGTCTCACTGCGCTCTCGAGCGCTCTGGCGGCAGAAACCTGAGGTGCGGCTGCAGCCGAACAAAACTTTATGAGTTTATCTACGTATCTGTAGTGTGTCGTGACCATATGTGAATGAATGGAGCTACAGTGAATTTATGAAATCGCTTCAATCATTCGTAATAGCCCTATATATATATATATATATATATATATGATAAAGGGGATTTGGATAACTGAGACAGCAGAGTTTGTATCATTTGACACCACTAACCTTTACAGAAACATACCTGTTAAAGAAACGTTACAACTATCAAAAGGAAAAAAACAACAGTAATAAACGAGTTCAGTAATTTGCTAGTGCTAGTACAATCACATAACTACTTTTCTTTCAGCGACAAACTCTACCAGCATAACGATGGCCTGGCTATGGGCAGCTGCCTTGTCAGTTTACTTGCTGATATTTTCACCAACAACTTAGAATGTAAATTCTCTGAAGAAAATCCCCAGATAGTTAACTAGGTAATATATTATAAAAGATAAACTGATGATATACTAATCTTATTTGATGGTACAACAGAAGAAATTGATGACGTTGCAAAAGAAATGAATAAAATGCATCAGAACATCACATTGAATAACAGACACTCAAAGGTTTAAATTTCGTTCGTCTTCCATAAAACGCTACAAAACCAGACATAAATTTCAAGCATATAGGATGCCATAATCCACAAAACATCATGCCACCCAGATAAGAACCAACCAACCACAAAGAGAAACCAGCACTAAATAATACAGAATCAAAAGTAATAGAAAAATTTGTGAGCATGGCATTTTTTGGAAACCTATATTATTACGGAGGAACTTTTTCTATGGAATAAATGTCAGAATCAGCTTTTACACAACTACCAAACCAAAGGACAAAACATTCATTCTATTAAAATTAACATCAAGCCATACAATCGATCACGAATATACTTTCTTAACTGGAATCCATGTTTAAAGGCATACATTGGCTAAACAGGAAGAAATTCCATTATATGTGTCTGGGATCACGCCGGCCGCGGTGGTCTAGCGGTTCTTGGCGCTCAGTCCGGAACCGCGCGACTGCTACGGTCGCAGGTTCGAATCCTGCCTCGGGCATGGATGTGTGTGATGTCCTTAGGTTAGTTCGGTTTAAGTAGTTCTAAGTTCTAGGGGACTGATGACCACAGATGTTAAGTCCCATAGTGCTCAGAGCCATTTGAACCACGAATGCTCTTCATTTAAAACTCTTAAGCAAATCCACAGTTGCCTTACATGTAGATGAAGATGAACGTAAAACGACAGACATGTCTCAGAACCTAAAAATACTCCAACTAGCTGTCAAAGGAAAAGGTATGAAGTTATCTGAAAAAATTGGAATTCTTTATCACAAAAGCGAGTCCTCAAACGATATCCTAAATGACCAATCAGAGTTACAGAACAAAATGTTTTTAGCAATATCCATAGTCTACTTAAAACCACACACTGAGTGAAGATGTAAAAAAACATAATACTTATAATAAATAAATGACCATATATTTCTGTCTGTCGTCACATCAAATGTGAGCCCACCTAGTGTATATAGTAATTCTAATTCACGTAATTTAGTTATTCTGCCTTTATTATTTGTGACTGTCACTCCATCTGTGAATAAAACGTCTAATATTAATTCTTTCGCATAAAATGTACTATATTATCTTGTAAATTTAATATAGTTAATTAATCAGTTACTACTACACTTATTAAATGACTATGTGTGGCACTTAGTACCTTCATGCTAAGCAATTTCAATTTTTTGGTCATAAAAAAGCTTAAATTAGGTACTGTACTTCCAGAACCTATAAGCAAAATGTAACTTTGGTCACAGACATAATTTTTCGATGTAAACAAAAATGTCAGTCGCCGACATGGCTGATACTGTGCTATTTTTCTGCAACATACAAATCAAGAAGTGTTTGTGCCACGATTATAAATGCGAAAATCTGAGCAACAGCAAGCAGAGTAGAACGTAAGTTCCGCTAACAGGCACTGTATTGTAAATAAGCAACTCGCGAAATATAGTACCTAAACAAATTTGTTATTTTGCAGAGAGTAGCAGCGCCATACAAACAACAGTCGATGTTTCAACTATGTACCAGCTGAAGATTGAAGTAAGTTTTAGAACGTTTAAAGATGGATGAATGCCCGAAACGCATATTGGCAAAATAAAAATACTTAAAAAGTAGGTTCTCGCTTTATTTCATACAACAATTTCCACAGCCACGGAGCTCAACAACCAATAAAATGGATATATTATTATTCTGGTTATGTAGGCGTCCGTTTAATGAAGTGTAGCAGTCTCGTGCTAAACTCATAATTCCCTGCTTCAGTCACTGTTATAGTCCGTGACATAAAGTTTATAATCAGAAATGAGTAAATAATCCTTAATCACGTACAGATCAGTCGAAATGGTTTGCCTGGCAACAGAGTGAGACCGATACAGATGACAATAATTGGCAGTTCTCTAATGTAGCCTCCGAGTTGCCCATCGAGGTAGTACAGAGATCACTGTCCTTGAGTGAAGGCCGCTGCAACCAGAACTATCATAGTTGTTATTAATATTAATGAGCCGTCACTATCTGAGTCGGTTTCCATACCTGTGGAGAAGCAGGATATTAGCGATTCTCCTATATTTGAACTGACGTGCCTAGCTAGTTACAGAGAGACCTGTAGTTTAAGCGGGCTATAGTTAAACGCTAGTTTGCCGTTAACTCATCCAGCAACTGCTAAACTGAAATTAAACTGCTGAGCAGAATGGCTCCGATACTGTCAACGGGCTCGTATTCAGAAGGAGCTGGACTCAAACCATTGTGTACTCAGCCATACTCCGGTTTCGCTAAATCCCTTGAGGCGTATGTTGTAATGGTTCCTATGACAGAGACGCGGCCGTTTCCATTCTTCTTTTATTCAAGCTGACCTTATCCTCCATCTTTAATGAACTCATAGTCGACAGGAGGATAAACCCAAATCTTCCCTCCTTTTCGGGAAAAGCCAGAGGTCAGTCAAGTCGTTCCGAGCATATTCAGGCTTTGCCGCGGCTACCCTGCTAATTGCGTTAGTGGTTTTCGTAATGCAGCAATTTACTCTGGCTCTCGCGTAAATCCTAGTCGTTATTAATATTAATGACCTTCCGTGACCTCGCACAGACGCAATAGAAGGCATTTCTGCTAGTTTCGTCCATACTGCTCTGCTTCCAAAATTTGTTCACCCTCGTTACACTGCCCATTGCATCACTTGTTTCTGATGCACTGTTGCAACTTGATTTCTGCCGTGTTTCCAATAAAGCTAATCGGCAGGAATATACCAGTTATCGGTATAACTAAATCATCAGAAAGAAAGCTTCTGTTCCGCGAAGCAAGACTAGATGCTATTAAAAGATGATAGGGTTCTCCATATTTTCTTTCATTGGTGGACGCTTTATCGCACTCTTAACAATCATAGCGTTTCAAAAAGATTCATACAATTGTTCCATACTATCTTGTATATGATGCACTGGTATGCGAAACGTAAGGATGAAACTAGCATAGAAGGAACTTATACAGTATAATACAGACGTTAACTGGAAGAAATACGCTATGAGACGAACATAAAGGATTCTCTCATTCAAAGACAATGATTACACTGAAGTCATCACTATTAATGATGGTCCACCGCAAATTACAAAAGGTGGGACATGGTTCTTAATAGGATGTGTGATCCCCACGGATGGCAACCCTTGTTCCGCAAAATACTCCTATGCTTGTAGTAGGGCGTTCCATTTCTCCAACACTGTGGTGTACAACAGCTGGTGTACGCAGAAGTCCTGCAGTACGTCACCCCAACGCATCCCACAGGTGCTCGATGGGATTTAAGCCAGGAGAGCGCTCAGGCCAGTCCAGTCGCCGAATGTCCTCTCGTTCTAAGAGAGTTCTTCCACCTGCGCCATTCGATGCGGCTGTACGTTGTCATCTGTAAAAATGAAGTCAAGGCCGAATACACCCTTGAAAAGACAAACATGGGAAAGAACTACGTCGATCGGTGAGAACATTTTGCCTCTCTGCACCATAACACATGGACGACCAAAACGATCATGTTCGACAACGTTCCTGGGTCCATTACGTGATAACACCTCTAGCCATGTGAGGGCACCTCCAGAATTACTATTCAGAGCGCGCAACCTCACTCCTCGTTAGTCCAGTCCCTACGCTCTTGGCACTATCGCAAATAGCGTCGCCGATATGCTGGTGTCGACGGAACACAACGCACTGGTCGTTGGGCAAAGGATTACTCCTACGCAGTCGCCCTGCCACTGTGGGGCGTGAGAATGCGGGCTTTACAGTTCTGTTAAAAGTGGCAGCAATTACACTTACTGTATGAAGTGATCCCTTCTTGCCTATTGCACAACGTAGCGGTCACCAGCTTCCGTGGTCGGCCACCCCTTTCCTTCGGGCAGCAGTGCCTGTTGTTCGGAACGCTCCCCATGCATGTGAAACACAGCTGTGAGCAATACCAAACTCCTGCGTTAGCTCGTCACACTTCGTCCTTCTTCCGTTTTTTTTCGATAATTCTTCCCCAAATGGCTCCGGACACTTGTTGCAATGAAGAACACCACCGCAGTGCTCCATAACTGCTCGCTGACTGACGCACACTGACTTTTCTCGATCCTTAAACTGCCTTGTTTTGCGGGGCCAGCCCCTTTTAGTGTTACACTCATTTTGACCTTACGCCAATCGACGTACAGCTTTCTGTGCAAGACTGGGAGACCTCTCGCAACATGCTCCCACACTTTCTTTCATTTCCACCAAGTTATTAATATGTTATTTTACTTTGTATATCTCGTTTAACTTTGGTAGAGCTGTGTACTTGCACACAGTGCAAGAACCATTTGATTTTTCAAGTGTTTATCTCTTATATGGGTACACATTCAATTATTTTTAGGAGCAAAGTTTTTATTTATATTTCAACGATGTTTTTTCTGCCCTCCACCTGAGCCACGATACACATCCAGGAGATAGTCACACTCGTGCCATACTTGTGTGTACGTGTCTGGAGATACTGCGTTCACAGCTGTTGTGTATGGCGTCTCAGTTCGTCATACCGAGCGAGGTGGCACAGCATATTAGACTCGTAGTCGGGAATACGACGGTTCAAATTAGCACCCAACAATACTGACTGGTTTTCCGTGATTTTCCTAGATGAGTCCAAACAAATAGCGTGATGGTTTCTTTGAAAGGATAAGGCTGAATTTCCTTATTCATTCCTGAAAGAAACTGAGGTTGTGCTCCGTCTCTAATAACCTCGTTGTTGACGTGGAGTTAAACCCTAATCTTCTTTTCTTCCTTGCTTCAAACCAAAGTTGGAAATGGAGGTATGTAGCGGAACTCTTCTGCAGATGCCCACAGGATGAAATTCACATACATTGGGATCAGGTGAGCTCGAAGGCCAGTGGTCTAGAGTGAGATCCGTCCGCCCTTTACGGCCGCTCGATTCTTGTGGCAGCTCATTGTTAAGAAATCCTCTTACGTGATAGCGATCTACGTCTTTAACAAGCATGCGAGAGCTCTCTGTGGACTTCCCATACGTCAACAGACAGGGTCTTGATACTGGAGCCACCGTCGAATGCTTTAAGCTTTAAGAGGTACATTACAGTATTGTGGACGGATATCACGTAGCATGGTTGTAACCGAATTGCACCTGTTGCAACGTACAACGCCAAACGCCTTTTGTTGTTTCTGTATTATCGCCATCCCGACTGAACGCACATTCGGTAATGAACGAGCGAGCTAGCTAGCTGCCCTAGCGACACTCCGACCGGCAAACACATCAAACGGCAACTTACAACTGGCGCTACTGTATACTTTTAGTTTCTGCGAGTAAGTAAAAATTCACTCGAAGTTTCAATTTCAAATGGCTCCAAGCAATATGGGACTTAACATCTGAGGTCATCAGTCCCCTAGACTTAGAGCTACTTAAACCTAACTAACCTAAGGACATCACACACATTCATGCCCGAGGCAGGATTCGAACCTGCGACCGTAGCAGCAGCGCGGATCCGGACTGAAGCGCCTAGAGCCACTCGGCCACAGCGGCCGGCTTACTCGAAGTTTCTGTCTTCATTCGTGTGGGAGATATATTTATTTATTTGACCTGATGTGATTATGACTATTAGGCCCTCTCTTACATCAGACCCGAGTTTCACCCATACAGTACCTTTTTTGCAAAATAATTACCTAAGAAATAACGATTTTAATATGAAACTGGAAATTTGTGGTAAGGACTTGTGGGACCAAACTGCTGAGATCATGGTCCCTAAGCTTACGCACTACGTAAGCTAACGTAAACTAACTTACACTAAGGACAACACACATCCCCATGCCCGCGGGAGGACTCGAACCTCCGACGGGGGGAACAGCGCGGACCATGAAAGGACGCCCTAGACCGCGTCGCGTTTTTAATATGACAAATTGTAATAATAATATTATTAACAATAATAATAATAATAATAATCACAATAATGATAGTGACAGGTATACAAAGAAATTATGTGTACAAAATAAACGTTTTCTGATGTAGCTACCCCTGGGAAAGGAAGTTTAAGGAGACTGCACCAGCTGAAAATACTGGAGAATGACCCAGATCCGCCGGCCGGAGTGGCCGAGCGGTTATAGGCGCTACAGTCTGGAACCGCGCGACCGCTACGATCGCAGGTTCGAATCCTACCTCAAATGGCTCTGAGCACTATGGGACTTAACATCTATGGTCATCAGTCCCCTAGAACTTAGAACTACTTAAACCTAACTAACCTAAGGACATCACACAACACCCAGTCATCACGAGGCAGAGAAAATCCCTGACCCCGCCGGGAATCGAACCCGGGAACCCGGGCGCGGGAAGCGAGAACGCTACCGCACGACCACGAGCTGCGAATCCTACCTCCGGCATGGATGTGTGATGTCCTTAGGTTAGTTAGGTTTAAATAGTTCTAAGTTCTAGGGGGCTGATGACCTCAGATGTTAAGTCCCATAGTGCTCAGAGCCATTTGAACTACACTCCTGGAAATGGAAAAAAGAACACATTGACACCGGTGTGTCAGACCCACCATACTTGCTCCGGACACTGCGAGAGGGCTGTACAAGCAATGATCACACGCACGGCACAGCGGACACACCAGGAACCGCGGTGTTGGCCGTCGAATGGCGCTAGCTGCGCAGCATTTGTGCACCGCCGCCGTCAGTGTCAGCCAGTTTGCCGTGGCATACGGAGCTCCATCGCAGTCTTTAACACTGGTAGCATGCCGCGACAGCGTGGACGTGAACCGTATGTGCAGTTGACGGACTTTGAGCGAGGGCGTATAGTGGGCATGCGGGAGGCCGGGTGGACGTACCGCCGAATTGCTCAACACGTGGGGCGTGAGGTCTCCACAGTACATCGATGTTGTCGCCAGTGGTCGGCGGAAGGTGCACGTGCCCGTCGACCTGGGACCGGACCGTAGCGACGCACGGATGCACGCCAAGACCGTAGGATCCTACGCAGTGCCGTAGGGGACCGCACCGCCACTTCCCAGCAAATTAGGGACACTGTTGCTCCTGGGGTATCGGCGAGGACCATTCGCAACCGTCTCCATGAAGCTGGGCTACGGTCCCGCACACCGTTAGGCCGTCTTCCGCTCACGCCCCAACATCGTGCAGCCCGCCTCCAGTGGTGTCGCGACAGGCGTGAATGGAGGGACGAATGGAGACGTGTCGTCTTCAGCGATGAGAGTCGCTTCTGCCTTGGTGCCAATGATGGTCGTATGCGTGTTTGACGCCGTGCAGGTGAGCGCCACAATCAGGACTGCATACGACCGAGGCACACAGGGCCAACACCCGGCATCATGGTGTGGGGAGCGATCTGCTACACTGGCCGTACACCACTGGTGATCGTCGAGGGGACACTGAATAGTGCACGGTACATCCAAACCGTCATCGAACCCATCGTTCTACCATTCCTAGACCGGCAAGGGAACTTGCTGTTCCAACAGGAAAATGCACGACCGTATGTATCCCGTGCCACCCAACGTGCTCTAGAAGGTGTAAGTCAACTACCCTGGCCAGCAAGATCTCCGGATCTGTCCCCCATTGAGCATGTTTGGGACTGGATGAAGCGTCGTCTCACGCGGTCTGCACGTCCAGCACGAACGCTGGTCCAACTGAGGTGCCAGGTGGAAATGGCATGGCAAGCCGTTCCACAGGACTACATCAGCATCTGTACGATCGTCTCCATGGGAGAATAGCAGCCTGCATTGCTGCGAAATGTGGATATACACTGTACTAGTGCCGACATTGTGCATGGTCTGTTGCCTGTGTCTATGTGCCTGTGGTTCTGTCAGTGTGATCATGTGATGTATCTGACCCCAGGAATGTGTCAATAAAGTTTTCCCTTCCTGGGACAATGAATTCACGGTGTTCTTATTTCAATTTCCAGGAGTGTATTTGAACCCTTTTTCTTGGAGCACAGCAGTCGACTTAAACCTTGGTTCATATTTGAGTAAGGGACCACAGCATCCACAATGAGCCGAGGTAATTTCTTATTAGTGATGGTTAATTAACTCTAATATGTCTTATCTATGGTCCCGGCGGAGGTTCGAGTCCTCCCTCGGGCATGGGTATGTGTGTTTGTCCTTAGGATAATTTAGGTTAAGTAGTGTCTAAGCTTAGGGACTGATGACCTTAACAGTTAAGTCCCATGAGATTTCACACACATTTGAACATTTTTTTGTCTTATCTACATCGGTACTCCGCGAGGAACCCTTCTCCAAAGTTATTTTAAATCCGTCTTGATTGCAAATTTTTTTTTTTTATTATTCATATGACCGGTTTCGGTTCATTCAGAACCATCTTCAGATCTGATATTTAAGTTACAGGAGTAACCCGTCCAATTCAGCAACTTTCACATGCTACTTCTCCAAAGTGAATAGTGTTTGGTTCAAATGGCTCTGAGCACTATGCGACTTAACTTCTGAGGTCATCAGTCCCCTAGAACTTAGAGCTACTTAAACCTAACTGACCTAAGGGCATCACAGACATCCATGCCCGAGGCAGGATTCGAACTTGCGACCGTAGCGGTCACGCGGTTCCAGACTGTAGCGCCTAGAACCGCCCGGCCACACCGGCCGGCAAAGTGAATAGTCCTTTACCGTCTAAATATTTCATAAAATTTATTGGGAACTAAAACACAGTGACAAAAAATAAAATAAATGCAGATCAGCATTCATTCGTATACTCAGCCTTACATTTGATTCGCCGTGTTCGATTGAGTTTAATTTGTTCAATTCATGTTTATTAAAAAAAGCGTAATTAATTCACACTTTGTTCCTGAAACTAAACACCGTTTTTTCTCATTCGATTATTTGTATTGAAATCATAGTAATAACAGTAGACTCTCAGCTTTCATAAAAAGGGAGTGTTCTTTCCATACGTATAAAATTGGATGTATCTGATGTACATTAACTTTATTAAGAAATTAGTGAATTTTTCTTAGACAAAAAGCAGTCAGTCAGCTCCCCATGGACGAGCTTGACTGCACTGCTACGAACAGTTTCAATCTTAAAAAACTTTTACAGCCTGTGTCGATAACTCAAAGCTCCCTCATGTCAAAGTTTCACCAAGATAGTAGGATGACCGGCGTCCTTCCCTCCCCTGAGCTCAGTTCAATACCTGGCTAGGTGTTCCGAGACTGCAGCAAATTGTCTGCATAAGACAGTTCAAAACGTCGCTTGTTGCTGAACAGCATTTCACATAACTTTCCTCCCACTCAGTCGCAGATCTCATTATAAACTGCAGTAAGTTCAAAACAAGCAAACGAGGGCGAAAAGTTTGTAGGGTGTATACAAAAACCATTAAGGTGGCAAGTTTAGTTTCATTTGTGAGCCAGTGCCAACCCACAGGACGGATACTCATTAAACAATTCGCAGCGCATAAGAGACGAGTTGAGTTAGTTAAATATCTCCTCGTTATTTCAGAAGTACTGTTTTCTGTCACCAGGCTACAATAGTAACGACGATAAGCAGCATTCTTGTTGTACTCCTCTCTTCATTCACTTCTCAAACTATGGATTGAAGGCAAAATACAGTACACAGAAAGGGGAAACAAAACTGATCATTATACACATCTGTTATTTAGAGCTAAATGAAAATGAGACAAACAATGCATTTTCGAGACTATTAAACTGAATAACAAGAACTCAGTACTTAGATATGTGAACTCCAAAGTGGCCAACCGGAAAACCAATTTTTGCGGAGTTTTAATAGTTTATGTTATCACGCAGAACAGAAATTCAAGTTACTCAACGGTTCCTCGTCGTGTTAAAAGAAGGATGTGAACCAGCTCCAGCATCACCAGGGTTCACTGCATTCTGATAGTGTCTTACATCTATTGAGGACATTTTCACATCTTCTGTATAGTACTTCGGTTACCATGCTTGGCTGACAAGGGAAAAGTAGAACCTGTAAAGTGTAAACCAGTGTCTGTTTTTTCCCGCTGTTATTTCAATTTGAAAAAACGCAAATTTTTATGTGTCGAAATGAACTGGCAGTCAATCAAAAAATTAAGAAATACTCGTACTACATTTTCCCCAGATTCCCGTTTTTAAAAGTGTCCTGTGACAGCCTTGAACTCTCTCACTGCACGCTCTGTCACAGCAATGCGTGAGTTGATTTGGCGATGAAAACGATCGAAAGAATTTTCGTAGATAAATAAAACATTTTAGCTATAGCTTTCTTTCGAAACTGGTACGGAGTACGTACACGAAGCCGAAACTTCCAACACGTCTACATCAATTTTCCTTATCTAACTATTACAGAAATCTGAAATACTGACGCAAAATTCCGAACAAACATACTATGAACTTAAAGTAAGTACTAAATCAGATAGTCCTGTGAGTGTCACAGACAGATATTGACATTTTTTCAGCAAACTGAACCATAGTAAGAAATGAGTCCTGCTTGATACCGGTATGTTTTGAAGAGTGTCTTCCACATTTAATCAGATTTTTAAATCGAAAATTGGGAAAAAGTTGTACTAGCGATTGCTATTTAATAATATTGTCACGCTGGTGTACTGAAAACTACAGTGATCTGTCCATAACGGTTTTCTGCGTTAATGTTCTGTATAACGCGTTCCATTCTCAGACAAATTCTCGTTCTACCGGTTGAAGTAAATTCGCCGGACCTAATGGAATCTGAAGTATTTGAACATATTTGACAGTGTTAGTTCGAGCTGCGGCCGATAATGATTCAGAACATTTATTACCTAATATGGAAGAAAAGAGTTACGCGTGAAAATGTTACATTTTTCTTTCACAGTTTTCCAAACTGTGACGTGTCTGTAACAATACTTCCTGTGCAGAACATTGCTCTTTTAATATGCAGTTCAAAGTTTCCGGGCGATTCTTGAAGACGAACGAATAACATACACCGGGTGTACAAAAATGTGGAAACACCAAAAACAACACATTACCTTGCCTAAGACGGTGTAGGAAAACCGTTGGCATTTAAAATAGTTTCCAGTCGGAATGGATAAATGCGGGTCCTGCATGTTTTTCAAGGGATTCTTACATCGTTCTTCCTGAAAAATAGTGGCAGGATATGGTAACGATGACTGAGGAAGAAAGTAGAACACAAAGCCTCAATAATATTGAGTTATGGTGACAGGTGATCAGAGGTGTGCAAAAAATTCATCCTCGTGGCCACGAAACAGGTCCTGGACGATGCGACTTGTGTGAACAGTGGCTCTGTCGTCTTCAAACACAGCATCAGCACTGGGGAACAAACTCTGTACCACAGGACGGGATTGAACAGCAAGAATAGTCGCAAAAACCCTGGCAGTATTGCGACCTTGCAGTGCGCTTATTTGGCCCATGGGATACTACGATATCGCTGCCTAAATCAGCACCGAACGTCCGCCATATTTCCTTTTGGCTGTGAGCAGTCTCCATCGTAGGTTTGGGACGATGTACGTCAGACGTGAACTCGGGAAGCTGGAAACAGTGTGGAACAAGACTTCTCCGACCAAATAACTTTCTTCCATTGCCCTATAGATCACATTTTATGGCTCCGGCATCACGTTTTCCAGTTACAGGCATTTACATCACTGGAGCTGCCTTCGTGGTTTTATGTTGCTGACAGGGCTCACGGGTTCGACATTCAGAAGCCACGTTCTTCGCCTTCCAATTTGTACGTCAGTCCTGCAATATGTGGCCAAGAGTGGTTCGTACACTCCTGGAAATGGAAAAAAGAACACATTGACACCGGTGTGTCAGACCCACCATACTTGCTCCGGACACTGCGAGAGGGCTGTACAAGCAATGATCACACGCATGGCACAGCGGACACACCAGAAACCGCGGTGTTGGCCGTCGAATGGCGCTAGCTGCGCAGCATTTGTGCACCGCCGCCGTCAGTGTCAGCCAGTTTGCCGTGGCATACGGAGCTCCATCGCAGTCTTTAACACTGGTAGCATGCCGCGACAGCGTGGACGTGAACCGTATGTGCAGTTGACGGACTTTGAGCGAGGGCGTATAGTGGGCATGCGGGAGGCCGGGTGGACGTACCGCCGAATTGCTCAACACGTGGGGCGTGAGGTCTCCACAGTACATCGATGTTGTCGCCAGTGGTCGGCAGAAGGTGCACGTGCCCGTCGACCTGGGACCGGACCGCAGCGACGCACGGATGCACGCCAAGACCGTAGGATCCTACGCAGTGCCGTAGGGGACCGCACCGCCACTTCCCAGCAAATTAGGGACACTGTTGCTCCTGGGGTATCGGCGAGGACCATTCGCAACCGTCTCCATGAAGCTGGGCTACGGTCCCGCACACCGTTAGGCCGTCTTCCGCTCACGCCCCAACATCGTGCAGCCCGCCTCCAGTGGTGTCGCGACAGGCGTGAATGGAGGGACGAATGGAGGCGCGTCGTCTTCAGCGATGAGAGTCGCTTCTGCCTTGGTGCCAATGATGGTCGTATGCGTGTTTGGCGCCGTGCAGGTGAGCGCCACAATCAGGACTGCATACGACCGAGGCACACAGGGCCAACACCCGGCATCATGGTGTGGGGAGCGATCTCCTACACTGGCCGTACACCACTGGTGATCGTCGAGGGGACACTGAATGGTGCACGGTACATCCAAACCGTCATCGAACCCATCGTTCTACCATTCCTAGACTGGCAAGGGAACTTGCTGTTCCAACAGGACAATGCACGTCCGCATGTATCCCGTGCCACCCAACGTGCTCTAGAAGGTGTAAGTCAACTACCCTGGCTAGCAAGATCTCCGGATCTGTCCCCCATTGAGCATGTTTGGGACTGGATGAAGCGTCGTCTCACGCGGTCTGCACGTCCAGCACGAACGCTGGTCCAACTGAGGCGCCGGGTGGAAATGGCATGGCAAGCCGTTCCACAGGACTACATCCAGCATCTCTATGATCGTCTCCATGGGAGAATAGCAGCCTGCATTGCTGCGAAAGGTGGATATACACTGTACTAGTGCCGACATTGTGCATGGTCTGTTGCCTGTGTCTATGTGCCTGTGGTTCTGTCAGTGTGATCATGTGATGTATCTGACCCCAGGAATGTGTCAATAAAGTTTTCCCTTCCTGGGACAATGAATTCACGGTGTTCTTATTTCAATTTCCAGGAGTGTATTAATTTGAAATTGAACTTTTATCCATTATTCATCTTTTGTAAGTAGTTTGTCTTTTTTATTTGGCTTTGGTTTATTGAACCATACCGCCCATAGTTGCGTACAAATATAAAACACATATACAGATAATCATACCATAAAATGTTGGAGCAATAGTTTGAAATTATTTTACAGTATTGACAAAGGTACAACACATATAGCTAAGGAAACTTACTTATTAATTAGAGATAAAATAGAAAATAAAAATAATTTATAACAGATTAAGAAGCACACGCTATTAGATTCTCTTAGCTGCGTCAAGCTGTAGCGCCCCGTCAGCCTGATACGACAATTTCGTGTAACAACACGGACCAAGAAAGTAGTCGGGCTGGCCGCTGTGGCCGAGCGGTTCTAGGCGCTTCAGTCCGAAACCACGCTGCTGCTACGGTCGCAGGTTCGAATCCTGCCTCGGACATGGATGTGTGTGATGGATGTCCTTAGGTTAGTTAGGTTTAAGCACTTCTAAGTCTAGGGGACTGATGACGTCATATGTTAAATCCCACACTTTTTAGAGCCATTTGAACCATTTGAAAGCAGTCTGTTTCACGTTCAAACCAGATAAATCCTAAGTCCTAAATATTGTAATTTCTGCGAAACTATTAATCGGATGTTGACGAGTGAAACGTTGCAGAACTGTCCCTTTCAGAGCTACAGTAGCGGCAGCAAACGTTAACATAGTTCTATTTGGAAAAAGAAGAAAACAAGTTCACACCGGTATCTCTGTAGTTAATAAAGTTATTAAATGAGACTGTACGTTGTTTAGTGAGGATTTTTTTACAGCTCATTTGAGTCGAAAGAGAATTATGGTATCTTAAAAAATTCAGGAAATATATGAGGCGAACAGCGTAGCTGACGCACCTTTGTATAAACAGGTGACACGTTTTGTATTCATTTATATGCGTCTGGAAAAATGCGTGGGATGCAAATAACCTGAACTAAGTATAATTGGAACCGTCTATGTACTCTGCTAGTGACGACAAATGGTTCAAATGGCTCTGAGCACTATGGGACTTAACAGCTGTGGTCATCAGTCCCCTACAACTTAGAACTACTTAAACCTAACTAACCTAAGGACATCACACACATCCATGCCCGAGGCAGGATTCGAACCTGCGACCGTAGCAGTCGCGCGGTTCCGGACTGCGCGCCTAGAACCGCGAGACCACCGCAGCCGGCGCTAGTGATGACACTCCGTGTATTTAGTTTCGTAGTCACGTTAATCAACTGTCGTGTATGAGTGCTTCCTGGCAACATATTGATTATTCAGCTGTCCCTCAGTCTGAAACTGTTTACTGTTTAAAAATTAAATGACTCCACACGAGATACAATCAAAATGTAATCCTGCGAATCAATATCAGACAATGCAGCAGCGATTTGTTAATAGCTTGTTAAGGTAGTTAATGTCATAAATCATGCTATGTAATTAGGTGATTCAATGTACTTTTATAACGAGACAGGAGACGCTTTCTCCAGTACGATTGGCGTTGAGAAATTCCATCCGTGCAGCTTCCCTCCCTCAAATTATCGCTTTGATTAATTAGGTACAGGATCGGGATTCTTATTTTGCACTTCTTAATATGTTTCTGTCACTTAGAAATTTAATTGACGTTTGTAATCTGTTGGGCACGTTGAGTCTTCTAGTAACGTTCATTATATTACTTATTTCATTAATGACTGATTTACAGGAACTAATTTAGAACATGGATTTACGGCCATGACATGAGCGATGTATCCGCTAGTAGAATAGCCACTAAACTACTGAGGCGTCACACAAACTACTCGTTGGTTTAACGTTAACTACATAAGAGCGACTGCCGGCCGGAGAGGCCGTGCGGTTCTGGGCGCTACAGTCTGGAGCCGAGCGACCGCTACGGTCGCAGGTTCGAATCCTGCCTCGGGCATGGATGTGTGTGATGTCCTTAGGTTAGTTAGGTTTAATTAGTTCTAAGTTCTAGGCGACTGATGACCTCAGAAGTTAAGTCGCATAGTGCTCAGAGCCATTTGAACCAGCGATAAGAGCGACTAGGTTTCTAATGTCTTACCTTTCCGAAACTTTATCCTCTTACTATGTGTTTATCGTCTTTCTAGTTAAACGTTTGTGTGTTGTCTCCTTTCTATTGTTCGACATGAACATACGAGAGTAGCTCTTCTGTCTGTATGTAACCTTGTAGCTGCTAGCGGGTCACCAGTGATTTTCGCGAGATCTTATTAAGTGTAGGCCAGCTATAGTATTTGGCTTTTTCGGGCCGTCTTTATGATGTGTAAAACGTTTTGGATAATCATGAGTCACCCATTGGTGCTATATTTGCGTAAGTTTTCAGACAAATAATTCGTGCAGCAGATTTGTTTCTTCATGGAAGAGAGTTCTGATCTTCTACACATACAGATTGTAAATGCTGGTATGTTGTTTGAACTGGGTGGCTGTTGCGATATGGCGTTCATTTGCCTACAGCCTTTCTCTCCCAGACAGGAAGTCACACTCACTTGCTGATCTGCTATCTCTGCACTGTAAAGTCGTCAAACTTTTTCTCTTTGCAGGTGTTTCGTCGCCTAATTGATAGCTTCATATAATGACAAAGGGACAGTGGGAAAGCTACAGGACTTGATAAGAAGTAAAAATGATTAAAATAGGCACACATATTGCAGTAAAAGGCACGAATGTGAGGCAGCCCTGTCACAAGTTTTACAATATGCACTCACAAACCTGAGTGACATGGCTCGAAGCCACCTTGCTGTAGGACAACGAATTAAAACAAGAACATACATCAAAACACAGTAAAGTGAAAAGAGATTACATCCAGTCGTTAAAGAGTGAGGAATGGTTGAACGAGAGAATGGGAGAACGGTACGATGCTGGCCATTAGATCCGTGTAACGAAAACAGAAGCGGGGGGTGAATGACAAAGCTTACCTCATTACGATATGTGAGGTGGTGTTATCGAGTACTCACTGCACAAACAGTGTAAGAGTTCGGTAGTAATCAACACGACTGCTGCAAGCTTCCGAACACGACTCATGCTGATTCAGGAAGACGGACTTAACACACGACCACTTCCAAGGTGGTGTGACACAACTCTCCAGTAAACAAAATGTCGGTGCCGTCCGCAACCGAATGGGGTGGAGCGTGGCTTTCAGTGGTATTTGTAATCTCGGACGCCACACCGCAGTGTGCAACCGCAGTTCACAACAACGTCCCAGCAGCCGACATGACAGCGGGAGGGAACGAACCTTTGGTGCGGCTCGATCTGTTTGACTCCCAGGTTGGGACATCTGTATGGGCGCGAATTCTCCGAATGAGGAAAAACTGGTATGCCTACGTCATCTGGTGGCTTCAACTTATATACAAACGTAATGGCCAGGAACTCTTAAGGAAATCGACATTTTGAGCATCTTCTACATTAACCAAATGTAGAATGTGAAAATTACTCTGGTCCCTCCATTTAATGGACCTCCATGTAAGCAATCATTCGATGATATTATCTGGGGAAATTTAGTCTAATTGCATGAAATGACCGATTTAGTTTTATGACTTGTTAATTATAGATCCATCCGGCCTCAGATTATTCTCAATGAGTTAGAAATATTGTAGGCAACTAGAATCTGTGGGAACTATCATATTAATTTTATTTAGATCTCTTTGTGAGAGGAACTGGCCAGTACAGGCACTGTAGCCGCCGCCTTGGCGTTCTACGCCATCAAAAAGTCTTTGTGTTACAAGATGTTGTTGTTGCTGTTGTTGACTCCAGTCCGATGACTGGTTAATGCAGCTATCCTCGCTATTCTATCCTGTGCACGTCCCTTCATCTCAGCGTAACTACCAAAAACTACAACCAAATCGGCTATTCCTTGGTGCCTCATGATGTGTCCAATCAATCGACCCCTTCTTTTAGTCAAATTCTCCCATAAATTTCTTTTTTTCCAAGTTTCCCAGTTCTATTCAGTTCCTCCTCATTGTTTATTCGTTCTAGGCACCTAATCTTCAGTATCTTTTCGTTGAATCACGTTTCATAAGCTTCTGTTATCTTCTTGACCGAACTGCGTATCATCCACGCTTTACTTCCGTACAAAGGTACACTCCAAACAAATGCCTTCAGAAAATATTATCTAACACTTAAATTTCTATTTGAAGTTAACAAATTACTGTTTTTCCGAAATGCTTTTTTGTTGTTACCAGTCTGCGTTCTATATCCCATCCACTTTGGACTCTGTCACTTCCTTTGGCGCCCAAATGGCAATTCATCTACTGCTTTTAGTGTTTCACTTCACAATCTGAGTCCCTCGGGCTCGGGTGATATAATACGAGTATATTATATTGTCCTCGTTCTACTTTTATTGGTGTTCATTTTATGACCCCTTTTCAAGACATTATCTATTTCGTATAATTGTTCTTCCAAGCCCTTCACAGTCTCTGATAGAATTAAAACTGGCTAGAATTGGCTAACTTCAAAGTTTTTAATTCTTCTCATTGAACTTCAATTCCCTTTCCAAATTTATATTTAGTTTCGTTTCGTGGACGTACAGATTGAATAACACTGGGGATAGACTACAGACCTGTCTCACTCCCTTCCGAACTATTCCTTCCTTGTCATCTCTTTGGACTCTTAACAGCACCCTGGTTTCAGTACCATTCGTAAATAACCTTTCGCTCTCTTCATTATATACTTGCTACCTTCAAAATTTCGAAGAGTGTAGGCCATTCAACACTGTCAAAAGCTTTCTCTAAATCTACCATTGCTACAAATGTAGGTTTGCCTTTCTTCAACCTATCTTTTAAGATAGGACAAAGAATTGCCTCACGTGTTCCTATATTTATCCGGAACCCAGACTGATCTTCCCCAAGGTCGGCTTCTACCAGTTTTTCCAACATCCTATCAGTAATTCTTGTTGATATTTTGCTACCATGACTTAATTAAATTGATGAATTGGTAGTATTCACACCTGTCCGTGCGTACCTACTTTGCAGTTGGAATTATTAGACCCTCTGAAACTCTGAAGATACATTTTCCTCGTTTAAAGAACGTGGTTTTATCAGACTGGAAGCTACAATTTATATCACTAAAGAATGAATGGTGTGTTTCAAACTGTAGGAAATTATGTTTAACAAACAGCAACAAACAGAATTTACAGTGTGCTTAAGTCTATTTTGCACTCATCGCTTCTTTGTAGTGTAAACTATAAGATAGCTTACAGAACAGTTCCTTTGTTGAGTTTAACAGTGTTCCACTATTTGTCTGTTGGGGCAACAAGAATAATCTAGACCTAGACAACATTATAAGCTATGTTCTGTCTGCCTATATTTACAATTATGTTACTGTAAAATACGTGGACATTTCTAAAAAAGACTTCAATAAGAACAATTATATTAAAGCCGGAGAAACATATTTTTCCAGTCCAGGACATTGTTCTCTGCAACAGCATCACTTATAGATAACGCCAAATCAGTGAGAATGTTTACTGTATTAGAGGAGTCACAAAAATTCTGTTTATAAGCCGTTATTCATATTTCTATCTGTTTATAAGGAATACTTACATTGTAAGTTATATAATTTTATACAGAAACTCCCCAAGAATGTGGTGAGAAGAACTGGTAACCTACTTTGTGGCTAGCTGTGAGGGCGATCTCACATGCAGCTCTGAAACATTATTTACTGCCGTGTTATTTCTATGTTCACACCTGATGTATCACTGTACGAAGAATTTGATGAGTATGTTATGTAACGATATACTTTGCTGTCTAATTGGGGTGGTGTACTGAGTTTACAGACTCCTTACTAACTTGAGTGAGTATGATGTATATGAATACCTGATGGAGAAATGAACCAACTAGTCTCCTGCCAGTGTGCAAGGTATCTTTAGACTGCCATAGCTGCTATGCTTGCAGAACAGAATGAGGTATTCGTTGCAGTAGACATGATGGGGAACTGGTTTTAATACAACCTACAGGATCACTAGTTCAAGGACTTCCACAGTGTAATGATGGGCAACAGCTCCAGGGTTTCGAACTCTAGATGTGTGAATATCATTTCCGATCTAAAGGAACTCTACACAGAATTTAATTACCTCATTATCACAGAAACTGCCTTACCAGCACTAAATAATAATCAATCCCCAAGATACTTTGTTCAACACAATTACCTCACCAAGAATTCCAGTCTCAGCTCTGTGAACATTTCGAGCAAGAAACAGATGTTTGTAGTTAACATAATTACCTTGGTTTCGAATAGGAATTACCGGGAATCGACTTTTATATAATGTTTAACACCGTGACAAGTGATGAATGTGATTGTAATCTTTTTGACACAGGGTAATTGAAAGTGAGTTGGGCTGAACAGAATCTCTTTCAAGAAACTAATGTGCACAATATTGAGGAGCATGATTGTTAATCATTAGATAAATTACGACCAGAGAATGTAGAAAAAAATAGTTTCCTGTAACGTGCATAAGAAATTAAGTGACGTATGTTCCACTGAAAATGTATTTTTAATTGTGAATAACCCTGCCCACCTCTTTGACAGGTATGTTTAGTTTATCTCAATCAAATAAATGTTCAAATGTGTGTGAAATCTTATGGGACTTAACTGCTAAGGTCATCAGTCCCTAAGCTTACACACTACTTAACCTAAATTATCCCAAGGACAAACACACACACCCATGCCCGAGGGAGGACTCGAACCTCTGCCGGGACCAGCAGCACAGTCCATGACTGTAGCGCCTCAGACCGCTCGGCTAATCCCGCGCGGCGCATCTCAGTCAGTAAGGTAATTTATTCTTAAATAACAGTGCTGATAGAGGCTTATAAAAGACGTGTTAACTTTGTTACTATCCCACAAGTGACTGAGCTATACTAACTGCACATTATATTTCACCTAATAAGAAAATTATGTTTACATAAAAAGAAAGAAATGTGAGATAGTTCTAGGATTGTCTTGGTACGTCCTAATAGTTTGCTCTTACCATGTTCTGTGGGTCGCAGACGTATACTGTTACCCTCTCCAACGGAATATCTGGAATACGTACTTATGGAGGAGATTTAGTGTCATGCTTTATTAAAATACACATATCGGTTACCATTTTCATCTTGTATTGTAGTGTTATATTATTTGCCAACTAGTGCTTACATGATTTATTCGATCCATGCACTTCATAATTTGATGTATAGCTGATGCTTTTTCGTGTTTCCTTAGCTTTAAAAATGCTCGGTGCTGAGGTGAGGACAGATGGAGCAAATACTTTGTCTAAAACACACTTTACGGGTCTCTTCAATAATGAGATTCACATTTGCAAGTTACGGTCCACATTGACTCTTCGAGCATAATAGACATATCCCAACCCTTTGCCATATGTCGTAGAGGTGCTTTTAGATTGTGAGTGATAGCGGCTGCCATCTGTGTGCTTGTGTGTGTGTGTGTGTGTGTGTGTGTGTGTGTGTGTGGGTGGGTGGGTGGGTATGTGTTAAGAACTATTATTTCGAAGCCAGTATTTGCAACAAATTCGTCTACGCGATATGGCGTACCAGGTACGTGTGTTTTGAAAAGCGTCTCTACCTTGGTAGCTGTGAATTTATGAAACTCCTTGCATAATGTCTAAATGAAGACTGTGAAGTATGCAGTGCGTTTTGGGATGAAAATTACCTTATGCTTGCAAAATCCTCTGCTGTTTGTAGATGGTCTGATTACACAATTACACACAGAACTCGAATTTGACGTTGTGATTGTATCGTATTAGTCCTTTGGACAGTAAAGCGATAACTTTCTGTTAATATGTTGTGCTGTTTTCGGAAGTATCTTTGAGAAATTGTAAAACAGATCGTTTAATTATTTTGAGTGTTGGGGAAAATTTATTCGAATAACGAAAACACACAAAAATTATTATTTGTTATTCGTGAATAAAAACCGCATTCCAAAAATTATTCATTTTCGAGAATTAAAACTTTTATTTGTCACTTGCGAATGAAATTGGTTAAGAGTAATAGATGAATTTCAAATCCAAAGGCGTAGATTGCTACAGCTGTTTGCCGGCCGGGGTGGCCGAGCGGTTCTAGGCGCTACAGTCTGGAACCACGCGACCGCTACGGTCACAGGTTCGAATCCTGCCCCGGGCATGGGTGTGTGTGATGTCCTTAGGTTAGTTAGGTTAAGTAGTTCTAAGTTCTAGGGGACTGATGACCTCAGAAGTTAAGTCCCATAGTGCTCAGAGCCATTTGAACCATTTTTTTGCTCCAGCTGTTTTCCATTTGTAAAATAAATGTAGTTTTTCCGAGTATTATGCACGTGATAACTATTGTTTCTGACATGTCTGAGAGAACAGACACCACAACAGTCATGATCCTGTGGCTGTGTGTATACTTGATGAAAGAAAAATACTTGTGTCAGCCACATGAGGGCAATGAAATAAATCAGTGGCTACAACCGAAAACATAACTCAAATTCCCAATACGTCGTACACTACTTTCGTAGCTCGTCCTATCCATTTTCCTCTTTGCTGGCAGCATCTCGCATGATTTCCGCAAGAGGTCGGTCCTAGAGTGCATCTACCCTAAACATATAATGAAATTTCGACGAGGTGTAGATATTACTATAATACGTGTGGGGTCTGTTCTTTCGGACATGTCAGACATGTCACGTAAGGTCCGGCACAAATTTTTACTTGTCGTCATTGAATTATTCCAGTGCTCTCATGCGGCTGACGACAGTATTTCATTTTCGTTGTATATTTACATTACAGCTGAATCGTGACTTTTGTGGTGTATGTTCTTTTGGACATGTCCAAATAATGTAGAAATGTTACCTATTTACACGATATAAGGTTGGTTTCGGGTCTTTTCCACCTTAGTATACACTAACTCGTATCTTCTGTTGCGTGTTTTTCTAATTAAGCGGATATTTTAAACCATTTACTACTAAGTATTTTTGTTTGATTTAGATTTTTCCTAGTTGTGGTGTATCTACATTAATTATATGCACCTACTGAATCTTTTATGACACCTCGTCATCTACGTGATGATGAAATGTTTTTAAATCTTACAATTTTTTAGTGCATGCGTCCTTCCCACTTAATTATGACTGTAAATTTACTGTTACTTTAAATTCTTTTTATACACCCAGGGTCCAGTATTTCACTTAAACCCTACATATCTCCTTTACATGGTGTTTCTTAATTCTGAGTTCGCTCTCTCCGAATGTATCATCACGTTCGTTATGAAGTTGATATAGGGTCTTCTTGCAGTTGCATATATCAAACCTTTCCTTCGTCCTTGCTCTTTCATGTTGAAGTGGTGACTTTAATCCAGCTCCCACTTCATCTTCATCTTCATTTCTGCTTAAGGAGTGATTTTATCTTGGACAGTGCATATTCTCAATAAGACATCACATCGATCCATCTTTTTATGGCACTATATCATTCTAAAGGTTAAGGAATTCTTGTCCTGCTAGTTCCTATCCCGTATTTCTTTTCTTACATAAACTGACAAGTATTCTGTATCTTTCTTACCAATGGGATGTTCTTGCAACGGAGTGACCGGTGTTTATATATTTTCATCCTACTTTGCACATGTACCCACTAGTATGGCTTTCACGATATAGCTTAGCGTATTTTGGATATGACATGATATTTAATTATTTTCCTTTCACTCGACGAACTAAATCATTCTGATGCTACACACACATTATACACAATCCTACCTTAAACTGTTTCGCATACACTATGACTACATCTTGTAACACCAACCCTACTACACTTTCATCAAAATATTTCTATTTTGATTTCTTACTAAATTTGGTTCATAGCTTGGAAAGTGAATATGTAGCTTTACTACATCCCATTACAGTGACGCCATTGTGATGCATATTTGTGTTAAGAGACACGATGTACTCAAGCCTTCCATCTGTGAACTACTGTAGTTCATATTATTTTTAATTACTATTGTATCTACTTTTTATTGTAATACTGAACTTGTTTTACACTTTATTGTTTGAAGTATTTTTTGTAAACACATAAGGGAATGAATAAGACAATACTGACGCGTTGGAACTAGTAGCCTAAATAAAGTAGTCAAAAATAACGTCTGATGGTATACAGGGTGGTCCATTGATAGTGACCGGGCCAAATATCTCACAAAATAAGCATCAAACGAAAAAACTACAAAGAACGAAAGTCATCTAGCTTGAAGGGGGAAACCAGATGGCGCTATGGTCAGCCCGCTAGATGGCGCTTCCATAGGTCAAACGGATATCAGCTGCGTTTTTTAAAATAGGAACCCCATTTTTATTACATATTCGTGTAGTACGTAAAGATATATGAATGTTTTAGTTGGACCACTTTTTCGCTTTGTGATAGATGGCGCTGTAATAGTCACAAACGTGTATGTACGTGGTATCACGTATCATTCCGCCAGTGCGGAGGGTATTTGCTTCGTGATACATTACCCGTGTTAAAATGGACCGTTTACCAGTTGCGGAAAAGGTCGATATCGTGTTGATATTTGGCTATTGTGATCAAAATGCACAACGGGCGTGTGCTACGTATGCTGCTCGGTATCCTGGACGACATCATCCAAGTGTCCGGACCGTTTGCCGGATAGTTACGTTATTTATGGAAACAGGAAGTGTTCAGCCACATGTGAAACGTCAACCACGACCTGCAACAAATGATGATGCCTAAGTAGGTGTTTCAGCTGATGTCGCGGCTAATCCGCACATCAGTAACAAACAAATTGAGCGAGAATCGGGAATCACAAAAACGTCGGTGTTGAGAATGCTACATCAACATCGACTGCACCCGTACCATATTTCTGTGCACCAGGAATTGCATACCGACAACTTTGAACGTCGTGTATAGTTCTGCCAAGGGGCACAAGAGACATGACGGGACCATGACAGATTTTTTGCACGCGTTCTATTTAGCGACGAAGCGTCATTCACCAACAGCGGTAACGTAAACCGGCAAAATATGCACTATTGGGCAACAGAAAATCCACGTTGGCTGCGACCTCGGCGGGTTAATGTATGGTGCGGCATTATGGGAGGAAGGATAATTGGCCCCCATTTTATCGATGGCAATCTAAATGGTGCAAAGTGTGCTGATTTCCTACGTAATGTTCTACCGATGTCAGTACAAGATGTTTCACTGCATGACCGAATGGCGATGTACTTCCAACATGATTGATGTTCGGCACATAGCTCACGTGCGGTTGAAGCGGTACTGAATAACATATTTCATGACAGGCGGATTGGTCGTCGAAGCACCATACTATGGCCCACACGTTCACCGGATCTGACGTCCCCGGATTTCTTTCTGTGGGGAAAATTGAAGGATATTTGTCGTCGTGATCCACCGACAACGCCTGACAACATGCGTCAGCGCATTGTCAATGGATGTGCGAACATTACGGAAGGCGAACTACTCGCTGTTGAGAGGAATGTCGTTACACGTATTGCCAAATGCATTGAGGTGGATGGACATCATTTTGAGCATTTATTGCACTAATGTGGTATTTACAGGTAATCACGCTGTAACAGCATGCGTTCTCAGAAATGATAAGTTCACAAAGGTACGTGGATCACATTGGCACAACCGAAATAAAATGTTCAAACGTACCTACGTTCTTTTTTTTATTTAAAAAACCTACCTGTTACCAACTGTTCGTCTAAAATTGTGAGCCATATGTTTGTGACTATTACAGCGCCATCTATTACAAAGTGAAAAAAGTAGCCTAACTAAAACATTCATATTTCTTTACGTACTACACGAATATGTAATAAAAAATGAGGGTTCCTATTTCAAAAAACGCAGTTGATATCTGTTTGACCAATGGCAGCGCCAACTAGCGGGCCAACAATAGTGCCATCTGGTTTCCCCCTTCAAGCTAGACAAGTTTAGTTCCTTGTAGTTTTTTCGTTTGACGCTTATTTCGTGGGATATTTGGCCCCGGTCACGATCAATGGACCACCCTGTATACATTGTTGGAAAAAATAGCAACACCAAAAAATAATTAATTTAGAGTAACGAAATTTCCGGAATACATTTGTCTAGGTAGTTTATTTAAGTGATTAACATTGCAAGATCCCAGGTTAATATGAACTAGAGGTAAGCCTTTGCAAATATTAAATACTAGTGTATTAATAACTCGTCTAACCACAATGTTGGCAAGCTTGCAAACGTGCATGCATTGTGTTGTACAGGTGCTTGGTGTCAGTTTGTGGGATGGAGTTCCATGCTTGTTGCACTTGGTCGGACAATACAGGGACGTTTAATCTGGTGTAGATGACACTGGAGTTGTTGTTCCTTAATATTCCATATCCAGGCGACTGGAGAGAGATCTATTGATCGAGCAGGACGACGCTACATGTCGACACTCTGTATTACCGGGAATCGACTTTTATATAATGTTTAACTCTGTGACAAGACTGTATGATGAATGTGATTGTAATCTTTTTGACACAGGGTAATTGAAAGTGAGTTGAGCTGAACAGCATCTCTTTCAAGAAACTAATGTGCACAATATTGAGGAGCATGATTGTTAATCATTAGAAAAAGTACGACCAGAGAATGTAGAAAAAAATAGTTTACTGTAACGTGCATAAGAAATTAAGTGACGTATGTTCCAATGAAAATGTATTTTTAATTGTTAATAACCCTGCCCACCTCTTTGACAGGTATGTTTAGTTTATCTCAATCAAATAAATGTTCAAATGTGTGTGAAATCTTATGGGACTTAACTGCTAAGGTCATCAGTCCCTAAGCTTACACACTACTTAACCTGAATTATCCTAAGAACAAACACACACACCCATGCCAGAGGGAGGACTCCGCCGGGACCAGCCGCACAGTCCATGACTGCAGCGCCTCAGACAGCTCGGCTAATCCCGCGCGGCGATGCAGTAAGATGCGCTAGAGCCATGCGCCGATCGCGACGGTATTTCGGTAGCGCCACGTGGCCATCAAGAGTCCGATCTTCTTGCGACCGTAAATTCTCGTGATCACCACTACAGTGGCTACATTCCTGCCAAGTCTTTCTGCAGTATCGCTGAAGGAACATTTAGCTTGTCGTAGCCCTATTACACGGTCCCATTCAAACTCAGTGAGGTACTGATGATTGCATATTGGCACCTTAAAGGAATTCTTGACTAACATCAATTGAGCACGTCCAGTCTCAAAGGTAACTAACGCTCACGGCCATTATAGCGCGTGTTTACAACAAATCTGATTTTTCATCCTCATAGTGGCGCTACTAGTGATCGGTGCTGAATTTGCATAGACATCATCTTTCAGATGTAGGAAGACGCCTACCGGCTGTTGTTTATATCGCACGCACCTTCTTGGTGTTGCGATGTTTTTTTCCCGTCAGTGTATTTCTGCAACAGTTCGACTGGACGCTGTTCCTCACTCCATATTTTTACGGTGGATTTACGAATACACATATAAAAGTAATGTCTACTCCTAGACAGCATTTCATGATACCTTCAGTGTTGACGCAACCTTTGTCCGACCTCTTGCGGGAATCATACTAGATGCTGCTAGCAAAGAGGAAAGTGGATAGCAGCGTGCTACAGAAGTAATTTGCGACAAGGTGAGAATTAAGTTGTGTGGGAGTGAAATGGTTAAGGGAACTGCTCCTGTCAGCGGAAAATCCGGGTTCGAGTCCGGATCCAGCACAAATTTTCACTTGTTGCCATTGCATTACTTCAATGTCTTTATGCAAGTGACGCCAGTATTTCCCTTTCATCATGTATTTTTTCCTGCTTTGTTTAGAGAATAACTCTTTTCTGAAGCATTTCATCAGAAAGTTTATTTAATTTTGTAATACTTTCCACTGACGTATTAAAAAAATACTCTCTACACATCCAAAAGGGGTAGTTATGCAATATGTATCACGAAACTTGACTTTGTTTCTTGATAGCGGTATAAAAGTCAAGTTCTTTTTTAGTACAAAATTGAGAAATCATCAAGTCCTCTTTGGTTTTTGGAGAATGACTTTTTTGTGATTTCAAATCAACTTCACCTCCCAAATCGTACTCAATATCGAAAAATATTTTTTTGTACCATCACAGTTTCATTCGAGGCTCGTCGCCCGATTCCTCTGGCGCTTCTTTACATACCGTAAGTAATTTTTTTTATTTATGTCGTCCTTGGTCATTGACAGCAATTGGGATGAACCCATTGTCTTTAAGTCGTGGGAAAGATAGTGCTGCAATAGTTGCATTTGCTCCCTTTATGCAGAAAGTAGGAAAAAGTCTTCGAATCGCCTCTTAACACTTTATCGATACGATGTTGTCAGTCTACTGCAATTTTATGAGCTCTTTTATAATCCCAAACTCGGTGTCTCCAAAGAAATTGTTCGACCGTGGAGCTCTAACTCATAGATGTATGTCAAATCAAACTACTTTTCCTTTTTCTCACACTAACCTTTCTCAGAATTAGTCCTCCTCAGCTATTTCTGATAACTATGGACGTCCAGCAGCATTTCAATACGTAATTTTGCGATGCACTTTCGTTAATACCGTCTTAGGAAACTTCAAATTTAAAATCTGCTTATGATATTCATTACCAACCATAGAGTCCTTACTTCAGTCACTGATAACCCAGCAGTGCAAACGCGAGAAAACTACGTTATGAGATCAACAAGAGACCCACGTACAGTGGTGTCAGCAGTTTTGATACAACTGGGGAAGTTATTACCGTTTCAAAGTCTCTGTTGGCTGCCAGTTAACATGGATTGCTTCCGCATGGTGCTATGGGGAGGGAAATAAGGAGATATTGGCAGGAGCAGAGTCAGTTGCACAGGTTCATGTCTGTAGAGTAAATGCTGAGGCCATTTATCTACAAAGCATTTCTGTGTTACATTTGTGAAACAATAAAGTTTTGTTGATGCCAAAGGTTGCTGAATATTGGTTTGTCGGAAGTGGTATGCCCTTGCCTTCCTCTGATCCTTGAACCAACTCATAAGACGTTAATGGCGGGACGTATAATTTCACATAGACATGGAAAAACGGCGCAACTTGACCTCTTTTTTTTCATAGTTACAGTTGAAACAAGCGATAATGACGAAAAAAGCCCTAAGAGAAACTTGGGATCGATCTCCAGACCTCTAAGTTTTTAGACTAGAACTCATCCAATGGGCCACTGAGGCACACCACTTGACGTGGATTTAGAAATCATCGCTCGTGCGAAATTCAGCTTTCCCTTTTCTCGCATGAGATCCTGCAACAGGCGGATTCCATACTCCTAGATTTCAAATTCAAATGGCTCTAAGCACTATGGGACTTAACATCTGAGGTCGTCAGTCCCCTAGACTTAGAACTACTTAAACGTAACTAACCTAAGGACATCACACACATCCATGCCCAAAGCTGGATTCGAACCTGCGACCGAAGCAGCTGCGCGGTTCCGGACTGAAGCGCCTAAAACTGCTCGGCCACAGCAGCCGGCTCCTAGATTTCCGTAAAGCTTTAGATACGGGGCCACACTGCCTCCTGTTAGCAAAGGTACAAGTATACGCAGTAGGTTCCCAGGCATGTGAATAACTGGAAGGCTTCTTAAGGAACAGAACCCTATACGTTGTCCTTCACAGCGAGTGCTCATCAGAGAAGAGTGCCGTCAAAAGTGCCTCAGGGAAGCCTGACAGGACCAGTCATTTTCTATATACGAGGGTAATTACAAAAGTAGGGCCTTCAATTTTTTTATAAGTAGATAAACCTGTTTATTTCTACAGTGGTTTACATCAGTTTAAAACATGAACATTTAGCTATTTTTCGACATAATCCCCATTTCTGTCGATGCATTTTTGTAGACGCGTGGCAGTTTTTGTATGCTCACGTCATACCAGCTCGTCGTCATACTGTTCAAAAAGTTATGAACCTCTTCTTTCACCTCGGCGCGGGGCTGAATCGCTTTCCGGCTAAATATTCTTTTAACCTAGGGAACAGGTGATAGTCACTGGGCGCCAAGTCAGGACTATAGGGTGGGTGGGTGATCATGTTCCACTGAAACTGTTGCAGGAGAGCAAGGGTTTGCCGAGCGGTGTGTGGGCGAGCGTTGCCATGGAGAATGTGTACGCTAGTGCTCAACATTCCTCTTCTCCGGTTCTGAACTGCCCGTTTGAGTTTTTTCAGAGTCTCACAGTACCTGTCAGCGTTAATTGTGGTCCCAATAGGCATAAAGTCGACCAACGATACCCCTTTGCGATCCCAAAAAACGGTTGTCATGACTTTACCGACAGACTGTGTTTGTTAGAAATTTCTACGGCTCTGGCGAAGAAGGATGCCGCCACTGACGTGACTGTTGCTTAGTCTCAGATGTAAGGTGGTTTCGTCACCCGTGATAATTGAGTCCAGAAAGTTGTACTGTTCGGCTGCAAGGCGGTGAAGAAACGCGCGGGAAGCATCAACTCGTTGCCGCATGTGGTCCTCAGTCAGCATGCGTGGCACCCATCTTGCGCACACCTTGCGGTAGTTCAATGTATCCTGTAAAATTCTGTGAGCGGTGCTTCGGGAAACTTCAGGAACCAACGAGCAGAAATCATCCAGGGTGATCCGCCGCTCTTCACGCATGCTTTGCTCAACCTTCTACAGTGTCTCCTCAGAAACTGACGGTCTCCCGCTGCTTTGTTCGTCGTGAATTTCGGTCCAACCAGCTGCAAACTCTCTACACCACTTACGAACATTTTTGACATCCATGCCAGACTCACCATACACTTCCGTCAATTGGCGATGGATTTCGATCGGCACAGTGCCCTTTGCGCTTAAAAACTGAATAACTGCGCGCAATTCGCACTTGGCGGTAACATCCAACGGGAGCTCCATTCTCAACGGCTGTCAAGCCAAGATTGAGCGTCTCAGCGCGGCGTGCGCATGTTTCCGCACAGCGCGTGAAGCACTCTTCATAACAGTGTGACCAACTGCCACACAAACAGAGTTCTGTACTTATAAAAAAATAGGAGACCTTACTTTTGGGATTACCCTATTACATAAATGAGCTGGCGATCAAGGTAAGCAGCAGTTTGGGGCTGTTTGCTGAATATGCTGTTGCGTATGAGAAGATGTCGTCGTTGAGTGACTGTAGGAAGATACAAGATGACGTAGACCTAATTTCTAGTTGCTGTGATCAATGGCAGCTAGTTCTCAATGTATAAAAATGTAAGTTAATGCAGATGAGTAAGAAAACAAGCCCTAATGTTTGAATACAGTGTGGCGATAGACACAGACATGCCGATTAAATTCTAGGCCCAACGTTATACGAAATGAAATGAGCACGTAACCATTGTGGTAGGGAAGGCAAATAGTCCACTTCGGTTTCTTGGGAGAATTTTAGGAAAGTGTGGCTCATCTTAAAGGAGACCGCATATAGAACACTAGTGCGACCTATTATTGAGTATTGTTCGGGCGTTTGGGATTTGCACCAGATCGGAATAGAGGAAGACATCCAAGCAAATCAGAGACGGGGTGCTAGATTTGTTCAAATGGTTCAAATGCCTCTGAACACTATAGACTTAACATCCGAGGTCATCAGTTCCCTAGAACTTACAACTACTTAAGCGTAACTAACCTAAGGACATCACACACATCCATGCCCGAGGCAGGATTCGAACCTGCCACCGTAGCGGTCGCGTGGTTCCAGACTGAAGCGCCTAGAACCGCGCGGCCACACCGGCCGGCTTAGATTTGTTACCGGTAGGTTCGAACAACAAGCAAGTATTACGGATTTGCTTCGGAAACTCAAATAGGAATCACTGGAGAGACGGCGACGTTAATTTCGAGGAGCCATACTGAGAAAATTTAGAGAATGCACGTTTGAGGCTGACTGCAGAACGATTCTGTTGCCGCCAGAGTACAGTTAGCTTAAAAATCATGAAGATAAGATCACAGAGATTAGGGCTTGTACGGAGGCATGTAGATAGTCGTTTTTCCCTCCCTCTATTTGCAAGTGGAGCAAAAAGGGAAATTATTAGTACTGGTACAGATCACCCTCCACCACGCACTATACGGTGCCTTGCAGGAGTATGTATGTAGGCGAACAAATCACTTATCAAACAGCAACTGCATTCATCCACAGGAAAAGAAAGAAAGTAAATTCCGTAGTATTCTTCGTTACTAGTTATTTAGGAAGAATATGGTTCAAATGGCTCTGAGCACTATGGGACTTAACATCTTAGGTCATCAGTCCCCTAGAACTTAGAACTACTTAAACCTAACTAACCTAAGGACATCACACACACCCATGCCCGAGGCAGGATTCGAACCTGCAACCGTAGTAGTCCCACGGTTCCGGACTGCAGCGTCTAGAACCGCACGGCCACCGCGGCCGGCTAGGAAGAATAAACAACAAATAATTATTTGTATTCGCAGAGTAAAATACTTCCTTTATCCGTGAATAATTTATCTGCGAATAAATTTTTTCAAATGTCCCATTTATTCATTTAATAAATCATAGAGCCAGAAAGTTATTCAAACAATGCCCCTCTGCTTGCTATATACTGCAATTTTGCACTGTTCCAAGTAAAATGCACTGGATTTGATGGTAGTAGTGTCTACAATGTTGGAGTGGTAGCCTCTGTTACTGTAGGTAATGTTCAAGGAATGGTGGATACAATAAAAGAACTTTAATCACCTGACGTTTTCCAGAAGTTTCAGTAATGCTTCACATCATCAGCCATCAATTGTAGACAGGATGAAGTTATGATTGATATAGGTTTCTGTACCACTTTCACAAATATAATGTGTGTACCATGTATGTGATAAAATCCGATGACTTCATAACAAGTGCATAC
This sequence comes from Schistocerca piceifrons, assembly GCF_021461385.2. Classification (NCBI taxonomy): domain Eukaryota; kingdom Metazoa; phylum Arthropoda; class Insecta; order Orthoptera; family Acrididae; genus Schistocerca; species Schistocerca piceifrons. Next base: position 669,296,811 of record NC_060149.1, read on the forward strand.
ACATATTGTTTACAGTGCTTTCAGTAAAACTGATACACATATGTTAATTATCTATCCTGTATTTTCTTTCATACAATATTATGCGCTGAACATAATTTATTGATAACAACAGATTCTGCTTTATGTCATTTATTCTGTAACAAATTATGTAAGTCATTTGTATAGTATTCGTATTGGTTATACCAGTGCACAATAGTTGGTGTCTCATCTCCTTTACGTAACTATTAACTAACTAACTAACTACCTAACTCCGTCCGAAGAGGCCTTGAAGACCCAACGGTACCGACCGACTGCCGTGTTATCCTCAGCCCACAGGCGTCACTGGATGCAGATATGGAGCTGCGTGCGTTCACCACATCGCTCTTCCGGCCGTTATTAGTTTTCGTGACCGAAGCCGCTACTTTCCCATCAGTAGCTCCTCAAATGGCCTCACAAGAACTCATAGCGCCCCTCTTGCCAACAGCACTCGGCATACCGGACGGTCACCCATCCAAGTACTAGCGAAGTACTACATCTACATCTACATTGATACTCCGCAAGCCACCCAACGGTGTGTGGCGGAGGGCACTTTACGTGCCACTGTCATTACCTCCCTTTCCTGTTCCAGTCGCGTACTACTTCGGTGATCTGACAGTAACGGGTGTTACCACTGCGAGAAGGCCGTTAGATTAGTTCAATACTACTATAACAGAAATGAAAAGACCTAAAAAGCTCACTAAGAAGTCAGCATTGACCCACAATAATCGATACAGGGTTTGGTATACTCCTCATAAATTTGAATATCAAGCCAGGATGGAATTCCAGGAGAGCTAACTGGAATCAGTATACTCACGATGTTGATAGCAACTTACGCTGGACATCTCCAAAGGCAGAAAACTATAAAACATTTGTGAGAATCATTACCGGTGCAGCCGAATGTAACATACCACGAGGTCTCAGGAAACATTACATGACTTGCTGGATGTCGCTACAGATAACATTTATGTGCAGTACCAACAAAATGAAAACTCTGATACTGGTTAAAAGAATAGCTAAACAAATGGAGAAAGTATAAATGGCTGGCCTTGACTTCGTTTAAATTTCACTCGATCAGGTATAAATGCATGAACGTTATTAAGGAAACTTGACATTGCAAACAATGTCTGCACTCAGCAAACGAAGATAACACCATAAAAACTCTCGTTACACATAAAATCAAAAGATGGTAAGGTTTCTGTATACTCAACCGCAGAAGAATAGATAAAGGTCCAACAGAATGAAATCATTAGCTACCTTCGTTAAAACACTACCTTACCAGAGCGTTTTAATGAAATCGTTATAAATGAGGCTATCAAACCATTTAAAATGAGGAGAGTAGCAGGACTGGGTGGCATATTCCCTGCATTTATAAAACGTATTGGTGAACATGGCTAAAGAAGTCCTACAATGATATAATGGATACCGAAAAAGCACATCAACAGTTCAAGGTTGCGCCTACACTAGCAGTCCTCAAATTTCGAAAGTCAATAGACGACCTCTCAAGTTACAGCGCACCTGCGCTCCTGAGAATGTGCTTCAGGCTAATGGAATGACTCCTCCTTAAAAGATTCAAGGAGTAATAAATTATAACTGAGAGCCAAAGAAACTGGTACACCTGCCCGATATCATGTAGGGCGCCCGCGCGCACGCAGAAGTGCCGCAACACGACGTGGCATGGAATCGACTAATGTCTGAAGTAGTGCTGGAGGGAATCGACATCATGAAGCCTGCAGCGCTGTCCATAAATATGTAAGAGTACGGGGGGATGCAGATGTCTTTCGAACAGCACCTTGCAAGGCATCCCAGATATGCTCAGTTAATGTGCGTGTCTGGGGAGTTTGGTGGCGAGAGGAAGTGTTTAAACTCAGAAGAGTGTTCCTGGAGTCACTCAGTAGCAATTCTTTACGTGTGGGATCTCGCATTGTCCTGCTGGAATTGCACAAGTCCGTCGGAATGCATAATAGGCATGAATGGATGCAGGTGATCAGACAGGGTGCTTACGTACGTGTCACCCGTCAGAGTCGTATCCAGACGTATCAGGGTTCCAAACGCCCCACATCATTAGAGAACCTCCACCAGCTTGAACAGTCCCCTGCTGACATGCAGGGTCCATGGATTCATGAGGTTGTCTCCATACCCGTATACGTCCATACGCTCGATACAATTTGAAACAAGACTCGTCCGACCAGATAACATGTTTCCAGTCATCAACAGACCAATGTCGGTGTTGACGGGCCCAGGCGAGGTGTAAAGCTTCGTGTCGTGCAGTCATCGAAGGTACAATATTGGGCCCTTTGCTCCGAAAGCCCATATCGATGGTGTTTCGTTAAATGGTTCGCACGCTGACACTTGTTGATGGCCCTGCATTGAAATGTGCAGCAATTTGAGGAAGGTTGCACATCTATCATGTTGCACGATTCTCTTCAGTCGTCGTTGACCCCGTTCTTGCAAGATCTTCTTCCGGCCGCAGTGATGTCGGAGATTTGTTGTTTTACTGGATTCCTGATATTCACGGTACACTGATGAAATGCTCGTAGGGGAAAAGACCTGCTTCGTTGCTGCTTCGGGTATGCTGTGTCCCATCGCTCGTGCGCCGACTACAGCACCACGTTCAAACTCACTTAAATCTTGATTACCTACCATTTTAGCAGCAGTATCCGATCTAACAACTACGCCAGACTCTTGTTGCCTTATATAGGCGTTTCCGACCGCAGCGCCGTATTCATCCTGTTTACATATCTCTGTGTCTGAATACGCATGTCTATGTCAGTTTCTTTGACGTTTCAGTGTATAACTCCAACATATCAGGCTAGGTTCAGAAGCCAGCGGAGCTGCTGTGAATAGCTTCAAGCCATGACATCCTACATTGAGGCTAGATTCCACAAGAAACTAAAAACACTGGTGGTCTTCATTGATATGTCAGCAGCATATGGTACTGCATAGCTCGATGGACTACTGCTGAGGCTTCAAAAGCGTGTCCCAAGTAATAAACTGACGACACTTGTGAGAAATACGATAAGCAACCATAACTTCTAGGTTAGCGTTGGACAAAAACAGAATAAGTCGTTTGTTGTAAAAGAAATGGGCTTCTCGAAGGACCAGTCCTAGCATCCTTGCTCTTCAACTTGAACACCAATAAAATGTCAAACACTGCAAGCAAAAGTTTTGCTATGCCGATGACCTTGTTATAGCCATAAAAACCAGCTCATTTGAGGAAGAAGGAAATACATTGTCTAGAGACTTAGGAACTCTCAGCACATCTTATAAAACGTAGACACTCCAACCAGGGCCAGCCGCGGTGGCCGTGCAATTCTATGTGCTTCAGTCCGGAACCGCGTGACTGCTACGGTCGCAGGTTCGAATCCTGCCTCTGGCATGGATGTGTGTGATGTCCTTAGGTTAGTTAGGTTTAAGCAGTTCTAAGTTCTAGGGGACTGATGACCTCAGATGTTAAGTCGCATAGTGCTCAGAGCTATTTGAACCACTCCAACCAAATGCAGCGAAGACCTGCGCATTTCACGTAAACAACAGAACTGTAAAACAACAACTCAATTTGAACCCCTTTTCAGTAGAGGATCAGACACAATTTCCAGCTTAAATACCTAGGGGTCACACTGGATCGGTCTTCAGATTATAAAATACGTTTGAGAAACACTAACCAAACGCTAGAGACCCGAAATAAAATCATAAAGAAACTGACTGCCAAAACGTGGGGTGCTAAGCAACCACTCTAAATATTGCAGCTTTGACGCTAATACACGCAGTGGCTGAATACTGTGCCCCAGTATAGCAACACAGTGCTCATACAAGGAAACTATACATGTACCTGAATGAATTAGTGATAGTTATTACGGGCAGACTAAAATCAACACCGATCTCTTGGCTGCATTCCACCATCTGAACTACGAGGCCAGTAAGCAACATCTGGGGAACGGAGAGAGCTGCATCACCTCGTCTACTGAAAAGATCCTCCAACACATACAGTCTTAAATGACACTCCCCGGGACGCTTGATATCACGCACGTGATGTATCGTAATGGAAGAAACAATAAGAATTTTGACAGTAAAGAAGAGTGTCACAGGAGATGGAATGCTGCAACAATAAAACATCAATATGTTCAACATCCATCTGACACCCCACCAGGATTTGATCTGAAGCGAAGTGAGCGAACAAGACTGAACAGGATAAGAAACGGTCACCCCACTAGCAATGCCGTGACGCACAAATGGGGACTACAAAATTTTACAGCCTGCGCTTGTGGAGCCCAAGAACAAACCGTTCACCAAATCGACAGAGACTTTCCTTTGAGGAAGTGTACAGGATCATTCAGTGACTTCATTAATGCTGTTATCTCTGGTAGCAACTGGCTTCCTTCACTAGAAGATAAACTCTGATTAAATGCATGTGTTGTAATTAACAGTCCTAATTTTATAGTTTAAATATTCTCCTTTCTATTTGTTAGTATTATTAAATTACTAATTTTCAGAATTCAAACACAATGGCTTTGTGCTTGAGTCCTTAAATGTATATTTGCAAACTATATGTATTTCTTAATATTTGCTTTTGTCGAAATACAATAAACAAATAACTGTAAGGAAAGAAAAAGGATCATAAGATAACGTATTTTAAAAACCCATCTTTATTCTAATGCAAATCACAGAAAAACCGCTAACTCTTAAAGTTCAGTAGAGTATATGTACTCACATTGCATGCCTACCTTGCCCAGTCTGCATGAACATACAAGTACGTGATTCGTACTGGCAGAAGGAAGTATAAGCGACTAGCGAACAAGGAAATCCTTCACAACTGCTAAACATGCACGTAAATTGAATGCAAGTCCTAATTTCATTCTCCTGCTCCCCTCCCCTCTTCACCATGTCCATGACCTCTACCCCCTCTCTTTGTTCATTTCCTCCTCCGCTCTCTCATTTTCTGTGATCTCCCCCCCCCCTCCCATCTCACTCTGTCCATCTCTTCCTCCACCATCTCTCTGTGTACCTCCTCTCTTTCTGTGTCCACTTCCTCACCCAATCCCCTCTCCGTGTCCATCTCCTCTTCCCCCTCTCTGACCTTGAGCTTTGTATATTGTTATTGCCAACTAATCCTTGATTGGGAATTGCATTCACTTAAAATGAATGAATAAATCGGTTGGTGTTATTGTATACACTATACAGGGTATACGAGACCTCTCCTTCCGCTGGATCCGTGATAACAGTAGCTTCAGTGACAATGTTTCGCACAATTTTAATCTGCAAATGGATAGGATTACAAAGTTTCGGACGATTCAAATTCCATGATGGTATTCTAATGGTAGGCCTTTGGACCATAAATACAACTTTCAAGTTTTCTGTTAAAACCGACTGCGAGGAAGGAGACAAATCACAACATAGTTGTGTACAGAATTTTAGTTTAAAATATGTATAAAGAAAATTAATACACATGGAAAAAGCGATTTGTCTAATGTTTTAAAGATCCTTCTGTTGTAGCTAAAACTGACTGCGAGAAAGAAAACAAAATCGCACATTTTCACTGGGCAGCATTTCCTTTCTCACAAACGGTTTTAAAATATATATTTCTCTGTCCAAACGTTTATATATTAGAAATAAATCGGTCAAGAACTCTTTAAGATTTTTGGTAATAGTATTTTCCTTTTATATAGCACATTTATGTTTGTATACCGTATGCATTAAAAAAAATGTGTGGCCTATATCTGTCCGAAAGTTTATTAGGGCATCGTGTTTTTAATTTGAAGTAAATCGCAAATGAAATTTTCAATATTTTTGGTTACAACGATAAACAACGAGTGGTCTTTATACAAGGTGGTCCATTGATCGTGACGGGGCCAAATATCTCACGAAATAAGCGTCAACGAAAAAATTACAAAGAACGAAACTTGTCTAGCTTGAAGGGGGAAACCAGATGACGATATGATTGGCCCGCTAGATGGCGCTGCCATAGGTCAAACGGATTTCAACTGTTTTTTTAAATAGGAACCCTCATTTTTTATTACATATTCGTGTAGCACGTAAAGAAATATGAATGTTTTAGTTGGACCACTTTCTTCGCTTTGTGATAGATGGCGCTGTAATAGTGACAAACATATGGCTCACACTTTTAGACGAACAGCTGGTAACATGTAGGTTTTTTCAATTAAAATACAGAATGTAGGTACGTTTGAACATTTTATTTCGGTTATTCCAATGTGATACATGTACCTTTGTGAAATTATCATTTCTGACAACGCATGCTGTTACAGCGTGATTACCTGTAAATACCAAATTAATGCAATAAATGTTCAAAATGATGTCCTCCAACCTCAATGCATTTTGCAATATGTGTAACGACATTCCTCGCAACAGCGAGTAGTTCGCATTCCGTAATGTTCGCACATCCATTGACAATGCGCTGACGCATATTGTCAGTGGATCACGATACCAAATATCCTTCAACTTTCCCCACAGAAAGAAATCCGTGGACGTCAAATCCGGTGAACGTGCGGGCTTCGACGACCAATCCACCTGTCGTGAAATATGCTATTCAATGTCGCTTCCGGGCGCTAACGACCAGTGTAGTTGTGCGCCCTAAATTAAAAAAAAAAAAAAACAAAAAAAAACCAATACCACTTCAACCTCATGCGAGCTATGTGCCGGACATCCAACATGTTGGAAGTACGTCGCCATTCTGTCATTACGTAGGAAATCAGCATACACTGCACCATTTATATTGCCATCGATAAAATTGGGTCCAATTACCCTTCCTCCCATAATGCCGCACCATACATTAACCCGCCAAGGTCGCAGACATCGTGGATTTTCCGTTGCCCAATAGTGCAAATTGTGCCGGTTTACGTTACCGCTGTTGGTGAATGACGCATCGTCACTAAATAGAACGGGTACAAAAAGTCTGTCATCGTCCCGTAATTTCTCTTGTGCCCTGTGGCAGAACTGTACACGACGTTCAAAGTCGTCGTCATGCAATTCCTGGTGCACAGAAATATGGTACGGGTGCAATCGATGTTGATTTAGCATTCTCAACACCGACGTTTTTGAGATTCCCGATTCTCGCGCAATTTGTCCGCTTCTGATGTGCGGATTAGCCGCGACAGCAGCTAAAACACCCACTTGGGCATTATCATTTGTTGCAGGTCGTGGTTGACGTAACACATATGACTGAACACTTCCTGTTTCCTTAAATAACGTAACTATCCGGCGAACGGTTCGGACACTTGGATGATGTCGTCCAGGATACCGAGCAGCATACGTAGCACACGCCCGTTGTGCATTTTGATCACAATAGCCAAATATCAACACGATATCGACCTTTTCCGCAACTGGTAAACGGTCCATTTTAACACGGGTAATGTATCACGAAGCAAATACCGTCCGCGCTGGCGAAATGTTACGTGATACCACGTACTAATACGTTTGTGACTATTACAGCGCCATCTATCACAAAGCGAAAAAAGTGGTACAACTAAAACATTCATATTTCTTTACTTACTACACGAATATGTAATAAAAATGGGGGTTCCTATTTAAAAAACACATTGATATACATTTGACCTATGGCAGCGAAATCTAGTGGGCCAACCACAGCGCCATCCGGTTTCCCCCTTCAAGCTAGACGAGTTTCGTTCTTTGTAGTTTTTTGGTTTGATGCTTATTTCGTGAGATATTTGGCCCTGTCACTATCAATGGACTACCCTGTATAGTAGTGTAAGTGTAAATGTACACCTTGAGAATGTACACCTTTATCTCATAGCTTTTCCCCACCCACCGTCTCAAAGCATATGTCTCCGGCGTAATGTTTCTCGATGATAGCGAAATAGCCTACACCCGTCGTACCAGATGTATCAATATTTCCTGAGCGTTAAGTTAATAGCCTAGAGGCGCTGGCCTGAACACGAAACTCGGCAGTGATGGAAGAATATGTCTTTCACTGACGTATAATGTACCCGTCGTAAATAACTGCTTCTCACGCTGCTGAGGGTGGCCGTAATGTTTCCTTGTGAAATGTTATCACAAACATGAAGTGTCTGCCAGAAATGAAAATCGGCAGTGACGATACAGCTATTGGAGAACAGTCAAGAGAGAAGCCTCTGGAAGTGCTAAACTGCTATCCGCCAGTGGATAACGTGCGCAGTTATAATTGTTTACATTCTAGAACTGTCGTGGAGCACACTGAAGCTTCAAATGGTTCAAATGGGTCTGAGCACTATGGGACTTAACATCTGAGGTCATCAGTCCCCTAGACTTAGAACTACGTAAACCTAACTAACCTAAGGATATCACACACATCAATGCACGAGGCAGGATTCGAACCTGCGATCGTAGCGGTCGCGCGGTTCCAGACTGAAGCGCCTAGAACCGCCACCACGGACGGTTCACACTGAAGCGCCAAGGAAACTGGCATAGGCATGCATATTCAAATACAGAGGCATGTAAACAGACAGAATACGGCGCTGGAGTCGGCAACGCCTATATAAAATAACAAGTGTTTCGCGCAGCTGTTAGATCAGTTACTGCTGCTACAATGGCAGGCTATCAAGATTTAAGTGATTTTTAACATCGTGTTAAAGTCGGAGCACGAGCGCACGAGCGAAGGGTCACAGCTTCTCCGAGGTAGCGATGAAGTGGGGATTTTCTCCTACGAGCATTTCACGAGTGTAGCGTAAGTATCAGGAATCCGGTAATACATCAAATCTCCATCATCGATGCGGCCTAAAATGTCCTGCAAGAACGAGACCAACGACGACTGAAGAAAATAGGTAAACGTGACAGAAGTGCAACCCTTCCGCAAATTGCTGCATGTTTCAATGCTGGGCCATAAACAAGTGTCAGCGTGCGAACCATTCAACGAAACATCATGGAGCTGAAGGCCCACTCGTGTACCTTGATGACTGCACGACGCAAAGTTTTACACATCGCCTGTGCCCGTCAACACCAACATTGGGCTGCTGATGACTGGAAACATGTTATCCGGTCGGACGAGTCTTGTTTCAAATTGTATCGAGCGGATGGACGTGTACGGGTATGGAGACAACCTCATGAATCCATGGACTCTGCATGTCAGCAGGAGAATGTTCAAGTTGGTGGAGGCTCTGTAATGGTGTGAGGCGTGTGCAGTTGGAATGATACGGGACCGCTGATACGTCTGGATACGACTCTGACAGGTGACATGTACGTAAGCATCCTGTCTAATCACCTGCATCCATTCATGCCTATTGCGCATTCCAACGGACTTGTGCAATTCCAGCAGTACAATGCGACACCCCACAAGTGAAGAATTGCTACTGAGTGGCTCCAGAAACACTCTTCTGAGTTTAAACACGGTCAAGAACTCTTTAAGATTTTTGGTAATAGTATTTTCCTTTTATATAGCACATTTATGTTTGTATACCGTATGCATTAAAAAAAATGTGTGGCCTATATCTGTCCGAAAGTTTATTAGGGCATCGTGTTTTTAATTTGAAGTAAATCGCAAATGAAATTTTCAATATTTTTGGTTACAACGATAAACAACGAGTGGTCTTTATACGGACTTGTGCAATTCCAGCAGTACAATGCGACACCCCACAAGTGAAGAATTGCTACTGAGTGGCTCCAGAAACACTCTTCTGAGTTTAAACACTTGCGCTCGCCACCAATCACCCCAGAAATGAACATTATTGAGCATATCTGGGACGGATTGCAGTGTGCTGTTCAGAAGAAATCTCCACTCCCTCGTGCTCTTACTGATTTGTGGACAGCCCTGCAGGATTCATGATGTCAATTCGCTCCAGCACTACTTCAGACTTTAGTCGATTCCATGCCACGTCGTGTTGCGGCACTTCTGCGTGCTCGCGGGATCCCTACACGATATTAGGCAGGTGTACCAGTTTCTTTGGCTCTTCATTGTATGTATTATGGAAATATTGGCATCCGTTCGCGACTCGAATCAGGTTTAGGACATGTCTTGGGATGTTTTTCTATCCAGTTCTGTAGTCTCTCCAGCAGAATATGCACAACATCTTACTGATGGAGGAAATTTAATTTTGTATATTTATTGAAGTACAGAATGTGGTGTCAGTCCCTTCTTTTATTGTATTATGATCTGATTTGGGAGTTGTGTCTCTGTTGAATAGTGATGTTGTTGCTTTGGGTTATTGGCGTTTAGCTTTACTTGTTTCGATTGTTTTATTTTTGTCTCTTTCTAAATTTTCTTATTCAATCTTTTTTTTGGCAAAGATTCTTGGCATTTGAGTTATTATGCCTAGCTTCTTATCATAGCTATGATTGTATAGTGATACTGTCTTCAAGCAGTCAATATGTAGAAAGTTTATTTGCTTTTCTTATTCTTTTTACAATGATGTCTTTGTTTTTATGGAGTGTGTTTATCTCTTTGTAGATGGCTTATTCGTTTCTGGTTCATCTACTGAGCAGAGGATGTGTTTCTTTTCGTTGTGAAGAAGCATCACTGATAATGTAAAGAAGTTTGAAGCATAGCGAATGCCACTTATTTTATTGCTGTGCACAGAGAATCCATCGCTCCATTCTTGTATGAAATCACACAACCTAACAGCTCTGGTGTAATATCTTTGTGTGCTAACAGACCTTGCCTGATCATGTTCACCAACTTCCGTCTCTCACCCTTCATTAGACCATGAGAGGTGGCGCCAGTCAGACACCGACGTCTGTATGGTGATGCGAACACTGCTTCCTCTGTACAACTGCTTAAATACCAATTGTTTCCTCTGATTGTGAAGTATATATTTGGAACTGTGACAGTTTGACGCTTCCGGTATTCAAAGTAGCCAGTATCCCAACTAATCTAGGCATCTACAGAGAACTTAAATGACAGTGATCTGAATCCTGAATAACTGATAAACACTGTGACACCTAAATCGATATGAAACATCCTATGCACTCTTCTTTGTTCTTTGTGTGTGTTTTTGTTTATGTGTTGGATGAAGACGAGGAACATTGTGATCATAGTTTTATTTCATTTCCCTGTCGATCTATGCGTTTCCTGGTTTCTAGGGTTGGTCAAAAGATGTAGCAGCTGCCAAAAATGCGAGAAACAGTATAATGAGTACGTTTTGATGTGTCAGTGCTATAAACTGTTCACAAATTTCTTTATACAATATTTTCCATACTAATCTAAGAGTGTTAGCTGTTGCACTCTGCAATGATAAAATACATATAAATCAGCTTTTCGCCTTTCCTTGCGATGGAATTATTCACGATTCCTAATTACCCTTATGTGACTCCATAATAATAATAGTGTGGAGGTGCTGAATGAGCAATCGCCATATTTGCTGCTCGTATGTGGTGTTCGGATAGATTTGTCATAGTTGCTGAAATTCGAGAAAGATCTGTAATAGCCACGGTCTTGTTTGGCTGCTCACCAGTGTGTGAGCACGTGCTGCAATTGTATACCACTGTCCGCTGTTGCTTCACTTGTTTAGTAAAGTGGTCTGTCGAGGAGTGCATGTGTGGAGCGGCCAATGCTTGTCATCAGTGATCTGTTTGAAACTGGAGTGGAAACACTGTATAATATTTTAAAGTGAGAACCTTACACCTCCGCCATTGTTTGTAACAGGGCATGCATTTCCAAATTATTTACGGACATGGAGTTGGACAGTGCTCTATAATATCCAAGCTTATGTATGTATATCTGTATGTATGATTCTCTGTATGTCTGTCTGTCTGTATGTATGCATGAATCTATGTGTGAGTACAGTGAAAAAGGTCCATTGTTGTCCTTCTATAAAAAAATCCGACCAGATGCCCTATCTCCCCTTATGCTCATAAACCGCTCACTTAGGGGCTTGTTTCGTTTATCAGAACGCAATGAATGGGCTATAATTGTCATTATATTTACGATTAATGGCTACAACTGTCATTATCATTACCATAATTTATTATCAATATGGCAGTCTGGCTCCACACTTGCACTCATGATTATCCGTGAGTTAGTTAATGGACAAATGCTTTTGGCCAAAAATGATAACTGTCATTATAATGAAGACAGTTTATTACCTATAAATGGCGTCCTACCTCTCCCACTGCTCCTGTTTCCTGCCACCACGAGGCCCTGCACCACTGACCACCTAAGGGTTCCCAACATCCTGAGAGGGAAATTGGCATTCGTAAACCCTACTTCAGTCGAGCAACAGCAGCAGCAGCGGTAAATTCAGGTGATATTCGCAAATTTCCAGCAGGGTGTTGCCCTGTGTGATACATGCAGTTTTGTGGCTTCATTTTTGCACATTTCCGGCCGATTATCGAGCCCAGTGCTATTTTCTGCAACGTACGAGCCGTCCGCTGTGACCGAGCGGTTCTAGGCGCTTCAGTGCGGTACCGTGCTGCTGCTACGGTCGCAGCTTCGAATCCTGCCTCGGGCATGGGATGTGTGTGATTTCCTTAGGTTAGTTAGGTTGAAGTAGTTCTAAGTCTAGGGGACTGATGACCTCAGATGTTAAGTCCCATTGCAACGTATGACGCTATTTACCGATTTTTCCAAATTTGAAGACACACCCATAAATGCGGGTTTTGTTGCAATATTATCAAATTTTACTTAGTTTTTAAGAGAACATACGTAAATATATGTTTTGTAGCTATTTCGGCTATTTCCCCCGATTTGCAAGAAGACACACGCTAAATATGCGTTTGTAAATGATTAACGTCTACCAGTAGCATATGTATTCCCTGCAAGCACACAGATTTACGGCAAATAGTTGCTACCTTATCGATTACCTCGCACTTTGCAAGAAGACACATACACACGTAGGACATCGCTGAATGACTATTTCACTTTCACTAGAGCTGCTGCTAGCACCGCCACCGAGGATAGGGCATACAAGAGCTAGGCACTTCACTTAAAAACAAGCCAATAAATTGCTCCTGTACTCCACACAGTGTATATCCAGTGCAGCGTAAAATACACTGTTTTACTTGGAGTCGCGCCTGTCTTCGTGGCACCCTTCCACCTCCCCGCACGCACAGGGATGCATAAGGCGTACCATCAATACTTGTGAAACCCTATGAGTCCTGCCGCCGCCGACTGCTAAACGGACCCCGGGCGCAAGCACTGAAAGAGAAAGCTTAAAAATCTTATTCTAGAATCCCCCCCCCCCCCCCCGCCCCATTTTAACGATTTGCAATCAAAATGGCTCTGAGCACTATGGGACTTAACTGCTGAGGTCATGAGTTCCCTGGAACTTAGAACTACTTAAACCTAACTAACCTAAGGACATGACACACATTCATGCCCGAGGCAGGATTCGAACCTGCGACCGCAGCGGTCGCGCGGTTCCAAACTGTAGCGCCTAGATGTGCAATCTGATCGAAAGTATGTGGGCACTTACCAGCAGATAGTAATACGAGTTCCGTCTACTGATCAAATTATATGCCGTATTTAAAAAGAGAAAAAAATTGTGAGAGACAAGTTTAAGATTTGCGCGTAGGATTTGCTACACGCTGTATGTGCACAGCCTTCCTCGAGGTATTGTAGCGTAATAATCTCTACGTGTCAACAGTATGATTTTGACATTAGTTACCGTGTTTAGTCTTCTAAGTGCACAGAAAAGGAGACGAAATAATGTGATTACAGAACGTGGAAAGGCAGAGCAGAGACAGTTTTAGTCCTACAGCACTACAAAGACAGAGCAAATCCATAAAAATTGATTGTCTTATACTACACTTGTTCACCCCTCCGCCTGCCGGTGTGGCCGAGCGGTTCTAGGCGCTACAGTCTAGAACCGAGCGACCGCTACGGTAGCAGGTTCGAATCCTGCCTCGGGCATGGATGTGTGTGATGTCCTTCGGTTAGATAGGTTTAAGTAGTTCTAAGTCCTAGGGGACTGATGACCTCAGAAGTTAAGTTCCATAGTGCTCAGAGCCATTTGAACCATTTTTCACCCCTCCCTTCGAAGAAAGGAAAATAAGAGTTTAATATCCCATCGATAATGATGTCTTTAGAGTGAAAGCTGAGTTTAAGGTAGGAGTGGGAAAGAAATTGGCAACGCCGTTTCAAAGGAATCGTCACGGCATCTACTTTAAGCTATTTAGAGAAATCACGGAAAAAACCTTCTCTCTGCTGTTCCTGCAGGAGAGGGTCATTGCCAGATAGGACTGACAGATGATATCTGCACAAAACGTTCAGAGAAGGTCAATCATTTTTGTGTTTCCACGAAATGGTTGAGAGAGTGACAGAGGTCACGACCTTTCCCTACGTAGCCCTGCACACCATTCAGCGAAAGATTTGCTTGTCGGTTAAGCAATGTGGCATACCCGTGAGATGCTACAGATTTCATCCCTGGGGGTCTTCAGTGACAAAAAATCTCCCTTTAATATCATGCGAAATAAAAGAAAACAAGGTGGCACAATGGGTAACGGTTTATCTGATTAAACTGCCAGGGATGGCCCAATTAAGCAAGAAAGAGTGGGTACCGCACCTCACATGGTCATATTGATAAACGGATTCATCAAACTACGAAAGGAAACAAAGGGTCACTATAACAATCAGGTTTATTGCTAACAGACATCAAAATTGTTTTATTCGTTGAATCAAGGATACACTCAATTAGTAAGTGAGCAAGTGACTGAAAACATATACGAAAGTATTTGACAGGTGGGTAGATACATAACAGAATAAATATAAAACTGGCACACGAAAACGACCGATGATTGTGGAAAAAATTAATGACTTAAAAGGTTCCAGACAGGCATGAACGAACACCAGAACTCTCGTCTAAGAACATAGAGGGTGTAGCTAATTAGCTGAGAAAATCAGATCATCAAAATGAATCCCTAATTCAGGATAAATGACTTCACGCTCATCTCTTCTCAGCAGATGCCAATACAGCCCATGCTTACCATTCTAATGATGTATAAGTGAAGAAGCTGGCTGCAGTAGTGGCTGAGAATTCTAAGGTAGTTCTGCTCTAAGTTGGAAACATCTCGTTCTGACACTCTCTGCAATGACCGACGGAGAAGTATATTAAATGACCCCCTGAGGAGAACTGTTTTCTTACTCTCCTGTGCAAAATTTGGCTGGTTCTGCCAGCCTCGTAATCTCGCCAGTCAACTGCATCAGACCCTGTAAGTTCTGACCAATGATAAGTTAATAATGGTGCTTACAGATTCCCTACTCTTACAGGTTTTGTATGGTTAACCATTGAAGTATGTTTCTCCCTTGGTGCAGGGTAAAGTCAGAAAGTATCCCCCACAATTTAATAGATTTATAATTGTAACAAATGAGAAGGCGTTACGTACACATGGGGGGTTCTACCTTCTACCAAAACAATTATTGTGAGAAAATCACATCTCTCCTTACAAAATTTAGAACAAACGTTCTAGCTGCCCTCCTCCAGGCTTAATAGATGGTCCCGCTTAACAGCTGGTTCCACATTTGCAGTGTCATGTTTTCTTCTGTCTGTCTGTTCTTTAACTTTTCTACAAGGAATTATTTTAGCTCTGTGCACAATGATACTTTATGAGAGGTTGACCACCCTCAATAGTGGCCCCTACTGCACACAACCACCAGACCACTCTCCCTTGCATTTACCACCGAGAGACTCTAGTTTTTAGCAAAAACATCTTTACGACCCGTGCCACTCCTACTAGTGAAGTTTGGCTTTCAACGACCAGTTAAAACTGGCTGTCGATATTACTGCATGCATTTTTCATGGAGTATTGGTTATTTGATTTGATTGGTAGTCAGATCTGCATATTGATTAATTAAACTAGTTACAAGTAAGTTTTCGGAAAAAACTTCCATAATAACATTTGCACTGATTCATTTTAGAAAATAAAAAAAAATGAGCTTCAGGTCATATTTGGAATGGATTTAGCAATCACGCAGTAGATGGAACCCCTATATTGCGACAAAATGGACGCATGAATCCACAACACTGTCTTGTCAGAAGCACCTGAACACCTATTAGTGGATATTAATAAGGTTACAACATAAACATTCCTAACTATCATCATCCTGATTTTGAAGCGTATATCTCGAAGGCTTTGAATTGCTACAAATCATTTTTTAATGGTGAGAATACATGGAGAGGTGGGTCAACAGTTACCCCAGAACAATGAGCAAATAAGCTTTGCTGCTACATCCGTATTAGAATCGAACAGTAATGGATCTCTTCGTCTATTTATACACAGTAAGGTACATTACACTTAGAGTCAAATACCAGTCCCTGCACTTTTTTACTGCAGTTAATGTTTGTCGGGATGGTGTAAAGGATATCCAGGTCCATTCGGGTGCAATGCTACAGTTATTTAAATTTTGGTCAACTACCAGACTCTGCACCGATCCCCCATAAGTCTTCCTGCAAGTCACTACTGCCTTCTTATAGACAAGTCCATCACCTGAGAATATCCTACATCTAAAAAAGTACCCCATAATCCACTGTAAAGAGCATGATGGAGAGTACATCAACTGGTATTATCGATTACCCTTCCATCCCACACTCACGCACTGGTCGAATAGAAATGGTTGTCTATATACCTCCATACATACCCTAATCCATTCTTACGTTTCGGAAGAAATACGTCGCCTTTCCCAGATTTTTTGTTCTGTTATATATTCCAATGGAGTATACCGACCTACATGAGTCTAGCAGCAGCCACATGAGGCAGTTGCTTCACAGATCAGCCACGTAACACGGATTTGTCAGTAGTAGTGGTAACAGTAGCTGTGTTTAGTAAAACACCTCCTTCATGGATGAATTACATTTCAGCCAGCCTAGAATTTGCTTCTATCTTGATGTATCTATCCTTCAACCTGTTCTTTTTCACCACAACTGGATCTACAACTAGGAAATTCAGAATAGAACCTCTTTCAGTCACAACCCCCATCCAGCTTGACAACCATCGACCGACAGAAGCCAGCTTGTTAGCCCTACCCCCACCACTCCAGACAGATGTGGACTCTCATGATTGGTGGACAGCCACTCGCGGAGAACTGACAGTAAGGAACATCATGATCACACTACGGGTGGTAGTGTTGCCAACCAGGCACAGCCCAATCTATCTTAACTTCTATGTCTTCGGCAGCAGCTACATTAGCGCTTTCAGTACGTCAGTAGTTGATGTGTATCGTTGTACTGCGCTAAAATTAACAGCACAAGAATCACTGCAGAATGTATTTCTAAATCACCAAAGTGTTGTGAACATACGTGTTGTGCAGGATGCAATGAATAGACAAAATCAGTCATTTGTCCATGTTAAAACGCTTTTAGACGTTATCGTAAAGTGTATATTTGAATGAAATGTCCACAATGGAGATGCCAATTTAGTCAGTTGTAAAAGCGTATCTATCGAAAATTCGAAACAAGACAGTATACCTGTTCCAATAGGTCTGAATACAGTACATTTGGAAGTCAATTCAAATAAAAGCAAATATTTCCAAAATGCTGTCATGTGGTGAATCGTGTTGACGCGGAACGAAACAGAATGACTATGTTTTAAATAGCAATATGTGGATGGCAGTGTTGCTGTGTCAGACAGCATATGTATGCTCAACAGGTGAGATTAAATTAAAAATCTTGTAATTAATAGATATTTTTAAAATGAAAGTGTGTGTTTAATTTCATTATGCATGTTATTATTATTATTATTGTTGTTGTTGTTATTCTCCAGGAAAAAGGTGTGACTTAACAGTGATTAATAGCATTCTCCTTTGTATATCAGGGTATTTCTGGTTTTATAAGATATATATATATATATGTATATATATATATATATATATATATATATGATATTTATTTCTTGTTTTATAAGATGACCATCTAATCTTAAATACATGTAGTATCGTGAAACTAGTGTGTCCGTTGTCATTTGTCACAGTACCACCAGAACACTTACAATAAGATGTAGGAATTCTGCTAAAGAGAGACTGCATAAACTATGCTTGTCACTGTATGTACAGTGTGACGCGATACCTCAGTGGTGCCATATGTATTTTTCTGCTGCTGAAAAACAATTCAGTTACAGCTGCAGCAGTATTTATGTGTTTTTATACTCGATATCTTTAATACACAGCGGTTTAAGTCTGTTCCGCAAACTTATACTTTTTCTTAAGGCCTACGACATAACATTGCTTTTATCATAACTTGGGAATATGTACAGGACCTACAGAATTATATTGCTGAATCATAATTCCTTGACATCTATAACTGAGGGCGTTCTGGTGAAGAAATCTGTTTTTCCTGCATTAATATAACATTTCCATATCACTAGCATTTAATACATATAGACACCCCTCCACAAGTTCAAACTAGAACAGGTCATGCCACAGTTTTAAAACCATGTCGTTTATAGCAGAGGATGATACCAGTGTCAACACTTCTACAGACACGTATCTGGTTGCATTATAAAATAGTTACTGAGAATTTGTTCACTCCTAGACATACATATGTCGAACCGCTCACCGGTGCTGATTCATGAGATGAATCTAAACGTCTGCAATAACTCTGCACATCCACACACCCACTATATTAGAGAGAAACTTACCTTCAAAGCTCCTTATATATACTCTAAAGATCCAAGATGGTGACACTTCCGCCAGTTGCGTGATCATGGCGTTAGTTACTGTCGCCCCTCCACCAGTGGCCGTCCACCAATCATGAGAGTCCACATCTGTCTGGACCAGTGAGGGACAGCTATAAAGTTGAGAGCTGTCAGTCTGTGGTGGTCAAGATGGATTTCCTTGCTCTGGTTCCAGTCGTGGTAAGAAAGAGCAGGTCGTAGGATAGATAAACAAAGGTAGAAGCAGATGCTGGGCTGGCTGAAACGTAATTCATCCATGAGGGAGACTGTTTACAAAACACTACTACTATTACTGATAAAGCCATGTCACTTGGCTGATATGCCAAGCAACAGCATCATGTGGCTCCTGCTAAAATCATATTGGTTGGTACACTCCATTCCAATACATTACAGAAATAACCTCTGGGGAAGACGACATATTTCTTCCGAAACATAATGGCGGATTAGGGTATGTAAGGAGGTATAAAGAAAATCGTCTTTTATTTGATCAGCATGTGCGCATGGGGTGGAAGGGTAGACGATAATAGCAGCATGATGTACCCTCCACCGTACTCTATACGATGCTTTGTGGGGTATTTCTTTAGATGTTCTCAGAGGATGGACTTGCCTACAAGAAGGGAGTAGCGAATTGCAGGAAGTCCTGTGAGGATTCGGTGCAGGGATTGGAAGTTAACCTGAACGTAAATAAATATAAATATTGCACATGGTATTTTTAGGTACATAGTTGATGGAAGCAAGCGTTGAAAATGAATGTCCTGTAGCTAAATATCTTATTGTTATTTGCAGCTTTAGCCTTGGTGAAACAGCTTGTCGCATCACTGTGTCACATTTCTTTATGTGGTACTGAATTTTCAATACCAGTTACTCAAATTTTTCTTCCAACATTCTTTATGTGTCCCTCACTATCTTCTAACGCTAGTTGCCTTAGCAACGTTTCCGAAGCTCCCTATCAGTTTCTGCTCAAGATCCACCGTCTCACCCTAAAACGATGCTTTCGACGATTGTTAATTGACAGAATTGTGCGTGAAACTTCCGGACAGATTAAAACTGTGTGCCCGACCGAGACTCGAACTCGGGACCTTTACCTGGCAGAAGTACAGCTGTGAGGACGAGGTATGAGTCGTGCTTTGGTAGCTCAGATGGTAGAGCACTTGCCCGCGAAAGGCAAAGGTCCCGAGTTCGAGTCTCGGTCGGGCATACAGTTTTAATCTGCCAGGAAGTTTCATATCAGCGCACACTCCACTGCAGAGTGAAAATCTCATTCTAGAATTGTGCGTATTTCTTCTTGTAACATAATTGTTATAGAACGTACCACTACACACACCGATACTTTCAAAGCCATTTTACACTAAACTGATCGATTTCAGTTGTAACGTATGAACGAAAACAAGTTCAAGTCTCATTCAAGTTTTGCTGAACAAGTAAACTTGAGCAACTAATCTTGACTCGTAAGAACGCGCATTTACTTTCCTGTGCACGTAATCTTCTCGAATGCGGACCGTTTCACCAGAGGTGAATGCTCAGTAACAGCAATAGTCATCTACGGACCGTTGAGAATCCCCGCTCTACATTACTGATGCGTCGTTAAAAAAAAAAAAAAGTTCAAATGTGTGTGAAATCTTATGGGACTTAACTGCTAAGGTTATCAGTCCCTAAGCTTACACACTACTTAACCTAAATTATCCTAAGGACAAACACACACTCCCATGCACGAGGGAGGACTCGAACCTCCGCCGGGACCAGCCGCACAGTCCATGACTGCAGCGCCTGAGACCGCTCGGCTAATCCCGCGCGGCGATGCGTCGTTAAAGCAGATTTGCAGTGGTTTTGAGCGTAGGTATTATCAACGATAAATTTGTGGATGTTTTCGAGATATACAGCGTGCCTTATACAGTAGCTGCTACCTCTGCAGGGCATCGGATCGCACTGAGACTGGATAACAGACACGACTCCTCATTCCATGTTGTTCCAACTCTATGCCTGAGCTGTTCCGACGTAGTTCCTGGCTAATGGTGGTGCGTCAGTCTATCGAAAACATACGTCCAGATGTTTCTGGTGGCTGAGAGGTCTGGAGAACGTTCTGGCTAAGGCAGCAGTGGAATGTATGTAGGTAGGTCAGGACAGCATGGGCTGTCGGTAATAGGGCACAGCCACCCGTCGCAACATTTCAGAAATGTAGCGGCTGTTGTCCTAGTTACCACCTATGCGAAACGCTGGCGATCGTGTAGTGAACACAACGGCAGCTCAAAGCTAGCACCATGTACTGGGCATATACGACGGAGGCGAATGCAATCTGGCAATGTTCCTTTTCCTCGGAGCCTCCACACACGAATAAGTCCTTTGTGATACTGTACGCAGAACATGCATTTGTCTGAGAAAACAATGTGTTGCCAGGTCTGTTTTCAGTGTTTTTGTTTGGCGTAAAACCTCTCTCTGCCGCCGCGTGAGGGGGTGGTTGGTTGGCTGATTGAGGGGAGGAGACCAACAGCGAGGTCATCGGTCCAATCGGAAGGCTGCCCTTTCAAAGGAACCATCCCGGCATTTGCCTCATGCGATTTAGGGAAACCACAGAAAACCTAAATCAGGATGGCCGGACGCGGATTTGAGCCGTCGTCCTCCCGAATGCGAATCCAGTGTGCTAACCACTGCGCCGCCTCCCTCGGTCGCGTAAAGGGCAGGCGTATTAAAGGTCATCACGCTGACAGTTCGTGGTGTTCCATACGTCTTCAGACTCTTCGTGAGGGTACTTGTCTTGCTGCAGACAAGCCCTTTTCCTAACTCGAGGTACGTAAAAATGGTTCAAATGGCTCTGAGCACTATGGGACTTAACTTCTGAGGTCATCAGTCCCCTAGAACTTAGAACTACTTAAAACTAACTAACCTAAGGACATCACACACATCCATGCCCGAGGCAGGATTCGAACCTGCGACCCTAGCGGTCGCGCGGTTCGAGACTGTAGCGCCTAGAACCTCTCGGCCACTCTGGCCGGTGAGGTACGTAACGTACCTGTGTGACACTGCACAGCGAGTGTACATTATGTGTGCCCTCTAGGGTGTTAGTGACGTGGGGTAATTGAGATCCAGCATGCATGAGATTTCTGAACGTCAAACCCGCTGTGTAATCTTTCCGTCTGTACAAAATGTAGATGGATTTACTACTACATAGTTTGTGCTGTTACAATGAAATGCTAATCGTTTGTATACCAAACTATGAGGTAAACTTCATGTCAGTATGAGGTTTCTTGCATGTTGTTTTCACGGTTTTGCCATTTCAATGACTTCCTGCATAGATATATATCATAAAAAGTGGTACAACGATTTTTATCATTCTCAGCAGACCAGTAGTATGCTATTCTCTTACCTCTCTAGACCACATCTGACCTGCTACGTACCGTTGGACATTGTATTATATTGTATTGTATATTAGCCGGGGCCTAGATACGGTGGAGAGGCTCTGTCCCCCGCCGCAACCGCCGTGGTCCACATCCCCATGACGACGAACCGCAGTCCACTTCACCCCTCCGCCGCCCCACACCGAACCACTCTTTCAGGGTCATTGTGCTGTTCGGCCCCCAGTGGACCCCCCCCCCCCCTATGGAACGTCTCACACCAGACAAGTGTAACCCCTATGTTTGCGTGGTAGAGTACGTGGAGAACTTGTTTGCGCACCAATCGCCGACATAGTGTAGCTGAGGCGGAATAAGGGGAACCAGCCCGCATTCGCCGAGGCAGATGGAAAACCGCCTAAAAACCATCCACTGACTGGACAGCTCACCAGACCTCGACACAAGTCCGCCGGGTGGATTCGTGCCGGGAACCAGGCACTCCTTCCCGCCCGGAAAGCCGTGCGTTAGACCGAATGGCTAATCGGGTGGGCGGGCTACACAGTTGGACATCACTGCAAAATCTAATTACTGGATTTTATTTGGGTAATCTCTCTGAACTTGTCACTGCCGTTTTTGAACAACTGTTTTCTTTTACCGTATGAACTTAGACCTTATTCCTACTAGAATATGGTACAATTTGGCCTATGAGTTTTCTGTGAACTAACACCACATTCTGTTGGTACTGTCCCGTCTCCGACCATCCTGATTTAAGTTTTCCGTGATTTCCCTAAATCGCTTCAGGCCAATGCCGGGATGGTTCCTTTGAAAGGGCACGGCTGATTTCCTTCCCCATCCTTCCCCCACCCGAGCTTGCGCTCCGTCTCTAATGACCTCGTTGTCGACGGGACGTTAAACACTAAGCTCCTCCTCCCCTCCTCCTCTGTTGGTACTGAGATTAATCAATGGATTGCATCGTTTGTACTACGCATATTCCTAGTCTGGAGATGATAAAATAATACTACTAGGTTAACAACTTCGCTTCCACCATTTTGCAATAGTGGCAGTAACGGCAAGTGGTTGTGCAGGTGGTAGATCGTAAATGTAATACAATAAGCGTACACATTTGTAAACGTAACGCCCTCAGAATATTAGTCGATTTGTGATTGAATTATAAAGTTATTCTCGATTGAACATGTCCACTTATTGGCCCAATTCTCATAATTTGCAGGAAGTTCTAATTTTCTGCCTTAACGTGAAGAAATCTGCGCCTGAGGCTCGTAAAATAAGGGGCAACACCTGTGGCGAGTCGCTTACTAGTAAAAGAAGTGTAGAGAATGGTTTCAACGCTTAACTAACGGTGATTTTGACGTCGAAGACCGACATTGTAGTGGAAGACAGATTTTCGAAGCTACTAGAACCGATGGAGATAATCACAAGAGTTCTTTCTCTAAAGCAGTTGAAGCGTTTCTGCTGAGCACTATCAGACAAACGGCCACAATACAGCTAAAGACACGAAAAACTTGTTTTACAGCATGACAGTGCTCGACTTCACATCGCAGAATCCGTCAAAATATGCTGCGAAATGTCGAAATGGGAAGCGCTCTGCCACTCACCATATTTTCCAGGCCTTGTTCCCTGTCACCTATTTCCACCAATGGCACACGGCCTGGCTGACCAACACTTCCGGTCTTATGAACAAATGCAAAATTGGCTCGATTCATGGATCTCCTAAGAAGACGCACAGTTCTTCCATAGTGGGAATCTTTTGCTGCCCGAAAGACGGGAGAAAGTACTGGCCAGTGATGGCCAATATTTTGAATCGTAAATTTTTGTATACTTTTCAGAATAAGACATCGAAATTTGAGAAGAAACAGTGGAAGCCAAGCTGTAGACTTAATATCTGCTTAACTTTATCAGTGCATAGATGTGTAAATTAGTCTTATAATTCTTTGAGAGGAACTGGTCAGAGCATTTACAAAGGCATACAGATGGCTCCGACAACGCAACTGCAGTGATGTCTATAATTTTCTTTTCTGTAACAGATTGAGGCAGAAAAGAGTCATTCACTTTGGAAACTAGTATTTATACAGCGGAAATCTTGTACACTCATGTTCAAAAGAAAACAAAGCACGTTGTACGACTAGAGACAGGACGTTCATATTCACAGGACATGTACCTTAGTATGTTCTGAAGAAATGATTAGCATTTGAAACATGTCGGCGCGCGGGTTCAAGTTAACATCAATATTGCGGTGTAACACTGCCCACTGGTAAAATGCGCCTGTCGCTCTCGTTGTCGCTATAAACCTAAGGTAATGGCTCAGTGCGACTTCAGCATACTTGCGGGATGCCTCGCTGACATACGTGCGAATCGTACCGTCAATACACCTTGGGAAGTGCTGCTCGTATGGGCTTAAGTGTTTCGGCAGTGCTTTGTGTGTGTGTGTGCAGAATGGTTCACGGAAGGCCGTGATGGGTCAGATCGCTCCACCCAGGCCACGCCCTGAGAAGATAGACACCTCATCAGAATGACATTGCAGGACAGATCTGCATCCTCCTCGCCGCTGGCGCAGCAGTGGAACACATCGTGCACTATCAGGGGTAAGAGTACGTTTATTACGGCTTGGTTACGTGTGCATCGTCCACTTTTCCACCTACCTTTGACGAATGTGCAGAAACATGCTAGACGGCTATGGTGTATGGAACGAAGTCACTGGGGGCAGGAATTGCATCATATAGTGATTTCAGACGAATCCGGATTCTGTTTCTTTGAAAATGGTAGCCACATTTTGGTTCGCTGCCGACAGGGTGGGGGGGGGGGGGGGGCGGCATCACACTGACTGCATTCGCACAAGACATACAGCTCCAACACAAGGAATTATGGTGTGGGGTGTTATTTGGTACGGCCACAAATCACAGTTCGTGCGTGGCCACGGCACTGTGACCAGTGTGACCAACGTGAATAACCTCCTGCGACCCGTAGCCACACCCTTCGTGCGCAACATCCTATACGCCGTTTTTCTGCAAGACAGTGCACGACCACATGTTGCTGCACTAACACGTGCCTTCTTGGTGTCGCAGGATGTTAGTCTTTTGCCCTGACCCGCCAGATTACCAGACTTGTCACCAGTCGAAAAAGTGTGGGGTACGGTAAAACGGTGGGTGCAGCGCTGTGACCCAACGTCAACCACTAAAGATGAACTTCGGAACTAGGTGAATACAGCGTGGATGGCTATAACACTGGACACCATTCGCAGCCGTGCGGGATTAGCCAAGCGGTCTCAGGCGCTGTAGTCATGGACTGTGCGGCTTGTCCCGGCGGAATTTCCAGTCCTCCCTCGGGTATGGGTGTGTGTGTTCGTCCTTAGGATAATTTAGGTTAAGTAGTGTGTAAGCTTAGGGACTGATGACCTAAGCAGTTAAGTCCCATAAGATTTCACACACATTTGAACATTTTTGACACCATTCGCGCCTTTTACGCGTCGACGCCATTACATATAGAACACGTTATCAGGGCCCATGGCGGAACCTGTGCCCATTAGGCAACAGGACACAAGCTGAACCGAAGTGACTGAAATTGTAATCATTTCTGCAGAACATACTAGTGTACATGTCCTGTGAATATGAACGTGCTGTCTCTAGTCGTTCAAGGTTTTTCTGAACATAAGTGTACATAAAGGAAGCAGTCGCCTATGGTATGACTCAGCATAATAATATGGATTTGACATTCCTGCAGTACTTCACAAAACCACACACAACAAAGTGCAGTCTGCTAACGATCAGTCATTGTGCACGCCACGTTCTTCAGTTAAATTACTGTAGCTGAAGGCCCATACAGACGCATAAAAAATATTTTGGAGTTGTAGATAAGTAGACGAAGCGAATCAGTCAGGATGGTGAGAAAAATAGATTTTGTACACAAAATAAGTTACTTTGTTGCAGATTTATAAACGCTAAGAAATAGTTAATGTTAATTCTAAAATTTATTCATGTGGAAATCCCTTGGAAACAATGAAATATAGATCCCTCAGCTCCGGTACATTATGTACACACATCTTCTTTTCTAACGGCTTAGTTCTGACATGGAAAAAAGTAATCAGTGGCCTACGCACGGTTTATCGCATATCGCATTCTCAGCATCTTGGAACTTTATTTAAAGCTATTACTAAGAATCGTTACATGCACTTCTCGAACCAACGTTTTGTCATTAATGGTTGATTTACAATCCCATTTGGGATCAGCAGTCATATAATTAGTTTGAAGTGGCTCTCCCCGATTTCCTCTCCTGTGCCAGCAACTTCATCACATAGTATCCCTTACGACCAACGTCTTTTGTTATTTGTTGTACATGTTCCAATCTAGGCCATCCCCCACAGTTGTTAGCCTCCATATGCCTCCCAAAATACAAAAAAATTGTTCAAATGGCTCTGAGCACTATGGGACTCTGAGGTCATCAGTCCCCTAGAACTTAGAACTACTTAAACCTAACTAACCTAAGGACATCACACACATCCATTCCCGAGGCAGTATTCGAACCTGCGACCGGAGCGGTCGCGCGGTTCCAGACTGAAGCGCCTAGAACCGCTCGACCACTCCGGCCGGCCCCAAAATACACTACTGGCAATTAAAATTGCTACACCAAGAAGAAAAGCAGATGATCAACGGGTATTCATTGGACAAATATATTATAGTAGAAATGACATGTGATTACATTTTCACGCAATTTGGGTGCATAGATCCTGAGAAATCAGTACCCAGAACAACCACCTCTGGCTGCAATAACGGCCTTGATACGCTTAGGCGTTGAGTCAAACAGAGCTTGGATGGCGTGTACAGGAACAGCTGCCCATGCAGCTTCAGCAGGATGCCACAGTTCATCAAGAGTAGTGACTGACGTATTCTGACGAGCCAATTGCTCGGCCGCGATTGACCAGACGTTTTTATTTGGTGAGAGATCTGGAGAATGTGCTGGTCAGGGCAGCAGTCGAACATTTTCTGTATCCAGAAAGGCTCGTACAGGACCTGCAACATGTGGTCGTGTATTATCCTGCTGAAATGTAGGGTTTCGCAGGGATCGAATGAAGGGTAGACCCACGGGTTGTAACACATCTGAAATGTAACGTCCACTGTTCAAAGTTCCGTCAATGCGAACAAGAGGTGACTGAGACGTGTAACCAATGGCACCCCGTACCATCACGCTGGGTGATACGCCAGTATGGCGATGACGAATACACGCTTCCAAAGTGCGTTCACCGCGATGTCGCCAAACATGGATGCGACCATCATGATGCTGTAAACAGAACCTGGATTCATCCGAAAAAATGTCGTTTTGCGTTCGTGCACCCAGGTTCGTCGTTGAGTACACTATCGCACGGACTGTGCGGCTGGTCCTGACGGAGGTTCGAGTCCTCCCTCGGGCATGGGTGTGTGTGTTTGTCCTTTGGATAATTTAGGTGAAATAGTGTGTAAGCTTAGGGACTGATGACCTTAGCAGTTAAGTCCCACAAGTTTTCATACCCATTAGAACACCATCGCAGGCGCTCCTGTTTGTGATGCAGCGTCAAGGGTAACCGCAGCCATGATCTCCGAGCTGATAGTCCATGCTGCTGCAAACGTCGTCGACTTGTTCGTGCAGATGGTTATTGTCTTGCAAACGTCCCCATCTGTTGACTCAGGGATCGAGACGTGGCCGCACGATCCGTTACAGCCATGCGGATAAGATGACCGTCATCTCGACTGCTAGTGATACGAGGCCGTTGAAATCCAGCACGGCGTTCCGTATTACCCTCCTGAACCCACCGATTCCATATTCCGCTAACAGTCGTTGGATCTCGACCAACGCGAGCAGCGATGTCGCGATACGATAAACTGCAATCGCGATAGGCTACAATCCGATCTTTATCAAAGTCGGAAACGTGATGCTACGCATTTCTCCCCCTTACACGAGGCATCACAACAACGTTTCACCAGGGAATGCCGGTCAACTGCTGTTTGTGTATGAGAAATCGGTTGGAAACTTCCTTCATGTCAGCACGTTGTAGGTGCCGCCACCAGCGCCAACCTTGTGTGAATGCTCTGAAAAGCTTATTATTTGCATATCACAGCATCTTCTTCCTGTCGGTTAAATTTCGCGTCTGTAGCACATCTTCATGGTGTAGTAAATTTAACGGCCAGTAGTGTATACTCATTACACACGTATTCCTTTGTACTGCCTTTCCTCTACTCAGTGTAAATAATCCGATTGAAATACTCATTTCAGTTCGTCATGGAAGTATTCCATTTTCAACTGCGACCTTACAAAATGAGTTTTACTACTATCACGAAGTTTCATGTCTGCACCCGTGTAACGATTGGCGCATAGCTTCCACGCGCTCGCGCAAAACAGAAAACACGTACGCACACATACTCATACACACACACACACATACACACACACACACACACACACACACACACACACACACACATACATACACACACACACACACACACACACACACACACACACATATTGGCGCGCGCGCGCGCGCGCCCGTTTCTTATCAACAACTTCTTCGTGTTTCACCAACTCTTGTTCCGGCGTACTTAAACATAGTTTCTCCGCATTTCTAGGAGTTCCCTTGATGAGTCCTTCGTGTTCTTATTTACTATCTCCAAAATGTACTCTTCTGTCTTCTCTTCCCATTACTAGTCTCATCTTCCATTATCTGAAAAGCGTAGCTGCTCGAAACGGAATATCTCTTTCAGTTCTGAGCCGTACTTCTAACTGTTATCCACCCTGGCTATTGCGGTATGGACACAGACGCAGTAACCTGTATGTACTGCTGGTGCCATATCAACAGGTGTATGAATAATAAAGCTGCTTTTTTTCTAGGTCAATACTATTATGGAAAATACAGTTTTTATTAGGAATTAGAATGTGCATGAATTCCAAATTGGCGATCCACACGTGGTATTGAAATGCAGATCCCGTTATGTGTAACCGTACACTCAGCAGGTAAATCTGAACGGAATGAATAGCACATTATCTCTCTTCATTCCCTTCTTCCGCTGTCTTTCTGTTAGGGCTTGAATGTTCCTATGGCATCGAGTTCTTGGAATGGAGTAGAAGATATCTCGTATTCTGTCGTTAGTCAAACGTGTACAAATTTTTAAAACTGCGAATTAAATTTAGTGGTGTTTAATTATGAGCCCATTATGTTATGTAAAACGGGAAAAGCTGAACTTCATCCTCTTCATACATAGAGAGACCTATCGTTGCTCTTATACTAACTACAAGTTTGTACAGTGAATGTCAGGGTGCACGTAATGTATCTAAGGACGTGCTAGTAGGGACAACTTCGATTAAAAACATTCACATACTTGCTTTGTGATATAATTCTAGTGAACTATCGGCTGTTTTCACAAATCCAAGACGGACTGCGACCGCACTATCTGTTACTGATCGATTCCTGTAGGTGAACAGTCCTTTACATACTATTACAAAAAAATTTAAAAAACAAAAGTTGGTTATGATGTGACAAAACGAACACTTTGGTCACGACATATGATTGCTTGAAATTCGACGCAGCTATTCATAAGTCAAGTAATTTTATCCATATTTACTTTATTATAAGAGAAAACCAAATGAAAACGAGACAGATGGAAAAACAGTTAGTGATCTGTTTATTATTTCAGAAGTAACCCCCATAACTGTTTATACTCTTATCCCACTGTGAGACAAGCCGGTCGATGCCTTAATGGAAGCCGGTCGGTGTGGCCGAGCGGTTCTAGGCGCTTCAGTCTGGAACCGCAGACTGAAGCGCCTACAACCGCTCAGTCGCTACGGTCGCAGGTTCGAATCCTGCCTCGGGCATGGATGTGTGTGATGTCCTTCAAAATGGCTCAAATGGCTCTGAGCACTATGGGACTTAACTGCTGTTTTCATCAGTCGCCTAGAACTCAGAACTACTGAAACCTAACTAACCTAAGGACATCACACACATCCATGCCCGAAGCAGGATTCTGACCTGCGACCGAAGCGGTCGCGCGGTTCCAAACTGCAGCGCCTAGAACCGCTCGGCCACTCCGGCCGGCGTGATGTCCTTAGGTTAGTTAGGTTTAAGTAGTTCTAAGTTCTAGGGGACTGATGATCTCATATGTTAAGTCCTATAGTGCTCAGAGCCTTAATGGAAAATTGTTTGCTGTTGTCTACGGAACGGTGATTGTACCAGGGCGTGCGTCTCTTCGTCCGAGCAGATAGACGGCCACGAATGTCTTTCTTCAGAACTTCAAAAATATGGATATCACATGGGGAGAGATTGAAACGGTATGGAGGATGTGTGAGAGCTTCCCAGCAAAAGTTTTGCAGCTTAAAGCTTAAGCGAAACGACCTTGACAACATGTAGGTTCACCTCATTTCCTTCGGACGAAAAGATTCACGCCTGGGTAAAATTATGGTACCGTAGGCAAACATTTTGCCATGAAGGCATTGATCATCTTGTGTCACAGTGGGATAAATGTATTAATAGTTATGGTGACCACTTTTGAAATAATAAACAGTTTAGTTACTTTTTTCCGTCTGTTTCGTGTGCAATTTACTGCACCTTATAGTTCTCACTCTATAATTTAAATTTTCCTTTTGGTTTCCTCTTTATAAATTATGTCTAACACTAGGGGCATTTATTGGAAGTCAGAACCACCTCAAATTCACAGTACATATTGAGTTTTGTGGAGGATAGCTTCCATGGATTAATCGATCCGACAGGATAGAAGCTCATCTTCATAGTGAAGCTTTCGTTAGGCTTTCGAAGCAATTGAGATATTTCTGTCGATGCACGAGATCAAAATATCACTATTTTGATAACTAGTTCTATTTAATCATCGAGGGGTGATGATGGTTTGCGAAGCAACATCTTCCTTCCACCTTTCCCTCTACTCCCCCCCCCCCCCCACCCGCTCCTCCTCCAGCTGTCATCACCCTTATCGTTCTCTTAGGTACCATCAGTTTATATCATGCCCATTATTTATTTATTGTATTTTATGTGTGTTATATTATACTAAGTCCTTCTATATAACTGAGTATTAGCATGTTCTTTTATATTTATACCGTTATCTAAGGCAACACAAAAGTATATATTTTCTGTCTCTTCTGGAAGCGGGTCCAACCGATATAGTTACGAGCCCAGGAAAGGCGCTGCAGGCGATGTCGCGCTGATAGGCAAAGGCACTCACGTTGGTCGCCTGCTGCCATAGGCCATTAACACCAAATTTCGCCGCACTGTCCTAACGGATACGTCCACTCTACGTCTCACATTGATTTCTACGGTTATTTCACGCCACGTTGCTTGTTTCTTACCTTTGACAACTCTACGCAAACACTGCTGCTCTCGGTCGTTAAGTGAAAGGCGTCGACTACTGTGTTGTACGTGGTGAGAAGTAATGCCTCAGATTTGGTATTCTGGGCACATTCTTGACGCTGTATACCTCGGAATATTGAATTCTCTGACGATTTCCGAAATGGAATGTCCCATGCGTCTAGCTCCAAATACCGTTCTGCATTCACAGTCTGTTAATTCCCTTCGAACGGCCGTAATCACGTCCGGAAAAATAACAGCTCTTCCAATGAACTGTACTTTACTACCTCGTGTACACCATGCTACCGCCATCTGTACCGCTATCCCATGACTGCTGTGACCTGATTGTACATATCTGCATCCATACTCTGCAAACCACTGAGAAGTGCATGACAGAGAGCACTTCTCACTGTATTAGTTATTAGGGTTTATTCCTGTTTCATTGACGTATCGAACGAGGAAAGAATGAGTGTTTAAATGCCTACGTGCGCGCTATAATTAGAGTAATCTTGTCCCCGCGAGCCATATGAGACAGTTATGTGGGGGTTGTTGTATGTCGCTAGATCCGTTATTTAAAGCTAGTTCTTGAAGTTTCGTAAGTAGGCTTTCTTGGGAGAGTTTGCATCTATCTTGGTTAGTGCAACTTCTTCAACATCTGTATGATACACTCCTAAGCGTCAGTCAAACTTGTGACAATTAATGCTGACCTCCTCTGTACATGTTCGGTATCTTCTGTACTCCTGTTTGGTACGAGTCCTGTACACCTGAAAAATATTCTAGGATGGGTCATACGAGTGTTCCGTAACCAGTCTCCATCGTAGACTGCTGTTCCGTGGCGTCTTGCCGATGAACCAAACTCAGCCACATGCTTTACGTACAACAAAGCCTATGTGATGATTCACTTTCATATTCCTACAAACTGTTAAGCCAGGTATTTGTATGGTTTGGTTGATTCTAATTCTGGATCGTTGATATTATAGTCAGAGGATACTAAGTTCGTTGCTTTGTGGGATACACAGTTTTACACTTCTGAGCATTTAACGCAAGTTATCTCTCTTTGCATTACTTTTAAATATGATCAAAATACAAGCTATCTCTCTCTGCATTACTTTTAAATATGATCAAAATCGAACTAAATATTTGTGCAGATTTTTATGACTGCGTTTCGTTACAGATAACTGCATCATCTGCAAAAAGTCTGAAGTTACAATTAAAATTGTCAGACAGGTCATTAACATACAGCATGAACGGCAAGGATCCCAACGAACTTCTCTCGGCCACGCTGTAGTTGCTTCTACATCCGCTGATGATTCTCCTTCCAAGATAACACATTGCATGCTCCCTACTAAGATATCCTCAATCCAGTCACAAAGGTCTCTTGAAACTGCATATGTTCATACTTTTCGTAATAAGCGTACGTGTGGCCCTGAGTCAAATACTTTTTGGAAGTCACGAAATATTGCATCGAGCTGACTGCCTTGATTCATGGCTTTCAGTATGTCATGTAAGAAACGTGCGAGTTGGGTTTCACATGATCGATGTTCTCTGAATCCATGATGGTTTGCATGAAGGTGGTCATTCTGTTACTGCTATCTCATTGTGCTTGATTTCAGAATATGTTCTGAGATTCTAAAACAAAGGGATGTCAAGGATATTGGACACAAATTTTGTGAATTTCTTCTTCTACCCTTCTTACAATCGGTTGGGAGTTGTGCTTTATGCCAACTACCGGGCGCAGTTTCTTGTTTTGATCTACGGTAGATTATGGTTAAAAGAACTGAAAACTCACCCACAAATTCGGTATATAATCAGACAGACATTCCGTCGAGCCCTGGAGCTTTTATTTATTTATTTATTTATTGTTCCGTGGGACCACATTAAGGAGAAGTCTCCATGGTCATGGAACGGCCAATACATGAAATTATAACACGTTTGTAGAAACAGATAAAATGAAATATAAGAAACATATTCAGTTGTATATTGTAGAAACAGATAAAATGA
Organism: Schistocerca piceifrons; assembly: GCF_021461385.2. Lineage (NCBI taxonomy): Eukaryota > Metazoa > Arthropoda > Insecta > Orthoptera > Acrididae > Schistocerca > Schistocerca piceifrons. Next base: position 669,330,030 of record NC_060149.1, read on the forward strand.
AATATAAGAAACATATTCAGGCGACACGTCGTTAGTTTAAATAAAGAAAATCAAGAATGTAACACTGGAATTTGCTTAATTTTTTAGCTCTTCCAGGAGCTCCTCGACAGAATAGAAGGAGTGAGCCATGAGGAAACTCTTCAGTTTAGACTTAAAAGCGTTTGGGCTACTGCTAAGATACTGTGAGGGCAATGTCAGAATTCTCAGACTATTGAATAGGGGTCGACAAGAGGTTTTCGAACTTACACCACCCATAGCTCGAACAACCCGTTTTTGAGCCAAAAATACCCTTTTTGAATCAGAAGAATTACCCCAAAAAAAATACCATATGACATAAGCGTATGAAAATATGCAAAGTAGACTACTTTTCGTGTTGAAATGTCACTTATTTCAGATACTGTTCTAATGGTAAATAAAGCGGCATTTAGTTTCTGAACAAGATCCTGAACATGGGCTTTCCACAACAGCTTACTATCTATCCGTACGCCTAGGAACTTGAACTGTTCCGTCTCGCTTATAACATGCCCATTCTGTCTGATTAAAATATCAGTTCTTGTTGGATTGTGAGTTAGAAACTGTAAAAACTGAGTCTTACTGTGATTTAGCATCAAATTATTTTCCACAAGCCACGAACTTATTTCATGAACTACATTATTTGATAATGTTTCAATATTACACACAAGATCCTTCACTACCAAGCTGGTGTCATCAGCAAACAGAAATATTTTTGAATCACCTGTAATACTAGAAGGCATATCATTTATATAAATAAGAAACAGCAGTGGCCCCAGCACCGATCCTTGTGGAACGCCCCATTTAACAGTGCCCCATTGGGACTGAACATCATTACCACTCTCAATATTGCGGAGAATTACCCTCTGCTTTCTGTTCTTAAAGTAAGAGGCGAACCAATTGCAAGCTACTCCCCTTACTCCATAATGTTTCAACTTCTGCAGTAATATTTTGTGGTCAACACAGTCAAAAGCCTTCGTTAAATCAAAGAAAACACCTAACGTTCGCAACCTTTTATTTAATCCGTCCAAAACCTCACAGAGAAAAGAGACTATAGCATTTTCAGTTGTTAAGCCATTTCTAAAACCAAACTGTACATTTGACAGCAAATTATGTGAATTTAAATGCTGCAGTAACCTTGTATATACAACCCTCTCGATAACTTTAGCAAACACCGATGGCATAGAAATAGGTCTATAATTATCAACATTATCCCTGTCTACATTTTTATAAAGTGGCTTCACTACCGAGTACTTTAATTGGTCAGGAAACCAACCACTCCTAAAGGAAAAGTTACAGATATGGCTAAGTACTGGGCTAACATACATGGAACAATACTTTAGTATTCTGCTAGATACCCCATCATATCCATGAGAGTTCTCGGTCTTTAGTGATTTAATTATTAACTCAATCTCCCTCTTGTCAGTATCATGGAGGAGCATTTCAGGTAACAGTCTCGGAACACTTTTTTCTATGAGCGCTATATGATTTCCTGTTGGGACTAGGTTTCTATTTAGTTCACCTGCTATATTCAGAAAGTGATTATTAAATACTGTACATATATGCGACTTATCAGTAACACGGACATTCCCACTACGCACTGATTCTATATCCTCGACCTGTCTCTGCAGACCAGCCACTTCCTTTACGACTGACCATATGGTTTTAATTTTATCCTGAGACTTAGCTATTCTATCTGCATACCACATACTTTTTGCCTTCATAATAACTTTTTTAAGCACATTACAATACTGTTTGTAATGGGCTACTGCATTTAGATTGTGACTGTTTCTAGCGTTTTGATATAATTGGCACTTTGTTCTACAAGATATTCTTATACCTTTAGTCAGCCACCCAGGCTGCCTGTTTGTGCTAGTACCCTGTTTTGAACGTTCTAACGGAAAGCAACTTTCAAAGAGCACGAGAAAAGTTTTGAGGAAAGCATTATATTTATCGTCTACTGTATCAGCACTATAAACATCTTGCCACTCTTGTTCCTTGATAAGGTTTACAAAAGTCTCTACAGCAACTGGATCAGCTTTCCTAAAAAGTTGGTAACTATATTTAACATGTGTTGCAGCACAAAACTCTTTTAGACTTAAAATTTGTGCATCATGATCTGAAAGGCCATTCACCATTTTGCTAACAGAATGCCCTTCTAGTAATGACGAATGAACAAAAATATTGCCTATGGTTGTTCTACTGTTCCCTTGCACTCTCGTTTGAAAGAATACGGTTTGCATAAGGTTATATGAATTAAGGAGGTCTACCAGCATCCTTTTCCTTGCACAATCACTTATACAATATATATTGAAGTCACCACATATAACTAACTTTTTGTATTTCCTATAAAGTGAACCAAGAACCTCCTCTAGCTTTAGCAAAAATGTTGTGAAATTTAAGTCTGGGGATCTATAAATAACAACAGTAAGAAGTTTAGCTCCACTAAATTTAACCACACCTGCACAACATTCAAACACCTTTTCAGTGCAGTACTTTGAAACATCAATTGACTCAAATGGGATACCGTTTTCAACATACATGGCTACTCCCCCACACCGCAAAGAGCTCCTAGAAAAGCTGCCAGCCAACCTGTATCCTGGTAAAGGAAGCCTCTGAATTATCTCCTTATTTAAGAAGTGTTCAGATATACCAATAATTTCAGAGTCAACATCTATAAGCAGTTCACTAACTTTATCTCTAATACCTTGTATGTTTTGATGAAGTATACTAATTCCCTCATTAATCGGATACCTAAGCTTTGTCGAAAGTGGTTTCTTTGTTAGAGAGACTTCCCTTAAGCAGAAATACCTGTCAACTGACTTCAATCTAAAAAAGGTACAGCTCTAACACCCACAACTACCGGAATTTTCCCATGAGTGATCCCACCACCCCCACCTATGCTCACACCTATAAGCTTTGCCAACCTCCCCTTTCCATACCTGCTGAGGTGCAGGCCATGTCTAGTGAAACCCGTTCTGCTGATAGACTCCATCGACACCACTGAAATGTGACTCATGCCTTCTGTCATTAGCGCATCCCCAAGTCTCATGTTATTACGCCTGACGGCTGTATTAAGATGAGGCCGATCGTGACGCTGAAACAGTTCCACGAAATGCACATTCGTGTTGCCAGTCTGAGTGGCTATCTTTTCCAGGTCACCATCTATGTCATACTCCCCATCCCTATCAATACTATTACCAGCCCCACCCACAATCACTACCTGATCCTCTATTGTAAAATCCCTACATAACCCCCCTATGTTAAAAGTCACCTGAGCCAATCCTGCATTAGGCTTCACAATGCTGGTGACCTGGTACTCACTCCCCAAAACTTCCTGCAACTGCTGGCCTACACCTCTACCAAGAGAACTACCTAACAGCAGAACCTTCTTCTTTCTCTTAGACTTTGCAACTGTCCTAGCCACCGTAACTGCTGAGGTCTGCTGCATACTTCCTACATCTACAGCTACTAGAGATTCCTCTCCGTTAGACTCTGACAGTTGGTCATATCTACACTCCTGGAAATTGAAATAAGAACACCGTGAATTCATTGTCCCAGGAAGGGGAAACTTTATTGACACATTCCTGGGGTCAGATACATCACATGATCACACTGACAGAACCACAGGCACATAGACACAGGCAACAGAGCATGCACAATGTCGGCACTAGTACAGTGTATATCCACCTTTCGCAGCAATGCAGGCTGCTATTCTCCCATGGAGACGATCGTAGAGATGTTGGATGTAGTCCTGTGGAACGGTTTGACATGCCATTTCCACCTGGCGCCTCAGTTGGACCAGCGTTCGTGCTGGACGTGCAGACCGCGTGAGACGACGCTTCATCCAGTCCCAAACATGCTCAATGGGGGACAGATCCGGAGATCTTGCTGGCCAGGGTAGTTGACTTACACCTTCTAGAGCACGTTGGGTGGCACGGGATACATGCGGACGTGCATTGTCCTGTTGGAACAGCAAGTTCCCTTGCCGGTCTAGAAATGGTAGAACGATGGGTTCGATGACGGTTTGGATGTACCGTGCACTATTCAGTGTCCCCTCGACGATCACCAGTGGTGTACGGCCAGTGTAGGAGATCGCTCCCCACACCATGATGCCGGGTGTTGGCCCTGTGTGCCTCGGTCGTATGCAGTCCTGATTGTGGCGCTCACCTGCAGGGCGCCAAACACGCATACGACCATCATTGGCACCAAGGCAGAAGCGACTCTCATCGCTGAAGACGACACGTCTCCATTCGTCCCTCCATTCACGCCTGTCGCGACACCACTGGAGGCGGGCTGCACGATGTTGGGGCGTGAGCGGAAGACGGCCTAACGGTGTGCGGGACCGTAGCCCAGCTTCATGGAGACGGTTGCGAATGGTCCTCGCCGATACCCCAGGAGCAACAGTGTCCCTAATTTGCTGGGAAGTGGCGGTGCGGTCCCCTACGGCACTGCGTAGGGTCCTACGGTCTTGGCGTGCATCCGTGCGTCGCTGCGGTCCGGTCCCAGGTCGACGGGCACGTGCACCTTCCGCCGACCACTGGCGACAACATCGACGTACTGTGGAGACCTCACGCCCCACGTGTTGAGCAATTCGGCGGTACGTCCACCCGGCCTCCCGAATGCCCACTATACGCCCTCGCTCAAAGTCCGTCAACTGCAGATACGGTTCACGTCCACGCTGTCGCGGCATGCTACCAGTGTTAAAGACTGCGATGGAGCTCCGTATGCCACGGCAAACTGGCTGACACTGACGGCGGCGGTGCACAAATGCTGCGCAGCTAGCGCCATTCGACGGCCAACACCGCGGTTCCTGGTGTGTCCGCTGTGCCGTGCGTGTGATCATTGCTTGTACAGCCCTCTCGCAGTGTCCGGAGCAAGTATGGTCGGTCTGACACAGCGGTGTCAATGTGTTCTTTTTTTCATTTCCAGGAGTGTATTACAAACACCAATAGTAAAACTATCTGAAAATCTCCTTCACCTAGCAGATCTATTGCCAACAGCCAGCTCCCATTCCCCAACCCCCTTCTCCCTCCTCATCCTACCTAGCTCCTCCTGTGCGTTTTTCAACTGCACCTGAAGGGCACAGATCTTACGCTCCTGCTCCTCTATCAACTTACTCTTGCTACATAACCTGCAGTTCCAGGAGAGGATCTCACCAGAATGCCCACTGGCTTCCCCACTGCATTGCCCCCCAGTGAAAATACTTCGAACAAGCCTCCAACTGCAATCCACTACTCACGAACCTATGGCAAAGCCCACACTTCTCACTCATGGTAAAATTTTACAGTTATTGAAACAAGAAAACAACTTTATCTAAGTTCCGCTACTACAATAAGAAGATGTTAAAAACTGACTACAATAATCACAAACTTGCTCAACAAGGAAAGTAACTACTATTATTGACAGTATTAATCAACAACAAATGAGAATATAACAAAATACTAACACAGAAAGAAAATCAAACGTCTGATGACAGTAACGAAACTGAAAGCAGTTCGCAAAAATTTCTTCTGAAGTTATTTCACCGGAAAACACCAAGAACACCGGTTGAAGACTACTAAAGTTCCTAAATAAACTACTATACACATACAATTAATTAGTACTTAGCTTTCGATGCGCCGCTACAGCTGCAACTGGTCAGCGCGGAATGTAAACACGGGTAAGAGGTTAAGTTGCTCGATACGAAACACTCACAAATATCAGGTCACAACACAAGAAAGGCAGAAGTGAATGAAGAAACCACTAATAAGTCACTTATATAGTAAATATTATCACAAAAACCGTTAAAATATATATCTGCAACCTAAAAATAGATGAAAACTTAGAGAGCGATCTCACACGCAGTCACGCGCTAAGCTTAGTAGCTTAGTTTAATTTTACTGATTTTAGCTGTTTCTCAAGCCCTAATACTGCGTACACTGTCCAGTCACATTAAAGTGACTCATTATCAAAAGCATGTTTGCTTTCAGAAGTTTAGGAGCATAAATCGTGATTCACCTGAAAAGACCACCTGTCACCACTCAACGGATGTCAGGCTACGGTAATTGCATACAAACTGCAGTCTTTGCCGCCGACGAACAGAAGCCAACATAGGTGCATGAGCGAATCCCCTGCTGCAGAGGCTCATACGGAGCAACATTCGCTGAACAGTCGTTGAGTAGACACTTTTGATAGCCCCTTGGTTCATCTGGACGGTCAGTTACTCCACAGTTGCTCTCTATATGCACGTACACATCACCACAGCCGTCGTTCACCCCTGTCATTTATGGCCCGGAGTGCATCACAGTTGCCTCGGCGCCGGTTTTGGACAGTGCCAGTTTTTCATGTACGGTCAACTTTAACCACGGCGGCATGCAATCAGTTTCCAAACTTAACCGTTTCGGAAATGATTCCACCCTTAGTCCGAAAGCCAATGATCATGTTCTTTTGGACATCAGATACACCGCCCGGTCTCCGACATACGACAACGACTGCACTGTTTCCGCATCCCCCACACACGTTCCATATATCCTCCAGTGATAGTGCTGCCAACAGCCATCTGTGAGTGGCTGTTGCACGCTGATGTCGAAGATAGGCGTGGAAGCATTAATGTGACTGGACCGTGAATATATATCCCATCTTTACCGCTCTGCAAGAATTCAGTTGGGGCACTCACTATCCCTGTATTTTCGTTTGTAAAGGAATATTTTGAAACGAAATTCAGATAGATCTCAAAATGTCATAATTTTTTTTAGCTGAGAAGTTAGAACAGTCTGAATTTTTACTACAAAAGGATCATACTGTGTTGGAAAAGGAAATGAGGGTTTGGCGTCATTGGCCGCGAGGCCCCTTGTCGGGCAGGTCCGGCCGCCTTGGTGCAAGTCTTATTACATTCGACGCCACATTGGGCGACCTGCGCGCCGGATGGGGATGAAATGATGATGAAGACAGCACAACACCCAGTCCCTGAGAGGAGAAAATCCGCTACACAGCCGGGAATAGAACCCGGGACCGTAGCACGGCAATTCGTCACGCTGACCACTTTTTTTTTTTTCGATATAGTTCGTTGCGTTTTGTCTGGGCATACGTCACAAGACATTCGTTCAAGTTGATCGATGATTCCTTGGCTCAGTTTTTTTTAATTACAGAGAGCATGCAGCACTCTGGCCGAACACGCTGAGCTGCGGTGCCGGCTATCACTCAGCTATCGGGACGGACCGTACTGTGTTGAAGAGTGTATGAATGATGTACTAAAGAAATTGGTGGTTCAGAAATAATCGAACAATTTTCAACAGTTTAAACGACAATTTCAAAATTTCCACCATCGCACTGAGTCCACTTCTCAGCGCTTTTTGATACACACCCTGTAGCTCTTATGATAAGATATTCGCGTTCTTATATGAATATTAAAGTCAAATTAAGTCAAATGAGATTGTTGGCTAGGAAACCCTTTAAACACATTAACACAGTTGCTAAGTGTCAGAGTTGAGTCAAACGGATATCAACTGCGTATTTTTTAAAAATAGGAACCCCATTTTTATTACATATTCGTGCAGTACGTTAAGATATATGAATCTTTTAGTTAGACCACTTTTTTAGCTTTGAGATAGATGGAACTGTAATAGTCACAAACGTATAAGTACGTGGTATCACGTAACATTCTGCCAGTGCGGACGATATTTGCTTCGTGATACATTACCCTTGTTAAAATGGACCGTTTACCAACTGCGGAAAAGGTCGATATCGTGTTGATGTATGGCTATTGTGATCAAAATGCCCAACGGGCGTGTGCTATGTATGCTGCTCGGTATCCTGGACGACATCATCCAACTGTCCGGACCGTTTGCCGGATAGTTACGTTATTTATGGAAACAGGAAGTGTTCAGCCACATGTTAAACGTCAACCACGACCTGCAACAAATGATGATGCCCAAGTAGATGTTTCAGCTGCTGTCGCGGCTAATCCGCACGTCAGTAGCAGACAAATTGCTCGAGAAACGGCTCAAAAACTTCGGTGTTGAGAGTGCTACATCAACATCGATTGCACCCGTACCATATTTCTGTGCACCAGGAGTTGAATGGCGACGACTTTGAACGTCGTGTACAATTCTGCCGCTAGGCACAAGAGAAATTACGGGACGATGACAGATTTTTTACACACGTCCTATTTAGCGACGAAGCGTCATTCACCAACAGCGGTAACGTAAACCGGTATAATATGCGCTATTGCGCAAATGAAAATCCACGATGGCTGCGATAAGTGGAACATCAGCGACCATGGCGAGTTAATGTATGGTGAGTCATTATGGGAGGAAGGATAATTGGCCCCCATTTTATCGATGGCAATCTAAATGGTGCAATGTATGCTGATTTCATACGTAATGTTCTACCGATCTTACTACAAGATGTTTCACTGCATGACAGAATGGCGATGTATTTCCAACATGGTGGATGTCCGGCACACAGCTCGCGTGCGGTTGAAGCGGTATTGAATAGCATATTTCATGACAGGTGGACTGGTCGGCGAAGGACCATACCATGGCCCGTACGTTCACCGGATCTGACGTCCCCGGATTTCTTTCTGTGGGGAAAGTTGAAGGATATTTGCTATCGTGATCCAGCGACAACGCCTGACAACATGCGTCAGCGCATTGTCAATTCATGTGCGAACATTACGGAAGGCGAACTACTCGCTGTTGAGAGGAATGTCGTTACACGTATTGGGAAATGCATTGAGGTTGACGGACATCATTTTGAGCATTTATTACATTAATGTGGTATTTACAGGTAATCACGCTGTAACAGCATGCGTTCTCAGAAACGACAAGTTCACAAAGGTACATGTATCACATTGGAACAACCGAAATAAAATGTTCAAACGTACCTACGTTCTGTATTTTATTATAAAAAACCTACCTGTTAACAACTGTTCGTCTAAAATTGAGAGCCATATGTTTGTCACTATTACAGCGCCATCTATCACAAAGCGAAAAGAGTGGTTCAACTAAAACATTAATATTTCTTTACGTACTACACGAATACGTAATAAAAAATGGGGGTTCCTATTTAAAAAAACGCAGTTGATATCCGTTTGACCTATGGCAGCTCCATCTAGCGGGCCAACAATAGCGCCATCTGGTTTCCCCCTCCTAGCTAGACAAGTTTTGTTCTTTGTAGTTTTTTCTTTTGACGCTTATTTTGTGAGATATTTGGCCCGGCCACGATCAATGGACCACCCTGTATATACCAGCCGTATGTACCAGTAAAAGTCATAGTCGAATAATCTGTACATATGGGTACATAAAAAGTGCTGGTAATGATCTGGGTGCATTATATACTTGTACAAATAAACTAAGCCACTAGAGGGGACTAGTGGTGTGACACATGAGTGATCAGTATAAAAAATTCGGTAGTTTAAAATATAATAGTCATGGTAATCAGTTGGAATGAATTCATACAGCAAACTATCTGACTAACAATAAAATACAGCTGTAGAATAAAATCTGTATTTAAAATCTGAATAAAACATGTTAAAGGTAGAAGACTATTGGTAGAAACCTACTGGCATGATATTGTAATTGACACAAAATTGTGTGGAAGTTAGAAAAAAAATGTGCAAAAATGAATACACAGTAGAATCGATTAACAGAAAAACTTTCAGGGTGAAAGACGAATACAACAGAAATTCGTGTGTAGATAGTCAATGAAACTATAATTATTTATTAAAAGTCCCGATAGTCGATAGTGTACTCAGGGTAATCTGTAGCTGGGGCCGATCGAAGCATCTCTGTAATCTGTTCTGTTTTCCTGTGGAACTGTTTGCGGAAGGAATCCCCAGTCTCCGTGTCTCGTGTGTACGGCCGCCCACTAAGCCGCTGTGATGGGTGACGCTGTTTGTTTTAGTAAGTTTCTAAATGCATCAGAGTAGCCGTTCAAGTTAAGCTTATCCTGTTCATTAAACGCTAATCCCGGTTGATGGTTTCTGTGGACGTTGATCTCAATTTCTCCAGTAACTTCCATAGTTGTCCTTTCGATGCCTAGTTAACACCTTCATAATATCCTACATATTTCCTGCTACGTGGTTTTCCTTATTCAAATGAGCGCCAAATACGCTCTTACCTTGGCCATAAGTGTATTCTTTGAAACAAGTCTTGCAATTCCTAGCGGTCAGGCCAAAATAAGGCCTTTCACAAGTTTGACAGTTGATCTTGTATACCGCGGATTCCTAATGTTTATTCATGTTTCCAGAATTAAATTTTCGCTTTGCAGCGGAGTGTGCTCTGATATCAAAATTCGTGGCAGATTAAAACTGCATGCCAGACCGAGACCTGAGCACTTGCCTGAGCACTTGCCCGCGAAAGGCAAAGTCTCCGAGTTCGACTCTCAGACTGGCTCACAGTTTTAATCTTCCAGCAAGTTTCATTTGTTCTTGTTTTTGCCAACTTTGTGACACAGGCTGGAACCAATCGTGCCTTTTATCTGAAATATAATTATAACCTTGCTTTTCTGGCACGCCGGCCGGAGTGGCCGAGCGGTTCTAGGCGCTACAGTCTGGAACCGCGCGACCGCTACGGTCGCAGGCTCTAATCCTGCCTCGGGCATGGCTGTGTGTGATTTCCTTAGGTTAGTCAGGTTTAAGTAGTTCTAAGTTCTCTCAGAAGTTAAGTCCCATAGTGCTCAGAGCCATTTTTTTTCTGACACCTTGCGCAGTTCTATCGGAAAATGCACCATTGTATGAAATGGTTTCAGATCTCTTATCTCCTGGACCTACTGTCTTCCTCTTGTCACGTATTTTTGGCCTTAGCTTGATAAATAAGTTCATTACATCACAGTCGTTACATCCAATCGACATGGCTACTTGTTTATTAATGTTCAGTTCTTCCGATTCGCCGTTACGGTCGAGTAGCAATTTTAACATCCTGTTGATTACGGCTGTAAAATAACCCCGCTTATACTTTTTACATGGTAAGGTGAAACGTTTTCGCATGTATGATAGTACCAGTAGCTGTTGGCTTCCTCATTAGCCTGATCTTATGTCTTCCATCTTTCTTACTTACCCTGACGTCTAAATGCTCATACTTCCCTTTTGTTCTAGTTCCGCCATCTTTATACAGTAGTAGCATGTCATCTATGTCCTGTCTGTAAATAGATTAATTTTTTGGGTACGTCAGGATTTTGCTCAAAAAGGTATTTTCCAGTTAGAATATGAAAATCTCGGTTACGAAACGGTTGCTATTGAAAGTCCACCCTTCTGATGAAAAATACTATCGCTAAATTAAAAAAAAAAAAATAAAACTGACTGACAATAGAAGTTCAAAAACTTCCTTGAGGTCTACCATTTTACATACGCTAATCTTCCCATGTATTTACAAATTTCTTCTTATAATGTCCAAAATTTCCTTTACTGCGACATTAGAATGCAGATTAATGATATCTTACGAAGCCGAGGTCAATCTAGCTGACGTAGCTACATCTTTAGTACCCCTGCAAATTCATAACCGTTTTTGACATTCTAAGTCCTTTTATAAGTATAACTGCTCTCAGTCTTTGAATGCATTCTTGGTTAGCTCTGTAATTAGGACATGATACATTCTTAACGACTGATCTAACCGGTTCCCCTCTCTTGTGAAGACTGGAAGAGATGGCTTCATCAGTTTTAATTTACGTTACTGTCTTTCATCTGTAAACAAAACTGCATGCCAGACCGAGACCTGAGCACTTGCCTGAGCACTTGCCCGTGAAAGGCAAAGTCTCCGAGTTCGACTCTCAGACTGGCTCACAGTTTTAATCTTCCAGCAAGTTTCATTTGTTCTTGTTTTTGCCAACTGACTGAAATGTATTTACAGGATTTTTCTTTACTTTATCTGTATCATTCTCTGCAAAGAATATTTCAGTTTTTTTGTTCTAATCGTTACAAAAATTACTGCAACGGCATTCCCTATGTCCAGTTTTGTGACTTCATTATTAATTATAATTTTGTCTTTTATGTAATTCAATATTTCTTGCGTTACAATTTTTGTAGTGACTTAATTTCTGAAATGAATTTGTTAATTTTCACTGCCACTTGGATGCATCACAAGCAACTTTAACTTTTGCAGTAGTGTTTTTAATTATGCCTGGACTCAACTTTGGGTTAAAATGTAGATCCTTTTGCAGAAGACGCGCCTGTTACCATTTATACTCGATCTACAATTCAGCAAATCGACCAGTTTACCCTTTTAAAGAAATGACTTATGTTTGTACGAAGACCATACGTAACGTATGTTCATGTATATACACGACGTGGCATGGACTCGATTCGTGTCTGAAGTAGTGTTAGAGGGAATCGACACCATGAATCCTGCAGGGCTGTCCATAAATCCGTAAAAGTACGAGGGGGTGAAGATCTCTTCTAAACAGAACGTTGCAAGGCATCCCGAATATGCTCAGTAATGTTCATGTCTGAGGTGTTTCGTGGCCAGTGGAAGTGTTTAAACTCAGAAGAGTGTTCCTGAAGCCACTCTGTAGCAATTCTAGACATGTGGGGTGTCGCATTGTCCTGCTGGAATTGTCCGTGTAAATCAGAACGGACAATGGGCATGAATAGATGCAGGTGATCAGACAGGATGCTTACATACGTGTCACCATGCAGAGTCGTATTTAGACGTATCAAGGGTCTCATATCACTCCAACTGCACACGCCCCACACCATTACAGAGCTTCCACCAGCCTGAACAGTACCCCAATGACCTGTTGGGTTCATGCATTCATGAGGTTGTCTCCATACTCATACACGTCCATCCGTCCGATACAATTTGAAACGAGACTCGTCCGACCAGGCAACATGTTTCTAGATATCAACATTCCACTGTCGGTGTTGATGGCTCCAGAGAGGCGTAAAGCTTTATGTCGAGCAGTCATCAAGGGTACACGAGTAGGCCTTCGGCTCCGAAGGCCCATATCGATAATGTGTCGTTGAATGGTTCTCTCGCTGACGCCTGTTGATGGGCCAGCATTGAAATCTGCAGCAATTTGCAGAAGGGTTGCACTTCCGTCACGTTGAACGATTCTCTTCAATCGTCGTTCGTCCCCTTCCTGCAGGTCTTTTTCCGGCCGCAGCGATGTCGGAGATTTAATGTTTTACCGGATTCCTGATATTCACGGCACACTCGTGAGATGGTCGTACGGGAGAATCCCCACTTCATCGCTACCTCTGAGATGTTCCTTCCGATCTCTCGTGCGCCGACGATAACACTATGTTCAAACTGACTTAAATCTTGATAATCTGCCATTGCAGCAGCAGTAACGGATCTAACAACTGCTCTGGACACTTATTGCCTTATACAGGGTGTATCATAATTAATGGCATAAATCCATACAGTTGAAAATACACGATACTTGAAGAAAAAGTCTCAGTTAACATAGGATCGAAAATGCATACCTTAAGAGCTACAAGGAAATTTTTCGTCTTCGATACTGTGAAACAAATCTCTTCTACTGCAAGTTCTTTGCTTTCCATATTTTGGGAACTGGTAGTATGGACCAAAAAAAGAAGGAAAAGTCCAGTAAACATGTACTCTAAAATGCATTCCTTAAGAGCTGTGAGCACTTGTTCAACTTTGCTACTTTGAAACACAACTCTTCTAATGATCAAGTGCTCGTAACTTTTAAGGTATGCGTTTTAGAGCACATATTGGCTGGACATTTTTTTTTTATTTTGGCCCATACTACCACTTGCCAAAATATGGAAAGCAAGGAGCTTGCAGTAGAAGAGATTTGCTTCACAGTATCGAAGATGATAAATTACTCGTAGCTCTTAAGGTATGTATTTTCGACCCTATGTTTACCGAGACTTTTTTGCTTCTAGTATCGTGTAATTTCAGCTGTAAGCGTTTATGCCATTAATTATAATACACCTTGTATACGCGTTGCCGACAGCAGCGCCGTATTTTGCCCGTTCACATATCACTGTATTTGAATACGCATGCTTATACCAATTTCTTTGGCGTTTCAATCTCTAATCCCAATTTAGCACATATTTGGACAGAGGACATCTGACTGTCAGAACTCAAGGCAGATATAGTTTCAGTCTGATGTCACGTAGACAGCAACGACATTTGTTTCGACTGAGCAAACTATCCCTGTGGTTGTTAGATAGTAGTTGGGAAGTCTTAGCACAGTGGGTCAAACCGGCTACTTCGTTATGTTACACACTGTCATTTGTTATGTTGGATTGTGTCTGCGTATGTTTTGGTTAACTGAGGTCATGTATTTCCGTGGACTTACTTGTAAACTTGTCGCTTCGTTGGCTTACCGATAAAGACCTATGTCATTTATAGGTATATTTCACTTTTATGCGTTGACTAAGCGCCTAAACATCTATCTTGTGTTCAACAGATAGATTTCCGCTAGGCCAATGGCGTTAAATCAGTACTGCATATACCCTCACAGACGTTATATACATGTATGTTGATAATTCACGTCCACAGGGAGTAGCACGAGGAAAAATATATTCAGATGCAGTGTATAGTTTGTTCAATTTTTGTCGAGTTGACATAATGATCCATTTGAGTTCATACGAGGTGTATTAAAAAAATAACCGACCTTTTTTCAGCCCATTTTCCCCTTCTCGGCTGAAGGTTTGAACTGAACGGTACAGCGTTACGGTGGTGTAATGGCTGTGACACAAATTTTAAATTCATTTCTTCGCGACTGATTACCCTGTAGTTGGTCCCTTTATACCCCAAAACCAACCAATCAACCAATTCATTTCTTCAACTTATATCATTATCAAAGTCACGGACTTCTTCATTCAGCAGGACTCGCTGTTTACCAAATGAGTATCTTCAATACTGTTCGTCGGTGGTATGGTTGCCTCAATTCTCACGGCGATTTTGCCTGATTGGCGTACGGATTCTGGACAGCACAGCTTCCAACGGAAACATTTTGACTTTCCCTTATACATTACCAGTACATAACAACAACAACAACAATAATAATAATAATAATAATAATAAGAGACGATGAATCTATGGTATTTCAGAAATACCAAATTAACTTTGTGTCACATAAATTTCTCATGATGTCTGATACTGCAACAACACTAGAAAGTATCAAATCTGGTGAGAAACTAGACTGAACTGGTGAATAACGAGAAACAATAGCGTAAAGTTAGCCGATGAGCTGGAGAAAAAAAAAACAAAAATAGGTAATGGCGATCGAAGCATAGGTAGTGTTGGTACAGTGACAGAAATACTGAGACGCT
This sequence comes from Schistocerca piceifrons, assembly GCF_021461385.2. Lineage (NCBI taxonomy): Eukaryota > Metazoa > Arthropoda > Insecta > Orthoptera > Acrididae > Schistocerca > Schistocerca piceifrons. The sequence goes on from NC_060149.1 coordinate 669,345,268, forward strand.
GTTGGACGGAAGAAAGGTGGTTGGGTTAAGCAGAGAGGAGAATACGCCGATGATAGCTAGGCCAGCCTGTTAAAATCCTGCTGGTAGGTGAAATTTTCACTGATAGAATTTAGCTGGGAAGAGGAGGAGAGATACTGGCGTATAACTTCTGGTCACCAGACTTTGCGTGCATGTCCTCGGTTGAATTTCAGACCTCCCCGCAGTATCTCGTAAGATGAGGGCATGCGACACAGTTGTTGCTAATCCATTCGTTGGATAGAGACTCCCTTCGTGCTATTCAAGAGGAATAGCCTATGTGCTGGTACTGTATTTCACTTTCTCCCTTCCCTCATTATAATCATACAACACAAAGATAACATAACATTACGCTAAACACTATTCATTACACATTACATACAGCCAACAATACCATACCACACTTACATATTTTGCATGTCAAGAACAATAATTACTTGTTCATTACCAAGTAAAATAGTCATCACACAAATACGGAAGACATATTGTTTCCTTGTCGCATACATAAATCGACTTGATGTCTTAGGTTTTCTCTGTATTGTTGCTTAATTGTGCGCTATTGGGTGTTCTGCTGAGATGTTGGTTCCACTGTATGCCTTTAAATACTAATCCCCTCCTCTCCTCCACTCTATGCACAATAATTTGACGACTGATCAAGCCATCTTCTTCCGGTGCTACGAGTTTTGCTTTTGTGTACTTGCTGGCTGGATTCCAGCCAGACTGTCAAGTATAGCTGAGGAGAAGAAGGAGATTAGTGTTTAACGGCCCGTCGACAACGAGGCCATTAGAGACAGAGCACAAGCTCGGAATAGGGATAATGGGTAAGGAAATCGGCCGTGCCCTTTCAAAGGAACCATCCCGGCATTTGTCTGAAGCGGTTTTGGGAAATCGCGCAATACCTAAATCAGGATGGTCGGGCGCGGGTTTGAGTCTCGGCCTCCCGAACGCGTGTCCAGTGTGCTAACCACTGCGCCACCTCGCTCTGCGAGTGTGCTTGGTCTCGTGTCGCTATGAAATACGATGAGACCAGTATCGTGGCGCAAATGACATGTTTCCGGGAGAGTATAATTAAGAAGAGTATGGAAATAAAGATATCACAAAACCTAATCAACAGGGACGGAGGCTCCAATTTAAATATCGCTTGGGGCCTGGCATTCAGTTTATTAAAATTTCGTTGGTCTTCACATCCACCAGAGCTGGGAAACGCTGAGAGAATTTGCTCTACACGGAATATCAGTGCGAGCACTGGAAAAAACAAAAGAACATCAAAGCGCGCGGTGTGTGTCGGGAATCGAACTAGGCTATAAGTCATGGCACGAGACCATGAAAAGTTCACAGTCTGATTGGAATCCAGGCAGCGAGTACATATAACAGCAAATCTTTCATCAGCTGAAAAAGACGGGTGGATCCGTCACCGAAATATTGTGCATAACACTATAAATTACGTAAATACTCACTTTTTGTCCTTGAAAATCACTTCCACAAGTGTACAGACCTCCGAAAGCACTGCTCCACAGCACGTCCTCGGCGTTCTTGTGGCGTGCACAGTTGACCGCCTCACAATATCTCGACTCGCCTGCCCCGCGTCGTTAATCCCCCTTTGGGGCAGCACGGGTGCTAATGGGCCACGGCGGCTATCTCGGACAAGCCATCCGCCATAACTCAGTTAGTCGCGGCCCGCAGGCTGAGAGCTCACGCTCCTTCCGGCCTGTCATAACAAACGTACTTCTTCCTGTGCCCTTCCCAACGTCTTACCAGCTCTTCAACAGCACACACAATGCCACTGAATTACATTTGTAACAGTTTATAAACACATATAAACATGATGTATCTCAAATACGTGGACAACTTTGAGGATGAACGAAGAGTGGTATATAAAATTTGCCTGTAAATCATCCTTTCTAAATTATTATTGGGAATTATTTCATGTAATCTTACTGATAAAAGTCAACCGGCCTGTGAACTCAACCGAAACATGTCACAGAACGTTTATCGGGCAATGTGAAGAATCACCTCGTTCCTAGATGATGGAGATTCATGAAAAATTTAGTCTCACTGCTCTAAAGGAACTCATCGATATCTGACATGAGACACAACAGGCATAAATAACAGTTTAATAAGTCATGGTTCTATAATATTGACACGCCGTACTTACTGAAGAATGGAATAAATGGCTCTGAGCACTATGGAACTTAACTTCTGAGGTCATCAGTCCCCTAGAACTTAGAACTACTTAAACCTAACTAACCTAAGGACATCACACACATCCATGCCTGAGGCAGATTCGAACCTGCGACCGTAGCGGTCGCGCGGTTCTAGACCTAAGCGCATAGAACCGCTCGGCCACTCCGGCCGGCAGAATGGAATAACTTCTAGACGCCGAACTCGGGGAAAAGCAGTTTGGGATCCGGAGAAATGTAGGAACACGCGAGAGAATACGTACATTAGAAAATAGGTTAATGACAGGAAAACAGATGTTCATAGGATTTGTAGATTTAGAGAATACTTTTGACAATGTTGATTGGAGTACATTCTTTAAAATCATGAAAGTAAAATACGGGGAGAAATATGTTATTCGCAACTTGTACAGAAACCAGACCACAGGTGTGAGATGGACTCTCGTGCCTGCGGTCTCGTTTCTGTTCAAGCTGTGAATGCCTGCAATGAAAGAGACAAATAGTTTACAAGCGAGCGAGACAAGCTCGTAGCGTATCGCCCATCTTTTTCAGTCTGTGTATTGAGGAAGCTGCAAGAAAAATCAAGTAACAATACGGAAATGTCATTAAGGCTTAGAGAATAAAAATAAAATTACGACGTTTGGCGATGACGATGTAATACTGTCAGAGACTGTAAAGAATTAGGAGAAGCAGGTGAACGGAATGGATAGGGTCTTGAAAAGATGTTATAAGGTGAGAATCAACAAACGTAACAAAGGTAATGGAATGCAGTCGAATTAAATCAGGTGCTACTGAGGGACTAGATTAGGAAATGAGATACAAAGAGCAGTAGGTGGGTTTTGATATTTGAACAGCAAAATAACTGGTAATTGCTAAAACAGAGAAGATATAACTTGCAGACTGGCAATAATAAGAGAACCATTTTTTGTAAAGGGCAGTTTCATAACATCAAATACAAATTTAAATGTTAGGAAGTATTAGCAGAAGATATTTGTAGCGTAGACTTCTATGGAATGTGAAACATGGATGATTAACATTTGAGACGGGAAGAGAGCGGAGCTTCCGAAATGCAGTACTTAGGAAAAACTCTGAAGATTAGATACGTATAGTAAGTTTCCTTTAATTTACGTCTATGGTCACAATCTTTTCTGTTTAACAGATTACCGGTTTCGGTCTTTAATGACCATCATCAGATCTGAAGCAAAAATGGGAACAATATAAATACATTCGCAAACTGTATACAGCTTAAGAACAATACATAGAGCATATTGAAAAGTAGTATTGACAAAATTTACATTTGTGCGCTTTAAATGTGAAGAGCCATACCTGTCTCATAAAAACAAAGTCCTAATGCACTGCAGCCATAGTGGCATAGTCAACTGTTAAATGCGGAATCAGCACCAGCATCGTCAAATACATATAAATCATATCACATGCACGAGTCATGTTGTCAGTAAAACTACTGTTTAAAACAAGCTGCCATACAGTAGCCACAAGATGTTTGTGTAGTAAGTTGACCAGATGTCGCTAATGTCAGCATACACTAGTTTTCAATAATTAATTGAAACAGCGAAAATAAAAGGGGGATACAATAGTTAAAGTCTGTAATAAGCTTATGAAGTATAAAAAGTGTTACAGAAATAAAAAGCAATAAAAAGAAGAACACGACAAAAGTAATATTGATAAAAAGACAAAGTGCAAATATTCTAGGCAATGACAGAAATATTAAACACCGTTGATATTGCACAGGTAATATTAAACAACATAAAACAAATCGCTAAAGGAGCCACAAATGAAAGGAAATATAGTTCTGCACATAGTCAGCACCCTCTGTTAGCGCTAACGCTAGAATTCCGCACAGGTGGGAAGTGGTTGGAGGAACGTGGCCGGCAGAGGGCCCCTCGTACCCTGCGGTACTTCGTTGCAAGCAAAGAATGATAAAATTCCAGAACAGTGGATGATCTACATTATCTGATTAATGCAGTCTATGAAATGAATAAAGAAGGAACAAGAACCTACTAGCGTCATGCGTAAAACGCATGAAAACGAAGTAAATATGTGATACACTCAATACTAGGTGAACTTGCGAACACACTATATATAACAGAGGGGTGGAGGACCACCCCATTCGAGGGTTGGATTCCCTCATTTCCTCATCGAGGACTCGCACTGCCTGGGCTACTCTCAGGGTGTATCTTCGACGTGGAAGAGCCCCAACCGTGCTTGTCGCGTTGTTGCCCGTCTGCGCGCCGTCACTGCTGCCTGCCGCCGCCGCCGCCGCCGCCGCCGCCGTCGTCTGTTCGCCGCCGCCCGGGTGCTTGCCGCCGCCGCCGCCGCCGCCGCCGCCGCCGCCGCTTGGTCGCCGTCTGTCGGTGCTCGCCGCTTCCTCTTCTGCCGCCGCCACCTGGTCACCGCTTCTTCAGCCGCCGCCGCTGTCGCCGTCTCTTGGTGCTCGCCGCTTCTTCTGCCGCCGTCTCTCGGTGCTCGCCGCTGCCGCCGTCTCTCGGTGTTCGCTGCCGCCTACGATCATGGACGCCCCAACTACCACCATCATTTACACCTCTCCTTCACCTGCCCTCACTGTAACGTCATGGAGTGCTTCCTCTGGGATTCACCCATCTCATGCACCTCCCCTACTCACAGTCTCCTCCCCATCTATCTCCTCTCCATCGATGTATCCCCACCTGTATGTCACTCCTGCTCCTATCCCTGCTGCTGCCCCTGCTGCTTCTCCCGCTCCTGCCTCTGTCCCTGCTCCCAACCACCCTCCCCCTCCTGTCGCCCGCCGAGACGACTTTCCCGCTCTCCCCCCTGCGACTACCACTGCTTCCCCTGCCAGAGTCTCCGCCCGCCGCGCCACAGTCGCCGCCACAGAGCGCCCTACCCTCTCATCCGGTGCTACTGCCTCACAGGAGGGCCCTGCCTCCCACCACCTCCCCATCCATCCAGTCCCTCATCCCTCATCCCAGGCAACACCCGCCAAAAAATCTTCCAAACGGCCCAGTGGCGACCTCTCCTCTACTCCTTCCTCCAAAAAGCCACTGCCCGCCCCACCTCCCACTGACCCCGCTATGGATACCAACCCACCTCCCTCCTCTCCAGCCCACTCCCTGTATACCTTTGTCCTAGCCAACCCTGATCCGAAATTCCTGGATGCCCACACCCTCACCCTTGAAATCCGGAAGTACATCCCCAGTGCACCCATCACCCAACTTATCCCTCATCAAGTCTCCCTCTCCGTCCTTCCATACTGATCTCCTCCGGCGCCTTCCCTGCATCACCTTTGGGCCCCATGCATCCCTCACCCCATTCCTTACATCCTCCTCTCCTCGTCAACCCCAACCGCCTCGTCGTCCGCCGACCCTCACTGCCGTCATCACAAAACTCAGCCCTGTGTTCACGGAGGCTGAGGTGTTGGCGGAACTGAATGCCCACCCCTCCTTGGAAGTCCGCTCTGCCCGCCGTATTTACAACTCCTCTGGCCCTACTTTCCTCATGCGTATCTTTACAGAGTCCGCCTCCTCCATTGACCACCTCCTCACGCAAGGAGCCCTGATTTTCAACCGCCGGCACCCTGTTGACCCGTCCCGTTCCCCTCCTCAATCCTACCGCTGCCAGCGTTGTCTTCTGTACAATGACCATCTCACCCAAAACTGCAAGAACCCACCCACCTGCCCCCATTGTAAAGCCTCCCACTTCCTCAAACAGTGTCCCAACCTCGCCCCCCCCCCCCCCATCCTGCAACACCTGCAATGAACCTCACCCCACCTATTCCTCCAAATCCAAAGCCAAGCCCCCTCCCACCAACCCTGAACTCACTGTCCCCGTTCGCCCCATTGACCCACCTATCCACCCTAACAATTCCCTCCACCCTCCCCCTACAGCAGAAGACATCATCCGGTTCCTCACCGTCGTCCTGCAGAACATCCACCCCTTCCAGCGCCCCCACACACTCCAGCAGATTTCCCTCGCTGCCCGCTCTGTTTTCCACTTAAACACCTACGCCACATACTCCCACAACCAGACCCACTTTACCTTCACCCGCCTAGACACCCTCGTTTAAGCCCCTCTCTCCCCTTCCCACACCCTTCCCACACCCCACCCCATGGCTCGTCCACAGTATCGTCTCCTCTACCTCAACATTCGCTCCCTCCCTGCAAACAAATACCTCTTCATGCATACCCTCTCCCAGCACCAGGTTGACTCCTTCATGCTTAATGAAACCTTCCTCCAACCCCACCATGTGGTCCACATCTCCCCTTATCTCCTTCACCGCACTGACAATCCCCTTCCCCTAGCTCGAGGTGGGGTCACTATCGGCCACCTCAGGCATCTCCCTGTCCAGCCACAACCCCTCCTCAATGACCCAACTGAACACCTTCTCCTCAGCCTCTTTTTTCCCTCCCTCACCGTCACCTGTGCCACTATCTATATTCGCCCCGCAGCTCCTCTCCCCTTTGACTTCATTTCCCATGTTGACCGTACCTTCTCCATCTATGTGATCGCCGCTGACCTCAACATCCACAGCCGTGACCCTGCCACCCTTCGGCAGTGGCATCAGTTCCTTGCCACCCTCCATGGTGACCTTGTTCCTCTCCCACAGCCCACCCGTCCTGAAAGTAACTCCACCCCCAATGTTATCCTCGCTTCCCCCAACCTCCTTGGTCACATTGCCGTTGATGTCCTCGATCCCGTCGGTAGTGACCATCTCCCTGTCCTTCTCACCATCTCCTCTACCCGTCCTGCCACTGCAGCCACCCGCCCACCTGCCCCTCCAAAATGTGTCCATGACTACCACTGTGCCAATTGGGATGCCTACCGGGAATCCATTGCCTTACAGGTCGAAAGCCACCCCCTCACTTCCCACCACCCCGATGACATCACCCATGCCTCTTCCTTCCTTCAGAAGACCATCACTGACGCTGTGGAGGCTCATGTCCCTACCAAACTCATCCACCCTCACCGCCCTACGCTTCCTCCACAGGCCGTCCTTCTTCTGCGTGAATCCCGCAGGCTCTACCGCTCCTTCCTCCGCACTCGTGACCGGGATACTCTCACCCGCCACTGGCAATTACAGCGACATATCCGGAACCTCCTTACAGCAAAGAAACGCCGGGACTGGCGTCAGACATGCACACGCCTCAACTCCACCCTCCCTGTCAACTCCTCCAAGTACTGGTCAGCCTTCCACCGCCTTACTGGTAGCCATCCCACCCCGCATTACCCCATCCTCCATGACGATCGACCCTTTCCTGACAACCTCAGTAAGGCTAACCATTTTGCTTCCCACCTGTCCGAGGTCTTCTCCATTCCTGACGATCCCCATTTTGATTACTCCCTCTTCCCCACTGTCCTTGACTGCACTGACACCTCTGTCCCCCCGCTCGCCCCTAGCTTCCAGTACTTGGATCGGCTACCCCCCTCCGACATCAACACTCCCATCACCATGCAAGACATCACACTCGTCCTTCGCTCCAAACGAAACACCGCCCCTGGTCATGATGGCGTCACCTACCGTCACCTCAAGGAATCCCCTCCATCCTTCCTGTCTGTCCTTGCTACCCTGTACAATGTCCTCCTCTCCACTGGATTTTACCCTGACCTGTGGAAGACTTCCCGTGTCCTGCTGTTCCCTAAGCCTAACAAACCCCCCTCTGCTACCTCTTCCTATCGTCCCATCTGCCTCACCTCCGTGTTCAGTAAGGTCTTTGAGGCCATCCTCTCTCGCCGTATCCACCGCCACCTTACCCAGCACCGCCTCCTTCCTCTTACCCAATGTGGCTTCCGGCCTTCCTTCTCCGCTGACGACCAGCTCCTTAACCTTACCCATCTTCTTTCCCTCCAACTTAACTCCCGTCGCTCTGCTATCTTTGTTTCCCTTGATCTCCAGAACGCCTATGACCGTGTCTGGCATCCCGGGCTCCTTTTCAAACTCCAGACCTATGCTCTCCCCATCAACTGCGTCCGTCTCATTGCTTCCTTCCTCTCCCATCGTCCCTCCTATGTGACTATCCACAATTCCAACTCCCGTACTTTCTACCCCTCTGCCGGCGTGCCCCAAGGTTCTGTCCTTTCCCCTCTCCTCTATCTCCTGTACACTGCTGATATGCCCAAACCTCCCCCTCCTGTTCATCTTCTCCAGTTCGCTGATGACACCGCCTTCCTAGCCCTTTATCCTACCCTTCAACGGTCCCAACGTACCCTCCAAACCCACCTTGACCAATTCACCGCTTGGTGCAACCAGTGGTTCCTCCGTGTTAATCCCTCCAAGACACAGGTGATCATCATAGGCCGCACCACCCGCTCCTTCCGCCTCCATGATTTCTACCTCACCATTTACGGCTGTCCTATCCACCTCACTCCTACCCTCAAATACCTTGGCCTCACACTCGACCGCCACTCCCCATCTCCTTACCATCCAAAACAAGGCTCACAACCGCCTCCACCTCCTGAAACTCCTGTCCGGCCGGACGTGGTGTCTGCATCCTTCCACCATCCTTCACATCTACAAATCCATGATCCGCCCCATCCTTTGTTATGCCAGCATCGCTTGGATTTCCGCCCCTCCCCGGTTCTATAAAGCCCTCCAAATCCTCGAACGCCATGCACTCCGCCTCGCCTTCCGCATCCGCCTTCCGTCCCCCACGCGCATCCTCTATGACCTCATCCCCTTCCCCCACCTTCTCCTTTTCCTTGAACACATCCGCACACTATATATTGTCCGCCGCCTTGATCCCCCTCACCCCCTGGTGTCTTCCTTCCTCTCCACTCCCAACCAGTTGCCGCGCCTTTACCGTTGTGTCCCTCCCTCTCTCCATCTCCACACCCTCCATCTCCTTTCCCAACACAACTTCCACCGTCTACCACTCCCGGATGATGAGCTTCGCCCTGACATCTACCCTTCCTACCAACTCTAACCCCCTCTTCCCGCCTCCTCCTCAGGGCTCCCTCTCCTCCCCCTCCCTCCTTCTGAGCGGATTTCCCCTCCTACTCCCCGTCCATCTCTTGTGCCTTCTTTCAGTGTCTCTGCGCTCCCTCCTGCCCTGTCTTCCCTTTTCCTCTCCGCCCCATGTGTCTCCTGCCTCTTCGTGAACCCACGGTTGCCCCTCCTCTCTTCATCCCGCCGCTTCCCCAACTGCCCCATGCTCTCCCCTCCTTTTCCATCCTCTCTGACCTTTCCCTCGGCAGGTCCCGCCTGGTAGTTTTATTCTTCGTCGTGTGTGCTCCAAGTGGGTTTTAAGTGTGTTGTTTCGGAGTGTTTTTAATACTGTGGCCAACTTTTAACCTGTGCATGCGCGTCCAGTGTCTTCTCTGTGTTTTAAGAATCGCCAACTGTGTTTTTTAACTTTCTGGTGCCTTTTTTAACTGTTCCCAATGAACTTCTACATGACAGTGTATTTTTACCTCCATTTTCTCCCCTTACTCTGTTTTATGTTCCCCTTTTTTATCTCCTTATGTATGTATTAATTTATTCTTGTTTTAGTTATCATGTCACTCGGCTGAAGAGCGGCGGATTGTGCTGCTGACAGCCCTCCCCTGCCCATATGGGGCAGGGGCATGAAATCACAATAAAGAAAAAAAAAAAAAAAAGAGGACCACCACCACCACCCCACCCCCCGCAATCCCTACTTGGCCCTCTTCAACGCCCCCTCCCCGCCCATCTCCTCCCCACCCCACCCCACCCCACCCCACCCCACCCCACCCCACCTCTCCCCTCCCTCATTTCCTTGCGCCTGGCAGATCCTCAATTTTGATCATCGTCAGTGTGACACGTCAGTGTTGTGTTTAGTGCTGTTTCTCCTGAGCGTCAAGAGGTGTGATTTTAATTGTGTACTGCCTTGAGGTTCGACGTCAGTGTTTGTTATGTGCTACGCCATCCGTCAATACTTTTTATGCACCAGTCATACTGTGCCTTGTGTTCTTTTAACTGTCGCAGTGTGTGGTTTTTTGTGTGCGCTACTTTTAAACAGTTTTTATCTCCATTTTACAGTCACCCCCTTTTTTTTCTTTTTTTTTTTGTCTATTGCCTTCCATAATGTTCCCCCTTTTTTATATCTATGTTCACCATATTCTCACCTTTGCTATTTTTTAATGTCTTCTGTTGTTTGTTCTATGTCTTTCGGCTGAAGAGCAGCGCATATGCTGCTGCCAGCCCGCCCCGATAGGGAATTGAAATACAATAAGGAAAAAAAAAGAAAAAAAAGAGTGCTTAGGGTAAAACATTGTCAAATAAAGCAAAGTAGGCATTGGGCACAAAGTCGTTTAGCCAGTTAAGAGGTTTATTTGGCTCTCCATGTTTTGCTTTATAAATTTCAAGCTTCTGTAGCAAATTAAGAGGACAGCCCTTTTCCAGCCTGTGAAGACTATACATACAGTTCTCAATGCTCCCTATGGAATGACCAGTATCAGACAAATGCTGTCCCAAAGCCGTTTTGTTTCGCGGCTGTGAGTGTTCTTTAAACCTTAATTTAAAAGAGTGGCCTGTTTGACCTATATAATATTTGTCACAGTTACTGCAGTCGATCCTGTACACTCCAGAGCCATCAAATTTATCATAGTTCCCTTTCAATTAATGTTTCATTCGTAGTTTTACGGTGTTATTGACATGAAAGCCACATCTGACATCAGACTTTTTAAAACATTTTTCTATTTGCAGGGACTTTTGCCGTTAAATTTCATAGGAATAGTTTTTATTCTATCTTTGCCGGTTCTCTTTTGTGTGTGTGTGTGTGTGTGTGTGTGTGTGTGTGTGTGTGTGTGTGTGCGCCTGCTGTTTGTTAAAAGTTTCTTTAGCCTATTGTAGGGGCACGTGACGTCGTTTGTAGAAAAGCCGTTAGCTAATGCGATCTGCTTTAAAATGCTAAGTTCTTTACGTATTTCGTTTTCGTCTAAAGGTAGACGAAGGAGCCGGTGAACCATGGAAGGGAAGAAAGCTTTTTTGTATCTGGGAGGATGGCAGATGGCAATGACGATACTGTCTGTACAAGTTGGTTTCCTAAAAATCGAAAACTTATGTTTATTATTAACTTTCTTAATAGTGAGATCAAGGTAGTTAATGGCGCCATCTTCTTCTATTTCAGTGGTAAAAGTTATTTTAGGGTGCATGCTACCTATTGCTTGCGTGAAAGTGTTGACCTCACTGGTGTCACCTTCTATCAGTAATAAAATGTCATCGACATACCGTTTGTAATAAATCGTTTTATCTTTTTAGTTGTGGATACTTGGCAAAAAATTTACATTCTAAGTCATTGATAAAAATGTCTGCTAAACTGCCAGCTAGGCTATTACCCATCCCAAGCCCGTCCTTTTGATAATAAATTTTGTCATTAAAGGTAAAAAAATTGTAAGCTAAAACAAAATCTAGGAGTTCAATTAGTTCTGTACACTCTGCAGTACTAATCTTGTTGTGGGAGAGGGGATTGCGTCTAATAATGTCAGTAGTTTCTTTAATTGGGACATTACTGTAAAGATTTTTTATGTCTAAGGATGATAATGTTGATTTATATGTATTTGACGATGCTGGTGCTGATTCCGCATTTAACAGTTGACTATGCCACTATGGCTGCATTGCATTAGGACTTTGTTTTTATGAGACAGGTATGGCTCTTCACATTTAAAGCGCACAAATGTAAATTTTGTCAGTACTACTTTTCAATATGCTCTATGTATTGTTCTTAAGCTGTGTACAGTTTGCGAGTGTATTTATATTTTTCCCATTTTTGCTGCAGATCTAATGATGGTCATTAAAGACCGAAACCGGTAATCTGTTAAACAGAAAAGATTGTGACCATAGACGTAAATTAAAGGAAACTTATTACATATACGGGTCACCGTGCTTTTTCGCGACGATGTCGCAGCTTGTGAAGATAGGTATAGCTAGTGAGGCTCTCCCCATGAACCATGGACCTTGCCGTTGGTGGGGAGGCTTGCGTGCCACAACGATACAGATAGCCGTACCGTAGGTGCAGCCACAACGGAGGGGTATCTGTTGAGAGGCCAGACAAATGTGTGGTTCCTGAAGAGGGGCAGCAGCCTTTTCAGTAGTTGCAGGGGCAGCAGTCTGGATGATTGACTGATCTGGCCTTGTAACACTAACCAAAACGGCTTTTCTGTGCTGGTACTGCGATCGGCTGAAAGCAAGGGGAAACTACAGCCGTACCTTTTCCCGAGGGCATGCAGCTTTACTGTACGGTTAAATGATGATGGCGTCCTCTTGGGTAAGATGTTCCGGAGACAAAATAGTCCCCCATTCGGATCTCCGGGCGGGGACTACTCAAGAGGACGTTGTTATCAGGAGAAAGACAACTGGTTTTCTACGGGTCGGTGCGTGGAATGTCAGAGCCCTTAATCGGGCAGGTAGGTTAGAAAATTTAAAAAAGGAAATGGATAGGACAAAGTTAGATATAGTGGGAATTAGTGAAGTTGGGTGGCGGGAGGAACAAGACTTCTGGTCAGGTGAATACAGGATTATAAATACAAGATCAAATAGGGATAATACAGGAGTAGGTTTAATAGTGAATAAAAAAAATAGGAATGCGGGTAAGCTACTATAAACAGCATAGTGGACGCATTATTGTGGCCAAGAGAGATACGAAACCCACACATAACAGAGTAGTACAAGTTTATATGCCGACTAGCTCTGCAGATGATGAAGAGATGGTGAAATGTAGGATGAGATAAAAGAAATTATTCAGATAGTGAAGGGAGACGAAAATTTAATAGTCATATGTGACTGGCATTCGATAGTAGGAAAAGGAAGAGAAGGACAGGTAGTAGGTGAATATGGAATGGGGGTGAGGAATGAAAGAGGAAGCCGCCTGGTAGAATTTTGCACAGTGCATAACTTAATCATAGCTAACACTTGGTTCAAGAATCACAAAAGAAGGTTTTATACATAGAAGAAGCCTGGAGATACTGACAAGTTTCCAATAGATTGTATAATGGTCAGACAGAGATTTAGGAACCTGGTTTTGAATTGTAAGACATTTCCAGAGGCAGATGTGGACTCTGACCACAATCTATTGGTTATGAAATGTAGATTAAAACTAAAGAAACTGCAAAAAGGTGGGAATTTGAGAAGATGGGACCTGGATAAATTGACAGAACCAGAGGTTGTAGAGAGTTTCAGGGAGAGCATTAGGGAACGATTGACAAGAATGGGGGAAAGAAATACAGTAGAAGAAGAATGGGTAGCTTTGACAGATGAAATAGTGAAGGCAGCAGAGGATGAAGTAGGTAAAAAGACGAGGGCTAGTAGAAATCTTTGGATAACAGAAGACATACTGAATTTAATTGATGAAAGGAGAAAGTACAAAAATGCAGTAAATGAAGCAGGCAAACAGGAATACAAACGTCTCAAAAATGAGATCGACAGGAAGTGCAAAATAGCTAAGCAGGGATGGCTAGAGGACAAACGTAAGCATGTAGAGGCGTATATCACTAGGGGTAAGATAGATACTGCCTACAGGAAAATTAAAGAGACCTTTGGAGATAAGAGAACCACTTGCATGAATATCAAGAGCTCCGATGGAAACCCAGTTCTAAGCAAAGAAGGGAAAGCAGAAACGTGGAAAGAGTGTATAGAAGGTCTATACAAGGGCGATGTTCTTGAGGACAATATTATGGAAATGGAAGAGGACGTAGAGGAATATGAAATGGGAGATATGATACTGCGTGAAGAGTTTGACAGAGCACTGAAAGACCTTAAAGTCGAAACAAGGCCCCGGGAGCAGACAGCATTCCATTAGAACTACTGATAGCCTTGGGAGAGCCAGCCTTGACAAACCTCTACCATCTGGTGAGCAAGATGTATGAGACAGGCGAAATGCCCTCACACTTCAAGAAGAATATAATAATTCCAATCCCGATAGGGCAGGAGTTGACAGATGTGAAAATTACCGAACTATCAGTTTAATAAGCCACGGCTGCAAAATACTGACACGAATTCTTTACAGACGAATGGAAAAACTGGTAGAAGCCGACCTCGGGGAAGACCAGTTTGGATTTCGTAGAAATGTTGGAACACGTGAGGCAACACTGACCCTACGACTTAACTTAGAAAATAGATTAAGGAAAGGCAAACTTACGTTTCTAGCATTTGTAGACTTAGAGAAAGCTTTTGACAATGTTGACCGGAATACTCTCTTTCAAATTCTGAAGGTGGCAGGGGTAAAATACAGGGAACGAAAGGCTATTTACAATTTGTACGGAAACCAGATGGCAGTTATAAGAGTCGAGGAGCATGAAAGGGAAGCAGTGGTTGGGAAGGGAGTGAGACAGGGCTGTAGCTTATCCCTGATGTTATTCAATCTGTATATTGAGCAAGCAGTGAAGGAAACAAAAGAAAAATTTGAGGTAGGAATTAAAATCCATGGAGAAGAAATAAAAACTTTGAGGTTCGCCGATGATATTGTAATTGTGTCAGAGACAGCAAAGGACCTGGAAGAGCAGCTGAACGGAATGTATAGTGTCTTGAAAGTAGGATATAAGATGAACGTCAACAAAAGCAATACGAGGATAATGGAATGAAGTCGAATTAAGTCGAGTGATGCTGCGGGAATTAGATTAGGAAATGAGACACTTAAAGTAGTAAAAGAGTTTTGCTATTTGGGGAGCAAAATAACTGATGATGGTCGAAGTAGAGAGGAAATAAAATGTAGACTGGCAATGGCAAGGAAAGTGTTTCTGAAGAAGAGAAATTTGTTAACATCGAGTATAGATTTAAGTGTCAGGAAGTCGTTTCTGAAAGTATTTGTGTGGAGCGTAGCCACGTATGGAAGTGAAACGTGGACGATACATAGTTTAGACAAAAAGAGAATAGAAGCTTTCGAAATCTGGTGCTAGAGAAGAATGCTGAAGGTTAGATGGGTAGATCACATAACTAATGAGGAGGTATTGAATAGCATTCGAGTAAAGAGAAATTTGTTGCACAACTTTACTAGAAGAAGGAATCGGTTGGTAGGACATATTCTCTGACAAGGGAACCTCCCCACTGCACCCCTCTCAGATTTAGTTATAAGTTGGCACAGTGGATAGGCCTTGAAAACCTGAACACAGATCAACCGAGAAAACAGGAAGAAGTTGTGTGGAACTATGAAAAAATAAGCAAAATATACAAACTGAGTAGTACATGCGAAGATAGGCAACATCAAGGATAGTATAAAGTCAGGAGCGCCGTGGTCCCGTGGTTAGCGTGAGCAGCTGCGGAACGAGAGGTCCTTGGTTCTAGTCTCCCCTCAAGTGAAAAGTTTTTCTTTATTTTCGCAAAGTTATGATCTGTCCATTCGTTCATTGACGTCTCTGTTCACTGCAATAAGTTTAGTGTCTGTGTTTTGCGACCGCACCGCAAAAATGTGCGATTAGTAGACGAAAGGACGTGCCTCTCCAATCGGAACCGAAAACATTTGATCGCAAGGTCATAGGTCAGCCGATTCCTCCACAGGAAAACACGTCTGATATATTCTGTACGACACTGGTGAGGGCATGTGCGTCATATGACAGGAATATGTTGTCGACCCACCTAACTTGTACACTTGGCGAATGGGTAAAAAGATTCTTTTACATTGCCCGATTTAGGTTTTCTTGTGGATGTGAGAATTACTCCCAAAAAAGTGAAGAAAACATAAGAGTTTGTCACATAAACTGCAACAAATGAATCCAACAGTTTCAGTCGCACACTTTTCCCTGTGCTCTGTCAAAACATATGTTGTTAACGTTTTCAAATTTTTCCGTGTGTAGACCGTCAAATCCTTCATATGTCCAAGCAAATCTGAACATGTCCTGGAATTTTGCAGAGCGAAGTTGATTATGTGTGAGTGCCTGGACTTTGATAATTGTCTGAAAATAAAGAATAAAATTTTACACTCGAAGGAAGAATTGAATCAAGGACCTCCCGTTTTACAGCTGCTAACGCTAACCACGGGACCACGGCACTCCTAAGCTCAAGTTGTCCTTGATTTTGCATATCTTCACATGGACTACTCAGTTTGTATATTTTGCTTATTTTTTTCATAGTTCCACACAACGTCTTCCTGTTTTCTCTGTTGATCTGTGTTCAGTTTTTCAAGGCCTATCCACTGTGCCAATTTATAACTAAATCTGAGGGGGGTGCGATGGGGAGGTTCCCTTGTGAGGCATCAAGGGATCAACAAATTAGTATTGGAGGGCAGCACGGAGGGTAAAAATCGTAGAGGGAGACCATGAGATGAATACACTAAACAGATTCAGAAGCATGTAGGTTGCAGTAGGTACTGGGAGATGAAGAAGCTTGCACAGGATAGAGTAGCATGGACAGCTGCATCAAACAAGTCTCTGGACTGAAGACCACAACAACAACAGCTACTGAGGAGGTACTGAATCGAAATGGCAAAAAGAAATTTGTGGCACAACCTTACTGAGGGACCCTCAGTCGGTAATGGAGGGAGGTTTTATATGCGTGGGGTGGCGGGCGTAGGGGGAGAGGGGGGTTCAGACGAGGTGTAGGCGATGATGGGGTACAGCTGTAGAGGGAGACCAAGGTTCGAACACAGAAAGCACATTCAAGTGGATGCTGGCTTCAGTGTTTACGAAGAAACTTGCGCATATCTTGGAGATGTGCATCAAATCAGTCTTTGGACCGAAGACACAACAACAGATAGACATTGACATTTCTTTTTTCCTTTTTCAGTTAATTGGCTTTCGGAACATGGCCATACAGCCATCTCTGCATTGAAAAAGTATCATGGTACAACGTTACATACGCTTAACCAAGAACTGATTACGACGTAAAACACGTTTTTCAACCATAACGTACTGAAACGTGTAAACGAGACGAAAATGTAACACAGGATACAAAGAGGTAGTATCTTATAAAAATCATTCTGGACTATTTATCTAAATTAACAATAAAATGTTGTTTTTATGTCCTACAAGAATAGTTTCATACGCTATGCAATCAAAAGTATCCGGACACGTGACTGAAAATTAGTTACATGTTCGTGGCGCCCTCCATCGGTAATGCTGGAATTGAATATGGTGTTGGCCCATCCTTAGCCTTGACGACAGCTTCCACTTTCGCAGGCATACGTTCAATCAGGTGCTGGAAGGTTTCCTGAGGAATGGCACCCCATTCTTCACGCAGTGCTGCACTGAAGAGAGGTCTCTATGTCGGTCGGTGAGACCTGAAACGTAGTCGGCGTTCCCAAACATCCCAAAGGTGTTCTATAGGATTTAGGTCAGGACTCTGTGCAGGCCGGTCTATTACAGTGATGTTACTTTCGTGTAACCACTCCGCCACAGGCCATGCATTATGAAAAAGTGCTCGATCGAGTGGAAAGATGCAATCGCCATCCCAGAATTGCTCATCAACAGTGGGAAGCAATAAGGTGCTTAAACATCAATGTAGGCCTGTGCTTTGATAGTGCCACGCAAAACAACAAGGGGTGCAAGCAACACCACCACAGCATAACACTAACGCCACCGAATTTTACTGTTGGCACTACACACGCTGGCAGATGACGTTCACCAGGAATTCGCTATATCCACAAGCTGCCATCGGATCGCCACATTGTGTACCGTGATTCATCACTCCACACAACGTTTTTTCCACTGTGCAATCGTCCAATGTTTACACTCCTTACACCAAGCGAGGCGTCGTTTGGAATTTACCGACGTCATGTGTGACTTATGAGCAAGCCGCTCGAGCGTGAAATCCAAGTTTTCTCACTTTTCGCCTACCTGTCATAGTACTTGCAGTGGATCCTGATGTAGTTTAGCATTTCTGTCTCATGATCTGGATAGATGTCTGCCTATTTCACATTAGGACCCTCTTCAACAATCGGCGGTCTCGGTCAGTCAACAGACGAGGTCGGCCTTTACGCTTTTGTGCTGTTCGTGTGCCTTCACGTTTCCACTTCGCTATCACATCGGAAACTGTGGACCTAGGTATGTTTAGGAGTGTGGTAATCTCGCGTACAGACGTGTGGCACAAGTGACACCCAATCACCTGACCACGTCCGAAATCCGTGAGTTCCACGGAGTGCCCCATTCTGCTCTCTCACGATATCTCTGAGGTCGCTGATATGGAGTACCTGGCAGCAGGTGGCAGCACAATGTACCTAATATGAAAAACGTATGGTTTGGGAGTATCCGGATACTTTTGATCACATAGTGTAGTTGTGGATAGAGAAGTGAATATTTGTACGGGTCTATAAGTACCATGTAGAGAGAACATGAGAACAGTTTACGAGAACAATATTTACGTATTACAGCAATAAGTATAGTTACACCAGCATTCAGACACACATATATGTATAGGTGGTACATACTGACATACAGTTCAATGTTGAGCGTTCCATATTCTGCTGAGTAGCACGTGGGAATATATCAGATAACTCAGCTTCGGTCTTCCCCTGGCATTCTAATTACCAAGAGCCGCGCGGAGTGGCCGAGCGGTTAGAGGCGCCATGTCACTGACTGCGCGGCCCCTCCCGCCCGAGTTTCGAGTCCTCCCTCGTGCATGGATGTGTGTGTTGTTCTTAGTATAGGTTAGTTAAAGTTAGTTTAAGTAGTGTGTAAGTCTAGGAACCGATGATTTCTACAGTTTGGTCCATTAAAAACTGATACACATTTGAACATCTAATTACCGAGAGTGTCAGATTAGCAGCCCAGGGAACTATATCTTGTTGTTGGCACTGTTGACAAACTCGTACTGTATTTTATTCGTTGCTATGTCATTGGATGCTAACAAGGTTTGGAAACTGCTTGAGAACTGAAGACCAAGAGCCCGAAGATTACTTGCAAGTACGTTTATGAGTTATGTGTTCCGAGGACATTTTACGAAAATATGGTTTTTCTCTTCTTCCTGTCCACAAACACATAGGGGGATGGCCCTTAGGTTCAGCCGACAGCAATGTTTGTTGAACTTGCAATAATTAAATTTCAGCCTCGCTATAAATGTCGTAAAGGTCCTTGATTTTCATGCTTCATCATACCATGATGCTCTTGGAGACGTGCGATGAATTAGTGGGTAGTGACCGCTCTTGATTTAGATGTCCGCGACCATTCTCCATGTCAGTCCGCAACCGCTTTCTGAGAATGGGTTGGTTGGTTGGTTGTTTCTGGGGAAGGAGACCAGACAGCGTGGTCATCGGTCTCATCGGATTAGGGGAGGACGGGGAAGGAAGTCGGCCGTGCCCTTTCAGAGGAACCATCCCGGCATTTGCGTGGAGTGATTTAGGGAAATCACGGAAAACCTAAATCAGGATGGCCGGACGCGGGATTGAACCGTCGTCCTCCCGAATGCGAGTCCAGTGCCTAACCACTGCGCCACCTCGCTCGGTGCTGAGAATGGGTGTCACATCTGTGAGGAGTAGTCTGTCACACGTAATAGCTTCATGCAGAGATGTCTGCTTTGCTAGGACATCTGCTTGTTCATTTCTAAGTGTCCCAGAGCGGCCTTTCGTCCGTACGAGCACTATGTTCCTACAGTTCCTCTGCACCCAAAATACAACGTCGACAGTTGCTGCAGCTATGGGGTTCGCACAAGTATTAGATGGTTTCGGGCTTACATATTATCAGAGAAGATGACTATTGTGTCTGCTGTGGTCGTCTGTGCGAATAATAGTGCTTTCAAAGTGGCAATCGGTTCGACTGTGCCGGCCGCGGTGGTCTAGCGGTTCAGGCGCTCAGTCCGGAACCGTGAGACTGCTACGGTCGCAGGTTCGAATCCTGCCTCGGGCATGGATGTGTGTGATGTCCTTAGGTTAGTTAGGTTTAAGTAGTTCTAAGTTCTAGGGGACCGATGACCACAGATGTTAAGTCCCATAGTGCTCAGAGCCATTTGAACCATTTTGGTTCGACTGTAATAATAGTGCGGTGTGGATACAGCTAGTATAGGCCCTGCTGTTTGCAGGCTTTCACTAGATTTGGACCTATCTGCATACATCACGCACGCATCGTGGTAGTGAGAGAGGAATCCCGTTGCCGTTTATCCACTGCTAATTAAAGTACTCTACTGCTGCTGTATAGTATGAATTTCGTACAATTATTAGATGTTACAGACCAAATACAGCTTCCATTCTCTTATGTTCTGTACAACGCTTTAATTACTTCTTATTTATGATAGTACTTTTGGACAACTGTGTTTCTTCTTGGAGGTAAGTCTAGCTATATGCTTAAAATTACCTATGCAATGACGTAAGTCGTCACTATGAATAAACTTTCTCACAAAACATGGAGTGCACATATAGTATTTTGCTGTAAGATCTGCGAAGCGTGGCTGGTGTTGACTAATGGTACGCTGTGCCAGTTGGTTCACGAGCTACCAGGTGATCAGAGGTGACAATCTTTTACAACGACTGTTACAATCATTGAACCTACAAATTATGAAGGCATTATTCCTTCATCCTGCTCAACTCAGTTTACAGCTTCACATGAAACTGTATCTGAAAATAGCGCAGAAGAAACAACCTTTTTAATCGTTCTCTACCCGTACGAATAGAGCGTACTACTGGAGGTCTGCCCCATTTAAGTGTTAGTCTTTTCATCAAAACACCAGACGAGCTGAGAGTGGGGCAGAGGGAATCCCAACTGGAAACATTTGGGAAGTATTTCTGTTTCCCGCATTTGCTTTACAGCCTAGGGAGACCTCCCTAACACCTAGATCAGTACTAGGGGATGGGAACGGACAGTGTATTTGTTTGTGTGCAGACAGAGAAAAATCGATGACCTTTTCGGTAAGTACACTGTACACACAAGCACCAGCAGAAACACACGTGTTTATAAATAGTAAAAATGTGGTATTTCACATTCATCATCTGCTGCAGAAGAGCACTGCGTTACTTACAGACTTGGCTATACCTAACATTTCCGATGAACTGCTTGAGACACTTGAATGTGACAGGAAAATCAAAAACCATGTTGTTGTGTATTAAGTGACTTACATTGGCGACCGAGAACGCACGACATCTTCAGGCGACATAATGCCACCGCTAATATAGCTATGGTAGTCACCTGCATCAGCGACTATCGTGGAGCTGTCTGCCTTCCGCTACGACGGACGACGCTTGAATTCAAAGTTATCTGAATCTTGCCACTGTAGTGTGTGCGAAAGCTTGGACAAGAAAGCTTCCAGCTAGTGCGGAACTGAATTTTTTGTGCCCTTTATCTACAAAGAAATTTTGATATCGGAAATCTCCAAGAAAAATTATCACAACTGATACACACCCGATCAAGAGTGCACTACTGTGACCAGGACAGTGAGTTCAACAAGTCAGTATTGCTTTCATTTACTCCGAAGAAGATATTATTCCTTCAGATCCTCCTCAACTCAATTTACTGCTTCGCATGAAACTGTATCTGAAACTAACGCAGAAGAAATGTACTTTCTAGCTGTTCTCTCCCCGCAAGGATAGTGCGTGCTGTTCGAGTTCTGTCCTAATTAAGAATCAGTCTGCCAGTCTTGCCAATTGACGGGACCTGAAGATTTTGGCAAACTGCCATCATTTTAAGGGATACGATTTCTCCCACTTTTAAATACCAAATTACGCATAGTGAGTCACTTGATTGAACTTCACTGTGTTGCGAGGAACACATAGTTTCTTAAACGGCCGTTTGTTGTGTGGACATAAGCTCCTGTTCGGCGCAGCTGCTCTTTCAATATCTATTGAAATAAAAGACATTGCTTCAAGTTTTCTTACAGACGACGAAATTTTACGTGAACTGGAGTAAGATTCTGTTGACAATGACAGGGAGAATGACGTTATCAATGATTCAGATGATTATCCTGACTTCTGCAGAACTGAGTAAAACTTCAAGTGAGTATTACCCGTTTTGATTTCGTAAAATGTACGTTGCATTCTTTTCTGATGTTTCTTTAGTTTCTAATCCATAAACACTTTTTTTTGCTATAGATAAACATTAAACGCTGCAAGACAAAACACTACATGCCAGTGCAAATTCGCCATGTGCAAAGAGCCTCTTTCGAAGTATATCACACCGGCTGCGGTGGCCGAGCGGTTCTAGGCGCTTCAGTCCTGAACCGCGCGACTTCTACGGTCGCAGGTTCGAATCCTGCCTCGGGCATGGATTTGTGTGATGTCCTTAGGTTAGTTAGGTTTAAGTAGTTCTAAGTTCTAGGGAACTGATGACCTCAGATGTTAAGTCCCATAGTGCATAGAGCCATTTGAACCATTTAAAGTGTATCACACAAAAAAATTATGCTATACGAAAAAACGGAGGAAGACGAATAGGACTCACGCTCTGAAGGTTCAGTACAAACTTAATTTGTGTATAGACAGTTCATCTACAAGTTCTGATGGGGAATTTTGCGAGTATCAAAATATGTGACATAAATGGCCGTCTCTTTTAATTCCCTCGACTTAGAAACTCAAATATTTTACACTATCAATGGATCGTAGACCTTAGTACTTCATAAAAATTTAGTTTTGATACCTCTACCCGTTGATGAAATAACGGGTCTTAATAGTCGTTAAGAGAAACAGACAGGTAGGCAGATGTGCAATAAAGTGATGCTATACGGATTCCATTTTTACCGGTTGGGGTACGGACACCTAAAAATGAGTGACAGTTTATAATTATTGTACTAGATTGTGAGTTTTCGATTACTCAAGTAGGATAGTGGAGTATACAACAAACCAAGATGTATGACAACTTCTCATTTTACGGACACTTGTGATACCACTTTATTTTCAGCTATGGTTGTACCGATTTTCGGATATGAAGTAACTGATTGATGGTTTTCCATAATTATTCATTATATTAGCACACTGGCGAAGTTGTAAGTTCTAAAGCTGACCCATAACGTTCTGATCACTTTACATGCTTCTGAGTTTTGTTATGAAAATTAATCTTACTGTAAATGTCTCCACAAAGTACAAAATACAGCCATGTTTTTATTTCTACGTAATAAAATCAATGTAACATCAATCATAATAGTTGCAACTTATATTTAATTAACTGACAAACTTAAATTATGTGAAGCTTGAGACGTGGCATATTTCGGAAAAATATTTAATTTATTTTGACACACAAGAAACATATTTTATTTCCATTGCATTTCTAAAAGCTTTTCATTCACAAAAGGAACAATTTTATTCAAATCTGTCTTTAAGCTTAAAAGTGGAACCTGTCTCGTTGTTAGGATATGTTCTCGCTGTTAATATGACTTACCAAAAAAATGTTCTGAATGTTTCTATAGTAAAACGTAATTTATGTTTTCTACGAAATTGGCCCCAAAGGCGTCACTTGTACTTCGTCAGTTCAGTTGTCCACTTCAGGACACGCACTGTTTTGTAAGCTCTTCGAACAGTGAGATACAGCATATTAAGTCTTTGTTTGAACATTACAACATACTACGTACGAAAATGTTTTTGCGTTATGTGAAACTTATTTGAGAACATTGATCTAAAAATAAAAATTTTTAACGCCAAGAGACTGGAATTAAGCTTTCGTTTACCAAAGCAAACAGCCTGGGCCATATTTAATTTTAACAAGGATATGCAATGGATAGGGCCGGTTTAAGGCCCACGCGACACAACCAACCGCTTTGGTCACCTAGGCGAGAGAGGCATCAGATGAGGCACAACTGTAAGATTTCTATACAGGACATATCACAATTATTAGCGGCCGCTTGGAGCACCAAACTAAGAGGGGCACCATAGCACTCAAGTGTCAGATATGTATACAGTTCTTGTCATGATTAGTAGTGAAAACTGACACAAGTAAAAGCTTGCGAATGGAAAACGTGGGTGGAGGGGGGGGGGAGGGGGGGATATGAGGGCAGAAGGGTTAGAGTTTCCAACTTGTAGGATGCTTGTGTTTAAAAATGTTGTCGAATCGGCCCTGGCAATGGAAGCCACACCTGGACGCTGACGTCAACTTCATGTTAAGTAATAATAGTATATTGTCTTAGATATATTAAAAAATACACCAACGGAAAAAACTCAACATTAAAAAATAATTAATGCAGAGTAATGAAATTTCGGTATTAAATTTGTCTAGGTAACATATTTAAGTGATTAAGGCTCCATCACAGTTTAACGTATGCGCAAGATAAGCAATTGAAAATGTAAAATGCAGGTACATTAAAATCCGGTGTAACCACCAGAATGTTAAATGGAAGTATGCAGGTGGGCATTCATTGTGTTTTATAGGTGCCGGATGTGAGTATGTGGGATAGGTGATTAAGGTTGCAAAATCACAGTTTAACGTATGCGCAAGATAAGCAATTGAAAATGTAAAATGCAGGTACATTAAAATCCGGTGTAACCACCAGAATGTTGAATGGAAGTATGCAGGTGGGCATGCATTGTGTTTTATAGGTGCCGGATGTGAGTATGTGGGATAGACTTCCATGTCTGCTGCACTTGATTAGACCGTACAAGGACGGTTAATGCTGGTTGTGGATGTTGCTGGAGTTGTCGTCCGATGTTGTTCCACATGTGCTGGACTGGAAACAGATCTGGTGATCGAGCAGACCAAGGCAACGTGTCAACACTCCATGAAGCACGTTCAGCTACAACTGCGGTATGTGGGCGAACGTTATCCTGTTGGAAAGCATCCTCTGGAACACTGTTCATGAATGGCAGCACAAGACATCGAAGCACCAGAGTGAAGCACAGTTCCGCAGTTAGGGTGCATGGGATAATCACGAGAGTGCTCCTGTCGTCAAACAAAATTCCACCCCAGAGCATAACTCCAGGTGTAGGTAAAGTGTGTCTAGCACGCAGACAGGTTGGTTACAGGCCGTCAACTGGCTGCCTTATAACCAATACACAGTCATTGCTGGCAACGAGGCAGAACCAGCTTTCTTCAGAAAACACAATGGACCTCGACCTTGCCCTCCAATTCATGTGACCACCGCTGCCAGCAATCACGTACAGTGGCAGCATTTTTTCTAATTCTTTCAGTCGTATCGCAGAAGGAACATCTAGCTTTTCGAAGCCCTACAACACGACCTCGTTCAATCCCAGTGAAGTGTTCCTAATGGCGTCTTTGTCGCCTTAAAGGAATTCTTGACAACTCTCCACGTCCAACCTCAATAGTAACTAACTCTCACGATTGTTACAGCGTATATTTAAAGCAAATCTGTTTTGCATCCTCGTAATGGCGCTAGTGCCACTCTTGTGGTGTCGCTGGCGCGAAATTTGAATAGACATTATCTTTCAGATGTAGAAACATGCCTACCAGCTTTCACGGATCCTTCATGGTTCTTTCGTTTTTTTTTTTTTTTTTTTCTTCAGTGTAGTATAAAACGCCAGATCCTAATAACATTTTTTTCTTTAATACGGAACATGTATGGCGTGCCTTTATATGCAGAGGATAGTAAATAAAGGCGTTTTTAACTTTGATAAAGTTTTATAACGATTACAAAACCTAACGTTCGCTGAAAGTATGAGGAACAAAATATTCAGACAAGTTAAAAATACCTGATTCATAAGAATTAGTTTCATGTTTTCGTGAAACGTTAGTATCACAATCGAAAGAATCTTAGAGTTCTTCATAAAAAATATTGATAAACCGTAAAAATAGCAGGCATTCCGAGAAACAGCAAGATTTACGTGGCCAGTAATGAAAATGTTAAGTAAGAATATAGCCATCGAATTTATTCCACTTGTGAAGAAGATGGACGGAGAGCACCGAGTCCACCTCGCTAACACGATCCTCAAGGAGAAGGGGGGGGGGGGGGGGAATCAACCGAGTATAAAAGCCAGCGATATATGCTGACATCAGCCCAAATGAGCATGCTTGTTGCTGATTGAACATTGCACAGGGCCGTCTGATAAATCCTCGTCACACGCTGGGTGAGGTCAGAAACACAACCAGCGAAGAGTAAGACAGGCTCGAGCTACAGCGTCTCGACCACGTAATTCAAAGCACTCAGAGCATGCTCCAACCATGTTACAGATCACAGGATGGAGCAACACGGTACTCAATATATCCCAGCAGCAGATTTTGTTGCCAAGATCTGAGGAAGTGTTCACTTTCGAAACACAGTCTTTATCTTGGTTACAATTTTGTTTTCATTTCACAATAAAGTTATTATTTTTTTAATTTAATAATTAATCTAATTCTTCATTTCCTGCTCTCTTTGGATCCAAAGCCATTCACGTCCCAGTTATGCAATGGATGCTAATATTTTTGACTATTTTATGTATTTTAATGTTCTAGTTAAAATACATAACTCAAACGCTTGTATACAGGACGATCATGTGTGAACACTAGCCAAACAGAAGGCCTTTGAGAAACGATAAACTTCTTTTTAAAGATGAGATATTCCAGAATAAAATTCCAGAGGACATTTTTGAGTGAGTGTATTCAAAACAAGTTTTTAATTTAATTCTCACCAAATAGCACACTAAAAATTTTAAGCATTCTGCAGTACTTTCTAACTGTAAACCATACTTTAAATATATTATTAGTGTGGTGCCCTTTGATGTACAGCCGCGCGGGATTAGCCGTGCGGTCTGAGGCGCTGCAGTCATGGACAGTACGGCTGGTCCCGGCGGAGGTTCGAGTCCTCCCTCGGGCATGGGTGTGTGTGTTTGTCCTTAGCATAATTTAGGTTAAGTAGTGTGTAAGCTTAGGGACTGATGACCTTAGCAGTTACGTTCCTTAAGATTTCACACACATTTGAACATTTCTTGATGTACAGAATTGAATACGATTGCTTTTTCTAGCTGAGAGCCGATTTGCGGGAAACCAGTCAATAATTCTGTTAAATTCATTGTTTATTATTTATTCACGTGGTCTGTTTGCTGGGACTGACTTCAATATTTGCATCTGTAAAAAGAAATGTTAATTCTACTTCACATGCATTAAATGGTATGTGATTTACGTATAGCAAATACGACACTATACCTAATACTGAATTTGGTGGAACTCCCATCAGAGAAATATCTCCTTTCTACATTCGTTGAATTAATTAGCACACATGTGCGTATTATTTTTCTTCAGTTTCATTTGAGCTATTTCTTAACTGTACTATTACTTTAAATAATATCTCCAGTTTTCGAACAAAATGTTGTGACTTCAACAATGAAATGTATTGAATAAGCCATATAAAATACTGATTAGTGACAGTTTGGCAATTAGCCCCTTTGAAAGCTGTTGAATTTATGCTACTGTATAACGAAAAATTGTAGTTTAACCTTGTTACCAAAAATCTCGAAAAACTCTTGACCGACTTACTTCAGATTTGTGCATGACGCTCTAATGAACGTATGGCCAGATATAACCTACTTCTATATAAAGACAAGTTGTCGTTTAATGTTGTTACCAAAAATCTTGAAACTTTCTTAGCCAATATACTTTAAAATATATATGGTATGTAAACATATATAAGTATACTATATAAACGAGAAATTTTCTGAGCAAAATTCTCCAAACATTCTTGACCGATTTGCTGGAAACTGTCACACAATACTCTAATAAACGTTCAGAGAGATATAGGATACATATTTTAAATATATGTGGTATGTAAATATATGTGCACTATATAAAAGGGAAATGTTGTTAGCTACAACCTCCAAAAGTTTTTTAGTGACTTACTTCAAATATTTGCACAATGCTCTAACAAATATTCAGGTGGACATGGACTACACATTTTTGAAATTATATGGTGTATAAAAACCTTTATCTATACGAATATATATATATATATATATATATATATATATATATATATATATATATATATATAAATAAATAAGTCGTTGTTTATGTTATTGACCTTTTTAATTCAGACGCTTGCATGATACTTTAATATACATTTGGATGGACATATACTACATGTTTCTTTAATATATACGTATATAATAGCACATTGTTAGGAAAAAGCTCAAAAACTTCTTTATCGATTTACTTCAAATTTTTACGCTATATTTTAATAAACGTTCAGACAGACATAGGCTACATATTTTTAATATATATGGTACAAAAAATGTATGAAATACATAAAGGGGAAACGTTGTTAGCAAAAATCTCGAAAAGTTCTTCACAAATTTGTTTCCTATTTTTAAATGATACTATAATAAGCTTTCAGATAGTCGTAGGTTTCATATTTTTAAATATATGTGCTAGATAAAAAATATGTAATATATAAAGGAGAAGCGCTGTTAGCAAAAACATCGAAATGTTCTTGACAAATTTATTTAAAATTTCAGACAGATATTGGCTGTATGTTTATGAATATATGTAGTCTAATATATATTTAATGTACAAAGGGGAAACGTTGTGACCAGTCGTCTTGAAAAGAGCTTCACCGTGTTTCGTTAAATTCTTACATGATACTTTAGTAACATTCAGACTGATGTAGGCTATATACCTTTTTAAACAAGAATGTACAGATTTTCTGTGAAAGCTAATTCCGAGTAAGAAAGTGTTGTGCTTTCAAAATGTGTGGTTTCGTTTTCTTTCTCGCTGTCATTTTTAACTTAGATATCAGGACATTTAAACCATTCAACAAATTGTTTCTTCTGTATATATTCTTTTGCTTACTTACACAATTTGAAGCAAAAACTGTATACACGACAGTCTGCTGTAATTTTTGTTTTCTTCGTTGTAGTCAGTTTTACGAGGAAAGAGGAATGTTGTAGATATGGCTTATTGGCTAATGATTAGAATATTACCATACTATGGACCCTGAATCATGGTGCTCCCAGATGTGTTTTACTTTAGCTCCCTTCATTCCTTGCTGTCATATGAGCAATATTTTTGGCACCTCATTTCAGGTACCTAATGTTTTTGGACTCCAAAATGAGCTATGTGGGCTGGACTTGATACTGATTTCCAGAATGAGATTTTCACTCTTCAGCGGGGTGTGCTCTCATATGAAACTTCCTGGCAAATTAAAACTGTGTGACGCACCGAGACTCGAACTCGGGACCTTTGCTTTCCGCGGGCAAGTACTCTACACATTCCGCTGCTGAGTGAAAATCTCATTCTGGAAACATCCCCCAGGCTGTGGCTAAGCCATGTCTCCGCAATATCGTTTCTTCCAGGAGTGCTAATTCTGCATGGTTCGCAGGAGAGCTTCTGTGAAGTTTGGAAGGTAGGAGACGAGGTACTGGCGGAAGTAAAGCTGTGAAGACGGGGCATGAGTCGCGCCTGGGTAGCACAGATGGTAGAGCACTTGCCCGCGAAAAGCAAAGGTCCTGAGTTCGAGTCTCAGTCCGCCACACAGTTTTAATCGGCCAGGAAGTTTGATACTGATTCACGAAGCTGATTTAAGGATCAGTTACCGATGTTAGAATTGTCATGCCAATATCCAAACGGATTATTAGATATGTGGCGGACTACATCATGTTCTTTTAAAAAACTGCCAAACGATATTTGTCGTGAACGTATTCTGATCTCTTGTTCAGTACGTGTGTACCACTGTCCAGTACACATTTCAACAAGCTTCCATGTTGGTTTTAAGTTGTTAGTAGCAATATGACCTAAATTTCATCCGAACAGACCTCGATAGTCCCAACGGTACCGACCGATCGCCGTGTCCTTCTCAGCTGATAAGCTTCACTTGATGTGGATGTGGAGGGGCATGAGGACAGCACACCGCTCTCCAGCCATTGTTGGTTTCCGTGACCAGACCTGCTACTTCTCAGTCAAGTAGATCCTCAATTGCCCTCACAAAGACTGAGTGCACCCCACTTGTCAATAGCACTCCACAGACACGAAGGGTCACCCATCCAAGAGCTAGCCAAGCCCGACAACACTTAACTTTGCTGATCTAACGGCAACCGGTGTTACCACTGCATCAACGCTGTTGGTTGCTGGTAACAAACAACAGATTATAAATTCCAAGTAGAAGATCTATGAAAACGTGATTCCCTAAAATGAACGAAATAATAGGTAACAGTGTTCATATATTAGTATTTTCATGCCTGCTTGACTGTTTTATTGTAGTTCTCACTAAATGACAGTCTATTTGGAATCACAGCAACTATTCGAGTAAAGCAGTTAACGCTTTGTTCAACTGATCCTGACACTCTGATTCGATTTTTCCATGTTTTTTCTCAAATCACTGCAAATCAATGCTAGAAAGGAACCTCATGGCTTTTTCATTATTAAAATACGAAAATATGAAGAAAACTAACATAATGCAATATTGTCACTACCGTTATTATTGCCTTCAAAGTTGTTGTTCCATCATTTCACAGTTCCATATTTTGTTTTATAAAGTATTGTTTCCTGTCAGTAGTCTCGGCGTATGTTATGGCGTGTTTTATGATATTATATCATTAACACAGACATCCAGTTAAGGTAAATTTTAAATAAACATAAAATAGTTACTGGTAATTTGAGTACAGAAAAATATCCGGCCGTTAGCTTATGATCAATGGAGGAGACCGTTCTTTTGATACATTGAACGTAAAATATCAGATATTCCATTCGTGATGGACAGTTGGTCGATGGATGTGAATTATTTATTTATTTAGCATATGTGGTTTTCAAGTACAAATGGTTTCGTGTTTAAATACATACAGACAGATAAAGATAAAACCAACACACATTATAACACATAAATAATGTCTCGTCTTATGGACATTCAATTATGGATAAAGTAGGCATACACAGGTTGTTACAATAAGGTATCCTGTCATAGATAAGATAAAATTATCATATAGAAATTGTTGATATAAGGTCATTCAGCAATCATATATATGGAATCTATAGAGTCTCTTTAAAGTTCTATGTCTAGGTTTTCCATCCACTCGACGGCTGCAGGGGAGGCTGCATAAAGTTCTCGAATGGATCCTTTGAAAGCACGTTTAGTGCATTCCTGAATGATGTGCTGGATCGTTTGCTATGGATGTCCACAATCGCACTGTGGTGAATCTCGTATGCCCCATCTACAGAGCATCTCGCCACTTCTGCCATGACCAGTCCTGAGTCTATTGAGTATAGCCCAAATTCTTCTTGGCAGGTCTGTACCAGGTAGGTTTCCACCAGGTGATATTTTATTGCAGTTCTTGCACAGTCCGATCTGAGACCATTCATTTTTCCATGAATCCATAGCATCGTAAGACGTAGCCATAAGGTTTTGAGCTGTTCTCCATGGTGGTCATCTAGATCTTAGTCGGGAAAGATTTGGAGCAATGTCCTGATGGATTGGAAGGTTGGTATTGGAGGGGATTTTATGCCATTCATTAACTAAGGCGATTTGCCGCCTAAGATGTGGTGGAACTATACTGCAGAGAACAAGAAGCCAAGGTAGTGGGGTGGATTTAATGGTCCCAGTTATGGTTCTCATGGTATTGTTTAGTTGCGTATCCACTTTAGACGTGTGGCTGCTGTTAAGCCAAACAGGGCTGCAATATTCCGCAACAGAGTATACCAGCGCTACAGAAGAAATCTTCAGAGTATGTACATCAGCTCCCCAGCTAGTATTGGCGAGCTTCTGAATAATATTATTTCTTGTGCGTATCTTAGCAGCAGTATCTATTAGGTGTGGTTTGAATGTAAGCGATCTATCCAATTTAATACCAAGATTTTTGGGTTTGGGTTATGCTTTAACTTTCTACCAGCAAAGGCAACGTCAAGGGATCGGGTTGCCTGTTGGTTGTTTAAATGAAACACTGTAGCTTCTGACTTTATTGGGTTAGGAGTTAATTTCCAAGATCTGAAATATTTGCCAATTACTCCGAGGTCTTGATTAAGGGAGTTTTCACACTGTTCAAAACTTTCATGTTGCACAGCCAGGACCATGTCATCTGCATAACATAACTTCCGCGCATTTGTTGCTGGTATGTCGCTTATGTACACATTGAAAAGTAATGGTGCCAATACAGAACCTTGTGGTAAGCCGTTGTTTGAAACAATGGTTCGACTCTTCTTTCCTTCTAGATGAACTTCAAGGGTTCTATTGCTGAGCATATCACTTAGTAATTTGTACAAGATCTGGCAAGGGATAATCTCAAGTATGTTGCTAAGAAGACCATGCCTCCACACAGTATCGTATGCAGCGGTTAAATCTACAAATGCAACAGCTGTTTTAAGTTTCCGTTCATAACCGTTCTCGATATGTGTTGTTAAAGCCAGTACTTGGTCGCAACAGTTACGTTGTGGTCGAAAACCAGCCTGCTCAATGGGGATTCTATCATTCAAAGTCGTCCCAATACGATTATACAAGAGTCTCTACAAGAGTTTGAAGCAGTTGCTCAGGAGAGAGATTAGTCTAAAACGTTCAGGCTTTTCTGGTGTTTTCCCAGGTTTTAATATTGGCAATACTTTAGATCTTCTGAATATCTTAGGCACTCGGCCTTCTTCAAGGATGTTATTATAGAAGTTCACGAGCCAGTTGATAACATTTTTCCCACTATACTTAATTAATTCTATGTATAACTCATCTAGCCCAGCTGCCTTCCTAGTTTTGATGTTCGAGATAGTCGTTTTCAGTTCTTCCACTGTGAAAGGTGCTGCAGGATGCGATCTTTCAGTAGCTTGTCTCCACCGTGTTTTAATTAGTTTCTTAATGTTTCTGGCGGTTTCTTTGTGAAGAGGTGCCCTGGACATATTGGCTATACGGCCTGCAATTGCATTGGGAGTGGTTTTTGCTCTTTCACAGGGATTGCGTGCACCAGATCCTAGTTTCCTGAGTAGGGCCCACGCTTTTCGACTGGACTTTCTAAAGTCTATACCTTCCACGGTTTTTTTCCAGTTTTCTCTTCGGGTGCTGTCAAGTGACTCGATAAGTTCCTCTGCCACTACCCTGTCTCCCGATCCTTTGAACTCGTTATAGAAGCGTTCAGTTGTTTCATTCCAGGCAGGTGTATATTCTTTCCTGAAACCGCGTGGTATACGAGGGCTATCCACAAAGTACATTACGTTTTGGAAATAGAAATAAATAAAGTATTGGAAATTTTTTTTATTATATACACATGAAAGCCACACTTAAATACTACTTTTCTACATTGTTGCCATTTAAATTAAGGCACTTATCGTAGCGATGGATGAGCTTGGAAATTCCTTCGTCGTAAAATTCGGCCGCCTGTGCCTTCAACCACGTGGCGACTGTCTTTTGGGACAGAAAAGTTGCGATTTTTGTGGATTTCCTGGAAAGAGGCACTACAATAAACTCTCAAAGGTATTGCCAAACTCTGCACAACCTCAGAAGAGCAATACAAAACAGCGCAGGGGAAAGTTGGGCTCAAATATCTTGCTGATTCACGACAACGCCCGGGCCCACACGGCAAATGCCACTCGTGAAGTTCTCGATTCTTTTAAGTGGGAGTTGTTTCCTCATCCGCCGTACAGTCCCGACCTGGCACCGAGCGACTTTCACTTATTCGCAGCAATGAAGCAGTGGTTGGCTATGCAGCGTTTTGATGACGACGCACAGCTTCAAGAAGAGGTAACCACGTGGTTGAAGGCGCAGGCGGACGAATTTTACGACGAAGGAATTTCCAAGCTCGTCCATCGCTACGATAAGTGCCTTAATTTAAATGGCAACTATGTAGAAAAGTAGTATTTAAGTGTGGCTTTCATCTGTATATAATAAAAAAATTTCCAATACTTTATTTATTTCTAATTCCAAAACGTAATGTACTTTGTGGATAGCCCTAGTAGTTTTCTTAGCTGATGCAATAAGAGTTTTACTAAATCGTTCATAGTTGTTAATGATTGGCTTTATCCACCGTACATTGGCATCGGCACGTTTTGAGTATGACTCCCAATCAGCCTTTTCAAAATTCCATCTTGGTTTTGGAGCTGATTTTATAAGAGGGACTTGTATTCCAATGTGGACAATGACAGGTCCATGCTGGCTGTGTGGGAAGTTAGTTAATACTTTCCTGCTTGATGGGTAACCTTTACCCTTGTGGTCGCTACTAACAAAGCACAGATCTGGGTTGAAACCGCGTTGCCATCTAGCTGACCAGAAGGGGTGTCTCTCTTTAGCATCATATATTAGTTGCAGGTCTTCAATATCTGCTCACACAAGTAGGGCTTGACCGTTATCATCGTTTTCACTATAGCCCCATAAACTGTGGTGGCTATTAAAATCGCCCATTAAGAGGTAGGGTATTTTGTTTCAGGGAGTGCTTCTTTTGGCAATTGGATGTTAGAAGGCTTATATACATTGACTATTGTGAGGTTACTTACTAGTGTTTCTATTAAAAATATGTTGTCCGAAGAACTTATTTTTATTGGAGCCCAGTTATCAATGTCACTACGCACGTATGTTGCAGATCCATAGTTTTCATGGTGAACAGCTCCAGCAACGGTGTATCCACTTATGAGGCCTCTTTTCATGAGATCTGCCTCGTGGTTTACATGTGTTTCTTGGACCAGTATGACATGTATATTGTTATTCCGTGCTAGTCTTGAGAGGATATCACATTTAGTCTTACATATACCTTCTATGTTAATTTGCAGTACTCGGACTGATGGGCCGAGGTCTCTTGTCATTGGGTTTTGAGAAGACCCATTCATTTTACTGTTTGCTTCCATTTGCACTTTTAAGCCGCGATATGAGTTCACACTCATAGTGCAGCGCCACGTTAGTAGTAGACTTTTAGCTACCTTTCGGCATTGCCCGGGGTGTACCACTTGGAGGCAGTCTACTTTTACACCCCCGGGATGTGAATGATTAAATACTAGACAAGAAGATTATAAATTCATTCAATTTATCCAGTAGTATGATTGACTGTGCTACATGGTGTAATCTACAGAGGGATGTTACAAACTATCAGGGATGATGTATAAGGGTAAATGTATCAATTTGAGGTAAGAAACCTTGAACTTTAAAACGACCTAGTCGAAAAGTATAAACCAAAATCGTTCTGATACCTCTGACAGTGAAATACATTTATCGGTACTGTCGTTACTATGATTGTAGGATGGGCAACCCGGACGAGCTCTTACGTGTAGAGACCAGTGGAGGATACAAGGCGGGGGGGGGGGGGGGGGGCGAGCGGGGAACCTCACTCCGCCTTGCGGGGCCGCCCGCATTGCCACCCGCGCCGCCCCCGCCAGTCAGCCCGCGCGCGTTCGTTTCTTTCGTCAGTCGACTCGACTGAATCGAGTTATCGAATAGTTGTACTTTCCTATGTAGCACGCGCGTCAGCGTCATCGTATTTTATACGTTTCTGTCTGGCACATACTACACTCCTGGAAATGGAAAAAAGAACACATTGACACCGGTGTGTCAGACCCACCATACTTGCTCCGCACACTGCGAGAGGGCTGTACAAGCAATGATCACACGCACGGCACAGCGGACACACCAGGAACCGCGGTCTTGGCCGTCGAATGGCGCTAGCTGCGCAGCATTTGTGCACCGCCGCCGTCAGTGTCAGCCAGTTTGCCGTGGCATACGGAGCTCCATCGCAGTCTTTAACACTGGTAGCATGCCGCGACAGCGTGGACGTGAACCGTATGTGCAGTTGACGGACTTTGAGCGAGGGCGTATAGTGGGCATGCGGGAGGCCGGGTGGACGTACCGCCGAATTGCCCAACACGTGGGGCGTGAGGTCTCCACAGTACATCGATGTTGTCGCCAGTGGTCGGCGGAAGGTGCACGTGCCCGTCGACCTGGGACCGGACCGCAGCGACGCACGGATGCACGCCAAGACCGTCGGATCCTACGCAGTGCCGTAGGGGACCGCACCGCCACTTCCCAGCAAATTAGGGACACTTTTGCTCCTGGGGTATCGGCGAGGACCATTCGCAACCGTCACCATGAAGCTGGGCTACGGTCCCGCACACCGTTAGGCCGTCTTCCGCTCACGCCCCAACATCGGGCAGCCCGCCTCCAGTGGTGTCGCGACAGGCGTGAATGGAGGGACGAATGGAGACGTGTCGTCTTCAGCGATGAGAGTCGCTTCTGCCTTGGTGCCAATGATGGTCGTATGCGTGTTTGGCGCCGTGCAGGTGAGCGCCACAATCAGGACTGCATACGACCGAGGCACACAGGGCCAACACCCGGCATCATGGTGTGGGGAGCGATCTCCTACACTGGCCGTACACCACTGGTGATCGTCGAGGGGACACTGAATAGTGCACGGTACGTCCAAACCGTCATCGAACCCATCGTTCTACCATTCCTACACCGGCAAGGGAACTTGCTGTTCCAACAGGACAATGCACGTCCGCATGTATCCCGTGCCACCCAACGTGCTCTAGAAGGTGTAAGTCAACTACCCTGGCCAGCAAGATCTCCGGATCTGTCCCCCATTGAGCATGTTTGGGACTGGATGAAGCGTCGTCTCACGCGGTCAGCACGTCCAGCACGAACGCTGGTCCAACTGAGGCGCCAGGTGGAAATGGCATGGCAAGCCGTTCCACAGGACTACATCCAGCATCTCTACGATCGTCTCCATGGGAGAATAGCAGCCTGCATTGCTGCGAAAGGTGGATATACACTGTACTAGTGCCGACATTGTGCATGCTCTGTTGCCTGTGTCTATGTGCCTGTGGTTCTGTCAGTGTGATCATGTGATGTATCTGACCCCAGGAATGTGTCAATAAAGTTTCCCCTTCCTGGGACAATGAATTCACGGTGTTCTTATTTCAATTTTCAGGAGTGTAGATAGCTGACACATATCTACGAGAAAAGTCGCGGCCATTCTAGTGATCTCGACACGTTATTCTGTCTGGCATGTTCTACTCTTTTCTTGTACAGAGAATCTTCGATACGTAGTGGAGTACAAAGACATGGCTGAGGTCTACATGAAGGAGGATCGACTTAATGGCTTAGCTCTGCTGAACACTTACCTTGACATTGATTGTCCTATTGACGATGTAATTAACCAATTTGCCTGGAAGATTAGGCGCAAAGAATTCGTCATTTAAGGAAGAGAACCACAATTCTAACTTTTTTATATCATAAGATGGCATTGTCTTGTATTGGTGTATAATCAGCTTAAATAAAACTTTCGCAAACTTTGCATGTGACTTGATTATTTTTTATTACGGTAAAAGTAAAGGTAGGTCAATATATCTTTAGCGCCCCCTCCTTGAGGTTTTTCTGGATCCGCCACTGGCAGAGACTGTTATAATAACTTATTCAATGCAGATGGCGTACAGTTCACTGACACGAGCAGTCTGGTGTACAATATCTGTACTGCAGTCTGTGATTATAAGTTGAAGCACTAACGTCTATCAGCTGCACACAGTGACGGTACTTCCACACATGATTTTCGTGTATGGGCAAGCAAATGGAAGCTGCAGAGAAACGGAGATATTACACAGGACCACATATCCGTGTAGAAGACATGCGCCTCACATCATGTTTCGAAGACTGTTCCAAGGATTTCGAAGACGTTCCAGGGATGAAGTGAAACAGGGCAATTGCTACCACAGCACCGAGGATGACGGCGAAATATATGACCTCTCGACGTAGAAGATGCAGAGTTTGATCCAGCGGACGAGGCGGCTGCAGTCAGCACTAGATCAGTTGCACGTGAAGTGAATGTTTCGCAGAGTTTTGGGTGGCGAGCACTACACGAAAGGTACCCACAGAAATTGCAGGTGTTGACTCCTGCTCTTCGGACCTTATAACGTGTGAAGTCAGTGGTTCTTGCATCGCCTTACCGTCAATCCTCACTTTCCTGCGTATCTGCTTTTCACGGATAAGGCCTGTTTCACCAGATACGGAATGAAAACAGTCCTAACAGTCATTTTGGGGCTGATGAGAATCCCCACGCTACAGTTGTGAAGATCCACCTACACAGATTATCAGTCAACTTGTATGCACGCATGGTGTCAATGATTACGAAGTAGGGCCGTTTCTCCTCTCCCGCCTCCCCCTCTCCCCCCCTCCTCCACCCCGCTTAAATCCACCAGTATACACAGTGTTTATCAGTGAGTTACTACACACGTTCCTGGAACATTATGCACTTGTTATTCGTCATCGGATGTGTTTCCATCATGATGGAGCCACACGTCACATTCGACTGAGGGTTCGTGGAACATCTGGATCAGACATTCCCTGAAAAGTGGATAGGCAGAGGAGGTCCTGTTTCGTGGCCAACTCGCCAGCGTGTTCATATGATGTCACCTCGCTTGATTTCTTCTTGTGAGACCATGCGAAAAGCCTTTTGTACTAGACGCCTGTTGAGACTAAGAAAGAACTAGCAATAATCCTCACCGCCTGCGACACTGTTCAAAGGAAGCCGGGAATACTACAACCAATATGCAGTTACTAGACCATCAACAAGGGAAATTGTCTGAAGGTGTTGGGAAATATTCAGCAGGAATTCTGTACACCACGATCAGGGTTCGGAAGTTGTAGATCTTAGTTTGAGCGTTGTGGTAGAAATTGAGGAGATTTTCCCTTGTATATTCGACTCGATCATTTCCGGATAAGAGTTTCTTACCTCAAGTTAATGCACTTACCCTTCTCCATCATCCCTGAAAGTTCGTAACATCATCACAGCATGGCCTGTATAGGAAAGATTTCGGCTACCACATATTGAAAACAATAATTACAAAAATTGTCATATCAGAATAAAGTTGCAAAATTCACAGGCATTAGGTACTGTATAATGTAGTGTGCTATGTTCTAGATATTAAATGTATAAAAGTAGTACGACATCTCTAAATGACATTTGATACTTTTCACATAAAACTGCAAGCTATACTGGCTTCATTTTGCGTCACACATGTATTTATGTTATTCCATTATTCTGATAATCGAAGCCAAAATATGCGAAAGAAGTGGTCTCTGGTGAGAGCTCTCCAGCGAACATGAATTAACCATCAACGTGTATATTCTGTCGAAACGAATTTACACAACTCAAATTAAAGCATCAGC
The DNA here is from genome assembly GCF_021461385.2 of Schistocerca piceifrons. Classification (NCBI taxonomy): domain Eukaryota; kingdom Metazoa; phylum Arthropoda; class Insecta; order Orthoptera; family Acrididae; genus Schistocerca; species Schistocerca piceifrons. Next base: position 669,384,214 of record NC_060149.1, read on the forward strand.
TCTGTATACACTGGGGCTTTCGCTTTCCATTGTTACACAACAATTAATTTTATATAACGCAAATTCAAACGTGGACTGCCAAGAAATTATGCACGTATTAAATATTTATCTAGTAGCAATAATTCATTTATTATTTCTGCATGTTACATATGTGCTCTGCACTGTAAAAATAGCTGTAAAAATGCTGTAAAAATTAATTTCTTTTCGTGTGTAAATCCAAACCAATATGCAAAGTGGCCACGGCAATTACTTAAAATCGCACACAAAATCAAATGTTACAACGCTTCCAAAATAGAAACTGCAGATCTGGAGACAACAGTAAAATAACTGATTAATAAATATTCTATGAAACTCAATGTTCTTGTTATTCCATACCATCAGCAAACATCAAGTGTACAAGAACGTATCTGACTGTATCAGACAGAATAGTAAACCGTCCAAGTTAGCAGCAAAATGTACATGTCAAGTCACAGGATAAAATAGTGGTTTCCTAAAATCCATGTTATTAACATACTCTAAAAGGCTACTACCAACTGGTGACGTCTGGTACGTTTGTCACTTTTGAATGAAACACATATATTTATATACCCTCAGGAATGAATAATAACTTTTTGTTGGTTTGTTCAGAAACTGTGGTTGGAAATTAATAAAAACTGTGTTCTTTCAAAGGAAAAAAATTGTAAAAAATCATTAAAAAATTTAATTTAAAAAGCAGACGGTGTTGTGTTTCACACAGAACTAGTTGATTAGATATTTTACTGTTGACTATAGGTATCAGGATGGTTCATGTTGAATTGAAAGCGGTCATTTAAAAAAAAAATTAAAGCAATCGACACGGACAATAAAAAATCTGAAAACTATTGACTGTCCAAAATGTATATTTGTATGATGACTACTCCTCATGCAGTGTGTGCTCACTTTCCATGTAGCTTAAGAACATTTTGAAATCTTGTAACTAACGGAAAAGGAAAGAAACTAAACGTAAATGAGGATCTTCAGATTTAAGTTCAGGCACTGAAACATTCCGTGCTCATTTAGGATGATAAAACGGAAAACAGTAACGCTACACGCAAAATGAATTTTCACCCTGCAACAGGTGTTTGAAACTTCCTGGCAGATCAAAAGTGTGTGCTGAACCCGGCCTCGAACGTGGGGCCTTTGCGATACGCAGAAAAGTGATCTACTGACTGATTCATGAGAACCTGCCCTCACTGCTTTACTTCCACCAATAGCTCATCTTCTGCCTTCCAAACTCCACAGAAATTCTCCTCTATAAGACGGCCGGAGTGGCCGTGCGGTTCTGGGCGCTACAGTCTGGAGCCGAGCGACCGCTACGGTCGCAGGTTCGACTCCTGCCTCGGGCATGGATGTGTGTGATGTCCTTAGGTTAGTTAGGTTTAATTAGTTCTAAGTTCTAGGCGACTGATGACCTCAGCAGTTAAGTCGCATAGTGCTCAGAGCCATTTGAACCATTTTCTCCTCTATACCTTGCATTACTAGCACTCCTTGAAGGAAGTATATGAAGCACTGGCACCAAAAACGTGTGAGGGCGAGTCGTGACTGTTGCTTGGATAGCTCACTCGATATAGTAATTGTCCACGAAACGTAAAGGTCCCAGGTTCGAGTCCAGATTTTGTACACAGTTTCTGTCTGCCAATGAGATTTAGTAATACGATGAATGCCCAGAATTTTGTTTTTCTGTATTTGAAGAATAGTGGCCTACATGAGATATTTCCCATGGTGGGTACAAACATTCAGGGATGATAGAGAATGGCAATTGTATGAATTTGAGATAAGAAACCCTAGTCAGGAAACGACTGAGTCGAAAGTTAGCAAGACAAACGTGTTATGGGATAACTTTTCCAGTGGGATACAAGAACCTACAGATTGTTAGAAATTCCTCTCAGACTAAAATTGTGTGTCAGACCAGGACACAAACCTGGACCTCGTCTTTCGCGAGCAACGTTTTTACAGACTGACCTGTCTAGGCATTCTCACAACTGTAGTAGTACGTGGATAGCTGAATCGGTGACAGCATTTTCCGGAAAGGGATACTCACGAGCATTCAAAGGCCATTGGAGACATTGTTCCCGTTAGCAGCTTCTGGTAGTATGAAACAAAAAATGTGTTCAGTAGTTTAATGTTACTTACACAAAAAATGGAAAAAAAAACGTTATCTACTCAACAGACGGAGAAGATGGTGGTGGCGATGGTGGTGGTGGTGGTGGTGGTGGTGGTGGAGGAGGTATGATAAGGGCGCTCAGACGGAGAAGAGTCGTTTGACGACGACATATATACGTGTCTGAAATTTTTCACTTTTGTCATGACCTAAAACATGAAACTTTTGCCGTGTTTCACTTTTAAATGGCTAAAGGTGGAAACTGCGATATAAAAGTAAATAATACAGTTTTCCTTGTGGAGATGTACAATAAGTCAAATTGCAGTATTGAAAGTGCGCCAAGAACCTTTACTCCATTGTGTATTCCGTGAATTAGCAACTAGCAGTATTATCAATAGACAACCATAGAGAGAGATAGTCGCAGATGGCACTGGCATACAGTTATCGGGCCGGACTTGCTAAATTATAGAATGAACTAAATGAAACGGAAGCGTTCTCGCTTCCCGCTCACGGGGTCCCGGATTCGATTCCCGGCGTGGTCAGGGATTTTTCCTGCCTCGAGGTGACTAGGTGTTGCTGTGTCATCTGCGTCATCATCATTCATCCCCATTACGGTTGGAGGAAGGCAATGGCAAACCACCTGCTCTAGGACCTTACCTAGTACGGCGGGGCGCGTCTCCCGCATCGCCCCTACGCTTCTCGGACCTCATCATCTCTATGTAACAAACTAATATGTAGCGCTATGTATTTGAGACTGTGAGGTTATCCATAGGAAAAACGTTTACGAATCTGAAGTAATCATGTATGGGAACTGAACATGTTTGAAGACAGCCAGAAGATTAGAAAAAAAGTGAATAGTGGAAGTAATATTCAGTTTTCGCCTTCAGTACATACTGACAGCGAGAGGAAAACTTAATGTTGCCGTAAGATGTGAAGAAAAACAACGTATGGCAGTCATCACAGATGATACTTTAACAGTAACGCGAAATATTGCTGATGAAAAACTTCCTTTATTTGCACCAAGTGCAGCTCTGGGAGAGGAAATTAATAGCTGTTCTTTTCTTCACTTTTTATATAGCAATTTTATCTTTGCAGAGTAACTAGTCATCAGTTTTAGTCCATAGGAAGCTGTCTGGGTTTTTGTAGTAAAGGAAGGAAGGAAGATCAGGGTTTAACGTTCCGTAGACCATGAGATCATTAAATACAGAACAAAAGTTTTGATTGTAGAAAGATGGGAGGGGAGGGGAGGGGGGGAGTGCGATTGGAGGAAGAAATTGGCTGTATCCTCTCAAAGGAACCATTGCGGCATTCGCCTTGAGCGATTTAGATAAATCAGAGAAACCTGAATCCGGATAGCATGGATGGGATTTGAACCACTGCCCTCGAATATGAGTGCAGCGTGTTGCCAGTGTGGCACCTCGCTCGGTTCTAAAAGTATAGAGTCGAGGAGACAGGACGTGATTCCTGGGAAGTACTGCAGGGGAGGCGAGAATTAGGCCACGTGTGCAGATAGCGCCCCTGCCGTAATGAGCTGCAGAGGTCCGTGGAGCTATTCCGGACTGCTTTTACATTTGATAACGGCTGCAGGCCGAGGCCGAGTCCATAGTAAGACTATTCGTAGCTCGTCGTGGCCGACAGCCGCGCCTTTTCGCCATCGGCTCGCCGCGGAGGGCAAACATAACAGCTGAATGCCGGCTGTGTGCTTCCTTTATGTACTCTGGCACGTCTCTGTGGCGCTAGGAGAGCACACCGTGCCTACTTCTGTGCCGAGTGAAGTAGCCCTGCACTGGCTGTCCTTTGTGACTTCGGAGTAGCGTCACTGCTTATATCGGTTTTAGACGCGATGTCACTGTGTGTGTCTTACGTACATCTGTACATTGCTGCTGTAGTCTTCAGTCCTGCATCGGTTACGATGCAGCTGTCCACGTTAAACTCTCCTATAGAAGTCAATCAGCAAGGATTCAGAAAGTGTAGTTCTTGTGAAACATAACTAGCTCTTCATTCGCACGAAGTAAGGAGAGCCATTGACAGGGGATCTCAAGTTGCTTCCATATTTCTAGATTTTCAGAAGGCTTTTAACACAGTCTCTTAGACGAGACCTCTTGGTTCAAATAGCTCTGAGCACTATGGGACTCAACTGCTAAGGTCATTAGTCCCCTAGAACTTAGAACTAGTTAAACCTAACTAACCTAAGGACATCACAAACATCCACGCCCGAGGCAGGATTCGAACCTGCGACCGTAGCGGTCTTGCGGTTCCAGACTGCAGCGCCTTTAACCGCACGGCCACTTCGGCCGGCAGACGAGACCTCTAATCAACCTGTGTGCTTATGAAGTATCGCTTCAGTTGTGTTACTGGATTCGTGATTTCCTGAAAGAAAGGCCACAGTACGTAGCAGTCGATGGAAAATCATCGAATAAAACTGAAGTGATATCCGGCATTCCTCAAGGAAGTGTTATAAGCGCTCTGCTGTTCCTAATCTATATAAACGATTTAGGAGACAATCTGGCCCGACCTCTTGGCTTGATTGCGGATGATACTGGCATTTATCGTCTAGTAAAGTCATCAGAAGTTCAAAACCAATTGCAAAAAGACTTAGACACGATTTCTGTATGGTGTAAAAACTGGCAATTGTTTCTTAATAAGGAAGTGTGAAGGCATCCACATGATTGCGAAAAGAAATCCGTTAAATGTCGGTAGGATGATAGATCTCACAAACTTAAAGGCTGTCAATTCGACTAATATCTAGGAATTGCGATTACGAACAACTTAAACTGGGACAATCACAGAAATGGTGCTGTGGGGAAAGCAAACCGAACACTACGTTTCATTACCAGAAGACTTACAAGATGCAACAGGTCTACTAATGAAACTGCCTGCGCTACGCTTGTTCGTTCTCTATTAGATTACCACTGTGCGGTATGGGATCATTACCAGATGGGATTGACGAAGGACATCGAAAAATTTCTAACGAAAGACAGCTCGTTTTGTCCTATCACGTTAGTAGTGGAGACACTGTCACGGATATGATAAACGAGTAGGACTGGCAATCATTAAATAAAGGCGCTGAGATCTTTTCACGAAATTTCAATCACCAACTTTCTTCTCTGAAATATTTTACTGTCGACACCCCATACTGAGAAATGATCATCGTAATTAAATAAGAGAAATCAGACCTGGAACACAAAGATTTAATTGCTCAGTTTCCCCAGCCTCTGTTACAGAGTGGAACGGCAGAGAAATAGCCTGAAGGTGGTTCGAGGAACATCTGGCAGTCAATGAAGTGTAAATTGAAGAGTAGGTATATAGATATGGATGTAGAACTCTCTGTCTCTGAAACTTTCTAGCTGATTAAAACTGCCTGCTGCACTGGGACACGAACCTGTAACCTTTGGCGATCAACTGCTCTACAGACTGATCTCTCCATGAATGATTCGCGACCTGCATTATCTCCTACCTTCAAAAATTCACAGAGGTTCTCCAGCTTACCTTATGGGACTAACGCTCCTGGAAGAAAGGATACTGCAGAGAAATGGCTTACCCACAGCTTACTGCATCCTACACTACTGGCTATTAAAATTGCTGGCCGGCCGGAGTGGCCGAGCGGTTAAAGGCGCTACAGTCTGGAACCGCACGACCGCTACGGTCGCAGGTTCGAATCCTGCCTCGGGCATGGATGTGTGTGATGTCCTTAGGTTAGTTAGGTTTAAGTAGTTCTAAGTTCTAGGGGACTTATGACCACAGCAGTTGAGTCCCATAGTGCTCAGAGCCATTTGAACCATTTTGAACCATTAAAATTGCTACACCACGAAGATGACGTGCTACAAAGCGAAATTTAACCGACAGGAAGAAGATGCTGTCATATGCAAATGATTAGCTTTTCAGAGCATTCACACAAGGTTGGCGCCGGTGGCGACACCTACAACGTGCTGACATGAGGAAAGTTTCCAACCGATTTCTCATACACAAACAGCAGTTGACCGGCGTTGCATGGTGAAACGTTGCTGTGATGCCTCGTGTAAGGAGGAGAAATGCGTACCATCACGTTTCCGACTTTGATAATGGACGGAATGTAGCCTATCGCGATTGCGGTTTATCGTATCGCGACATTGCTGCTCGCGTTGGTCAAGATCCAATGACTGTTAGCAGAATAAGGAATCGGTGGGTTCAGAAGGGTAATACGGAACGCCGTGCAGGATCCCAACGGCCTCGTATCACTAGCAGTCGAGATGACAGGCATCTTATCCGCATGGCTGTAACGGATCTTGCAGCCACGTCTCGATCCCTGAGTCAACAGATGGTGACGTTTGCAAGACAACAACCATCTGCACGAACAGTTCGACGACATTTGCAGCAGCATGGACTATCAGCTCAGAGACCATGGCTGCGATTACCCTTGACGCTGCATCACAGACAGGAGTGCCTGCGATGGTGTACTCAGCGACGAACCTGGGTGCACGAATGGCAAAACGTCATTTTTTCGAATGAATCCAGGTTCTGTTTACAGCATCATGATGGTCACATCCGTGTTTGGCGACATCGCGGTGAACGCACATTGGAAGCGTGTATTCGTCATCGCCATACTGGCGTATCATCCGGCATGATGGTATGGGGTGCCATTGGTTACACGTCTCGGTCACCTCTTGTTCGCATTGACGGCTTTTTGAACAGTGGATATTGCATTTCAGATGTGTTACGACCCGTGGGTCTACCCATTATTCGATCTCTGCGAAACCCTACATTTCAGCAGGACAATGCACGACCGCATGTTGCAGGTCCTGTACGGGCCTTTCTGGATACAGAAAATGTTCGACTGCTTCCCTTGCCAGCACGTTCCCCAGATCTCTCACCAACTGAAAACGTCTGGTCAATGGTGACCGAGCAACTGGCTCATTACAATACGCCAGTCACTACTCTTGATGAAATGTGGCATCGTGTTGAAGCTGCATGGGCAGCTGTACCTGTACATGCCATCCAAGCGCTGTTTGACTAAATGCCCAGGCGTATCAATGCCGTTATTACGGCCAGAGGTGGTTGTTCTGGGTATTGATTTCTCAGGATCTATGCATCCAAACTGCGTGAAAATGTCATCACATGTCAGTTCTAGTATAATATATTTGTCCAATGAATACTCGTTTATCATCTGCATTTCTTCTTGGTGTAGGAATTTTAATGGCCAGTAGTGTATATCTATCTGGACATGCTTACTATATTTGATCTTCGGTCTCCAACAATTTGTACACACACTTACCTACATTACTACAACAAATATTCGTTGATGCTTCAGATAATGTCCTATAAACGTATCCCTTCTTTCTGCCAAGTTCTGTCACAAAACTATTTTCTCCCCAGTTCGACGCTGAACGTCTTCGTTAGTTATTTGAGTTCCCTATTAAATCTTCAGTATTTTTCCGTAGCAACAGACTGCAAGAGCTTCTATTTCCTTTCTTCAGTACTGTTTATCGTCAATGCTACGATACCATATAAAGCTATACAAGCCTATAAATGGGAATAAATAGATAGCAGTGAGCAGTGATTACGCCAAGCAATAACGCTGTCACCTAGGCAGCTGCTACTTGTAACGCCAGCACAAACAATAAACAGATTACAACGACAAGTATTACCTGGACCCAGCAACACTTAGATTCAGACAGTGGAGATATTTTTATGCTCCTTCATCCGTATCTCATGTGACGACGGACACATTCCAGAATAATTTTCCTTCGTTCTTGTTCCTATCGTGGGTGGTGCGCGGGAAAAAAGGCTATCTATACTCTTGTGCATGTGCCACATCTTTTCTTTTTTCGGCTGCGAGGGATTAGCCGAGCGGTCTGAGGCGCTGCAGCCGTGGACTGTGCGGCTGGTCCCAGCGGAGGTTCGAGTCCTCCCTCGGACATGGTGTGTGTGTTTGTCCTTAGGATAATTTAGGTTAAGTAGTGTGTAAGCTTAGGGACTGATGACCTTAGCAGTTAAGTCCCATAAGGTTTCACACACATTTCATTTTTTTTCCCTGCTCGTGGTTAAAAAAAATGGTTCAAATGGCTCTGAGCACTATGGGACTCAACTGCTGAGGTCATTAGTCCCCGAGAACTTAGAACTAGTTAAACCTAACTAACCTAAGGACATCACACACATCCATGCCCGAGGCAGGATTCGAACCTGCGACCGTAGCGGTCTCGCGGTTCCAGACTGCAGCGCCAGAACCGCGCGGCCACTTCGGCCGGCTGCTCGTGGTTACACTATATCTAAGTTGAAGAGATTAAAACGTTTTCTTGACTTGCATGGTTCGTTGGCTCCGCGGATTTTGGCTCCGGCGATGAACATAGACTTTTTTGTAGTGCCTGCAATGGGGTAGACTACCCCGTCAGTCCAAAATGTTTCGAAAGTGGACTAACAAAAACTAGTGAAAAGTTCAATCGATGGTTTTATTGCTTTAAGTTGTCTACATAGTCCACAAGGAATTCGGAACAATGCATAGAAAGATCATACACCCATATGAAATTGTCCTAAAAGTCCTTCTTTGGGATTCTGTTTAACTTGGGCGTCACACTGGCTTCGGCGTCTGTTACGTTATCAACCCTTCATGTGAATTTCTGCACTTTATCATTTTGTGGTAAGTTTGTATTGATAACACCGGGTCTCGTCACCCAAGATCATACCTCCCACAAAAGAATTGTCCGAGTTTTGCATTTCAATCAAGTCGCGCTAGATGTCCAAGCGTCGTTGTTCGGGAGCCAACTTGTGCGGGATAAACTTTGCACATATTTCTCTCTTATTCAGAACATTCTGGAGAAAGTCTTGAATTTTTGAGTTAGAGACGTTTCTCCACTGGAACTTGTGATACAACTTGCTCACAAATGGCTGATCGAATGCACGTCTGTTGTTTACACTTCTCTTCAACCTGCTACCGTAGTTACTGCGCTGACATCAGTTATATACGCCAAGAACAGGATTAGTCCCTATACATTTTGGATGGGCAATGTATACTCTTCCTTCTCCGCACGCAGAACGTCAATTCGTTTACGATTATTGACTAGAGAATTATGAGTCTTACCCACTGTACTGGATCGTGCCGGCCGCGGTGGTTTCGCGCTTCTAGGCGCGCAGTCCGGAACCGTGCGACTGCTACGGTCGCAGGTTCGAATCCTGCCTCGGGCATGGATGTGTGTGATGTCCTTAGGTTAGTTAGGTTTAAGTAGTTCTAAGTTCTAGGGGACTGATGACCGCAGCACTTGAGTCCCATAGTGCTCAGAGCCATTTTGTACTGGATCGCTGTTACCCTTCAGCATGACGATGTTGTTCTTCTTGAAACCATTCGAGCTTCTTGAGTTTTTCTGTCACTCTTTTGAATGACAAACTAAACTTTGCCGAAGCGTACCGCTCTTCTTCGAATGTTTTTTTATTAATTCAGTTTGTCACGGCTTCTAGACCGTCCAATAATAATCGGAATACTTTCCTTATGCAAACAAGCCTATAGACTGACAACCCGAACGTAGGAGAAAATAACTGAAATGGACAGTATCAACATGACTAATACATACAAACAGCCATAGTCTGCAGACCTCTGTTCACAATCGAGTGCAAAGTACAATACTATCAATGGTAAATACATATGGGAAATGTGTAACGTGTAAATTTTGCTAAGTGTTAGTATTGTGAGAGTTTGTTGCTGTTCCAGTTGCTATATCACCTGCAAGACACTTGTAAGTTACTTTTCGAATTTTCCAAATTTCTCTGAACTGTAATTTCCTGGAAGGTATGCAAAAGCAGTGTCCTAAGCACTAATGTAAACAAATTATAGTAATCACAGTGGTAAGTATATGTGGCACATTACAGGTGAAGGTGACGGCAAGTTTAATTTGGGCGGGTGGGGGGGGGCAGGGAGGGAGAGACTAACCAACTGTAAGATCCCCGCCCCCCTTCCCCACCCAAAAAAAGAAAACGAACAGTGGATACACCCCCTAACTTTAGCTGACTTCTCCAGATTTGGTAATTCAGAGAGACAGCGCGTAAAATGATAGTATGAGCGTGGAATTACTGTAAGAATTAAACTGTACTTACAAAATGAATCGCCGGTATTTGTGAGAGGAACAGAAATTGGGAAAAAAACTATTTTGACTCACTACACGGAACGAAAAGCATAGGGAAAGAATCACGTTAGCCATCAGAATTCGTTGGGATGGCAGCATCGCTTCTCGGCTAGGCTGAAACACTGATGTGGCACTAACATTGCGAAATGCAGCAGCAGAAGGAGCCGGAAGCAGAGAATGAAGTCCCGTGACGTGCACGCAGGTGGCGTCCGAGGCTGCAGCGGCCTGCGCTAAGCCGCTTACCGCTCGCTAGCCGCAGCTGCGCGGGGATCCGTGCTTAACGTGCTTACGCAACATTAGCAGAGCGTCGTTTATGAGCCCGCTATGCTAGATAACGCCACGTCTCTTGTCCACCTCGTTGCTCCCGTGTACGATGAGGTAGAACCGAAAACGAAGAGAGCACAGCAGCTTCACGCTGCACTTGTGCATCTGCATCCTCGTGCAAAGCAGTTTTCGTGCCTAAAAATTACGTAGCGTAATTTGTTTAGTGGGTAGTGGTTACTGTTGGCGCAACGTTCGTTTCGAATGTATTCTTCAAAAGACAGAGCCCTTCTATCTAGCAATAGGTTATAATTGAAATAAGACACAATACATGGCAAGAGAAGCACACTGAATTGCTTACAAAGCTCAGATGTTATTACTAAATAAAACCCAATAGACGAACACAATAAATTACCTGCTCGATTCACGCATCACAGGATTTTCCAGTTTACACTCGCTTGACGTTTTCACAAACATGGTTCGCATTATTTACCAACACTTCTTATTACTGACTTATCAGAATAGGTACTTTTTTCTTTTGTAAGGTTTCTATGAATCCGACTGGATAAGATTACAAATGTGTTGATAATTTGGTTATAGTTATCAATGTGACTGGCTGCTATGTGGAGAACTTGGATTCAATTCCCGGTACTGCCAAGAGTTTTTCCTTGGTGGGAGAACTAGTACGGGGTACACCCACCCTCGTGCGGCAAACTGATGAGGTTAAAACCCGCGTTCGGTCATCCAGATTTAGGTTTCCCGCAATTTCCCTAAATCGCTCCAGGCAAATTCCACGATGATGATGATAATGATGATTGGTTTTTGGGGCGCTTAACTGCGCAGTCATCAGCGCCCGTACAAAGTCACAATTTTTACACAGTCCAATTTTTTTACGCAGTCCAGTCAAGCTACTGTAACGAATGATGATGATGATGATGATGAAATGATTTGGACAACACAAACACCTAGTCTCCGGTCAGAGAAAATCCCCAACAAGGAACAAGGCTGTAAATCGAACCCGGGACCCCGTGATCAAGAATCAGCAACGCTAGCCACTAGACCACGACCTGCGGACAAAATGTCGGGATGGTTCCTTCGCAACTGCACTGCCGATTTCCTTCTCCATCCTGGATACCATCCAGGCTTGTGCTCCGTCTCTAATGACTTCGATATCGACAGGACGTTAAACCCAATCCTTGATAAGATACTTGAATGAGAAGTAGCGGCTCCAAGGTTAACAAAGCAAAGAACCGTGGCCACGTCCCTCTACACCGCATCGAATGACGCCACTGTCAAAGGATGACACGGAGGTCAGTCGGTCCCGATTCGCCCAGCAGAGCAAGAACATGGAGTTCTGCCTTTGATATTTCAGATGCCCCATTTCATAATAGCAGATTTTGCAAGATGAAATTTATCATTTATTATTTGGAGAAGTATCTTCATGTGGTGAAAATGACTTAGGGACAGATGACAGTTGTATTATAATAATGAAAAAAAGTATATATACATTATAGAAATGGAAAAATTAAAGGATGGTACTATTGCATTATTATTAAATGATCTGCGTGTTCGAAATTGTGCTATTTTTCATTCACTTTACCTTCTCAAAGCTTCTCCTTCTTGTTAATCTTGCGAAAATATGGCCGAGGACTTCCTTTTCCACATTTCAGTTGTAGATGCAGACAGCCGACTACAGGGAACACCAGTGCCTCTCAAGACGATATAAAACATGAAGGAAATTCCTCCCAACTTGGATCCACTTCACTTCAATAAAAATACCTAGTACTGTTATTAAGTCTTCTCTTATTCAGAATCGCATATAATACATAACACTCGTAGCACGTCAGACTCCGAGCAATTTATTTTAACCATCCTTCTAGATACGAGAGAGATGAAACAAATTCATGTACAAAAAAATGGAAGTTGTTTCTTGTTCATTGATCTGCGCCTTACTGCGCATTCATAATTAATGTCTTTTCCGACGCTTATGGTCGATCTTTGATTCTGTCATTATCACTGTTTCATTTTTTAATAAATTTTAACTTTATCATGTCTGGGGGGGTCTTTCACCATGCACCTACACACAGTGACAGTGAACCTATTCGTGTGAATTGAAGTGAGAATGAAAACGAAATACTGACCAGCGAAAGTGATGTAAAAGGTGAACATGACATTCATCCTCCTGCATTCCCATCAAACCTTTTACTAAGAAGGGGTCGGAGAACAATAATTCATTCTGCACCTTCATTCACTGTCGAAAGCCGTAAAACTTCGAAAATCATACGCCACAAACAGTGATAGAGTAAAGAAATTATAGTAATTAATTTCTGCAAATATGTTACCTCATAACCAAGCCAAGCAGTTACTAGAGTACAGAAACCGAGCTTGAAGAGAAGTACTTTTCTAAGCTAATCGATAAAAGCTATTCAGTCTATCGGGATTGTGTTTTAGTTTGGGTGCCACATTTCATGAACCTGTATTTTCACTGTAAATAAAAAGTCCTGCGTAATGAGTTATTTATATACTTCAAGGCAACATTAAGTAAATAATTGGCAGTAACAAATATTATATTAAAATATACGAAAGGAAATATGTTTATTTCTGATTCCTGCCGCTTCTGTGGCAGAAAACGGGGCGCGGCGGTGGGGGGGGGGGGGGGGGGGCAGGGTATTTAGAAACACGAAACATTTCCCTCACTCGCCTCATCCACAAACAGTTATCACCTCATGATGTCCGTCCAGATTCTTAGCCAGACTGACGGTGCCTGCCGGCACTGGGACGAGTTGATTTCGCGAAACCGTTGAAAGCCTACAGCAGAGCGGTCGGGGATTTACAAATCCACATTAATCCCAAATCCATGTCGAGTGTATGAATTCAGCACGTAGATCCACAGACATGACGGCAAGTAAAGAAAAAGGTAGTGTCATTGTCTCAGTCATGAAACGTGTAGTTGAAAGTGATTAAAAGAAAAGCAGCAGATACAACGCGAACCATGTTGCTCCCATATATAGCCTATCCCTAATCTTCATGGACTAAACTATACACATGACACAAGAACTTACATAGAGTAAATAGAAATTTCATTTGCGATTGACATAAATAACTTATACCTGACTGCAAAGATTGGAACTCGTAGCTGCTGTTGAAGGTGACGACCACCCGACCCACTGAATGTATCACAGTGCGTAAAAAAACCTAGGAGCGAGACCGGGAGCGATCTGGCTGGTTCTTTGATACGACCTCCCCTTCCAGTTCATCGATGTACAGCATAAATATTGTAGCACATTCAACTAAGCATATTAGGGGGAAAAATGGTGTAGTTGCGAACTTTTGTACAGCGATAGAAGGGAATGTCAAGTATAAGATACTAAAAATCCCCACCAGTGGAGTGTGAGCGTGAGGCTGGAGGCATTTAAAGGTCACTTTTTTATGTTTCTCTTGAATAACTCGAAACCCGGGACTTCTAGCGTAAATGTCATCCAATACAAAATTAAACTACATTAAATTTCCTACATTGAAAGTCTAGTTAAGATTTTCTCTAGGACTAAGAGCTTCCGTGGAAAAATCGCAGGTTATTAAAAAAAGTGTTTTAATGGTATAAAACTAATGTTAATTATTAAGTGAAGTGCGTTAAGAAGAAATATTTAACATGTGTACAACGTCTAGGGGCAGTAGAGACATATTAAAGGATAAATTGTCTGCCTCCTTCGCTGAGTAGTCAGCGGGTCTGACTGCCATGCAGCGAGTCCGTGTTCGATTCCTGGTCGGGGATTTTCTGCGCTCGGTGACATGGTGTTGTGTTGTCTTCATCATCATTTCATTATCATCGACACGCAAGTCGCTCAGTGTGGCATCAACTGAAAAGACTTGCAACTTGGCGGCCAAGCTTCCCCAGATGGAGACTTCCAGACATCAATGCCATACGGTTATCTCATTTCATTTCGAGGGACAAATTGGTTCAGTGGGTGCAGCAGGTTGGAGGGAGTGAGGGTGGAGAGTAGAAGTGCGAGGGAAGGTAGGTCATGCAATTCCTTTCTTCATGGGTCTGCAATCTGAAGAACGATCAGGTCATTCTCCACTCTCTGTACACCAATACGTCACAACAAGCAACTACAGGGTGTTCCACAAAGCTACACTATGTGATCAAAAGTTTACGGACACCTGGCTGAAAATGACTTACAAGTTCGTGGCGCCCTTCATCGGTAACGCTGGAGTTCAATATGGTGTTGGCCAATCCTTAGCCTTGATGACAGCTTCCACGCTCGTACGCATACGTTCAATCAGGTGCTGGAAGGTTTCTTTGGGAATGGCAGCCCATTCTTCACTGAGAGCTGAATTGAGGAGAGGTGTAATTGTCGGTCAGTGAGGCCTGGCACGAAGTCGGCGTTCCAAAGGTGTTCTATGGGATGCAGATCAGGACTCTGTGAAAGCCAGTCCATTATAGGGATGGTATTGTCACGTAACCACTCTGTCACCGGCCGTGCATTATGAACAGGTGCTCGATCGTGTTGAAAGATGTACTGTGATTCGTCTCTCCACACAACGTCTTTCCACTGTTCAGTAGTCCAATGTTCACGCTCCTTACACCAAGCGAGGCATCGTTTGGTATTAATCAGGGTGATGTGTGGCTTATGAGCAGCCGCTCGACCATGAAATCCAAGTTTTCTCTCCTCCCGCCTATCATAGTACTTGCAGTGGACCCTGATACAATTTGGAATTCCTGTGTGATGGTCTGGACAGATGTCTGCCTATACACATTATAACCCTCTTCAACTGTCGGCTACCAAGCGGTTAAAGCCGCTACAGTCTGGAACCGCGCGACCGCTACGATCGCAGGTTCGAATCCTGCCTCGGGCATGAATGTGTGTGATGTCCTTAGGTTAGTTAGGTTTAAGTAGTTCTAAGTTCTAGAGGACTGATGACCTGAGAAGTTAAGTCCCATAGTGCTCAGAGCCATTTGAACCATTTGAACCATTTTGAACTGTCGGCTGTCTGTGTCAGTCAACAGACGAGCTCGGTCTGTACGCTTTTGTGCTATACGTGTTCCTTCACGTTTCCACTTCACTATCATATCGGAAACAGTAGGCCTAAGGATGTTTAGCAGTGTGGAAATCTCGCGTACAGACGTGTGACACAAGTGACACCCATTCACCTGACCACGTTCTAAGTCTGTGAGTTCCACGGAGCGCCCCATTCTGCTCTCTCACGACGTCTAATGACTACTGAGGTCGCTGATATGGAGTACCTGGCAGTGGGTGACAGTACAATGCAGCTAATGTGAGAAACGCATGTTTTTGAATGTGTCCGGGTACTTTTGACCACATAGTGTATACCGACGGTACATAGCGGGATTTATGAATCACTGTCGATGATATGCGCATAAATGCCTGTGAGGGGAGTGGGGATTGTTTATTTTCCACAAGGTACGTTCACACTGGATTGAATACAGGTATGAGTCAGCCATAATACTCATGCAAGAAACGCATATGGACAGATTCTTAGTAAATCTCTAATCAACTGTTGAATTATACTGGCAAAGACAACTTCCTCCAGCACTAGTGCTTTGCAGACAGACTACGCCTCCCCAGCATTTCCCGTCCGGTCCTCTTATGAGAGTAGACAAAATAACTTCATTGAGCTCGTGTTTACACATATATGAGAGTTATTTTCACTGTATTAAAAGTGTGCGTCTTTGCAGTTGTTAAGATAGCTTTTAAGTAAAACAGATACCTGTAAACAGTGTCTCAGAAGTTTATCATTTGTGGGTTCTGACTACAGTTTATTGGTTATAAACTTTTGAAGAAATTCTAAAAATATAGAAAATTAAAGAGATGGGCCTTGATAAGTTGAAGAAACCAGAGGTTCAAATGGCTCAAATGGCTCTAAGCACTATGGGACTTAACATCTGAGGTCATCAGTCCCCTAGAACTTAGAACTACTTCAACCTAACTAACCTAAGGACATCACACACATCCATGCCCGAGGCGGGATTCGAACCTGCGACCGTAGCGGTCGCGCGGTTCCAAACTGAAGCGCCTAGAACCGCTCGGGAACCAGAGGGTCTTGAGAGTTTCAGAAGTGGCATTAGGCAACGATTGATTAGAACGCGGGAAAGGAATACTGTAGAAGATGAACGATTAGCACCGAGAGATGAAATAGTGAAGGCAGCTGAGGATCAAATAGGTAAAAAGACAAGGCCTAGCAGAAGTCCTAAGATAACACATCTGATACTTAATTTAGCTGATGAATGGAGAAAATACAAAAATTTTGCAAGTGAAGCATGCGAAAGGGAATATAAACATCTAGAAAATGAGATTGACAGGAAGTGCAAAATGGCTAAGCAGGAATGTCTAGAGAAGAAATGTAAGTATTTAGAAGCATATAGCACTAGGGTAAAGTCAAATACGTCCTAAAGGAAAATTAAAGACGCTATTCGAGAAAATAGTAGCAGCTCTGTGAATATCGAGAGCTCACTTGAAAAACCAGTCCAGAGCAGAGAAGGAAAAGCTGAAAGGTGCAAGAGGTATATAGAGGATATATAAAAAGGTAATGAACTTCAAAGCAGTACTGCAGAAATGGAAGAGGACTCAGATGAAAATGAGACTGGGAGATTTAATACTGCAAGAACAATTAGACAAAGCACTGAAATACCTAAGACAAAACAAAGCTGCGGGAGTAGGCGATATTCTGTCAGAACTATTGATGACTCTTGGAAGAGCCAGTCACGACAAAATTCTGCCATCTGGTGTGCAAGATATATGAGATAGGCGAAATACCCCTAGACTTCAAGAGAAATATTACAATTCTAATGACAATGAAAGCAGGAGCTAAGAGGTCTGGTTATTACCGAACTATCAGTTCAGTAAGTCACAGTTGCAAAATACTAACGCGAATTGTTTATGGAAGAATGTAAATACTGCCAGAAGCTGCCTCGGGAAGATTGCCTGAATCAACAGCAATTCATAAGGTTCGCTTCAGAAGGGTCAGCATAACTTTGTGGAATACTCTGCTGTTGCGTCCTGTGACGTGGTGAGATACACCGAGTGGGAAATCACCTGCTCGCTCCACAGTTGGCAGACTGTTCAGTGATTTTCTATGCACTGCTGATTCACAGCTCTTGTAACGAGTGAAATATTCATTTCCACCCACTCATGAATAACACTAAAATACTCAGACTCCTCCATTAACCAGGAGCACCATCAAGGAGAGGAAGCTTTTCAACAGGCGCTCGGTATCCATACTGTTAAATCGCATCAGACTAGGTTCAAAATGGTTCAAATGGCTCTGAGCACTATGGGACTCAACTGCTGAGGTCATTAGTCCCCTAGAACTTAGAACTAGTTAAACCTAACTAACCTAAGGACATCACAAACAGCCATGCCCGAGGCAGGATTCGAACCTGCGACCGTAGCGGTCTTGAGGTTCCAGACTGCAGCGCCTTTAACCGCACGGCCACTTCGGCCGGTGCATCAGACTAGGCAAAGAATTAAATATCACCAGGCGCCCTATTCTGTATATTTCGGCCGCACTGACGAGAGGAGCGGTAAAAGAGCCCCCAAATAATTCTGCAAGCATTTCGGAAGCGATGCCGTACGGTTCTAGCGAACTGAGACGCTGTTGTCAGTTCTTCTCGCGCCAACCAATCAAAAGCAGTCTGAGCCCGCATCTCGTGGTCGTGCGGTAGCGTTCTCGCTTCCCACGCCCGGGTTCCCGGGCTCGATTCCCGGCGGGGTCAGGGATTTTCTCTGCCTCGTGATGGCTGGGTGTTGTGTGCTGTCCTTAGGTTAGTTAGGTTTAAGTAGTTCTAAGTTCTAGGGGACTTATGACCACAGCAGTTGAGTCCCATAGTGCTCAGAGCCATTTGAACCATTTGAACCAAAAGCAGTCTGCCTCAGATCCGCGCATGCACAGTGCAGCGCACACAGCGGCACGAATCCGAAGCGGCTCGCAGCCGACACAGGCACGCTATTCTTCGCAGTACTGAAAAATGTGTTAGAGTAGGTAATACCGTTCAAAATTCGCTGAGCACGTGTTTCTATGCATGCATAATAAGGATAGGATGTTTGACTGTGTTCTGGAAACTGTCATAAATGTCATGTTATGTCATTTTATTCTCATTCACATCGACGTATAAAATTTTGGATTCTACGTTTCGGAATATGAGATAGGAATGGTGTGTAGTACCACATTGTACAGACACATGTATACATGTATAAAAACACACGAGAAATTCGTATTTTTTCTGTTTTCCGTCGCTCCTTAATTGCTTCAAAATTGAAGGCAGTTTGTTTATTGCCGTACGCGTTTCGCGTCTTTTATTTTTGTGATATTCCTTCACAACAAATGAACTGCTTTCTATTAGTTGCATAACGGAACATACCTCCATGAGCCCGAAAAATTGTTTAATAGTGTTGTGGACTGGCAAGACAGCCAATCCACAGTGACGGGTAGCCGAAAGGCACGCGTTTAAGCTCACGCAGGCTGGTGTGAGGTCTGGAACAGTTAAAGGATTTGAGTCTAGCAAATAAAGTACGTAGCTGTTGGAATACTTAACTTTAATCCATAATTGGTGAACATCGCTCTGACGGTACATGCATCACAAGATAAATAACAATTGATAATGGCGCCTTGCTAGGTCGTAGCAAATGACGTAGCTGAAGGCTATGCCAACTATCGTCTCGGCAAATGAGAGCGTAATTTGTCAGTGAACCATTGCTAGCAAAGTCGGCTGTACAACTGGGGCGAGTGCTAGGAAGTCTCTCTAGACCTGCCGTGTGGCGGCGCTCGGTCTGCAATCACTGACAGTGGCGACACGCGGGTCCGACGTATACTAACGGACCGCGGCCGATTTAAAGGCTACCACCTAGCAAGTGTGGTGTCTGGCGGTGACACCACAAATAGAGTCGTCAAAGAATAAGAAGATGCATAGAATGTGGTTGTAAGTCGCTCCTAGAGATCCAGATGATGAAGTAGTCTACTCCCCTATATGAACATTAACGATTTGATTCTTAAAAACTGCCTTACTTGCTTTCCACACACACTCGCGGCAGTAACACATGAACAGCCGACGAGCTTCGCGATTCCGAGATACCTGTTACCTGCGCCGGGCGATAACACTTCGTCTTTTCTCAGAGTGGCTTACGTCAGTGGATTTCCTAACTTGCCCACCAATCGTCGCTAGAATGATTCCTCACTCTCCTCTGCTTCGCTTATATGCAATGAATTAACAAAAGTCGTGTGATACTTCCTGCCGGTCGGAGTGGCCGAGCGGCTCTAGGCACTACAGTCTGGAACCACGCGACCGCTACGGTCGCAGGTTCGAATCCTGCGTCGCGCATGTATGTGTGTGATGTCGTTAGGTCAGTTAGGTTTAAGTAGTTCTAAGTTCTATGGGACTGATGACGTCAGAAGTTAAGTCCCATAGTGCTCAGAGCCATTTGAACCATTTGATACCTCCTAATGTCATATCGGACCTATTTTTTCCTGGCTTAGTGCAGCAGCTCGATGTGGTATGGACTCAACAAGTAGTTGACACTGAGCCATACCGCCTCTATAGCCATCCATAACAGCGAAAGTGTTGTCGGAGCAGGCTCTTGGGACAGACCTCTCGATTATGTCCCATAAATGTTCGATGGGATTCACGTCGGGCGATCTGGATGGCCAAATTAGTTTCTTGAATTGCCCAGAATGTTCTTCAAACCAAAAGCGACTGATTGTGGCCTGGTGACAAGATGCATTGTCATACATAACAATTCAATCGTTGTTTGGAAACATGAACTCCATGAATGGATACAAACGGTCTCTATGTAGCTGAACATATCTCATATCTTCTTGTCAGTTTTGGAACATCAGTATATGTCATATCTGTGAAATATCTGGACTGTCAAGAGGTAAAACTGAATTCATTATAAATTATTGAGCGGTTACCACATTTACGGTAAATGAATCTTCATGTTGTTAAGTTTGTTTGACAGAATGTATGGCAAACAGTAATTACCTAAATAGTACCATTAATAAACAGAAGTTAGTCTCGAACATATACATTGTTAGGTTGGCAACAAATAGGTAAACATACCAAAGAAGATGACACACGTAATGGAGTCGCAATATTTACGTTACGAAAAACAGTGTACGACGAAATAGTTGTATCGAGTGACATTAGAACAATAGTCCACCACAAAAGAGAGTGAGAAACATGGTGAACAGTGTGTGGAAGGCGAGAACACAAAGATGTGATTATATGGCAGTGATAAAATTGGTCGCAATACCAGCGCGAAGATCGACAAATCGTAAGTAATTAATTTTTTACAAAAAAATCGCGAAGTGAACTGTTTAATAATCTAAAACTAACAAAACTGTATCGTTATAGATCCGACTGATGATGCCTTAGAACAGGAGAAGGCGAAACGCGCATGGGATAAATAAAGTAACTAGAAACACGAAAAGGCAGTTTTATTTACTAAACAAGTATTTACATGCTTGCTGCGGCGGATGGACACACAAACAAACTTGTTAGTAATTACCGACTTTCAACATTCAATAAAAGCACAGAGAAAATAGGATTACGAAACCCCCATCTACTGGGGAAATGCAACTAAAGTGTCGAAATATCGATATTATTTCCACAAAATATAGATATTTCGCAAACGTGGATATATCGCTGCTATCTCCATTGCCGACAGCGGACCTAATCATTTGTGACGCCCCTGAAATTTCTATGACGGTACACTCAAAATTAGTCTACAGAAATCTCCGTCGTAAGTGCTCTGTGTAATATATTTTCTAACACTTGAATTCACTGCATAGAGATCAGAGCCATACAAAGCTAAAGGATAATTCCAGCGTATCAGACTATCTTATGTTTGGTTAGTGATGCTGTACATGTTTTGTCAACAAAAAATGCTACAGTTCCACAGCATAGCTGATCCACACGGAGCCTTACTCTTTGAGATTTTTATTGCCTTGGTGCTAAAGTATTTAGGGAAATTTACAGAATTTTAAGATATTAAAGTTCTCTGAAATTGTAACTTTTTTCTCTTTTGGCTAGGAGTAACTATCCAACTGAAATGACGGCCACGAATAACCCAGTTGAAAGTAAGTGATTAAGTTTTGTATTGAACTGAGAATAGTGCAAGTTTTACCTCCTTCGTCTTTTTCAGCGGCGTTCTCCCTCCCAGTTCCATCTCATTCAAGAATGCCTGGACTGTGGAATGCGAAGAAGACCCTTTGAAGCCTCACGTCTGACGGCAGAAAGAGCTACGCAAAACTTTTGGAGCAGACAAAACTTGAATGGCTGACTATAGAGGCCTGCTTTGTCTCGAGTCTTTTAATTTCGCGCTGTGTTTGGCGCCCCGCATACACCGCTGTCACTACGGAGAAACTGACGTCTTTCAGTCACCAATTCAAGGGAAGTACTAAACTGTATGTTGAACATAATTCATCACTGACACACTGCAACTGAAGTAAACGTCTACTAATTATAGAAGTAACAGATATTTTCTACTTACGTATCATAACTGCAGTTTTTGCTATTTCTGGTGAAATATTTTCAGCATCGGTTCCCGAAAAAGACAAGAGTTACAATCACTATCTGCTGATATCTCTGAAGAGATATCTTACAAATCTCCCTCCCACTTTTCCTTATTTACAGGCGAGATTGTTCCTTTGAAAAGGCTGCAAACAATTGCTGCCCCATCGCATATCGTTCAGCTCACTGTTGACTTGTTAAATTTTAGCCTTCCTTCCTTTTTTGAGTAATTTAGAATTTTACTGATATTAAAGACCTTTCCAAGCAAGCAGCAGAATAAGACTGTTACATGGATTGAGAACTAGCAGATGCAGGGATATTCAGGCAATATTTATCAGTATCTCAAGGACTCAGTATTTTAATATTCGACGAAAGTCTGTGAATCTTGAATGGCGTTGCTCACTATACAGTTTCCCCCAGACCGTAACAAAATGCTTGAAAAATGGTACGGCTTAAGCATTTGATTGGTGCCACCTACTTCTTAACAGGAATTTCTGCATACCATTACATAAAGAAAGTAAGAACAAACAATTTGTATAGTCCTAGAATCTCGCCACTACTGCAGAAGAAGGAAGATGAGAAGCATATGCTACAGTTGAACGAGAGACACTCACGAGACCGATATGAGGCGTAGTAAACAAAGTAACAGCTTACAGAATATCGGATCAGTTTTGAAAATGGACTGAGAACTTCCTAGCATATCCACCCCAGTACGTCATCCGTAACAACGAGAAACTGTCAGATGTTAAAGCAACTTATGTATACACCAAGGGAGTGTTACAGGGTCGTTGTTCGTCATACATGTAAGTGATCTGTTGGAAAATGCATGAAACAGCGTGAGGATGTTGGCCCATGATACTGATCTGTATAGCGAAATCGTAAAGCCAAAAAATTATAATAAATGCAGGAAGATCTGTACAGGATCGGCAGTTTATGGAAGGATTATTCATTCATTTATTTAACCCGCCGTGAATGAGGTGAGAAATTGTTACACCAGCTAGGAGGTGGGTATGAGATACCCAAAACTCTGATGACGAATTTTTGATACTTTAATCGTGTATTAAGTATATTTTTACTTGGGATATTAATAATTATGTCTATTAAACAAGATGAATAAGTAAAATACTATGTTTAAGGTATAAAACCTTTTTTTGTTGAAATAATGAAGTATCCATATTTCTCAGAAAAAGTACAAGTTTCAGACGTTTAACAGTTTTTCATAAAAATTCGAACAAAATTCTAGTTCCTTTGATTAATTAACATAATGATATTATCTTCTAATACCTTTTACGCCTGGAGAATTGGTAATAATATTCTCTGAACGAACACTTTGGCTAGGACAATCCTTCATCCATTTTGTGCCATCTTTGTACGTATAAAAAATCCCACGTCCCTCAGGTGACTGACTAGGAGCCGCTAATGTAAATTTTGGCTCTTCCTCGCTCTAGGAGTTACAGGTCCTAGGATTTGAACAGTTTTCTAAAACTACTTCCAGTTGTTCTTGTAGCAGACGTTCATTTTCTTCATTAAGACATCCTGAGAAATATAAAATCTAAAAATAAATTAAAGAATACTGTAAATAACTATGTATCTCACAAATATGGCGACAGCTCAAAAATGATACACCGACTACGAGGTCGAGTGTGACGTACCCTAGCCACCTTAGCACACGTGTCTCTCCCTCTGACGCTGGCGCAACAAGAAACTCAACACTGCTTCTTGTCCCCCTCTCCATACCTCCAGCTACTGTGACAGCAAGATTTGTGTGGCAGCCATGATGTTCAATAATCAGCTCCTCAAAACACCTCGACTATGACATATACGACCTCACTCACACCGGGTTAATTATTGCATCTGCAAACTAAACCTGTAATTCCGTAACCTGGTGCGCGTTGTAGAATACTCGTGACGGGCGGTCGCACTCTCCAAGCGGCCTGGCATAAACAGCATCAGTTGCGTAACACTACTTCTTGTTTTGGATGACTGAAGTGCTTTTCATATTTTAAGGGGAGTAGCTAGTTGATACTGTTGTTAAAATTATCGTACTTTTTTAGTTCTCATACGTTGCGTGCCTTTTGTGATTTAAACCTTACATTCAACGAGCATCTAGTGTTCTTATGTCCACCTGCGCCTAGAAATTACCTTCACAACTCACCAAAAATAACAAATTATTACTTTATTGAATATCAAGTGTGTGGTAATCCTTTTTATTTTACTGTAAAAGCAGCTTCATGCGTTAAAAATGTAGATGTTGCTGTAGGTTAGTTAGTGTGAGAGAAACATGTCAAGACTGTGGAATGATGTTTCACTGGGGTAATTGTAACGGGGAAGCCGAAAAGTGTCACATAAGGGTCTCTCGTGCAGTTGTAGATTATGCAGTCCGGTCAAGAAAATTGTGGAACAGGTATGAAAGATTTGTTTCAGCCAGAATTAGAAATGGAGTAAAAACAATTAGGTACGCTGGAGGGGGAAAGAGACAGTGAGAGTTGGGAAAAGTGACAAGTAATAATCAAAAGGAGAAAACTCGGACGTAACATTTCAAAGTCCGTCAGGAATCAGTCTGACTTTTTACCTGAAATAGCAGAAGAGGATCAATCATTCTTTGAGGAAGTTATAAGGCAATAGACTCGTAGGAATAACTTTAAGGCTGGGTTGGTATGAAAAAAAAAATGTTCAAATGGCTCTGAGCACCATGGGACATAACACCTGAGGTCATGTCCCCTAGAACTTAGAACTACCTAAACCTAACTTACCTAAGGATATCACACACATCCATGACCAAGGAAGGACTCAAACCTGCGACCGTAGCGGTCGCGCGGTTCCAGACTGAAGTGCCTAGAACCGCTCGGCCACAGCGATCGGCGGTTGGTATGAAATTCAAGTGGAAAGATGAGTGTCCTGCTGCAAGGTACAGTCACAGGACGAGTATAGGCCAAATTCTACACGGAAATCTAGATATAGAATACCAGGGCACAAGCATCACAAAGACCTACGCATTCATAAAACTGATTCGCCTCGATGGGTAATGAATCCACCACCTTCAGTGTGGATGCACCTCCAGGAATCTCAAAGTAACGAGCGTGGAAGACATGGAGAGGACTGTGGATACGTGGCGCTAGGTGGGAGGCTGGGGTGCCAGAGAGGCGCGCCGAAATAGTTCGCGCAATTCCGATAAACATTGTGTCCGGTGGCGCAGCGGTTAAGACAACTGCCTAATAAGCAGGAGATCGTGTGTTCAGATTCCAATCCGGCACACATTTTCACCCGTCGCCGCTGATTCCGCATTAAGTCCCGATGCAGCCCACATCAGAGTTTTCTTCCTTTCCTTTCTCTCCCCTCCAATTTACATGAAGTGAAGCCAATTGCCAAAGTTAGCAAGGTGACGGAGAACAGAGATTTTGATGGAGAGCATCAGGTACTTAGAGTAGGAGGAGCAGAAATGACCTGGCTAGCACTTTAAAGCGTAGTGTTAAAGGTGACTTGGAGGAAATACACTCGTGTGGCGTTTGTGGATGTTCCACTGCACCAACGCCAAAACCTCGGTTGACACGGCTGTTAGCCATGTAAGCAAAGTGCTGGTTGGAATGCTTTCGACTGAAACAAAATCTCATATCCCTGCTGCACCTGTTGCTGCAATTGGGAGGTGAGGAGGCCAAAATGAAGGTCTGCACAGGGATAGGAGGGGGAAGGACGGATTAGCTGAGCATCTTACAGAAAGTTTAGTGGAGGCCATAGACACACAAGACAAACTCCTTGTTATTTCTGGGGTGAGGGATACATATGTTTTATGTTAGAGTCAGTTTACAGACTGACGGAACTTAAAAAAGTTAGAGTAAAACAGAACCGTAATATATACAACAGTTTCTAGAAGACTGGTCAGTCAGTCATTGTACAAGATACCATAACAGTTAAACCAAATGACAATGTTGTGACTGATAACTCAGAAGTTGAAAAGTATTTTTAACAATCACATTCTAAATGTAAGAAGAAAAATAAGATTAAATAGTTCAGTTTAAGAAACATAAGAAGCAGAGAAAATATCAGAAATGTAGTTCCACAGAACTTTTTAGCAAATACAAGTACCATCAACATTATTTGTTGAAATTATTGTAAAATGTCGATATGCTGTTGGCGAAATTTCAAAAAGAATTCTGAATGGTTTTTCTAACTTAATAAGTAATACAGAAAATTTTATTAAATAGGGAGAAACCACAAAGGCATTCCCAAAGGGTTCAATTTTGGATCCACTTCTATTCCTCATAGATGTGAATAACCTTCCACTTAAAATACAGCTATTTGAGTGGGTACTTTTGCAGTCGATAATAATGTTATAATAAATATCATTAGAGAGAAAGCCACAAGAGAGATCTGTTAAAATGTTTCTCAAGGAATCATTAAGTGGATCTTTGAAAATAGGCTCTTCCTAAATTTTGAGGTAACACACTATCTTCAGTTCTGCACCACAATTAGTCAGACCAGCCTTTAATGTATCACATGAACAGGAGTCAGTAAACTGGGTAGAATTCTCCAAATTTTTGGGTGTACATACTGATGAATAATTTAAACGGAAGAAACATATTACTGAGTTTCTCAAATCACTAATTTCAGCCACTTCTGCTCTTCGTATAATTGCAAATCTTGGAAACAAATGAATCAACCTTCTGACTTAGTTTCCATATTTCTACTAATAATGTGTTATGGAATAATTTTCTGGGGTAAATCATCGCTTAGAATGTACTGACTGCACTAAAGCGGACAGTAACAATAATATGTGGTCTTTACCTGTAGTCGTCATGAAGCATTCATATGTACGTATAAAAATAAATATGTATTACAGGCCACTGGAGATACTTCACAAATAAAGGAAGCGGAACGTGTATGTCAATAAACAAACTGCCTTCAGTTAGTAGCATAAACATAACATTCAGCCTCGAACTTTTCAAGGAGTTGAGTAATTTAACTAGACTATCAAAACACATATATTCGTTAATGAAATTCGTCATAAATAATGCATTCCAATTTTAAAATACTAGTGATGTCCGTACCTACAACACTAAAGGAGAAAATGACCTTTATTACCCATTTTTAAAGCTCTCATTGGCTGAGAAAGGGGATAAATATACAACAACAAAATCGTTTGATTATTTCTACTTACAAACTAGTACCATGTAAAAAATAGCTTTTCGTATGAAACCGCCGATGCTATGGCAATACAAAAATATCTGTACTGAGGTACTTCTACGAATGTAGTACGCTGTTCCAATCACTTGCAGCGTTCAAAGCAGTAGTCTGTGCGGAGACTGTACTATGTGATAGGCTGACCAGACATCCCGGTTTTCGCATAAATGTTCCGGTGTCCCGAGAAAATCATTCGTGCAATAATATTTGTCATTTAATTAAATATTTGTGAAAAACAAATTTCGTAGAAGTAGAGCATACAGAAATATATATTTTAACAATATATACCGTATTTGGTTTAACTCGTCTTATGCCTAAAGAAAGAGTAAGAGATATGTTGAAAAGAAAAGCAGGTATTGTCTACCACCGTCGGTCGCCCCTAGCTTGCCGACCTTCCACAATATGGCTCTCGAGACAGGTAAAACCGAATGAGGCATAAAGTAGCACCACTTAAATCATTTCTCCTAATCGGAATGCAGCCATACGGTTGTTAATTTTTTGAAGAATGTGAGCGATACAGCATGTGTTAGCAGTGCTTATTGAATACTGTTCGGCATGTATGCACGCTGCAGACGCAAAAGTAATGCATAAGTTGACCGATTTCACTAACTCAGCGTCCAAACTTCAAGTCTATCGATTTTTGAAACAACTGACAACA
Organism: Schistocerca piceifrons; assembly: GCF_021461385.2. Taxonomy (NCBI): domain Eukaryota; kingdom Metazoa; phylum Arthropoda; class Insecta; order Orthoptera; family Acrididae; genus Schistocerca; species Schistocerca piceifrons. Next base: position 669,412,047 of record NC_060149.1, read on the forward strand.
GCTCTGAGTTAGAAGTTAAAGTCGGCGGATGTTCAGCTGTGAGGAAAAAGTTACTACTTGCTGTAGTTAGTAGTCAGTGAATGTGAATATTAACCTCAGAAAGTCTGGTGCCTGGAGAAAATGACCAAGCAGAAGTGTTCATTTAATGATACATTAAAGAAAGAATTTCCATTTCTAAAGGAAAGTGACATAAATGATACAGTTGATTGTATGGTATGTAGAACGGTGTTTTCAAAAGGTCACGGTGGAAGAAGCGACATAAACAATCACTTCCAAAAGAAGAAGTACAAGGAAGCGTCATCGGCGTCTACAGATAGCAAGCAGACGTTTTCATTTTTGAAAAAAAAATGGCTCTGAGCACTATGGGACTTAACTTCTGTGGTCATCAGTCCCCTAGAACTTAGAACTACTTAAACCTAAATAACCTAAGGACATCACACACATCCATGCCCGAGGCAGGATTCGAACCTGCGACCGGAGCGGTCACGCGGTTGCAGACTGAAGCGTCCAGACCGCACGGCTACACCGGCCGGCATTTTTGAAAGAAACACACCAGGAATGCTGAAGCACGTACGTACGCGTACCGTGCCATCTGTCACAATCACAGCTTTCGATTAAATGACTGTACTTCTCGCATGATTCGTAAGTTGTTCGACAGACCTAAATATTGTTGTCTTAGAAATAAAAGAAATGAAGCAATTGTTGTTAATGTGTTCGCCCTCCATGATTTTACAGTAACTGCGAATTAATTACAAAGAGCAAAATGTTTTTCTCTACTGACTGATGCATCAGATCACAAAGCAAAAACAAGATTCCAATAACATTACGATATTTCAGTATTAATCTCAACACAAAAATCACAATTTTGGATATGTGTGATGATCCAAACGGAACAGCTCGTACACAGATTCAATTTATTGAGTGTGATTTGTTTAGTGTGAGGGAATTTCATTTTCTGCAGGCAATACCAATTTTGTGTAACCCAAACGTAATGGAATACATAATGTTTACCAGAAACTTAAATTAAAATTAAATAAATCACGTATTAGTGTAGAGTGTGGTGTTCACGTTTTGCACAATAATGTTCAGTCAGCAAAAGATGGTCTGCCAAATTACAAGTATTTTGAAAGGTAGCCTATACTGTTAGAAAGCATCCCCTAAAAGACTCTTGTCACGTAACAGAAAGATACGTTGGCTGTCTCTTTTTCCTGTATTGCAGACGGCCCTGGATACTGTCGAGGGCCGTAAGTCATACTTTTTGCTCTTTGACAACCGCCTACAAAGTTTGCTAAATTTCCTCTCTAACAATTCTTTCCCATTATGGTTGAGTTTCTTAGCACATCAGTTTGAAGTTTTTGAGTTTATGTTGCTACTACGAAACAAATTAAGAGTCAAAATATATCACTCATTAGAACTTATAATCTGACTGACAGTCTGATACAACTCACTCATTGGAACTTCTTGGTTGACAATCCTACGCAAAAGTTGATTTCCAGGAAAGTCAACAGATTCATAACAACAGTAAAACAAATGTTGAAAACTCTTGTGGAAGAAGGAATTATTATAGAAAAAGTGTTGAAATCATTCCATAAATTTCTGATGACTGCGTGAATTATATAAAAAAGTGGACCTTCTGACAGTTTTCAGAAATTCAGGATCTATACATGATTCGTTGCGCAATCTGTCTCACTCCACTCATGTTCTAGGTTATCTTAGGGTTTTGGCTTGAGTACCACTCCTCTGCTGTTCGATCGTGTGTATCGGAGAGCACCGCATTACGTAGGGATCCAAAGGGAACGGTGATGGACCTTAGGTACAGAAGAGACTCGAACAGCACATTACGTCCACATGCTAACACATTTTTATTGGTCTTTTTCACTGACGCACATGTACATTACCATGAGGGGTGAGGTACACGTACACACGTGGTTTCCGTTTTCAATTACGGAGTGGAATAGAGTGTGTCCCGACATGTCAGGCCAATAGATGTTCAATGTGGTGGCCATCATTTGCTGCACACAATTGCAATCTCTGGCGTAATGAATGTCGTACACGCCGCAGTACATCTGGTGTAATGTCACCGCAGGCTGCCACAATACGTTGTTTCATATCCTCTGGGGTTGTAGGCACATCACGGTACACATTCTCCTTTAACGTACCCCACAGAAAGAAGTCCAGAGGTGTAAGATCAGGAGAACGGGCTGGCCAATTTATGCGTCCTCCACGTCCTATGAAACGCCCGTCGAACATCCTGTCAAGGGTCAGCCTAGTGTTAATTGCGGCATGTGCAGGTGCACCATCATGCTGATACCACATACGTCGACACGTTTCCAGTGGGACATTTTCGAGCAACGCTGGCAGATCATTCTGTAGAAACGCGATGTATGTTGCAGCTGTCAGGGCCCCTGCAATGAAGTGAGGACCAATGAGGTGGTCGCCAATGATTCCGCACCATACATTTACAGTCCACGGTCGCTGTCGCGCTACCTGTCTGAGCCAGCGAGGATTGTCCACGGACCAGTAATGCACGTTCCGTAGATTCACTGCCCCTGGTTTGTGAAACCCGCTTCATCGGTAAACAGGTAGAACTGCAACGTATTCTCTGTTAATGGCCATTGACAGAATTGCACTCGATGATTAAAGTCATCACCATGTAATTGCTGACGTAGCGACACATGAAAGCGGTGACGATGCAGTATGCGCATGGCACTACTTTGACTCAGTCCACCGGCTCTCGCAATGTCCCGTGTACTCATCTGTGGGTTCATGGCAACAGCAGCTAACACACCAACTGCACCCGCTTCTCCTGTGACGGGCCTGTTACGGACCCGTTTGCGTGCTACGACCATACCTATTGTATACAGTTGGCGGTAGATGTTTTGCAATGTGCGGCACGTTGGATGCTATCTGTCCGGGTACCGTTCTGCATACACCCTGCAGGCTTCAGCTGCATTTCGTCGACACTCACCATAAATGAGTATCATCTCCACCTTTTCAGAGGTCGAATACACCATGGTCACAGTTCCTACAACACTACATTATCACAGACGTCTGGTAACACGGTGTACTACAGTTGGTCTGCGTGCGGAGACGAATGCAGATTAACAATAGCAGCAAGCGCTACATGCGGACACTGCGACAGCTAGAACAAACCACAACAGTGCACTACAGCCACACTCGTAAACACGGTCGTCATCGTAAACATGTCCCTGCAGATGCTGCTCGCCGACCGTGGCCCGTGTTTGTTACCACACGCAACTGAACGTCGGAGGTTTCAAGCGTCAACTTTAGGTTACAATATCTCCGGATGTAATTAACATTTTACAATGCAACAAACGGCACTAATTACGTATTTGTTTATATGTTCAGATGTGCTAACAAAACTAACGTGGTTCCATTAAAAAAAACGTAGGTTTGTGTTAAAAAACATACTTCCTTATATTTGTATATTTTTGTATGGTTTGTATTAAACAATTACACTAGCCCCTCTCCTCACGTTCGGTCTGTGGAAGCGGTTCGTCAGTATTTGATGTGGTTTACGAAATACATCCAGCGGTAACGTTAGGTGACTCACCCTGTATATTCAAGATAACACCTCCGGGCCATGTCACTATCCACGTGGTTTTAAACTCCTTTATCGGAAGAATAACTGATATCGCAACTAAGATATGTAAAGTGTTTTACTTGTGCTTTATTTTCATCGTTAACAACAACTTAAGTGCGAAGAGAGCTTCCGCATGTGAAAACCATAGTTTTTCTTCTTTAGGGGTCAAAATTTTCATTTTATTTTGGGCACATATATTCTGAAATAGAAAGAGACTCATTTGCATATTTACAGTGTAAAAGCGTCAGCATCATTCGGCATTCAGGAATCATTCAGCTGCATCCCCACATCAGTTATAGAATAATATCTGTGTTCTGCATCTCCTGTTTATGTAAATTACCGGAGATAGAGTGCTGCCTCACCTGTAACATTTGTTTACTGGTGTTAGCCCAGTTAACTTCCATCAACACCCACTAAATTGTTGTCTTTTCATAAATACTATTCACTGATAAATTGACTGCTCATATATTTTAAATACTTCTGCTGCAAATTCATCTACTTAATCTTTGTTTGCAGTTGGTATCACGAGGAAGGTCTTATGTATTGCAGCTAACAAATAAATAAAAAAATAAATAAAATCAGCCACCTGTCTACAACACCTATCAACAGTAATGAAGTACTTCCTCAAACAGGACAAGTATTCCCTTCGAAACAACACGAGAACTTTTGAACAGGGTAGTCACCGGCGTTTGTGGCCGAGCGGTTCTAAGTGCTTCAGTCTGGAACCGTGCTGCTGCTACGTCGCAGGTTCGAATCTTGCCTCGGGTATGGATGTGTGTGATGTCCTTAAGTTAGTTAGGCTTCAGTAGCTCTAAGTCTAGGGGACTGATGAGCTCAGATGTTAAGTCCCATAGAGGTCAGAGCCATTTGAACCATTTGAACAGGGTAGTCTAAAAGAGATGGAGGATGCTTGTATGCAGCTGGTCTCACGCCTGCGGGTTACGTATGCTTCAGTAGCACCGCCTCCTAGGCAGGTGCTGCAGTTTAGAAAATTGATTCTCGCAGCTGGATTGTCTCTTAATAGATCCACCTAGTTCATTATCAGCTTCTGCTACGCATTATCCGTGTTAACTGTTTTGTGAACTGATTTATTTTCTTGTGCGACCGTAGAGATTTAAGTTATCCTTGGGTTCTTTAAATCCCTTAAGGCAAATGATGGAATGATTTCTTTAAAAAAAAAAGACGTTCGATTTCGTTTCACTGTCCTTATCCTATCGGTACACATACTCAGTCTCTAAGTGCCCGTCTTCCTTCCTTCCTCTGCAGTGACAGAAGGAAATGCTCCTAGATTTCCTAGTACTAATGTTACTCAAATGATCCATGATTATATCGAAATCTTTGGATGGGGATGCCGATCTGTCTCTGAGACGCACTCCATTTGTGTGGCGATAGTGTCCGTAGTTGCTTGCCAATTGTTAGAGTTATTTAGCGTCAAGTAATGAGTAGCGCTGTAAGCTAACGTGAGATTATTCAAAAAAGAGCAGTGCAAAACAAAGGAATCTCTCAAACGTGCAAGCAGATAACGCTTCTTAATGTAAGCGAAAATCAGACTTTGAATTCTTCTCCTTCTTCTTCACTTCATGTATCAGGCAAATTGCCTGTTATGGTATCCCATCTCTAGTATGATCTTCCTACATTTCTTCTAGTTCATTTATAATTGAGAGCGTTTACTGGGAGTATTTCTCCACCCATATGTCTTCATGTTCGTTCTATTTTCTCCTGTTTTCATTTATGTTTTAGTTTAGGTAACATATTGGTAGATCTTTCCTTATATCTTCCTTTCTTTTACGATCTCCCCTTGCTCATCCCTCCACTCTTCTTAGAAACCTCACTTCTTGAGCTCGTATTCTACATTCTTAGCGTCTTGCTGTCGACTGTGCTTCACTTCAATAAGTAAGCGTTGATGCTCTTATGGTTTTATAAACCTTCAGCAGAGTTTCTTTCTTGGAGTTATTCTGCAACTTTTTACCATTTTTCCACATACTGAATTAAATTTATTTAACTTTTGGTCCACGTCACGGTTGTATTGGCAACTGATGTCACATCCTAGAAATTTAAATGTTTTACGTGGTGCAATATTTAATTATTTACTACAATTTTAGATATTACTGGTTATATGCCCTGAAATGCTATCACTCCCGTTTTGGATACAATCTTAGGTTGTAATCTGAAGGTATCTGCCACAATCTATAGCACCTACATTCTCTGCAATTAGAGTCAAGTCATCTGCATATAAAGTTAGCTTTAGTCTAGTGTCACGATCTGAACACATTCCTTTTTTTATTCAATATTTCCCATTTACTGATCACTTCATCTACGTATAAAGGGTGTCTCTCCTAAGATTCGTCTGGCAAATTTTCTATGGTCTTCCAGCAGATATTTGCAGTTTAGAGTTTGCGCTGTAGCGCAAATAAATAGTGCTCATCACGTTCTTTCATGCGACGTCCAGTGTCGAAGGGAAGCGACGGTTTCTTCTCCATCACAAACAAAATGATTTTTAAAAATGAAATTTTACGCGGCCATTCGATAGACCGGTCCCAATTAATCTAATGCCTTATTTGTGTTATCGATATGTATTAACAGGGGCAGTAAAACTCGAAGAATAGTGAGTGTTCGAGCAGCGACAGCACTGCACTGGCCCTCACTGACTGCTACCCTCAGGCAGGCAGCGGTACTGAGTCGCTGCTGGACTGCTATCTATTCTTGTTTTACTGTCCCTGTTGAAACATATCGACAAAACGAATATCGGAGTAGACGAATTTTGGAGCTCTCTATCAAATGGGCAAGTAAAATTGCGATGTAAAATTATTTTGTTTGTAACGGGAAACAAACCGACTCTTTCTGGTTATACAGAGCGTCGCATGAAAGACGTGACAATCAGTAACTGTTTGGGCTGACTCCAGTTACACAATGCAAAAGCGATATTGCAAATATCTGCGGAAACACCAGAGAAATTGGGTCTGACGACTCTTGGGACAGATACCCGTTATATTGAAGAATGTCGGGAAAATACAGCATCCGTGTAGTTCGTCTTTGTTTTTGTTCAGTAGCTTTGAGGATGTGTTTCCCATATCTATAACTGTTACGGTGTTTGTGTATAGACTACCTATAGAATTTATGAGGTGAGGTGGATAATCCCGTTCTGTCTTTGCTTTCTATATCGTGTTTCACATTGTCACATGCTTCTTCAAAATCTATAAAGGCTCTAGGTTTCCCTATTGAATTCTGGTTTCTTTTCTATAACTTCTTGTAGTCTAGAAATAACGCGAATTGTTGATCGCCCCTGTCTGAAACCGAATTGTTCTTCAGATACTATGCCGAGCGGGGTGGCGCAGTGGTTTGCACACTGGAGTACAGCGGTTCGAACCCGGGTCCGGCCATCCTGATACAGGTTTTCCGAGATTTCCCTAAATCGTTGGAGCAAATGGCGGGATGGTTCATTCGACAAAGGGCACGGCCGATTTCCTTCCCCACCCTTCCCTAATTCCAGCTTGAGCTCCATCTGTAATGACCTCGTTGTCGACGGGAAGTTATTCTCCTCTTCTTCAGATACTAGTTTTTCCACGCTGTTTTTTACTCTTACATTCAGCATTTCGGCATATAATTTATAGGCTGAATCCATGAGCTTACACTTCTATTGTTTCTACATTTATCTAGTCCGCCCCCGGTAGCTGAGTGGTGCCGACACGGTAGCTCAGCGTGTTCGGTCAGAGGGTTAGCTGCCCTTTGTAGTTAACTGATCAACAACGAACTTAAACGGATGTCTTACGACGTCTGCCCTGAGCAGATGCAACGAACAAAATGAACAACATGAGATTTTTTAAAAAAAGTGGTCAGCGCGCCAGAATGTCAATCCTATGGGCCCGGGTTCGATTCCCGGCTGGGTCGGAGATTTTCATCGCCATCGACGCGCAAGTTGCCAAAGTGGCGTCAAAGCGAAAGTCTTGCACCCGGCGAACGGTCTACCCGAAGGGGGACCCCAGTCACAAGACAGTTATTTTTACTTTTATCTATATCTCCCTTTTCAAGAACGGTAGTTACTTCGGCTCTTATCCAGTCTTTTGATACCTTCTTATTTCTCCAGCACTGATTAAAGATGTGAAGAAGCCTTAGATGCAGGAATAGCCTACCACATTTCCACAGTTCCATATTAGTACCAACTAAACCAATGGCTTTCCTGTTCTTCCTAATTTTTAAATCTTCCGTCAGTGCTCTCATATCAGTATCGTCCTAGTCTTTTGTAACATTTCTGTGTCATTCAGACATCAAATACCGTATGTAAAATTACAATTTAAAATTTTTTTAACGAACTGTTTTTAGATCTAGAAAGCAAACTATAAATTAAATATGTTTTATTATAGACCACTGATGCTGTTTTAGGTCAAAACGGAAAGCGTTTGATACGTCTAAGCTCTTAAGTAAGTTCACCTGTTCAATTACCGTAACGCGAAGCACACAAATTTGCGAGATAGACAGTTTTGTCACAGTCGGATCTAAACCGCGCAGGTGGGTGATGCACCGAACAAAGTGAGTTGGGATTTTAGACTATTTCCCCCGCTCTTTCAAGTTGGTCATCACTTTCCGTCTTAGAGAATACGATACGCAAGCCGTTACATTACGATAACATACAGAACAAAAACATCACAAATCGGACAGGTGGTGCACACGACTACACTCCCGCGGGTGACTGACGACTGCGGCAACAGGAAGAGCATCCGGCGGAAAAGTAAAGTATTTCTTCGACAAATTCAGTACTCCGGATCCCGTAGCTAGGTAGGGTAAAAGAAGAAGAGACTATTGAAGTTTCGAGAACCAGCATTTACGACAGACTGCAGAACAGTTCTACTGCCTCTCGTAAGGACCGTACGGACAATATAAAGGAGAGTAAGGATAGTACAGATGTAAGTGGAACAATTAAGTAAAAGACAAGCAGCGGTACAGAGTAATCTGCGGCACGTATCGTAGAATGGCTTGTGGGATACGTGTGAGATGCAGTACAACAGAAATAAGACCTCTAGACGACGTGAAATAACGTTCAAAACTACTATTGAAATAACTGATGAGATTGCCAGCATATATAAATAGGGTTCTGAAACTCGTTAATCACGTCACTGATGAAATGAAACAACAATCTTGAATAACATCGCACGAGCTAATCACCCTGGTTCCATAAATTTTATAACGATTTCGTAAAATACAACGAAGTCTTTCCTCTTGTTTTAATATACCTCGAGACGCCATTCTGCGTAAAAATGAGACGAGGGATTTTCAGTTTTAAATCGTTTCTGGTTTTTTGCGGACAGGCGGCAGTGGCGCCTTCGGCGTCGTGGCGGCAGCGCGCAGCCGCATCGGATTACCCCGGCGGCTGGCGGGCCGCTGCTATTAAGTTTCACCCAGGCAATTAACTGAATGGCTCTACTTTGTACCGCGCCCGTGTCGCCTTCGCTTTATTTGCTCTGTCTGCCGCTGGAGTCGCTGCGATCGGAGAGACAGCTGAGAGCCGACGATGATGCAAATCCCTGGAGGGAACTCTGCTCTGATGTGCCAAGAGTTACCACTCCATCTCGAGGGAATTCACTGTGTTTTCTGACACGTATTGATACAGACCTAACAGGGTAACCTTACAAGTTCATTACTTTGAGATTATCTGATAAGAAAGTTATTGTGCCACCTTCTTCACTTGCAAGTTTTCTATACTTTTTTATCGACAACCTCTACTTGATGGCTGGCGACGGTGCACACTAATTCAGCCCTACAGATACAAAGGCGATATGGATGACTGCGATATCGCGAATAAAACTGACACTACAAACACTGAAGGAGTGAGAGAGAGTGTTTTTCAACAATTTAAACAAGGAAACAAAAATTACGTTCAATCATTCTGATTTTACCAGCGGAGTAGGCACTATAGCTGCCATTCATACCGTTAAAATCTTAATGGAAAAATAGAGAGATCTCAAGAGAGACCTCCATGCTGTGTTTACTTACCTCGAGAAAACCTACGACCATGTACCAAGAAAGCTTATATGGTAGGCTGTCTGAGCAGAATGTGGCATAGAATACTGTACCTGTGTTTTCAAAGAAGTGTATGAAAACATAAGAAAAGCTGTAAGCCTTGCAAGTGTAAGGGTAGAATTCAAAGAGAAAGTTGGGGGTCCAGTAAAAATTTACTTTGAGTCTATCACTATTCGGTCTGGTCATGAACTGTGTCATAGAACGTCTGCGGAAACCAACTCTACGAACACTTCCTTGACGATATAGTTCCAATAGCGGAATCACTACCACAAATTCAAGACGAACTTAATGCTTAGTGCCTGGATCTAGAACGTAGAGGACTTACAGTAAGTAGCAGCAAAACGGAGTATATGTACTGCAACTTCTGAAGAATACCAACTACATCCCAGCTACATCTATGCATTGCGCTTATAGCACCATTCGATCAGTTCAAGTACATCGGACCCGTAATAATATCCACAGCTTCCATGGATAAAGACATTGAAAATCGTGTTGTTGCGTCCCACCTGGCTTGTATGACGGTGTGGCCAGCGGGGCGCAATCAGGACGTTGACGACACTGTGAGCTAAGAGCGGCTAATTCCCCTTTAACAGAGTGAGAGGGAGACATTCCCCAGGATATTTATCAGGGCTGAAGCTGAAAAGGAGAGAAATTTGTAGAGGGTGTAATGGCGTAAACACTTCTTAATAGGACTGAAGAACACATTTTTCAGTATTTCAACCATACCCGGAGAGGCTTTTTATCCATCGGTGATTACATTCTACCCTCATGCGACTCCCAGTTCCTGAGTACTACCTTTTACTACCAGAGACGTGTGCTTTGCTAACGACCGCTTCCGATGATACCATCAAATACTGTAATCAAGGCAAGAGACGTGTGCGGGACAGCATTCATTCCTTACTATACACAGAAAACTACCAATTATTCCCACACTAGGAGAGAAGTGTAAGGCGGCACTTTTTGCGCTGTGTGTTATGATACACAGAAGTACTATTTAACTTCGCTACTACAACACTGCTGCTACGGTCGCAGGTTCGAATCCTGCCTCGGGCATGGATGTGTGTGATGTCCTTAGGTTAGTTAGGTTTAAGTAGTTCTAAGTTCTAAGGGACTGATGACCTCAGATGTTAAGTCCCATAGTGCTCAGAGCCATAACTTCGCTACTTCTAGAGACAAACTCTACAGAGCTTGTCCTTTACAAACACGTAGAAAACACAGTGTAAGAACGGTGGCTGGATGCTTTTCAGAAAATCAATGCCTCCCTTGATGGTGAACATCCTTAGCATAATTTACTGCAGGATCATCGACCTGTCACTTTAAACTGACGGTTCCCGACAACAGCTGCTCCCTGGGGATGACTGCAGCTCTAACTGTGTGACTCAGTCGCTAACTTTCTCACTGCTTAAGTCACCTGCTACTGTCGAGAATGCCTCCGAGTGAGGTTTATACAATGTTTTCTCAGGGTCTTGGGGAAGATTCCCCTGGCTGTGTTGCTTTCCTGTGATTCCCTTGAAGGTCCTTTTAGTGAGTGAAATCTTTACATAAGCTTCTCTAACCTCCCTGAACAGTCTAGAAATGACCCACCTGGGCCAACACTTCATTGTTTTGGCCCCAGTCATCTGGCCATGGCTATTTCCGTTTCTTGCAGCATGTTGTCTTCCTGGCAGTGACCACGACTTCGGCGGCATAGCACTTTTCCGTGGGGTGTGTTAACTATTACGCTCACTTGATCTACTTCCTGCTGGTCATACGCAGCACGTATCTCTAGTGTCATGCCTACGACTTACTACTGAATAAAGTTTCAATTCTTTTCATAGTGTCCATGACACCTCTTCTATCAATAACATTCGACCTCTTGTGGTAATTAACCTTGACAGCCATGACACCTGCCCACAAAACTTAATTCATGAGCACTGATCCAGTGTGCCATCAACTGCTTTGAATTTACAGATGCATTTATTCTCTCTCTTTTTTTTCTTTTGCGTGATGTTCTTTAGTATCTAGTTACACGTTATCCATATTTTTTTATACACTTTATTCTTTAAATACACTTATCTTCTTCTTCTGGGGTATTTCTTTAATAACTGACAATGTCATCGGCCCTTCTCAATCGAGTAGGCTTGGGTGTATTAACTGCAGTATGACATGCATTATGACTGGCAACATTTTCCACCGTTAAAACAGTATGTAACGAAGTTAAATGTACAATATGGGTAACGCAAGCAACTGCAACCTATAACTATTGTTACATTTAAGATTAAGCCTCTGTAAGTAGCTATAGAATAATCTTGGGCTTTTCTCTCATAGTTCTTCTCCATTTCCTGTTTATCAGTCAGCTGTTCGCCACACTCCAATCATCTCCAGCTACCCAAAGTTCATCAAGCGTAGTCAATACTTGTCTTAAAGGTAATTCTAATGGTACCTCTCATATGTTTAGCTTGTGATCCAGTTCTTCACAATAATCAATTTCAATTGTAATGATATTATTGTGTATTATTCTATTCTAGATGTACATCTGCGATCCGTAACCTTTGTATCGAACATCGATAGTCCGACATCCTGTTAGTGAATATCACCGGAGGTCTGCTTCCAACACAAAACGGTCATACTTTCTTGCTTTGAGCTTATTTATAGCGATTCATTATCACTAATATGTGTTCACAAACTTTTTTAAGGTAATTAACTTTTGGTCTCAATTCCTTGAAACACCTCTACTTTGTATAATTCACTTCACACTCATTCTGATGGAACATCGATAACATTGCAAAGGTCTGTTTACATATCTGTGGTATTCCGGGCCAATGAGGTTGAAAGCTCGTCAGAACGCATGGACCTAGACGAGAGCCACTAGGCGGCACCTCTAAAATTCGCGAGTGCTTCAGTCACCACCTCAGAGCTATTTGCGGGCCACGGCGCGAGCGCCAGCCTATCAGTGCTAGTGGCTGCGCTATAAAGATAACAGCACAGGGGCCCGTAACTCAGCCGTGTTCTGACTGCGCTCTCTTATTGTTCCTTGTACTCAATGTTGTTTGGTTCCTGAAGTTGTTACGTTTAGGCTTTCGATTCGATTCACTCCGCAAACTTGTCGTTCTGCCGTGTTATCTTCATTGTCCTACCATCGCTGTTGTTGTCTTTCTGTGATTTTTCGCAATTCACCGTCGACTCCCTCGGCCGGTGGGCTATTTGTCACCTGGTTGGGTCCGATTCCGGTTATCATAATTGGCGATGAGGTAAGAGATTAACAGTGACTTATGGATGTGAAACTTGGGCAACTCGTGGAACAGCAACAGGAAAAGCTGCTCCTACAACAGCAATTGCAATAGCATTTCCAACAGCAGTTACAGCAGCAAAACGACTTGTCGCATCAGGAAATTCAGCTTTCGTCAGAACGCTTGCAGGTTCAGGGTGCACAACCCGTCCAGGCCGTGGTCACTTCCCCTAGATGGTGTCCCGCCCATGCAAAATTCCGCCATTTAATAACACCAAAGAAGATTGGGTCACGTATTTGCAGCAGCTGAAACAGCACTTCGCCGCTTTTTGGGTTTCTGATGACGTTCTTCAACGGTCACTCTTCCTTTCTAGGGCTTTCCCAGACACATTTTTCATACTAAAGAAGTTGGCTCCTCTCTCAGATCTGGCACATTCAGGGAGATATATTCGTTGCTGTTGAACTATTTTTCACAGTGATTCCATGTGCTCGCGTTACGCCTTGACCTCCTTTAAGTTCAAATGGCTGTGAGCACTTTGGGACTTAACTTCTGAGGTCATCAGTCCCCTAGAACTCAGAAACACTTAAACCTAACTAACCTATGGACATCACACACATCCATGCCCGAGGCAGGATTCGAGCCTGCGACCGTAGTGGTCGCGCGGTTCCAGACTGTAGCGCCTAGAACCACTCGGCCACTCCGGCCGGACTTCTTTAAGTGATAGAGAGTTAGACACCACATATGCGGCGAGCAAGGATGAGCCATAATGCTAGGTACTCACCCTATACATTCAAACAGGGATGTAATACATCTCGGGATTACGAAATTTTAGAGAAACCTCATATTATTCAAAATCTCAAGTCCTTCCAAGTATTGAAGGAGAAACATACGTCAAACAATCATATATGACTAACGCACATAGGAAAGGCAACAGCTCAAAAGGGTTAATAAGATGCTATAACAGGAAGAACTGAAATAATATTATTAAATCTGCTTTAAATGTTATATGTGGCACAGGCGATGGCATTGACATTCAGCATAAAAGACTGAATAGTGTATCTCTGGAAAATATATACTACGACTATTATAGATACATAATGCAAATTTGCCTGGGTCCTCCCTGTGAAGCTAAAGACAGTAATGTAAGCAGTTTAGATGTCTGAGCAATTGATGCAGGAAGAGATGAATTGATGTCCTGATAGTCTTAAAACTGCCGATGGAGGTAAATTTCACAACAGATATTTCAAGCCGACAGCGGAACAACACGGGATAAACCACTACTTGACATTCTACCACATGAAGGCAAATATTTTGGAACGTTCGAGCAGTAGATAAAAAAAGTCATATGTGGATGAAATTTAACCTTAAAGGGTCATACAAATAGCGAGACATTCTTCCAGGAATAATTAAACAGTATAACTGTACTAGACATATTACAATTAAGATGAAAGCTATTGATGTACATGATAATCGCCTTCTGAAGTCAGTATACAATGTCATTAAGATGGTGGATCTGTGCAAGTAGAAATTTAATGTGGGTAATTTGGTACGTGTTTCGAAATACAAAACTGCATTTGGGAAGTATTACTTCACTGTTTCAAAAACCTAAGGCACAAACCTGGGAAGTAGTATCTTAAAGGCCAGCAATGGCGAAGAAATTACTGGAAGTTTTTACATAGAGAAATTACAGAAAGACTCTGAACCACATGTCTTTCTTATGGAGCGTGTTATCGGACATCGAAGAAACAAACCTTTAGTTAAGCGGCTGGGTGGCCATAAAGGAATAACAGAAGGGTGAACATTCTCAGTTTGATACATAAACAGGACACAAAACCTGAAGTCATACAATAGCTTGACAAGAGTGCTATGAAACAAATCAGAGGCTTTGACGGTATTCCCTTCTTTATAAATTACTAGTGGAATTGCAATTCCATGGATGCAACTACTGTGGACCTGGAACGAAACAGAAGCAGCATTCAGCTCATGGTGATAAGGGAATTAATATACTGGATGATGTTTGCAAGAACATGATATTGCTCACACCACAAATAAAGGTTGTCGTGCTGCAAATCAAATATTAGCTGATAAAGCCAGGCAAATATGTGGAAAAAAGGACATAGCCATAGGACGACGTATTGCAGCATTCATATTTGATTAAGCAATGAATGCTAAAATTGAACTGAATGCTGGACAAATTATGAACGCAGCCCATAGTACACTAAAGAAGAGAGAACCTGTAGGATGTATCAAAAAGAAATTGTATCTAGTCAGCACTGACAGTGGCTAGAAGTGCTTTGAAGGAGAAAGAAGGGCGGTAAAATGTTTCCTGTATAATTCCTATAGAATTACTGTAGAATAATTCCTGTATAATTGTTCCTAATTCCAGCGCTCGTGGGGGTTTCAGCAGTCGGTTCTTTAGCTGGAGGGGCTTCCCCCTTAGCTCGAACAGTGAAGAATGTCCAGATAGTAGTGGAGCAAACGCAGGAAGCTAAAAGGCATATTACGACAACGGAGACCAGGAGACCATCGCTGTCAGTAAAGGACTATATTTAAAACCATACGAGAAAGGACTTGGATTGTTTATAAAAAAATCTAACTATTCTACCGTACAAACCATTTACTAATAAACACCTGTTTAAATCCATCAAGAAACTCAAAGCCCCAAGATTTTGTCGTGTATTTATATGAGATTCGTTGTCAAAGATGATGTGGAAATGACGGGAATGTGGAATTGTCAGTTTAGATGTTGTAGGTGGATATGACACTCACTGGGTTGCATACGTTAAAAAAAGATGAAAATACTATCTACTACTTTCACTTTTACAGTGATTTGAGACCACATTAAGAATTACGTCAGTACTTTGCTGACAAGAACCTAGTGTTCAAACAATTTCGACGGTACCAAGATCGCAGTTCATATCTCTGCTGTCATTTTCGTTTAATGTCTGTCCTGGGACACATATTAAAATAAAAAGCATGCATATCACTACATCATTTGAGACTTAGGTGTTATGTTATACACTCGTTTATATTAAGATCGAACGACTTTTTCCTAGTAGATTTAAGAAGGAGGGAGTGCACTATTATCAATATATCTATGGAAGAGGGAGTGGAGTATTGCATTGATAGGTCCTGAAACATATAACAGCATACTTAACTTCACTGAGGTAAATAATAAACTACACCTATGAAGTGGTGATGTTGTGGAAATACATCCTGGCTAATCTGATACTGACATTTTGCATGCATATATAAAAGAATTTGTGAAAGGCCTTACGTTATGTGTAAACGTAAATATTCTTCAGTGAGAGGCAAAAACAACAAAATGGACAATAGACATAACCCACAAAGGTTCAATAGGATCGTTACTAGATTTCATGAGGAGACAAATGATGGTAGATAATGGTGATGAAATTTACGATTCTAATCAATAAGTGAATATTCTGCCCTTTGGCACGATCATTGTTGAATGTAATATTCCAACGAATTCATATCCTAATGATAAATTAATTCACAGTATCCACAGATTTTTTTCCACGGAGGGTCCAGATTACAATACTGTGGAGATGCCTGCAATCCAGTATATCTCCCAGTGACTTTTCTGACATTAGACCATCCCAAGTTGAATATCATGGATCAGAAAGGGAATGTAGCAGATTTTTGTTTTGAGGAAATTACAGTATGTTTTCAATTATAGGTTTAGAGAATAAATATAGGGGATACAACCATTAGAAGACCACTTTACAGTGGAAGTAGAACGCGCTAACACGTGAGAATCGATAGGGCTGAGATCTTGCAATGGCGACACTCGATGTAACAACTCCAGTTCAATATGACGACCGAATCACTCATCAGGGATATTTCTCCCACAAACCGTTTGCTTCAAAAACCTTCAACAATGAAGGTGAGATAAGAAATATTACTCAATATCAAATCGAGCTAACACTACCAAGTAACAGTTTATTATATTTGGAAGGAAGATTCATGACCATTAAGAAGGATGGAAGCTCTTTGCAAACAGCAACACTGCAACTGACACGTAATCCATTTGCCTTTTTGTTTCAAGAAATAATGTATGAACTTATGGAATCAAAGAATGAGATTTTCACTCTGCAGCGGAGTGTGCGCTGATATGAAACTTCCTAGACTGCCCTAAACCTGGTAACTTCCGACCCTAGGCGCGCCTTTTGTACTCCGTATATTGAAATATATCCTCTTTATTGTACTAAATTTCCTGTTTTGTCATTTAGCGGCAGCCCTGGATGCCCACTATCAAATCCTGGCCATTCGACCTCCTGCACACTGCCGCCACGAGGCATATTTAACAACCTTCTTCCCTTTTCCCTGCCATTTTATACATTAACATTGGTGTCAGAAGTTTGTCTTCCCATCCCCAAACCACGTACTCTTTTACAATTGGTGCTAGAAGTGGGATGTAACAATTATATACCCCTTCCCGCCACGTACTCTTTTACAGTATGCAAGATTCCATTCTTCTTCGTATGAGTGTGATGAATTTGGATGCATGCTCAGTCCTCAGAAGCTTAAAGAATTAGCTCCCATAGTGGTGACTGATTGCTCCAAGAAAAATGAGGTCATTAAAAGTGGTACTGCAGATATGCGTATTGAATCTGAATCATTTCAAAACTTCCCTTAAAGCACTACAACGCATGCGTTATTGCTGCATGACTGTATAGTAAAAGACTCACCTGGTACAGGAAACTTGCAACGTGTGGTATAAATGAAAAGATACTCCACCATCCGTGTCAAATCTCACAATGAAGTCTCAGAGTGCAAATATCATTGGGAATATGGGGGGGGGGGGGGGGGGGTTATGATGAGTGTAGGGAATTTGTGTTTATAGATCTTGCATTTATGGCTTTCTACAGTGCTGCACAAGTATTAATGAAGTATTCCGCCATCATTGCCTCGCCCAAACCATTTAGTACAGTACATGTGCTAAGACTCGTCAAAAACCTGCATGGCTTACTCTCTATCATCATGAAAAATGGCGGGATAACGAAGAAGTGTCGTATGAAGATGTGGTGTCATCAGTTTGAAAAAAATGGTTTAAATGGCTCTGAGTAATATGGGACTTAAGTTCTGAGGTCATAGGTCCCCTAGAAATTAGAACTACTTAAACCTAACTACCCTAAGGACATCAGACACATCCATGTCCGAGACAGGATTCGAACCTGCGACCGTAGCGGTCTTGCGGTTCCAGTCTGAAGCGCCTAGAACCGCTCGGCCACACCGGCCGGCCATCAGTTTGAAGTTATGGCCATAGAGACAGCATAGTTTACATCACAGGTCATTGAAATATATTGTGACTGCATGATTTCTTAAGAGTGCATCAATATGCAATCTCGAGGAGTTCAACTGCCAATCAATTCGAAGACTCAAGCAAATACTTAGTGATAATAACAGCAGCAGTCATATGTGTGCTTCAGAAAATGTACAAATACTTTTAAGTTGGATTATCAGTAAACAAGTTGTTTTTTCAAAACAAATTTTCTCTTTATTGATTCACTTGATATTTTTCCAACACCTTACTTTCAGGCTTCGAGTAAGTATTTAACAAATTCCAGCTATGCTGCCCGTGAAGAGTCGAGGAAATAAGTTTCAAGACTTTGCCTATATGATGTTGAAATTGGAGGCAGTCCACGGTAGCCAGCTGCAGTATTCCAATGTAGGCCCCTTTGTATGCAGTAAAATAGTAATCTCCAATCCATTAATCTATGGACACACCTCATCTCTAAAGTGAACTCTCTTCGCCATGCTCTGTACTGACAGGTCCGAGCAGACGTACAATGTGTGCTCAGTGCAGATAGTGCGGGACGACTGGGCTCCTAGATTTGCGATATCGGATGAGGAATACAATCAGAATTGCTCCGAATTTTCTTCATTTTTCTGTTTTCAGTAATTCTTTGCAATAGAGTTTAACACTTTGATATTATTCTGCAATGTATCGACATCAGTTTCTCCGTGATGCAATTCTGACGATTCCTCGAATTAATCTGGATGCTGTTCGTTCCAAAGGGACGCACATCGCTCAGTACGCACCAAACATTATACGTTATGCTAAGAATTACAGCTGGATATCATCATGTTGCTGGTTAGACGACAAATATCTTAGCGAAACGAACTACAAGTGTGTTTCGTAACAGTCAGGCTGCGGAGAAAAAGTTGAAGGTCACGGGTTCTAATCCCACCTTGGGCGCGGGTATGGGTTTTAAATTATTTGTTGCGGTATATCTGCCTTCATTAGTTGCTGCAAGAACGAAAGAAATAATGATACGTGAGCGCTTAGCTGTAGTTGTCTTTGGTTTGCTAAGCACAAAACTAAGCAGTGGGGGCATTTTTATTGGACAATGTCATGATCATCTAGCCCTTGTACCGTGTGAACTATTCCGAGACAACGGGGTTAGCTGTTGTTCCGATACACGTTAAAGATTTCCTTGAAACTGCTCTTTAGGATCATTCGACAATCAGAGGAAGAGTATAATAATTCCGAAAGGATGACGCTTAATCAAACACTATGCAGTTGAAACTAAACTCTTTTTTCAGTAACTAAGTTAATTACTTTCCTGTACGAGTCTAGCTTCATCCATCTTACTCTGCAATGCCGCATTTAGGGAACCATCGAAACTTATGCAGTAGTCTTGAACTTCTCCCCTATGAACGTGCTGAGAAACAGAGGATACCAGCCACCTCGTTTTTGTTGGCTACATCAGTTTGTTCCAAACAGTAGAGTACGGATAGTGGAAATGCCAGACGAAACTATCAGTGTTTACCGAAGATGTGTGTAACACTCGATTGGTTGATCGGGTTACTTTTTCTTATACCCAGTTACCCTGATTGGCTTTAGACAAGTGACGCACTTTTCACACACTCTGCATCTTATTTACTGGGCTCCCCAGTATTTTTTCATATCAGATACCTATCATGATCCAAAAACTGTAATATAAAGTCTGAGACGTGCAACATCTTGGCTGTATGTACTCGTAACTGTAAATGTATCTCTATCTTCTTCATTTGATCCATATGTGTGTGAAAGAAACTACCCAGTAACCTACGTCTAATCCAGATTTACACTGCATTCTTGTGCAGATTAAAACCTTTCCTGTTATCAGTGGCACAGCTTTCCTCTAATCAAATGGCAGCTGTCTTTCTACTACCAACAACAAATCCAGTATCTCTGTCGCACTGTCAGCATCCTCCCTCTGAGATAAAGAGCCTGGAAGGTAGCCCGCGTGACGTCACAATGTGAGTGTCGAGCCGCGTGGTAATTCCTTAGGTTTCTGGCTTGGGATTCATGCGTTCGGTAAACCTTTAGCGACAGTGTGAGGATTATCGAGTAGATCTGGGCTTTTCTTGTGTTGAATATGTCTCAAGATTTGTGTGTCTTAATACTAGGAAACATTCCATCAGCCGACGGAGGTGCTAGGTAAGTACAGCCTTCGATTAATCGTGAGTTGCATGTTTTTCTTGCTGCTGAAAAGGATATATCAATCTGTTACTTACTAGTGTTGGAAACGGGACGTACTTGCTGTTAAGCAGGAAGTTCTGTAACTTACAGGACGAACGAGGAAAGTAGTATTTCAATATTTCTATTCCCAGAAGACGCAAACATTCGGGCTAAGTGCTTGCGGGCAGTTCATCGCGCAAATTTCACACATGGGAAAAATTCTGTATCTTGTGCTAAGCATTTCGCCGAGCAGCACATAGTTACTGAAGATAAAATAAGGACAAAAATGGTTCAAATGGCTCTGAGCACTATGGGACTTAACATCTGAGGTCACCAGTCCCCTAGAACTTAGAACTACTTAAACCTAACTAACCTAAGGACATCACACACATCCATTCCCGAGGCAGGATTCGAACCTGCGACAGTAGCGGTCGCGTGGTTCCAGACTGAAGCGCCTAGAAACGCTCGGCCACTCCGGACGGCTAAAATGAGGACAATGCCGGCCGGTGTGGCCGAGCGGTTCAGTCTGGAACCGCGCGACCGCTACGGTCGCAGGTTTGAATCCTGCCTCGGGCATTTATGTGTGTGATGTCCTTAGGTTAGTTAGGTTTAAGTAGTTCTACGTTCTAGGGGTCTGATGACCTCAGATGTTAAGTCCCATAGAGCTCAGAGCCATTTGAGGACAATAGATGGACTCGTGCTATAACAGCTCGTAGGACAATTCCTAAGATGATTTCAGACGCTGTTCCTTCTTTGTTTCCTGGACAACCATCCTACATATCTGTTCACATTTCTGCCGAAGGAAAACCGCCGGAGAAAGAACTAAAAAGATTTTAGTATAAGGTGCGAGCAGGATGAGATCACAAACTGTGATGATTTCACGAAAAGAGAAGAAGAATTACGTTAGAGTTAAATTTTCTTGTAGATTTCCATGGATATCGCATTATTTTACAGACTTTGTGTCGAAGTCATTCAATTTGGTTTCCGTTCTATGAAACCTTTAGGAGACTTCTGTATAGAAATACAGTACACTGATCAGCCAGAATATTATGACCACAGACCTACTATCAATACAAACCCATCCAGGCAATAGCAGCGTGAAGTGGCGAGGAATGACTGTTAGACACACGCACGGTTTGTGTAATATCAGGGAGCATGCTGTCTGTGTGTAGAATGGGGAAGGCGCGCGATGCATGTGAGTTTCACCGAGGGCGGAGTGTGACGGCCCGGAAGCTTAGCACAAGCATTTCGGAAACTGCACGACTTGTCGGGTGTTGAGGAATGCTGTGGTGATTATCTTCAACACGTTGCGAAACCAAGGTGAAACCAAGTCCAGATGTCTTGGGGTTAGGCGGCAAAACAAGACAGGCAGCGAACTGTATTGGAACTAACATCAGATTCTGATGCTAGGCAGAGTACAAGTGTGTCTGAACACACAGTGCACGAAATATTCCCGGCGATGGGCTTCCGTAGCCGATGACCCATGCATGTCCCAATGTTACCATCACGATATTGGTAACTACGACTGAAATGGGCATCTGACCATCGGCACTTGACGTTGGTGCAGTGGAAAAGCGTTGCATGGTCTGATGAATCCTGACACCTTCTTGGGAGGGCACGAATCCTTCGTCCTTCAGAGGAACACCTCTTAGACACCTGTACCGCGGGACGGAGACAGGCTGGCGGCGACTCCATTATGCTCTGGAGTATATTCACGTGAGCATCCATCGGTTCAGTGGGACGTGTACAAGGATTCGTAATGGCCAAGAAGTCTTGTACAGTGCTTGTAGACCACATACCCTCTTCCATGCTGATGATGTTTCCCGACAGCAGTGGAATTTCTCAACAAGATAATGCACCATGTCACACGGCCAGGAGTGTGATGGCGTGGTTCGAGGAACACAGTGGCGAGTTCCAATTGATGTGCTGGCGCCCCAACTCGTTAGACCTGAACCCAGCCGAACACATCTGGGATGTGACTGAATGTAGCATCGGAGCTCACAGCTCTCCTCCCCCCCCCCCCCCCTCTTTTCCACGGAATTTACGGGATTAGGTGACTTGTGTGCGCAGATGTGGTTCCATCACCGACCAGCGACCTTCCATGGCATCGCTGCTTCAATGCTTCGACACATCGTCACTGTTATCCATGCCAATAATATACAAATCAGGTATAAGGTAGGTGGTCACATGTTCTGACTGATCAGTGTATATCTGAATAACAGTAAGGTGCCTTCCAGCCACTACAGTTGATATTAATTGATTCTCTGCTTTGATCATACGAGTAGCTTTCAGAACGGTGACTGTGAGGGTATTAAAGTCAAACTGGACAGTATTTTCTGCACAACGGATCACTGCATTAGTGACTTAAAAAGTGATAGTGATGAGTTAAGTATTACTTGAAAGCTACAGTTTGCGAAGGAGCAAACTGAAAACAGTTTACGTGCAGTAACAGCAATTGAACTAAGTTGTATTGATACAGCTAAACGTGATTATCACTTTAATTCATCCTTCTCCAGGTCCTCTACAACTGTTACTTAATCTACGTGAAATATACCTTGTATGACAGTTTAGACATTTGCACCAACCTTTCACACTAGAAATCATACAGCGAACTGCTAGCCCGTCACATCTGTGTCTGTGCCTGTGCGTAGCACTCACGCTGAGATTTCACTGTAAACATATATAGTTGCAGGCCAGAGCGCATTAGTAGCCAGTGCCACACTCTGCCAGACTGTACTGGTAGGCCTGCACTGGCACACCTGCGGTGCGGGGTTCAATGCCTGCCGCCTGTCAAATGCTTGTTTCACGCGCGCTTTTCTACGTCCGTTAAGACTGAGAACAGAGAATTCTGACGACATTGGGCTGCCTTTATCATCTACGCCTTCACACACTTCCAGCAGAAAGCCGCTTGCCCAATGCATTCTCCCCAACACCAGTGCAAGTGAGTTAAGGACTATTCCACCCTCTCTCGTTCTCGTTAAGAATTCCGCTTTAATTACATTGTCCAGCGTCGTCTTTTCACATAGTATTGCGCCATTAGAAAGCTTTAGCGGGTCGAGGTATAGTAGTAAGACAATTTGTCCTTATCACCGTATTTGTACCAAGTAGGGTTGAAATTGCTCCAGGTGTTTGAGAGTTCTGAGTTCTGCTTGATCACACACACTTTTTTATATAGGTAGACAATTTCTAATAGAAGCCTGGAAGGCCCTAATCGTGCAAGGTGAAGTAAATGCATTAATAACTAGGGTAAGTTCGGAAGAGTTGCACCACTGTTTTTCTTAAGCATGAAATGTATGTGTTTTTCAATCTGTTTTTTTTTTTCTGGCGGCCTCTTCGTATAGTGTCATATAAACATAAGTGCAATATATTAGCCGGCCGTGGTGGCCGTGCGGTTCTGGCGCTGCAGTCCGGAACTGCGGGGCTGCTACGGTCGCAGGTTCGAATCCTGCCTCGGGCATGGGTGTGTGTGATGTCCTTAGGTTAGTTAGGTTTAAGTAGTTCTAAGTTCTAGGGGACTTATGACCTAAGATGTTGAGTCCCATAGTGCTCAGAGCCATTTGCCATTTTTTTTTTGCAATATATTATTGAGGCACTGTCACTTAAAATACAATGAAAGTACAGATGAGTGGTGCATCTCATTCAACGGTGTATGTGTAAGATGGACCAGTGTACTGGGAGAGATGGACCATATAAAAATAGCTATACATGAAGAAGAGTCAACTAAAATTTCATATTTTTATTTGGAATACAGAATTATACTATTAAATATTTTAGTGCAAAACAGTTTCATAAGTTTATATCATAAATCTTGATTAAACATTGGCTTTTCTAATGAGTTGTTGGTTTTGCTGAAGCATCAGCCTGTCTTTGTCTCACAGCAGCAGTTATACTTACTACCAAATATTGAATAAGATCCATGTGACCACCATGAATATGAAACACACTGAATCCAATTGTCAGTTTTGTAAATTTTGTAATAGATTTCACCTATCCCAATACAATCATGCTCATCCCATTCTTCAAAGCTATTTTCATGATCTTCTGCAATATCTGCATCTGATGAGCAGGGTGAGCTATTTGCTTGTTTTTCCTTTTTCAGCTTCTTCAATTTGCTTTTCCCTTCACTAGTATTTCCCTTTGGTGATCTGTTTTGTGCCTTTTTTCTGTTTCCTTTCTTTTCTGGTCCTCCCTTTTTTTACAGTTTCAACATTTTCAGCAGAGTTTGGCAATTTCAATACGGCTGCTGCCTTCCACACTTACCCCCAGTGTGTAGGGCGAGCCGGTGCGCGCTGATGGCACAGCCTGCGGGCTCTCCAGTCGCAGCTGGGGAACACTGTGTTCCCAGATATGGTGGCAGGCTGCTCCAGGGTTTCCACTCACTTTAGGTTGAGGACTTCCTCTTTCCCAAGCAGCGACCGTTTGAAAAAGCGATCTGGAGAGTTCTCTGGAATTTCGTTGTTGCTCCAGGGCAGTTCAGTCTTTCCTTGAAATACGTTTAACAAATTGCATGAAGTAACTTGTTCTTGTCTTTTGTCTATGTGTGACTGATCTCCACAGACTGGAGACAGTATACCAATGCAACCAGAAGGATCTCTTTGTGGACCGTCAGCAGCAAGATACAACAGACCTCTATCCCTGCCTATGGTGGGGAGAGGGATGGATGAGAGGTGGAAATGGGGAGACGGTAAGAGTACCTTAAAGTTGGTTGGTTCGTGAGGGCCCATTGGGGAGGACACAGTTGCAACTGCTGCTTCTCTGCAATCTTCCAGGGTCGGTTTTCGCAGTAGTTGTGTTATTACAATGATTTTTTCCCGATCCCCAATACATGTGTAACATTATGGCCCATTGATTACGAGTGTTGGTCTTATTCACGACAATTTCGATGTGTCATTGGAAAATTTGATGCATTTTCCATCAGTTGTGGTGGCGTGTATTGTCGAGCATGCGTCGGATGCGAACTCACGTCGAACAGCGATACATACAGTCCTCAGCTGTATGCTTACTGGTAATACACTTATTAAAGTCATCTCCGTTCAACACCGGCATCTCGTCGGTTGAATATACACTCCTGGAAATTGAAATAAGAACACCGTGAATTCATTGTCCCAGGAAGGGGAAACTTTATTGACACATTCCTGGGGTCAGATACATCACATGATCACACTGACAGAACCACAGGCACATAGACACAGGCAACAGAGCATGCACAATGTCGGCACTAGTACAGTGTATATCCACCTTTCGCAGCAATGCAGGCTGCTATTCTCCCATGGAGACGATCGTAGAGATGCTGGATGTAGTCCTGTGGAACGGCTTGCCATGCCATTTCCACCTGGCGCCTCAGTTGGACCAGCGTTCGTGCTGGACGTGCAGACCGCGTGAGACGACGCTTCATCCAGTCCCAAACATGCTCAATGGAGGACAGATCCGGAGATCTTGCTGGCCAGGGTAATTGACTTACACCTTCTAGAGCACGTTGGGTGGCACGGGATACATGCGGACGTGCATCGTCCTGTTGGAACAGCAAGTTCCCTTGCCGGTCTAGGAATGGTAGAACGATGGGTTCGATGACGGTTTGGATGTACCGTGCACTATTCAGTGTCCCCTCGACGATCACCAGTGGTGTACGGCCAGTGTAGGAGATCGCTCCCCACACCATGATGCCGGGTGTTGGCCCTGTTTGCCTCAGTCGTACGCAGTCCTGATTGTGGCGCTCACCTGCACGGCGCCAAACACGCATACGACCATCATTGGCACCAAGGCAGAAGCGACTCTCATCGCTGAAGACGACACGTCTCCATTCGTCCCTCCATTCACGCCTGTCGCGACACCACTGGAGGCGGGCTGCACGATGTTGGGGCGTGAGCGGAAGACGGCCTAACGGTGTGCGGGACCGTAGCCCAGCTTCATGGAGACGGTTGCGAATGGTCCTCGCCGATACCCCAGGAGCAACAGTGTCCCTAATTTGCTGGGAAGTGGCGGTGCGGTCCCCTACGGCACTGCGTAGGATCCTACGGTCTTGGCGTGCATCCGTGCGTCGCTGCGGTCCGGTCCCAGGTCGACGGGCACGTGCACCTTCCGCCGACCACTGGCGACAACATCGATGTACTGTGGAGACCTCACGCCCCACGTGTTGAGCAATTCGGCGGTACGTCCACCCGGCCTCCCGCATGCCCACTATACGCCCTCGCTCAAAGTCCGTCAACTGCACATACGGTTCACGTCCACGCTGTCGCGGCATGCTACCAGTGTTAAAGACTGCGATGGAGCTCCGTATGCCACGGCAAACTGGCTGACACTGACGGCGGCGGTGCAAAAATGCTGCGCAGCTAGCGCCATTCGACGGCCAACACCGCGGTTCCTGGTGTGTCCGCTGTGCCGTGTGTGTGGTCATTGCTTGTACAGCCCTCTCGCAGTGTCCGGAGCAAGTATGGTGGGTCTGACACACCGGTGTCAATGTGTTCTTTTTTCTATTTCCAGGAGTGTATTTCCCACAAAAGAAAGTAAAGATAGAACCGTACTCCCCAGTCTTTTTCCTGACAGCTTGTATGTGAAGGGTAGAGTTTGAGAACATTTGCCACTAGTTTCAAGCCGTATTGTGAAATTTTCTCCTACCAGGATAATACCAGTTGTACGGCATCGCCAATTTTTGAGCTGTATTGCAATTTTAGGTAGTCATTGTGTGGTGCTATGCATATAGCTATGTAATTAGGGCCGATTTTTTTGATTCATTATCTAACTAAAATGAATAAAATACCCTGAACTAACCTTCCTCTCCTGCATCTGGGCAGTTTCCATATGTTGGAGGGGTGCATTTTCGAACAAGAAGTACCAGGCTGCGAGTCCCGGAAAGGGCACAGTCATTTTCTATTTTACCCCCAATTCCAAGCGCCTCTGCTGGTATAATTGTGTTAGGGGGTGCACTTGAACTTACCATCCAGGAGGACCAAGATTTGAGTCCCAGAAAGGGTATCGCCATTTTGAAAAAAAATGGGACTTAACATCTATGGTCATCAGTCCCCTAGAACTTAGAACTACTTAAACCTAACTAACCTAAGGACAGCACACAAAACCCAGTCATCTCGAGGCAGAGAAAATCCCTGACCCCACCGGGAATCGAACCCGGGAACCCGGGCGCGGGAAGCGAGAACGCTACCGCACGACCACGAGCTGCGGACTATCGCCATTTTGAATTTCCCACCAATTTCTGTGGGATGTTGGGGGATGAGACGTTAGCAGAGCCTTGAGACAAAGGAATTCCCGCCAAAATTCTAAATTCCCGCCAATAGGGTATGTGTGGGAGATGTAGGTGGAGAGGTTGGGAGTGGGGGGGGGGGCGGGGATCCATATGGAGGCTGAAGAAAACACGCGGCAACATGGGAGATGGGGGTGGGGGTGGTCGGGGTGGTTATTAATTGATCCATTTAATTAATCTGCACATCAATTTGATATCAAATTTGCTCTTGTGCTGCTCCTACCCTACTACTCAGGTTGGCTTCAGAGTAGTCAGTTTTTAGGTGCTGATCTGTGAAGTCTTAGCCGGCCGGGGTGGTCGAGCGGTTCTAGGCGCTACAGTCTGGAACCACGCGACCGCTACGGTCGCAGGTTTGAATCCTGCTTCGGGCATGGATGTGTGTGATGTCCTTAGGTTAGTAGGTTTAAGTAGTTCTAAGTTCTAGGGGACTGATGATCACAGCAGTTAAGTCCAATAGTGCTCAGAGCCATTTTTTTGTGAAGTCTTAGGTTTAGTAGGAGTGGATTCAGAAGTTGTGACAGTGAATGAATTAGACTTGTGCAAGTAACTCTGCTCTTTTGATACTCCTGGGATTAGTAGATATTTTGATGAGCGTTGAAATGCTTGATTGGCCTGTGTGTGAGGTGTGTGAGGGTGCTCCATCTCTCCCAAATAACACTGGTCGGTTGATTGTCTGGCAGAGATGGACCACTCCGACTTCCATCTCTAGTCAGTAGTCCAACTCTCCCGGACTTACGATAAATATGTTTCCATGATGAAATGTCACTTCTTCTAGCTATCTTTCACGTATACTTTATTACAATAGAATTACCGCGATTTAATGGTTCTATACGTACTCACGATTTGTATACGTATTCACCTGTAACAATAAACAAAACCTATTAATTTTGGAACAATATCAGTTCACGTACTGTTCACGTGTGTAAGGTTCTATAATAAGCAAGACAGAATGTGTGTGAGAGAGAGAAAGCAGAGAGAAAGACAGTGAAGGAGCGGGTATGTGTGTATAGATATATACGAGTACAGTGAGTATAGAGTTAACTTTGCGAGCCTCAGATGTGAAAGACCTAAATTTGAAACACAGAGTTTAGCAATGTCTAGTGTAATATTACGTGTTTTATGTTGTCAAGGAAAATGTAGCATGCTGCAAGGTTGGACGTCAATCATTTTGTAAAAGTAAAAGATATACAGTTCTCCCGAGTATACCTACAGCGATTTACTGGTCCCTTATGACTCGGTAATCTCATTAAGCGTTTCGCTTAAATAACCACTACGTGACGTTAACCGCTTAGAAAGATAGTGTCTTTCACGATCAATTCCTTGCATTGCAAATAAAACAGACACAGTCAACAGCTACACAAACAAATGAAATGCTAGTAAAAGATTTCTGTTCCACAAAATTAAATTGCCAGGAATTCTTTGCGTAGGTCTAATTTCTTTATCTGTCTTCTGAATTTAACTTTTGTCATAATATCTAACCGAAACTGGGAATATAGGAACTTTGCTCCTTTTTTAGAAAGATTTCATGTCCCTTTAAAATTGTGGTCTTTAACGACAGACCACGTGATATATCATATATGACTGGAAAACTCTCCTACACTTTCCGTATTTCCGTTTTAATAAACATACGTAAATAAGCTATTTAATCTTTATTTTCAATTATAGATGCAATGTATGTGTATTTGCAATAGTATTCTGTAATACTATGTAAAATGATGTGGAAATCTGATATCTCCTCTCTCGTCAGCTGGGCTATTTTTGTGTCTATCTTCTCGTGTGTGCTTTGTATCGTATTTATCTTACATGACTTATTGTGACTCCATTTGTTAATTTTTGTATTAGATCGTGATACAAGCACTGACGGAATAATTTTAGATTTGCGTCTCAAGAGTGAGATTTGGTGCGTAGCCGAGGTGAGTGTGGTGAGTATACATGTAGATAATTCCGCAAAGAAAAGAGACTCACTGAACACAAGATAAGAATTTGCGACTTTCAAAGGCGCAATGAGAATCAGAGAGGTTAAAACTGAAAACAACGGCTGTGTGAAATGTGAAAAGATGAGAAGTAAGCGACGGAAAGTGAACAACATTAAAAAAGTTTCGATCTTCTAGTAAAATTTAGCTGCTACAGAACGGAGAATTTGATCAAGCTGTAGGAGAAAGTACGGCGCAGCAAACTACAGGGAAATAAAGTAAGAACTATCAGGACTGAAAATAAAGTATCGACAGCCCTAAAGAACTTTACCCCGTTGACAGTAGTTTCACATGCCACTCGCTTTCTGTATAGCATACAGAACACCATCACTCATAGCTGTATGTATTGCACTGAATGTTAAGAATGGAATATTAGAATTTAATGTCCCGTCTACTGCGAAGTAAGAGTTCGAAATGGCTAAAGACAGAGTAGGTAGTCAGCTGTATTCTTGTTACAGGAACCATCCTAGCATTTGTGTCGAGAGATATGGGGAAACGCTGGAAACGTAAACCCGGATGCATGAACGAGGATTTGATCCCGGATTCTCACATGCGAGACCATTGTCTTACGAACCACTTCGCTTGGGACGTCCATTTGTTACATTGCAAGTCTGATGTTAGTTCGAAAATGAGCTCTTGAATTATATTTTCTTGTCATATTTATGTCGCATTACGTCTTCGGCACTTTGGCTAATTATCATTACATTCGACAAATAACCGTTTGATTGGCCAGTAACATGATGATTTCATCTTGATTTGCGGGAACCAATGTATTTTTTCCGTGTTCTATTCGTGTATTTTGTGTCAACTAGTTTCTCGCTTGTCTGAACCTTATTTTACTTACGTCCAATATCTGTAGAGTGTTCCTACGGATTAGATGTCTACAACCAGCACAGCTGCTTATTATGTCAGTTTCAGGTAACTGCCAAAGATCAGACTGCAGGTTCGCAACTTCAACGATGTTAACATTGAGGTTTGGTTCTAGTAAGCGATAGTGATTCTGCTGAAATACTCTATCAAGTAATTGAGTTCACTGTTACAGAAAAGAAACACTGTGAATCATTGGAAGACAGAGTAAACGTCTCACTTATCACATACATTTTTATGAATATTAGAGATACGATTAGATGTAACTTTAATTCCAATTGATCCAAAGTGAAGAGATTCTCTGGGATGTGGAACAAGTCAGAAAACAAGAATACACAATAAATATTTGCGAAATAAGAAGAGATACGCTGATATACCTTCCACAGATCCCAAATGAAATTGCTTTGGGAATGTGGAATCGGTAAAATAAAAACAAACATTTTAAGAAATTAGGCATATTTACATTAAAAGAATATAAAACTTGTCGCCAAACATTAAATGTTCAATACACTTAGATACATATGATAATTCTTAAGTTACTATAGCTATAAGCTATAGTAACTATAGCTAAAGTTATACACTATATACTATAGCTTAAGTTATACACTAAACAGATTCAGAAGGATGTAGGTTGCAGTAGGTACTGGGAGATGAAGAAGATTGCACAGGATAGAGTAGCATGGAGAGCTGCATGAAACCAGTCTCTGGACTGAAGACCACAACAACAAAGTTATTCTTATTTATAGTATTGTTTCCATGAACTGAGCTATTGGTTTAAGAGAAAGATATCTTTTTAATGAAAAATTTCATTAAGGAATAAATATATTGCGAAGCAATAGTAGCCTCAGGTCCTTAGACAGCCCTCTGCAGGACGTTCTTGTGTTCACACCACAAATAATTCGTATTCCACGTTTCTGGGCTCGAAAAACTTCTGCTTGGCTTGATGATTTACCCAGAAAATAAACTCATATATCATTACGGAATGGAATTACGTATAGTACGCTAGATTTTTTACTTTTGTGTCACCTATGTCTGATAACATTGACATATCAGATAGAGGTTTGTTTAGGCGCCTCAGTAGTTCTGTGGTATGCTCCTTCCAGTAAAATCTATTATCAAGCTGTAATCCCAAGAATTTAACACTGTCAACTTCTTCTATCAGCCTGACGTCATATTTTCGCATATACTGGCAGGAAACATTTTACAATTTCTGAACTGCACATAGTATGTTTCTTCAAAGTTTGGTGACAGAGAATTGGTTAGGAACCATTTACTGATGAAAATTTCAGTAGCTGATCATTCTGAGGCTACACTTGATTTATTATATATTGCGGTGTTTGTATTATATGCAAACAAAATAAACTTGTCAGCTTATAATGTTACCGACGAAATATCAGTGATATACACAAGGAAAAGCATGGACACTAAGACCTTGGGGGACACTGTACGGTATTGGTTCTTAGTTGGATAACGCTTTAGAGCTTAATACCTGTTTCTTTATTTGACACTTTTTCTGTCAGAGATATAGGATTTGCACTATTTTGCATCATTTCGTGTTGCACGGAAGTATTCTAATTTACTTGAAAGAATATTGTCGTGCATTTGACAGATCACAAAATATACCATTAGCCCGTAATTTACTGTCTAATGAATTAAGTACATTCTCACTGTATGTGTAGATAGCCTTCTCAATTTCGGAACCATTTAGAAATCCGAATTGTGACTTGGATAATGTTTTATTTGTGGTCAGATGGTTAAGAAGACAACTGTGTGTTATCTTTTCTATAATTTTTGAGAATGTAGGCGAAAGGAAATTTGATGGAAGTTTGATGGTATTTCTTGATCTCTTTTCTTGTACAAAGGCTTAACGTCAGCATATTTCAACCATTTAGGAAATGTTCCCCCGATAAAAGACTGGTCACACAAATAACTTAAAAAGTCGCTGAACTCAGACGCACACAGTTTAATCACATTTGTTGATATATTATCATTGCCACTAGAATATTTTGATTTTAAGGATTATATGGTGGATATTACTCTACTGCTATTGTGAGAGTCATACTCAAGTCATTGTAGTTATTTATAGTGACTAGTGTGAGATATTTCATGGCAGCATCTACTGAACTTGACAACCTAATGGTTTCAGTAACTGTTATGAAGTACTAATTGAAAAGTTTAGCAACACTGCACACATCTGTTACGCATGTATCATTTACCCTTAATACTATGTGCCCCTCTTCATCTCTGGTTTTACATGTCTCTTCCCTCACTATATCCCATATTGTCTCTGTTTTATTGTTTGATGTGAATATGATTTTCTGATAATACATTTGCTTTGATGTCCATATTTCTACCTCCAATATTTTGCAGTATGTTTTGTAATGATCTACAGCATTTACATGAGAGCTGTTTCTGACTGATAGGTATAGTTCACTTTTTGTCTTATGAGATACCTTTATTCCTTGACTAATCCGTGGCTTTTTTATCGTCTTTGGTCTAATCTGGGTTAGGTTTGGGGGAAAACAGTTAAAATAAGTTAAGTACACTAGTAATAAAAGTGTTACATTTATCATTCATGTTATGAGCATTGTACACAATTCCTAAAACAATTTTTGCCGTTTACCCTCTTCAACTCAGGTTTATTAGAGTTTATATCCTGACCAGTATTAAAATTTAGTAAAAGGATCTGCATTGTCTGAGAGGCTACTTATTATTGGTTTTATAGTATAATTTTGTTTATTACGCATTTCTATAAATTTATTATCGGTGTCTGTCTTTCAACTCTTAACTGTTGTGATAGGAACGTTAACAGTATGAACTAAGCTGAATGACGATTCTGCTGACTGCAGTAAGTTCTTTTTAAATAGTTTTCAAGAAAATATAAATTAAAATCACCAGCAACGACTAATTCTTCCTGTTTTGTAGTTAACTACGCCAAAGAGCTTCAAGGTGATTTATGAACACGCTAAAATTACTCGCTGGTACTCAGTGTACACTTACTATTATGAATGATTTATTATGAAGTTATACTTTTGTGGCCCATGCCTCTGCACGCTGCTCTAGGCAAAATTTATGAATGTCTGTATTAGGGGCCCGGGTTCGATTCCCGGCTGGGTCGGAGATTTTATCTGCTCAGGGAATGGGTGTTGTGTTGTATTCATCATCATCATGATCATAATCATCATCTCATCCCCATCGACTATCAAGTCGCCGAAGTGGCGGCAACTCAAAAGACTTGCACCAGTCGACCAGTCTACCTGACGAGAAGCCGTAACCTCACATTTCATTTCATTAAATGTATGGCAATTCCTGATGAATGTGGCAACTCCTCCATCCTCCATTTCTGTCATACAAAAGTGAGAAACTGACCTAAATTTTGCAACACTTAACACTTATATATCAGTGGTCACATGACGTTCAGAGGCAGATTTTGTCAAATGAGTTGGATGACTAATTCATCAATGCAGGTAAGTGGTTTATTAAGTTTACTAATCAGCCGTGGAGAATTTTGATGCACCAAACTGACAGCACACTGAATGAGATAGAACAGCCGGCCGGAGTGGCCGAGCGGTTCTAGGCGCTTTAGTCTGGAACCGCGAGACCGCTACGGTCGCAGGTTCGAATCCTGCCTCGGGCATTGATGTGTGTGATGTCCTTAGGTTAGTTAGGTTTAACTAGTTCTAAGTTCTAGGGGACTGATGACCTCAGAAGTTAAGTCCCATAGTGCTCAGAGCCATTTGAGCCTTTTTTTTTTTTAGATAGAACTGGGTGGAAATAAAATTTCTGGTGACTGGAGAAAATTTTTAAAGAACAGCTGTGTTCGCTGATCCAGTGTTCCATAATTATGCTGATTAGTTTCTTTCTAAAACTGAAGGTTAGTTTCAATCCTGACCTCTTTTAGAACCTGATATCTTTCTGTCCTACCTACCCCAAAAAAGATTTTGCACCAACACCTGCAACCACTGGTATTTTACCTGTTATGTCCTAGCCAGTAATGCCACCCGAGCCCGCTGCCAAAAGGTTGGCAGCATCACAGTCCGGACGCCATCCGCATAAGCAGCGCCAGCGAGAGAGAAAATCGCCGCAAGTCTGCGCGCGCCACCGCTGGCTTCTGGCTTCTTAAGCGCTGGAGTCGCGAGCGCTAGGACAGTTCTGTATTCGCCGCTCAGTTGTATACTCGCCACCGAATTGTGTACTTGCTAGTCAGTTGTGTGTTCATCGCAGCAGAGTTGTTGTTTGTCGTCAGCCGACGCTGACCTAGCCGCTCCGACTCGAACTAGACAGATTTCTGTAGACACCGAGTTCACTACTGTGTTTCTGTATCTTCATGAATAAAGATAAGTACCGACTTTTATTTAATCTGAGTGTTTGGGCTTTCATCTTTCTGTTCACTGTTCCAGCGGACCGGTCGGCCCGCTATTAAAAGTGTGGCGGTGACTTCGTAAGCCATTTCTACAGCCAAGTGTTTGTCGCTACGAACACCGCCACAAAACTGGCGACGAGGTCTTCCGAACTCGTGTGCAGGGCTGGTTCAACTTGTTCTTGTTATACTAATTATAGCGATAAACTTTTGGGGGCTGGTTTAATTTGTGTTCACTATGTCTGCCGAATTACAACAGTTGATCTTGTTACAGAGTCAGCAAATACAAAGTCTGGTAGAAGCAATCGCCAAACAAGCGTCTAATCCTCCAACACAAAAGGAACAAGCACAGGCAGCACCACAGTTCCGGGCTTTTGATGAATCCAGAGAAGAATGGCGAGAATATTTCGCGCAGTTGCAGGCGCACATGACAGTCTACAAAATCACAGGTACTGAGCGGCAGCTTTATTTAATTTCCACTGCAGGCGTGGAAATCTATCGACTACTTTGTAAGTTGTTCCCGGAATCCCAGCCAGAAGCTTTAGACTATGACGTTGTTGTTAACAAGCTTGCTGAGTATTTCGAGTCGCGAGTTCATGTGGCAGCAGCCAGATTCAAGTTCTTCAGATTAAAGGAACTGCCACATCAATCTAATAAACAGTGGTTAACAGATTTACGGGGCCTCACCCGTCAGTGCCGGTTTAATTGTGTGTGTGGAGCTTCCTACAGTGATGTCATGTTACGAGACGCTATTACTCAAAACATTGCAGATTCTCGTATTCGTGCTGCTATCTTAAAGTTGCCTGACCCGTCATTAGAGACTGTGATGAACATCATTGAAGCCCAAGATACTTTTGACTATGCTGAGTGTGAGTTAGATCAGCCATGTATTTCTCAAATTGCCTGTGCTAAGCAAGTTACGTCACGCCCGCGGCCCCACCGGCAGAGTCAGACTGTAAACACTAGCCGGCCGCGTCATGTTAAACACATTCGTCAGCCGCGTGTGCAAAATGATAGAGTTAAGTCTTGCCCTAAGTGTGTTCTTGCTCATCCTCGTGAACGTTGCCCGTTGAGAAACGCGGTTTGTCACTTTTGTCAAAGGAAAGGACACATCCAGACTGTTTGTTTGCGTAAATGCCAGAACAATTCTAGTGCTGCCCAGCCCATGGATATTCATGTTCTTCAAAGCCAGCCCGCCCAGAAGGTCGCGTTTAAAGACTCTTCCACGGTTCGTGTGGGTAATAAACTTGTTCGCAATAAGCCACCCACCCAGCCCTCTGCTATGCGACCCAAGCGTAATTCCAACGCTGTAAACAGTAATGTACGGACTGCAAGTGAAGCGGGAGTTGTTGTTCCACCCGCCCAACCCACGAGTTGTCGTAAGCAGCGAACACGCGCTAAACGCGCTGATTTTGTGTCTTCCGCCTCCACTGCACCGATCCAGAGACAGTGTAATAAACTATTTGTGAAGCTACGCATCCAGGATAAGACCTTCAATTTTCAATTAGACACTGGTGCGTCTGTGACTCTCATCAATAGTGCTACGTATGCGGCTATCTGCCCCCTAAACTTTCAGCGGCAAAACATTCTTTGGCTACTTACAGTGGCGAACAAATTCCTGTGTTAGGTGTATGTAGCGTGCCAGCCACATTCCGTGGCAATACAAAAACAGTTTCATTCACAGTGCTCCGCGCTACAGACAGTGTAAACATTTTCGGATTGGACTGTTTTGACTTGTTTGGCCTGTCTATCCAAGACAATGTGTTGCAACTTAATTCTGTTGTTGTTCCTCAAGACAGCATAACCGATTTGTGTAAACGATACAGTGACATATTTAAAGACGAACTAGGTTGTGCTGCGAACTTTGCCGCTCATATTACGTTAAAAGATAATGCTCAGCCTCGATTTTGTCGTGCTCGTCCAGTGCCTCACGCCCTCCGGGCACCTGTAGAAGATGAACTTCGTCGTTGGCAACACAACGGTGTTATTCAACCCATTTCAGCGAGCCAGTGGGCTTCTCCCTTAGTTATTATAAAGAAACCGTCTGGCAAGTTACGTTTGTGTGCTGATTTTAAGTCGACAGTTAATCCTCAGACTGTCATTGATTCTTTTCCTTTGCCTAGACCGGACGAGCTGATGGATAAGTTAGGGGAAGCTCGTTTCTTTTCCAAAATTGATCTCCGTGAAGCATATTTGCAATTGCCCCTCGACGAGCAATCACAACAGTATTTTGTCATAAACACGTCGTTGGGGTTGTTCCGTTTTCTGCGTTTGCCTTTTGGTTGTTCGTCAGCTCCAGCTGTTTTTCAGCGTTTTTTGTCACAACTTCTGGCTAATGTGCCATCGTGTTGCAACTATTTAGACGATATTGTTGTGTCCGGTCGGACGCCTGCTGAACATTTCCGTAATTTGGAGTGTTTGTTTAAAGTGTTGTCTCAGGCAGGCCTACGTTGCAACATCGATAAATGTTCATTTTTCCTTACGGAGCTGGAGTATCTGGGACATGTTATTAATGCTCAAGGCATTCATCCCTCCCAGTCACATTTAGCAGCTATTCGTGATTTGCCTGCCCCTCGCAATCTGCATGAATTGCAAGCAGTTCTTGGCAAATTGACGTATTATATTAGGTTTATACCTAATGCATCACAGATTGCTGCACCGTTGCATCGTCTCCGCCGTAGGAATGTTCCGTTTGTGTGGTCAGCTGATTGCCAATCAGCCTTTCAGCAGCTTAAAGAGGCTTTATTGAATGATCGTTGTCTGGTCCATTACGACCCTCACAAGCCTCTGGTGTTAGCTTGTGATGCCTCTTCTTTCGGCCTCGGTGCTGTGTTGTCTCACCGAGTCGGTAACACCGAACGTCCTATTGCGTTCGCATCTAAATTGCTAAACAAAGCTCAGTGTAATTATAGCCAATTGGACAAGGAAGCGTTGGCTATTGTGTTCGGTGTCACAAAATTCCATCACTACCTCTATGGTAGACCATTCTATTTAGTCACAGATCACAAGCCCCTGACGTCACTGTTTCATCCGTCTAAACCAGTTCCTTAGCGGACAGCTCAGAGACTACAACGTTGGGCTCTTTTGTTATCACAATACCAGTATGAGATACTGTATCGCCCTACAGCTCAGCATGCAAACGCTGACGCGCTTTCTAGATTGCCGATTGCTGTGGATGATGTCTTCGATTCCTCTGAAGACTCGTGCCATCAAATTGACGCCGATGGGCATCAATCCCTCCGGGATTTTCCGATTGATTATCGTCAGGTGGCACGTGAGACAGCTACGGATCCTCATCTGAGTTTACTATTACGTTTTGTTCAACTTGGTTGGCCGTCCAAGGCAAAGGACATATCGGATCCTGTGGTTCGTCGCTATTATCCGCAACGTCATCTGTTGTCTGTTTCGCACGGAGTTTTGCTGTTACGCACCGAGAATGACCAGCTTCGTGTAGTGGTTCCCCAAGTGCTCCAATCCAAGGTCCTCGACTTGTTGCATCAAGGTCATTGGGGAGTGGTCCGCACCAAGCAGCTTGCCCGCCGTCATTGTACATGGATCGGCATTGATAAGCAGATTACGCAGATGTCTACAGATTGTTCGACGTGTGCCGAACACCAAGCTGCTCCGCCTCAACGCTATTTTGAGTGGGCACGCCCTGCCGGTCCCTGGCAGCGAGTACATATTGATTTCGCTGGTCCATATTGGAATTCTCGTTGGCTCATCGTGATAGATGCATTTAGTAATTTTCCGTTTGTTGTGCCCATGCAGTCTACAACGTCTGCACAAACTATACAGGCGTTGACTTCAATTTTTTGTATTGAGGGTCTTCCAGAAGTTTTAGTGTCTGACAATGGTCCACAATTTACCTCTGCTGAATTTGAACGTTTTTTTTCTGCCAATGGCATTCGCCATGTTCTTACTCTGCCGTTCCACCCTCAATCGAATGGTGCAGCGGAACGTTTTGTACGCACATTCAAGGATCATATGGACCGCCTTCGTGCTACGCACTCTCGTCAGCAGGCCCTCATCACGTTCCTGTCGTCGTACCGGACCACGCCACGCGACGGCCCTTCGCCTGCGGAGCTTCTCCACGGCCGTCGTCATCGCACCCTACTACGGTTGTTGCACCCCCCGGATCGACCCGCCGCTTCTGAGCATCGCACGCGTTTTCAGCGCAACGACGCCGTTTTTTTCAGAGTTTATCACGGTCGCCATCGTTGGGAACGTGGTACCGTGATAAGTGTCCAGGGTCGCGGTTTTTATACTGTTCAAGGTGCTACTGGGGTGCACAGGAGGCATCAGAACCAGTTGCGCCGCGCTGGCCGCCCGGATTCTGCCGCTCGTTCTTTGTCCACAGATTTGGTCCGCGGCGGGTTCCAGCAGCGCCTTCCGACTTCGCTGCCGCCCCCAGGGCAGCAGCAGCAGCCATCGCCGCTACCACGCCGACAGCCCGTCCCGTTGATGCCTCCCGCGCAGCTTCATTCGGGAGCGCCCCGGGTGGTCGCTCCGGCGCCTGCGGTCCCTCTTCAGTCGCCACCGCCTTCGGAGCTGATGGACGTCGACCCCTCAGCCGGGCCGCCTTCCCCAGCGGTGGCTGTGCAGCCTGTCCTGCAGCCGCTTTCCTTGGGCACCCCCAAGGAGTCTGACACCGCAGCGCCTTGTCCGGCGCCCACTCAGCAGCCGTCGACGCAGCGTCAGGAGACGCTGCCTCTCTCCGTGGGTCCCGACGCCCCGTCGCGTCCAGTCCCAGAAGCTGCGCCCGTGGTCACAGGCGTGCACCCTGACCTCGGTTTTCAGTCGGTGTTTCCCGAGGCCCCGCTCGGCCAATGCTGGGGTGCGGACCGGGGACTGCCACCGACAACAGTCTCCGCCCCGGTCTCTTCTGCTACGCCTGCGGCCAGACCCCTCCCCCGCCGTCGACGCTCGCCACGTCATTATTCAACGACGGTGCGGCGATTTAGGGGGGAGGAGTGTTATGTCCTAGCCAGTAATGCCACCCGAGCCTGCTGCCAAAAGGTTGGCAGCATCACAGTCCGGACGCCATCCGCATAAGCAGCGCCAGCGAGAGAGGAAATCGCCGCAAGTCTGCGCGCGCCACCGCTGGCTTCTGGCTTCTTAAGCGCTGGAGTCGCGAGCGCTAGGACAGTTCTGTATTCGCCGCTCAGTTGTATACTCGCCACCGAATTGTGTACTTGCTAGTCAGTTGTGTGTTCATCGCAGCAGAGTTGTTGTTTGTCGTCAGCCGACGCTGACCTAGCCGCTCCGACTCGAACTAGACAGATTTCTGTAGACACCGAGTTCACTACTGTGTTTCTGTATCTTCATGAATAAAGATAAGTACCGACTTTTATTTAATCTGAGTGTTTGGGCTTTCATCTTTCTGTTCACTGTTCCAGCGGACCGGTCGGCCCGCTATTAAAAATGTGGCGGTGACTTCGTAAGCCATTTCTACAACCAAGTGTTTGTCGCTACGAACACCGCCACAAAATTACCAGTCATGTTAACGCCGCCTCCGCTTAAATTTCCTACTATTAGCACGGCGAGTTTACCCCTCCCTCTCCCGTTGAGGTGTAGGCCATGCCTAGCGTAATTCCACCCACTGAGGGGATCAACATGAACAACACCACACGACCTGAACAGGCGTTCCGCCTCCAAATTAAATCTCCTGACAGAAGAGTTAAAATGAGATCGGTCACGGCGTCTCAGAACAGACACAAACTCTACACCAGTATCTCTCACCAGTACGTCTCACCAGTATGTCTCACCAGTATGTCTCACCAGTATGTCTCACCAGTACGTCTCACCAGTTTTACCAGGTCACACACTACATTGTACCCAGGATCTCTGTCAGTACTGTTGCACGGCACACCCACAATAAATGGTTAAATTGCTCTAAGCACTATGGGACTTAACATCTGAGGTCAGCAGTCCCCTAGACTTAGAACTACTTAAAGCTAACTAACCTAAGGACATCACATACATCCATGCCCGAGGCAGGATTCGAACCTGTGACCGTAGCAGCAGAGCGGTTCCGGACTGAAGTGCCTAGAACCGCTTGGCCACAAAGGCCGACCACCCAAAATAATCGCCGTGTCTTCCTTGGTAAATTCTTTACAGAGCAAACCTAAATCCTCTATCACCTGAGCCAGACCGTCACTTCGTTTAAAAAAATGGTGACATAGTATTCTGATCCTAGTTCATCCTGCAGAAGTTGACCTACACCTCTGGCGTGAGAACTACCTAACAGCTAAAACTTTCTTTCTCTTTGCTGACTTACCTACATTCTTACTCAGTTTTCTACTGAAAGTTGTGAGGCTCATCAGTTTCTGATTGAAACAAGAGGTCAAACTTTTTTCACATTCATCACAAAGCTGACTGACGAAGTTCTAAGCGTGTTCCTTTTGTTACACGTTGCCAGTTCCCTCCTCTCTTTACCCTTCTCCCTTCGTAACCTGTCTAGATCTTTCTTAGCCTGATCTAACTCAGCCTGAAGGGCAGCAATTTGCCCCTACTGTTCCACTATCTTCCTATCTCAGCTACATTTCCTACAGAACCACTGATGAGTCTGATTCACTTACCCAGTTCCCACACCACTACAGTGACACCAGT
Organism: Schistocerca piceifrons; assembly: GCF_021461385.2. Taxonomy (NCBI): domain Eukaryota; kingdom Metazoa; phylum Arthropoda; class Insecta; order Orthoptera; family Acrididae; genus Schistocerca; species Schistocerca piceifrons. The sequence goes on from NC_060149.1 coordinate 669,453,407, forward strand.
GGAAAGAACTACTGTATCCATCACACGAAACCCCGGAGGTAACAATTCTGCGGCAAGTCAAGCACCTTCCACTAATGGTAAAAATAATACTCTAGTGAGAAAAATTCAAGTAAATTTCCGAAAAACAAGAAAACTCCGTTCCGAAAACTAGGCCTAATCACAACTACATATAAACAAAGTTTCTAGATCCAGCAAATGAAATATTCGCTGCGTTTCGAAAATGCGAATTAAAACCATGAAGGAATACCCTGTACCTAACTTGCTAAAAGAAGAAGGAACAACCGAATGAGATTCTTTCAGTTTACTGCGCAAAAACGTAATCCTCTTTCCTGGAATAATGCGCAAACAAAAGTGAAACCTTTTATGGTAATCTTGAAAAACACACTAACATACGTACTTAATTAGTTAACGGCGTTAAACTAAGCTTTATTTCAGTGTAAATCATTTAGGTGTAGAAGAGCACAAAACTCACGCGTCTTGCCTGGCGCAGCTCTACACAATCCAGGGCTTCACCCACAGAAAGTAGAATCGGTGCCCGATAAAAATAGAAAAAACGACAGCATAACGTCCATCATATTGTTCATCACGTATGGAAAACTTCCAGAGAACGAGATAAAATAGGATGTTACTCTGTTGAAATATCGTGCAGTCAATAGATGACGTTACCCAGCCACACTTCCGGCAGGCGTTTATACAGATCCCCCTTCGGCCAAATTAACAATCCACAACAAAATTGTTGTCCATCGCCTGCTCTGTATAAACTAGCAGTTACTAGTCTCTCTGCGGGCGGCATCGCTAACATGCAGAACACGACGGCGCTCCAGTGCGAGAAAGGGCTCGAATCCTATTGTCAGCATTCGCTGACAGAAATGGAAGTGTTACACCAAGAAGCACCAGTCCGATACTTACCAAACTTTGTGGAATTGTTCTTTACAAAACGAGTATTATACCGTTGAGCTTTCATTCCATTCCGTTAGAAGCTAATTCCCATCATCATCAGCACCAGGTGTGACACCCACGAGCATGAATACGCACTTGTAGCTATTGAAGCAAGGAAGCACACAGCCTCTGAATGTCATATTGAGGAACTGCTTGTCACGCCTGAAACGGGTGTTGCATCAGTTCATAAAGATCTGCATCTACATACATACTCCGCAACCCACTATACGACGTGTGGCGGAGTGTTCTCTGTACTACTAGTTCCTTCCTCTCCAGTTTCATTAGAAACAGAGTGAGGAAAAACCGACTGTCTCTGTGCTCCGTATGAGCCCTAATTTCTCTTATATTCGTAGTCCTTACCTGAAATGTGCATTGGTGGCAGTAGAATCCTTCTGCAGTGATCTTCAGATGCCTGGTCTCTAAATTTTGTCAATAGTATTACTCGAGAAGTATACGTCACCTTTCTTGTAGGGATTCCCATTTGTGTTCCCGAAGCATCTCTGTAATACTTCCCTGTTGTTCGAAGCTACTGGTAACAAATCTAGCAGTAAAACCCAGAACTATCTGAACTGCTTCGATGTCTTCCTTACCCATTTGCCACGTTAAGCCTCGATATTTAATCGAGGTGATTCAAAGTACCCTCCGCCACACACCGCAGATGGCTTGCAGAATATGGATGTAGATGTAGACTGTCAAGCAGCACACTACTAACGCTTTATTCATGGGTTTGTTTTTCCTACTCGTCTACATTAACTTACATTTTCCTACATTTAGAGCTAGCTGCCATTCATCACACCAACTAGAAATTATGTCCAAGTAATCTTGCATCCGCTTACAGTCACTCAACGACGACACACTCCTGTACACCACAGCATCATCGGTACACAACCGTAGTGAAGTATCTGCGATAGCAGAATAGAAATGCGGAAAACACAAGTCCGAAAACAATTTATTGGACTCACCAAAACGAAACAATAATACAACCTCCAAAATAACAAACGACTCGATCCGAACTGCGGATCGACACAAGTACAAAATAACAAATAATAATAATAAAAGAAAACACCCGACTCTTCACTGGGAGCGAACACAATAAACAATTCTCCAATGTCAAGATGTTCATCGACTATACCAAATCCACCTACAAGAGATTGGCCAGCTGGAACAGACGTCTGGCCATGGCTGCCACGGCGGCAGCTCTGTGTCCTTTTGTTGCCAGTGCGCCGCCTTATAAAGCACGTTGGCGGATGTATCTGACGGAACTATTTGCTATCACATGCCTGGGGTATCAAAGTAGTTCCTGTGCTAGCTGCGACCTCCAGTGAAGCTGTTCTGTAGTCTCTGCGAACGGGTAGCGGTCCCTGGCGGCCGTTGGTAGAGACCTGGTGTTGTGTTGTTTGTTTTGACAACAGACGACATAGGTTTTCCTGGTGAATATACTCCCTGTGATGCAGGCAACCCGTGTTTGTTGGACTTGAGGTGGGATGCCGATGCAGTAGGTGCTATGATGTATGAAGTGGGCTGCCACAGCACATAGATTGTTGCTCACCCTGTCTGCCAGATCATTTATGTAGAAAACATCAGCGATCCTATCACACTTCCCCGGAGCGCTCCTGACGATATTCTTGTATTTTATGACCACTGGCAGTCGAGGACAGTGTGCTGTGTTCTCTTACTTATGAAGTCGTCGAGCCACTCACATATCTGGGAACCTATTCCCTATGCTCGTTCCCTCTTTAACAGTCTGTAGTGGAGGATGGTGTCAAATGTTTTTCGGAAATCTAGGAATATGGAATCTGCCCGTTGCTCTTCGTCCACAGATTGGAGGATATCATGTTGCCCTGGGCGGGGGATTCGCCATAACTGAAAGCAGAGCAAGGGGTCAATGCCATAGAGTACTTTGTAAAACCGAATTGGGATTCCATTCGGACCTGGCGACTTACTTGTTACCAACTCGTTCAGTGGTTTCTCTACACCACAGATGCCTGTTACTATGTCATCCTTACAGGAGTCTGTGTGATGGTGAAACGACAGTATGTTTTTATGACTCTTCTGCCTGAACGATTTCTTAAACTCAAAATTTAACACGTTGGCTTTCTTTTTGCCATCTTCTATTGCCACACCAGACTGGTCAGCGAGTGACTGGATAGAAGCCTTAGAGTCGCTTAGCGATTTTACGTAGGATCAGAATTTTCTCGGGTTCTCGGCAAGATCTTTTGATCAAGTACGACGGTGGTAGTTTATTCTTAGCCCGTTGATCTCTTTACAAACGTACGCATATCTGCTGACTACATTCTGCAGTCATTGATTCGTTCTCTATTGAACCAAGAGTTGCAACAGCCTTTGCTTCCTTACCATTTTCCAAATTTCGTTGTTAACCCACTGTGAACTTTTTCAGTCATTAATCCTCTTAATCAGCACATACGTCTTCAGAGCACGACTTACAATCCGTTTAAACTTTGCCCATAATTCCTCTATATCCATTATACTGGAACTAAATTATGTCAGTTCATTGCTAAGTGAGATGCTTAAACTACTAATTCGCTCTTTCTAGCAGAAATACCCTCCTAGCCTTCTTGATTGGTTTATGAACTTAAGTAGCCGCAGTCGCTATGATGACATCATGGTCACTGATCCCTGTGTCTATACCGATGGTGCCGATAAGGTCAGGCATGTTTGTAGCTACAGGGTCTAAAATAATTTCACTGCATGTGGGCCGTCGAACCAGCAGCTCAAGACAGTTTTCGGAACACGTTTTCAAAAGTACTTCATACGACCGTCTGTACCTCCTACAAAGAATCCATAGACGTCCTAGTCTGTATTCCGTAGGTTGAAGTTGATCTGGGTATTTCCGCGCTACTCACCGTAAATTATCTTTGAATGATTCAAAAAGTGTCAACATAGAATTTGGTGGCCAGTAAAAATATCCAACAATTAACTTGATTTCACCTACACCTGTTATACGTGACCAGATGACATCACTGTCAAACTCAAATTTAATCTCAGTAAGGACAATACTTTTGTCAATCTGTAGTGAAAATCCCCTGTCCTGTGGCGTCTAATCTTTCTTTTCGATATGCGAACCATGGATCGCTAAATATGTCAGAGCTTTCTGCTTCGGGATTGAACCAGCTCTATGTCCCGAGAATAACTTGAGCTCGAAGACTACTGTCTCGGGGCTGTATCAAAATATACGTATTCCCATCGCATCCCAGCTTTATCAGGGGACTGGGAGGGTAAGTCAAGGATCTGTACATTCCTCAAGGCGTTTGTGCTGTGAGCTGTTGTGTGGTGCTTTTCATTATCGTTCTAAAATATGCCATTTGGTACCCTGGGCATCAAGATTATGACAACAGGGTTTACCGTTCTTGCCACTTACTCGTGAGGATTCAGCCTCCCTTCATCAGCTGCTAGATCAGTCCTGTTGTCATACCCAGTGGCTCTCCACACCATCATTCCAGGGGTTGGAGACGTGTGGGTCTCGAGAATCGCTGCTTCCTGTGACTGTTCCTGTTTCCTGTGTCCGCTACAAACAGAAGCGAGACTCATCGCTGAACACTACAGAATGCCACTCTACATCCCAGTTGACTCTTATTCTGAACTGTTCTCTATGGAACTGTGTCACTAGTAAAGGACGTAAGACAACTCGGGATCTGAACACGGCTTCCAGTAACCCGTTCCTGATGACTCGTGATGACACTCTGGCTGTAAGCTTTGCCCGGATATCAGCTGCTGTTATCAACCATCTACTCGTCAGAGCCAGTCGAACAGACATAAGTTTTCTTGCGGTAGAGTAATTCTGGAATGATCTGTGTCTACTCTTCTTGCCACACTGCTACCCTGAGTCAGACTCATCACCACTCATACTACAGGCATTGCAATGCAGACTATTGCCTGTGTGGTCTGTCGGTATGGTGCTCTCATGTACCTTATGGCAGCGATTCGACCTTCCTCAGAATCCGAAAGATGGGAGATAAGCTGCACGAGCATGTCCCCGGGGTATACTGCATTACATACATGCACACGCACACGCACACACATTCCACTCAGGCGCGTGCCTATAGAGAAAATCAGCTCGAATAAGAGTAATATTTTAATCAAAACATACGACAGTCTGACTGCATTCAGTCAAACTGTTCATGGTGTAACACTTTTAGTTTCCGTTTGTATAACGGGACATAGCTTGCCTTTCCTGTCTTTTCTTCATTCTTTCTAACCTGCTCTTAGCACAACTGTTTTTAGAGGGCGCCTAACCAGAATTAGTTGTAGGAAAGAACTTAGGTTCTGAGATTCAGATCAAGACAGAGTCTAGTAAGTTAATTATTTACTCTAAGATCTCGACGCATTCCAAAAAAGAAAAAAAAAATGGCTCTGAGCACTATGGGACTTAACTTCTGAGGTCATCAGTCCCCTAGAACTTAGAACTACTTAAACCTAACTAACCTAAGGACATCACACACATCCATGCCCGAGGCAGGATTCGAACCTGCGACTGTAGCGGTTGCGCGGTTCCAGACTGAAGCGCCTAGAACCGCTAGGCCACACCGACCGGCGACACATTCCACATAAGATGACAGAGAATAAATTTCCAACGAAATGAACGTAACATCTCGTAATCCTGAGAAATTACTCCAACACAATAAGCACAAAGTCATCTAAAATACTGAAACACAGATCTCTCTAGAAGCTCAATTTAATCATCAATGTCCTGCTAACACTATGGGAAGGTACCTCATCTACATGAAAGCCTCCTTGCAAACTGCTATAAGCTTTACTAATCTGTACAGCTCGTAAATGCAAAGTAATAGAGTTTAAGACCATGAAACAGTATAATTAACAGAACACCACAATTTGTAAAGCAAATCCCACAAATTGTGAGCTGCTCAGAAAATGGATAAAACTAATACAAAATGCGACATTTATTCAAAACCCGGCAAACTTGCGTCCCCAATCGGCACCAGGGCCATAAGTTTCTTTCCCTGTGGCAGGACTGTAAATTTATCTCCCTCAACGGCAGGACAGCAAGTGCCCAAAATTATCCTCCTCGAAACCAAAAACACAACTTTTTTAAAATTCTACACGGGGGAAGGATACCCAGCCATTTCCACAGTGACCAGCTAGAATTTCGCTTTATTTGCACGAAAACCGGGGAACCGTGCAAAAATTATCCATTTTCGGCAAACAGCATGCATCTTAAGAAGCAAGAGATTGATATCGGCTTATAGCCACGTTCCACTCATTGGTCGAGGCATCCAAACATAAGCACAGGTGCGGGCATGACTCATTTGATTAGATAACAAGATTTGGAGGGAAAAGCAACCAATTTTCGCACGTTGGCTGAGCAGCGCCGTGGTAGTCCGTTCTTAGATCTGCGTACATCTAGGTGAATTCGTCACAAACAATTATACTTCAGAGATCTGTAGCGGCTAAGCGGCAGCTGTTTAAAAAAGAGAAAACCGCATTTCCCGCGAAATTGTGGAGCAGGAGCTTACCACCACTGCTTCCCCTGACTGTATTGCCCTGGGGAACCACTTCATCTTCTATGGGATGAACACCTGGGCCAACCCGTTTCTTAACAAGATAATTTGAAGCCTTCTTCCTGAATCAGCAAGGATGGCACTTTTCTTAAAAATAGCCTATAAATGAGCAGGAAAGTAACCAAATATCGCTCAGCGATCTGTAACTGTCATGTCACGTATTTTTTATGACAAGAGGAACTTCCTGTCTGTGCGACGTTATAACTGGGGAAATCAGAAACCTAGGCTCTGTCTTTTACAGTGAGGGCGTACGACGATATTTATGACAATCCGTCTGACGGATTGTGACATTAAGCTCAACAGCCTCATTCCTTGTATGCTACATGCCAGCTCCAGGTACTACCCACTACCTTCTTTCGTGACCATCTCCAAAAAACACTAAAAATACTGTAAACAACACGTATTGCAAGATCCGTGAGTCGTCGTGTTTCACACCTAACTGATGTTAATGAAACAGTTACAGAAACAGATCGCTCCCTAGGAGCCAGTGCAGATTAATTAAGTTACGCAACGGAATTTAATAAAACAAGATCTATTATGGAGCCATTAGTACTGTATCCTGAATGAGTCTCTTTGAAATTTCTATTACTCCTTCCTATGGAGATGTGATTCATGGACTATGAAAGGAAACTCGTCGAGTAAAGTATATTTATAATTTATTCCACAATTGACACATTAATTCTTGAAGGGAATAAACATTCATTGCTAACACTTTCAATTCAAGTAGTTCATGGATGGTCGGATTAATGACAGTACTTGTTGTTGGCAAGGTTCTCAGACGGATAGGGGTGGCAATTTGGTTACAATGATTAACTATCATTGGTAATAATTCCAGAAGTTATATGATAGACATGCAGTGATTGGGAGGTGCAAGGATGACAACTACTGAAGACAACTGGCGCAGAGTGCCCGATAATTGGTTCGCCGTTTCTTTAGAAATTAACAAGTTATCACTATCTGTCGCTGCCATGGTGGTGCTGCAGTGAGTTCTTACCGAATGCAGCGGTGAACGGTGTCGAACCTAGCAGCGAGGAGGCCCTCCATCTCTGCCGGTTGGACGTGCACTCCACTGATTCCGTCCGTCTCCGAACCTCCGGCTCAAAAAATCTGACCCAAAATTTATCTTGTTCCAAACTCGAAGACCGGATGTATGCAAATGTACTAATCCAAACTGCTCAAGCTCAATGCCTACGACTGTCCTGTTTTGCACTCTGTACCCGAATGTCCCTACAAAAAAGCACTCCTCCATGCCAGGTGACAGTTTTCCGCGTGCCCAGAACTCCTGACCAGTCACCCAGTGTGCCATCAACACTGGCCAATGGTATAATTTTGTAATGCCTTTCATCCTGCCTCCAGCAGTTCCATAAAAAACTGCTCTTCTAATCAGTCGTCTTCCTCCAGCAGTTCCGTAAAAAACTACTCTTCTAATCAGTCGGTTTATTTTTGGTACACTTTCTAAAGATGCTATCTGCAGCTGGAGCCTATGATTTTGCACACAAAAAATGGCTCTGCGCACTATTATCAGTCCCCTAGAACATACAACTACTTAAACCTAACTAACCTAAGGACATCACACACATCCATGCCCGAGGCAGGATTCGAACCTGCGACCGTAGTGGTCGCGCTGTTCCAGACTGTAGCGCCTAGAACCCCTGGCCACTCTGGCCGGCTTTTGCACACACAGATTAACATTTCTCTGAATTCTCTCATACCATAAGGCAAGTTTTTCTCGTTAACCTGAGGGCGCGTTGTACGGCCCATGGAATGGGGAGGGGGGAGGGGACAGTCGGAGTTGAAGTTTTAGCACCGCGTCTGCGTCCTCGCTGCTGGTGGTATACAGACTGTCTGGGGACTTTCCAGTCTTCTGCACAAAGCCCCATTTCTCCGCTTTCCCTTGGCCATGGGCTCACTGTCTAGCTTGTAACTCGACACCATCTTCTACATACTTAGGGAACGCCGACGTGGCACCCTCTTGCTCTTACTAGCATGCAAGTTTGAAGGACACTGCATAGTAGACCGTTAAACACAAACACTGCAAATAGTATTTAGATGCCTAGGCAAAGGGTGCGGAAACAAAAAAAAAATAAGTCTCTTCCTGTGTGTGAAGAACAGCGATTGTACGAGTAAAATATGTCGTGTGACTAGGGCCTCCCGTCGGGTAGACCGCTCGCCGGGTGCAAGTCTTTCGATTTGACACCACTTCGGCGACTTGAGCGTCGATGGGGATCAAATAGTGATGATTACGACAACACAACACGCAGTCCCTGAGCGGAGGAAATTTCTGAGCCAGCCGGGAATCGAAGCCGGGCCCTTAGGATTGACATTATGTCGCGCTGACCACTTTTTTTTTTCCTCATTTTGTTCTATATTGGTCGTTGCATTTGTCCGGTGCGGATGTCCCATGACACCTGTTCAAGTTCAGTGTTGAGCCGTTGACTCAGTTTTTTATTGCAGAGGGCAGCTAACCCTCTGACCAAACACGCTGAGCTACCGTGCCGGCTACCACTCAGCTACTGGGGGCGGACATTGTACGAGTGCAGGACGTGAACACAGGGTGACATTAGGAGGTTTTGGTCAGGCCTGTAAGTGCGCTCGAATAGACGAATGGTTGGGCGCAGCCCCGAATCCTCCCGCGGTCAGAAAAATGGTACCGAATCCTCCCAAGCCCGCAAGGGTCTGAAAAACGATGGGACCGAATACTCCCGTTTGAAGCAGGCAGCAGTTCTAAACGTTATGAATGCTCCAAGCAGGCAAAGGAAAGCACATGAAGTTACAGTAGACGATGTAAAAGTTTTTCGCGTGTATTGTATGCTCAGAAGTTTTGTCCTTTATCTTATTGAGATATAGTCCAGTCTGCACAGCGCCAGCGACGAAGTCCCGCTCAAGATCATAAGTGAATCAATATTTTTTGATTAAAACATGGGAAGGGTAGGGGAAGGAGATAAGGAATATGGCAGAGATAATTATATTATTGTCTATAATACAACATACAATGTGTCAGTTTGAGAGGATTCGGTCCTGTTACCTGCTTACCTACCTGGCTTCGGGAGGATTCAGGGCTGCGCCCGAATGGTTAAGGCGACTGTTCACCTAAAGTGGGAAATCTAGGTTCGAGCCCAGCACAAATTTTCATATGTCGCCAATAAATTGTACACCTGGAGTCTCACCGAATTAGCAACTGTGAATACATTTCTCGTGTCATCTCTGTCAACCTGTGTCTGTCTCCTAAAGTTAACAAAGTGTATCTTGGCCTTGTACTATCAGTGCATGTTAAAACGACATGGGCCATATATTTATGCTGTTGTTCTTAACTTCATTGTATCCCTGAATTCGTTTTCATTTCGAATATTCCTCAAATTGAAACTGTTTTACATTGAGGCGTGCCATGACACTCAACACATTCAACAGCTGATTAATAAGCCTTCCTGGAAGTACAACGTAGCCATCTGATGATGAACAATATGTAATATACCGGTAATGGAAGGAAATAATAAGACATTTTAAAGATAATTCGTCAATTTAGTGGTTAGTATCCGTTCGTAACGTATCTTACCATAGAACTACAGTGGTCTAAAAACGGCCATTTACTGGCAAAATAGATTTTTGTTTCATGCATATGTCAGTACATCAGGTGTCTCGTTAGTGGTTAAAAGTTTTACATTGAGGCGTGCCATGACACTCAACACATTCAACAGCTGATTAATAAGCCTTCCTGGAAGTACAACGTAGCCATCTGATGATGAACAATATGTAATATACCGGTAATGGAAGGAAATAATAAGACATTTTAAAGATAATTCGTCAATTTAGTGGTTAGTATCCGTTCGTAACGTATCTTACCATAGAACTACAGTGGTCTAAAAACGGCCATTTACTGGCAAAATAGATTTTTGTTTCATGCATATGTCAGTACATCAGGTGTCTCGTTAGTGGTTAAAAGTTTTAGTTTGGTATGGATCACTTATATGTTAAAATTTCTAACTACTATGGTAAAAAACAGTTATATGTGCCATATGCAGAGTAACTACCAGTGTAAACTTCCAAGACTGTTGTTACTTTCCACAACAAAAATTTCTGGACATCTGGTAGCGTCTGGTTGTTATAGGGAACAACGTTTCCGCCACTGTTGTAGGTAAACTTCAGCAGCATGGTATTACTTACAATGGAACCACTGATATTTCAACTTTTTACTTTTTTTATTTCAATCTTCTCGGAAGAAGGAAGATTAGTTTTTCAAATGCCGTTTCAAATAGATGTGGAGCAAAACTTGCGTTAAGAAAGATCAGGGAAGGAAATCGGTAGTGCCCTTAGAAAGGAACTATCCCGGAATTTGTCTAAAGCGATTTAGGGAAATTACAAGCAATCGAAGTCAGCACAGCCAGAGGGAGATTTGAACCCTCGTCCTTCCGAATGCGAATACGTGTGCTGACCACTGTACCACCTCACTCGCTCGTTTTACTTACACTAAAAAGTTGAATGATGTGCTCTGGTGAAAAATGCATTTCACCTCATACTTCTATGTAGTAATCTTTCTCTCAGCTTCTATTAATACTTGACAAGGATGTTACAAAACACGAGTTACGATGAGATAATGAGGAAGGGGAGAATTGTGATCCCTCTCTACAGCCCAGGACGGAAAGCGCTGTAACGGTGGGACGCTTAGCTATCTTAGTCGCCTGTCGTACCTTCCTCTTGAAGGTAAGAGGCTGCCTAGCACGTGAGGTTTCCCTGAAGCCTATAGGCCTGGCGCAGTAATACTGGCGTTATGCCGTCGCAGATTTGCTGTGCTTTTGGAACTGTATGTGGCGCTTGTGTTCCACTGTGCAACATGTCGCATCGTTTTACCAATCTGCACTGATGACCAGGAAATTAGAGGCGTGCGTCCCAACATGGTGATAATTTCCCGCTGGGCGTAAAATTAAATTTTCTCAGTGGGTAAAAACAAAAATGATATGATTACAGTGCAGTCATGACACCAAATTAATTTAAGAAATGTATACTGTAACTAATTATTATTTGACCGTAGTCATCGTCATCGTCGTCGTCAACGTTATAATCATCAGATTTGACATCTACTCCTGAATAAAGGTTTCTTCCAGAATTTTTCATGGATTACGGACTTGAGTGATACTCACCCACGTTGATCCTACATATTTTCGTTAGGCGTTTCACATTATGTGGTGGTCTCAAATTTTTCTTTTGTATTGAATTGCAGCAAAGAACTTCCTTAGCCCACCAACTATCAATTTTTATGCCTACTCACTTTCATTTCATTTTCACTGCGGTCATAATTAAGTATTTCACTTCAATCTGTTCCATGATTCATGTTCTTTCACATCTCTGCTAGTAACTGACATCATGCATCTATATCTATCCATTGCTTGCTAAGCAACCCTCTGCTTTGAATGGCTTCTGTGTTTTAATGTCTACTGCTTCATAAAAATAAACTTTTTTTTATTGCGAACGTGCGTCTACAGACTCGCTGGAAGTGTAGAAGATATGGGTGTTCTCTGGTACAGGTTCATAAGGCACTTTGTGACATAATCAGTTCTATGACAGCATAAGCCTTTTGCTTATTTCTCAACAGTCTATATTAACAACTCGTGGCCCCACCCGAGGGGGGGGGGGGGGGGCGGTGGATATCGGACTGGGCCAAGAAGAGCTGTCGTGAAGATGCCAGTAGCTGCAATGCCAGCTCGGCTCAATGACGGGCTGACCTTGTGACGCTAGCATTCTTGGCCAGGCAGCTGAGCTACCTCAAGAGCTGACGCGGCATACAGGTACGGCTAGGCCAAGCAAAGGACGTGCCGAAAGCCTGCCCTGTAGTGATAAGCGACTGTAAGTAGGCCTCCAGATTACGAACCCTGGTCCGGGGTCTGGCTGGTAGCTTCTGGCACTCGTGGGCGCCCAGCGGCTCGGTGGCTGCGAGGGCCCGATGGACCCTCGGGCCATCAGTGCTGCGGCTGGATCCCTAGGCTGACGGATTTCTCAGGATGATGGCTGAGCTGTGGCTCCTTCCCAGCAGAGGGCCACACTACAGCAGACGCCAACTCGATGACTCGGCGATGCATCACAGTCAGGCCAGATGGTCACGGAGTGACCACCGAAAATGTCACGTACGTAGTGTGCCGAAGCGTGCCTGGTTTCAGCAACTCGCTGGTCACCAACAAGGCATGCGGGATGCGTCAAGACGAGCAGGGTGGCAGAATACGCCCCAAAGTATTACGTCAGGTGGCTCTCCTTTGACCACGAGCCCTTGCGTTTGGCTGACGCCTTTACACAAGCTAGGTTCTGAAAAATATTTAGTTTGTCGGCGGTAATTCAGAAAATGAGTACTATTGCAGTTACAATGACGGCAAAAATATCACAACACCAAGAAGGAGCTGTACTGCGCCTACCAAATTGGTAGGCGTGTCTCCACATCCTAAAGATGATACCTGTTCAAATTTCGCGCCAATCGTATAAATGAGGAGCTAGTAGCGAAAGTACGAACATGCAAAACAGGTTTGCTTCAAAAACACGCTGAATCGGTTTTGAGCGTTAGTTACCTCTGAGACTGAAAGTGGTGAGCCGATGTTAGTCAAAAAATCTTTAAGGCGGTAAAGACGCCATTATCAGTACCTTACTGAGTTGGAACGAGGTAGTGTAATAAGACTACAAGAAGTCGGATCTTCCTTCTGCGATACTGTAGAAATACTTGGCAGAAATGTAGCCAATGTACTTTATTGCTGGCGGTGGTGGTCACGGGAATGTTCGGTCGCAAGGAGAGTGGGCTCCAGACGGGCACGTGGTACTGCCGAGAAGGAAGACCATCATGTTCGGCGTATGGCTGTGGCACATCGCACTGCATCTGCAGCTGCAATTGGAGTAGCAGAACAGTTGGCCATACAGGGACACAACGAACAGTTACAAATCGGTTACTTCAACGACAGCTCCGAACCAGAAGCCCTGTAGCGTGCATTCTGTGACCCCAAACCACCGCCATTTGCGATTTCATTTTTGTCAAGCGAGAGCCTTGCCGGAGAGCAGGGTGAAGGTCTGTAGCGTCTTCTGATAAAGCTGGTTCTGCCTCGGTGCCGGTGGTGAGTTGGTTACAAAGCGGTCAGTTGAGGGCCTTCAACCCACCTGTCTTCGTGCTAGATACCCTGGGCCTTCTTCTTGAGTTATAGTCTGGCGTGCAATTTCGTATGACAGCAGAAGCACTCTCGTCGTTATCCCACGCACTCTAACTGCAAATCTGTACATCACTCTGGTGATTCAACATGTGGTGCTGCAATTCATGAACAGCACTCAAAGGGGTGTTTCCAACAGGATAACGCTCGTCCACATACCGCTGCTGTAGCCCAAAATGCTCTATAGACTGCCGGCATGTTTTCTTGGCCTGCTCGATCACCAGGTCTGTCTCCAGTCGAGCACATGTGGGACAACATCGGACGACAACTCCAGCATCATCCACAACAAGCATTAATCGTCCTTGTACTGACAGAGCAAGAGCAAAAAGCACGGAGCTCCATCCAACAAACTGACACTCGGGACCTGTACAACACAATGCATGCACGTATGCATGCTTGATTTCAACGTTCTGATGGCTACACGCTTATTAATGTACCACCATTTAACATTTGCCGTGGATTATCTCGCACTTAATATTAATCTGCGATCTTACCTAGACAAACACAGCACTGGCCATTAAAATTGCTACACAAAGAAGAAATGCAGATGATACACGGGTGTTCATTCGACAAACATCGTCTCCGAACTGATAGTCCATGCTGCTGCAAACGTCGTCGAACTGCTCGTGCAGATGGTTGTCGTCTTGCAAACGTCCCCATCTGTTGACTCAGGGATCGAGATATGGCTGCACGATCCGTTACAGCCATGCGGATAAGATGCCTGTCATCACAACTGCTAGCGATACGAGGCCGTTGGGATCGAGCACGGCGTTCCGTATTACCCTCCTGAACCCACCGATTCCATATTCTACTAACAGTCATTGGATCTCGACCAACGCGAGCAGCACTGTCGCGAGACGATAAACCGCAATCGCGATAGGCTAGAATCCGACCTTTATCAAAGTCGGAAACGTGATGGTACGCATTTCTCCTCCTTACACGATGCATCACAACAACGTTTCACGAGGCAACGCCGGTCAACTGCTGTTTGTGTATGAGAAATCGGTTGGGAACTTTCCTCATGTCAGCACGTTGTAGGTGTCGCCACCGGCGCCAAGCTTGTCTGAATGCCCTGAAAAGCTGATCATTTGCATATCACAGCATCTTCTTCCTGTCGGTTAAATTTCGCGTCTGTATCACGCCATCTTCGTGGTATAGCAATTTTAATGGCCAGTGGTGTATATTCCCGACATTTTATTACTCTACATTAATAATTTTTTATCGTTGCGACTTTTTCCGTCATTCTACTTGTTTCGCTAACCAGTCAGTCTCAATTGTTAGAAGATTTTCATCAATAGTAAACTACTAATCACTATTTTTATGGTATTGAAAAGTGACACATAAATATCATTAAAGAAACTATTGCAATCAGCCACACTTCTTGGATGATTTACTTCTTCGTGACAACTTTTGTGTCTGAGCCTACCTTTAGACAGCAACGAGGATTTCATGTAAAAGTTTCACATTTTTGTAGATGCCCGGTTTCTAAGATCAATTTCAGAGAATAAAGCCATATTTCCTGCAGTAAAATTAAAGTTAAAACATAGTCCACATAGCACGCAGGCTGCCAATATTTTCTCAAATTGCTGGAGTCTATTCAGCATTTTTGTAAGCCAAAGTCTTAAGAACAGCTCTTTTAGTCACAGCAACTTACTGATGTAGCAATAAACTTGATACTGTGGCAGCAATGAAAGCAAAAGCGAGGAAGCGAGTGAACATAAAAAGTGTGCATCGGTTGACAGCAAACTGAATATGAAAACAGTAATTAGATATCAGCAGTACCAACCGTCTGGAGGACTCATTGTTTCATGGTTTAGTAAAAAAAAATCTACGAAAGCTTATGAGTTTCATTTCAGTAAATGTTAACTCCCTTTCGTAACATGTATCTCGTTCATGATTTGGTAACTTTATTTTACTTAACCTGGTTCCGATGCCTCTCCTGTCATCACAGTAGGAGATTAACAGAAAGGAAGGAAGTCGTGTCCGCCAACTGTTTGTTAACCGTGCAAACTTTTTTCTGTGTGTCATCGTGTTTTAACTGTTTGCGTGTCGTATTCTCTGTAGGGGAAGGGGGGTGCAGCAGAGTGTTTTCCTAAATGGGCGTGGATGGTGGTGGTGGTTAGTGTTTAACGTCCCGTCGACAACGATGTCATTAGAGACGGGGCGCAAGCTCGGGTTAGGGAAGGATTGGGAAGGAAATCGGCCGTGCCCTTTCAAAGGAACCATCCCGGCATTTGCCTGAAACGATTTAGGGAAATCACGGAAAACCTAAATCAGGATGGCCGCAGACGGGATTGAACCGTCGTCCTCCCGAATGCGAGTCCAGTGTGCTAACCACTGCGCCACCTCGCTCGGTATGGGCGTGGAAAACTGCCTAAGGACCACACTGTCTGATTTCTAACGCACCGCTCTGATTCGGTACGTATCTCGCTTACCTCATTATCTCGCAGCCTAGCACACTGAGCTTTATTCTATATGAGCATGGCTTTTGAATGTTAACTGAATATTACTTATCATTCGACACTTCAAAAATAAAAGTATGAATTGCAATTTAGTCTGGAGCTAAGCTATGTTGGGAGGACTGGCTGATATCCGATCTCGATCGGGCGTAATGGTCTTAATAACTTAATAAGCTTGGGAGGGGGGGGGGGGGGGGACGCTGAATTACAGACACAAGTACCTACTAGCGTGCAGGAGCTTTCTACGTCCTGAAGAAGGCAGTGATGTTTCGTGACATGGAATCCATGTGAGACTTAAAGCGTTAAGCCCATAACCGCTCAACCGCCGGCAATAACACACGGAACTTGGTCTGAGCGCCGTTTCTTCAGGGGCGCAAATTAGTGACTGGCGGGAAAAAATTAAGAAGGTTAAAAGAAAAGAAGAGTAGGGCGACATAGGAGGAGGAAGAAGAAGACTGGAATGTATTGGAGGCCATTAAAATGGGAAGAGGACCGGGACATATGAAAGGAAATCATGAGGAGGTAATACGACCTAACTTTCTCTGGTACGGAGACGACTGTTTCTTGATTTTGGCGACTGGACGAAGCCACTCTAGTCACACTAAGTGAACCAACGTAACGAAAGTGCAAAGACTATATTTTGCATTAGGTGTTTGGTTTCTTACGGCTTTGTATTAATTTACTCCTGCCAGAAGCCGACGTTTACCACACACCCAATATAAATACATATTTACGAAACAAAACAAAAAATAAATCAGAAAGTAGGTTGTCCTGAGAAACCGCACGGAGTTACGTTTCAATACAATCTCATAAATATGCATTTCGAGTACATTGACTGAACTTACGTTACATTTTTTTCTCGTTTCTGTGTATTGTGGTTGTGGTTGTAAAACTTGTTTTAGATCGGTATCAGTTCTTTGTTAAACCTATGTAACTTCGTACCATGGTACGATTTAAACAGATGACTACTTTGAACAGTCAAACCGTAATGTGTAATATAATATTTCCAGTGTTGAGGTTGCTGTATGGGCACATACCGAAAGCGAATAAATCAATAAAAAAATACATCCGTTGTGATTCTTTAATTCAGATAAATCATTGTTTCCAAAATACTTCTAGAGTAATGGCATAGCCCAAAATTATATTCTTGAAAACATGTTAATGGGAACTTAACATTGTTTACTTGCAAACTGAGTTCACTGAACATGGGTTAGCATTGACTTACTACTGTTTACTTGCTGGGCGAGTTAAAGAAACATTAGTGTGAAACTTCACAAAAGACAAATATAAGAGGACCGAATTATTTCAGTTTATGATTCTAAGATTTGCATTAGCAATTTTTTCAATAATATAGCGTAACAACCTCAAAAATTAATCCATATTTCAACACAATACAGAATTAATTTTAATATCGTCTTGCTACAGAACGTAATGAATGTTAAATATGGCACTTAACATTTATGCTATCACACTGTCACGTAAATTCAGGTTAACTATGGCAAGAGACACAAAATTTTTTGCTTGCTTAAATAATTATTCACATTTAACTTCTTAGCAACAGCTGTTTGAGCGGATTTGCGTCCAGGAACATACTCAATATCTCTCTCTGAGTCCTATTTATCCACATTATCTTCGGATTTGTACAAAGTATCCTCGAAAAGCATTATCCTCACTCGAACGCTGCTCGCGTTACTACTACTAGCAGCCACGTTTTAAGCACTTACCACTGTTTACATGCATACATCGTGACAAAGTTGCTGCTAAAGAAGATTTGAAATTAGAGATAGAGCTACCATTCCTCGGTTTATCGTGAAACAATTAGCTAATATAGATAAACCATATCACGTAGTCCGCAGCTCGTTGTCTCACGGTAGCATTCTCGCTTCCCGAGCACGGGGTCTCGGGTTCGACTCCCTGCGGAGTCAGGGATTTTCACCTGCCTCGAGATGACTGGGTGTTGTGTCGTCTTCATCATCATCATTCATCCCCATTACGGTCGGAGGAAGGCAATGGCAAACCACCTCCTCTAGGACCTTGCCTAGTACGGCGGTGCGGGTCTCCCGCATCGTTCCCCTACGCTCTGTCAAGGAGTATGGGACTTCATCATATCACGTAACTTGTTTAACAAGGAATAACCTTGTTTCTCATCGACTACCGTTTAGCAATGTTTGCAGTTGACGTCTTCAAATATCATCGTTCAGTTTTGCAAACAAGATTACATTTGTCCTGAATTGACTCACACCTTGTTCAGTATCGTTTGCAAGCGTAAGACCCTGCACTGAACAGGTAAATAGACATAAAGGGCAGTGGCAAAGGTGTTTCGCAGTTTGTTCTTCTCCACGCTCACATGTGTCATCCTCCGACACGAACACCCATAGTTTAAGGGTAGGCTTCGCCCAAACGACACCAGTTCTTAAGAGGTCAAGGGACTTCTAAATACTCACTTCTTGTGGTCTATTGGGAGATGTCCTCGCACATCCATCAAATCTTATTGTACGGATTCTCATCAAAAAAGTCTTGTCTTGTGTAGAGGGAGTCTCAAAGGTTCTGCTATTCGGAGGTAACTTTTAACTGGATTTTAGCCTATGCTAAGGTAATTAATGGCCAAACAGTGGGCGATAGTCAACGTCCTTAGCCTTCAGTCGCTCATAGTCCATAGTCAATGGCAACTTCTCGACGAATATTTGGAGTTGAGATACCGGCAAGATACCCCATAATCAGCCTACAAACCTCGTTCAGGGTAGGTTCCACAGTTTTGGCATGAGATGATTTATACCAAATAGGGGAGGCATACTCTGCTGCAGAATAGCACATAGTAAAAGCAGCAGTTCTAAGAACTTGTGGCTTAGCTCCCCAACCTGAGCCTCTTAGCCTTCTCAGGATGATATTCGGAGAGCCAGTTTTCTGTCTGACGTTAGGGCAATATTGCCTGTAAAGAAAATGGCTGGTCATTAGCATAAATATCAAACAGCATCGGAGCCAGCGCGCTTCCTTGTGGCAGACCATTTTTCTAGTTTCCCCACTTATTTTGTTGCACTTGAAAATCTACAAGAAACCTATTATTATGCAACAGTGTTTATATCAGCCTGGTAAGTTTTGTATCCTTGGTGAGAGCCATATATTTTAAAAGAACATGATGGTTAACCGTACCGTATGCAGCACCAAGGTCAACGTAAGTTACTCCTGTGGTTCGTCTGTTCTCGAAACCATCTCCATTTTGTTGAGTTATGCTGAGGATCTATGAAAGAACGCTGTTGCCTGGTCGGAAACCTGCTTGTTGTTGGATGAGCTGTTGGTCAACAGCCTGAATGACTAGGACGAGTTCCGTTCTTTGGAATTTCTTGTAGAACTGACACAGGAGAGGTCTTTAGTTCATGAAGTGCCCGCTATGTTTTCCAGAATATAGAACTGCTATAATCCGCCATAATTTTGGGATACTGAAACTCCTTAATCAGTTATTAAAATGTTGTATCAACCATTCATAGGGGCCTTACCGATGTTCTTTATTTGTTCTGCTGTTATATCATCCAGCAGCTTTCTCTGGTTTGCAGTGGTTTATATCATTCCCCAGAACAGTGATGTCAAAATCTTGCATAAGTTCAGATGTTTCCCCATTCTTCTCTGGACGTATCTGACGTGCAGGTCTCTTCGTTTGTTTTGATGCTTTGTTTTATTACTTATGAGAAACTGATGCGTAATCTGATTAACCGTTACATCCGAGTGGATGATGCTTAAGCTGCATCTCCGTTAAGCTGCTCTAAGAGCCTCCAGTCTTTCTGACTACTTCAAGACATGTCCAGTTGTCTTAGTAGTTTTCCCCAACTTTCGCTATTTAAAGAAGCTGTTAAATAAGTTCGGATGTGTGCTGCACTAATCGTTCAAAATGGCTCTAAGCACTATGGGACTTAACATCTGAGATCATCAGTCCCTAGACATAGAACTACTTAAACCTAACTAACCTAAGGACATCACAAACATCCATGCCCGAGGCAGGATTCGAACCTGCGACCGTAGCGGTCTTGCGGTTCCAGACTGCAGCGCCTTTAACCGCACGGCCACTTCGGCCGGCGGGTAGGATTTCCAGGACCTGCTCGGCATATTCTGAAATTGCAGTATCCGGGAGTTAATCTCTAGGTTCGTTCGCGTGAAGGTATCACAAACGATTGCAACTGTTTTCAAACTGTCTCTACTGCGGAAATCGCTAAATGAGAGGCGTTGTGTGTCACAGAGAGATTTTTTGTTGAGCTTTCCAAGTACGTATATTCGAAGTAGGCTCAAGCAACATATTACTTTCTCCCACAAACATCCCGTGAAATGACAACGACGAGAAAATCAGGAAAGAGCTGAGACAGAGGCTTACCAGCGGTCGGTCATTCCACTCGCCATTCGCTACTGGAACAGGAAATGATGCAAACGGCAGTGTTTATTCTCCAGACACCGTACCTTGTGGAATATAGATGTAGATATCAATGTCAAGATGAACGAAAATTTTGACTTGCTAAGACGAATACAGTTATGCCCTATAATTTTCTGCATAGAATCACTTAAAAATGAAAAACAGCCCCCATATAGAAAGAGCTTATTTCCCCGAAAACAAGCACTTTCTAGAGGCCTGGGACCGGCGGCGCACATTTAGGGTAGCGACTAAAAATACAAAATCGAGCACCAAGCTTTAACAAGCTTTAAGTTCGTCGTGCCTTAAGTGAATGCGAATGCCGGAATGGTTCTTCAGCAACTACTCGGCCGACATCTTGCAACATTCTTGTCCACTGCGAGCTTCTGTTCTGGCTCTACTTACGTCAACATGGGCAAATTACTCAACTTGACGTTTATTAATTTTCCTGTTAAAAAAATCAGCTTAGCGGCAGTTAGAGCGGTGCTACTGTTTCATAACGATGTTTTGAAAAACAACGTTGTCCCAATAACCTTTATCACGATAAATTGTATTTCTTTTTTTACTTGTAAAACCGTACACACACACACACACACACACACCATTTCCATGTGCAGCTGTGTGGTGACAAAGGCCAAAATTTGTTCTGTGTTGGATCAGCGGCGAGAATAGCAAATAACACTTACCTAAAACAATACACTCTCGCTTTTCGGTGTCCAGGCTTTTCGGTCAATGTTAGCAGTGAGGACGTTGTTTTCCGCTTTAGCTGAAAATTTTTTCTGGGTGACTACCGTTCACAATCTCCTCTATTTACTGACCGATGCGTATTTCTGGTTTAATCTTCTGTGCAACGTCCGATTTAATGTGTGAGTGAAACGCAAATTATATATAAGGCCTCCGAAACATTCAAACACAAACCACAGTTTACGTTACGCCTGAGATACAAAATCTCGCTTTGTTCGAGAGAGAGAGAGAGAGAGAGAGAGAGAGAGAGAGAGAGAGAGAGAGAGAGAAAGAAAGTAAGAGAATCTTCCAATTTTGGAAAAACGAGGCCTTAAGTATGACTAACTTCTTCTGTGAGGAATGTGCGTCTGCCTAGATTATAATGCAGCTCAAAATTTAATTTGCATTTTGCTGTTCACAGGAAACAGAAGACAGTGGACTTTTCATTGCTGAGATGATGATAAAAAAAATATTATGAAGTCTGAAAATATTATTTGCGAATAACAACCCTAGTTGCGCAACTGCCCATGAATTTGGCATGAGAGAAGCTGCTGGTATAGTTTAGCGCGGTACAAGCTGGCTTACAAGCCAGTGAGATAAAGCAGACATGCACTGAATCTGTGTAGCGGCTGGAATCCACGTGGTGGAATACGATCAACCATTTTCACGGGCGTATCATGGCCATTTCCTTCACCAACCTATGTTTCGTTCCCCCTTGTCGTACTTAAAAACACCTCAGACACAAAACACAATCACACAGTCTAGGTTTGCACGATTCACAGACAGCCTACATTTGCCCTCCCAATATGGAAGTGGAAGAGGATGTACATGAAGATGAAATGGAAGATATGATACTGCGTGAAAAGTTTGACAGAGCACTGAAAGACCTGAGTCGAAACAAGGTCCCCGGAGTAGACAACATTCCATTAGAACTACTGACGGCCTTGGGAGAGCCAGTCCTGACAAAACTCTATCATCTGGTGAGCAAGTTGTATGAGACAGGCGAAATACCCTCAGACTTCAAGAAGAATATAATAATTTCAATCCCAAAGAAAGCAGGTGTTGACAGATGTGAAAATTACCGAACTATCAGTTTAATAAGTTACAGCGGCAAAATACTAACGCGATTTCTTTACAGACGAATGGAAAAACTGATAGCAGCCGACCTCGGGGAAGATCAGTTTGGATTCCGTAGAAATGTTGGAACACGTGAGGCAATACTGACCCTACGACTTATCTTAGAAGAAAGATTAAAGAAAGGCAAACCTACGTTTCTAGCATTTGTAGACTTAGGGAAAGCTTTTGACAATGTTGATTGGAATACTCTCTTTCAAATTCCAAAGGTGGCAGGGGTACAATACAGGGAGCGAAAGGCTATTTACAATTTGTACAGAAACCAGATGGCAGTTATAAGAGTCGAGGGGTATGAAAGGGAAGCAGTGGTTGGGAAGGGAGTGAGACAGGGTTGTAGCCTATCCCCGATGTTATTCAATCTGTATATTGAGCAAACAATAAACGAAACAAAAGAAAATTTCTGAGTAGGTATTAAAATCCATGGAGAAGAAATAAAAACTTTGAGGTTCGCCGATGACATTGTAATTCTGTCAGAGACAGCAAAGGACTTGGAAGAGCAGTAGAAAAGAATGGACAGTGTCTTGAAAGGAGGGTATAACATAAACATCAACAAAAGCAAAACGAGGATAATGGAATGTAGTCGAATTAAGTCGGGTGATGCTGAGGGAATTAGATTAGGAAATGAGACACTTAAAGTAGTAAAGGAATTTTGCTATTTGGGAAGCAAAATAACTGACGACGGTCGAAGTAGAGACGATATAAAATGTAGACTGGCAATGGCAAGGAAAGCGTTTCTGAAGAAGAAAAATTTGTTGACATCGAGTATAGATTTAAATGTCAGGAAGTCGTTTCTGAAAGTATTTGTATGCAGTGTAGCCATGTATGGAAGTGAAACGTGGACGATAAATAGTTTAAACAAGAAGAGAATAGAAGCTTTCGAAATGTGGTGCTACAGAAAAATGCTGAAGATTAGATGGGTAGATCACATAACTAATGAGGAGGTATTGAATAGAATTGGGGAGAAGAGGAGCTTGTGGCACAACTTGACTAGAAGAAAGGATCGGTTGGTAGGACATGTTCTAAGACATCGAGGGATCACCAATTTAGTATTGGAGGGCAGCGTGGAGGGTATAAATCGTAGAGGGAGACCAAGAGATGAATACACAAAGCAGATTCAGAAGGAGGTAGGCTGCAGTAGGTACTGGGAGATGAAGAAGATAGCACAGGATAGAGTAGCATGGAGAGCTGCATCAAACCAGTCTCAGGACTGAAGACCACAACAACAACAGCAACTTGGACTTGGCAGGAAATTAATCCGGTCATAGAAATAATATAATTGTCAAATGCACAATAAGTTATTTCTCATCAGTCATCACTTATGGATCCTGAAAAAAGATCGATGTTCCGGAGGAAAGATTGTCATATGAGTATTTTTTAACCTGTGGATGCTTTCCAGTTCATTGACATGCTGCCACTGATAGTGTTTCAGATGCTACAACTTGATTTTCTTATGGAATGTGTATATGTTTAACATCTCGCTATTGTCAATCTTTGTAGTTATTTCTGTCCTATAGCAGACAATCGGTTTTTAACTAATTTTTACTTTTCATAAATATTTCTTACGTGTCTGAGCAATAGTTATGTATCTTTTAGGAAAGTGTGCACTACAGCAGTATTAGTCAGATCGGAATAAGAAAATATAAAAAAGGTGCACCTAGAACCTAAATCGAACTCTCTAACTCGACTATACTGACGCAAAACTCTGTCCGAAGCACTAAGTGCCCAAGGCGGCTGCGCACCATGAATGGAAATACTTTTGCATATGATTTCAGTTTTGCCAGATTTCCTTTATTTAATGTCCATTTTCTACCGAAAATATGAACGGTATGAAATTTTAGTCCATTCATTTTTGTGCTATTAGTATGAGAGGAATCGCATTGTGGTATCAAAGGGCTCAAATTTTGGTTTACCCTATATAATCTACTTTGTCTGTAGATGTCATTACGAAGGTTACATGTAGGCAATATAAGATATGTTATAGAAACATCTGACAACTATTAAACTGATCATATTTTTTTAAACACATTTTGTTGTTCCCTGCCATTATCGGTTTCTGACAGATGGTTGCATTTTATTTACAAGACGAACTGTTAATCTAATGCTGATTTTTTAAAATGCCATTGTGTCCTACGATAAAAGCCTTCAAAATGATAAATATTTTAAAAGAAAATGAAAATCGTGTATAAAAATTTGTAAATTGAATTATAAACGTATATTATATATTCTTCAACGAATGTGTCCTAGTCCCTTTTTTTCATATAGCACGAAAATCTGTCCTAATAAACGTATCACTGTGTTGTATGTTATTCTAACCGCAATCCCGAAGGCACAGAGTAAAAGTGGAAATCACTAATGGACTGATAAACTGATCAACCTGATTTTTCATTAACATCACAGCAAACGCGCTACAAAGCAAAGATACGTGTTGTGTACATTAGGGGTCAAAGATGATTTTAAAGACTCCCAATAATATCAATATGTTCTCGGCAATAACGAATAGATAACATATTGAAATTAACTAAACATATACACTCCTGGAAATTGAAATAAGAACACCGTGAATTCATTGTCCCAGGAAGGGGAAACTTTATTGACACATTCCTGGGGTCAGATACATCACATGATCACACTGACAGAACCACAGGCACATAGACACAGGCAACAGAGCATGCACAATGTCGGCACTAGTACAGTGTATATCCACCTTTCGCAGCAATGCAGGCTGCTATTCTCCCATGGAGACGATCGTAGAGATGTTGGATGTAGTCCTGTGGAACGGTTTGACATGCCATTTC
This sequence comes from Schistocerca piceifrons, assembly GCF_021461385.2. Lineage (NCBI taxonomy): Eukaryota > Metazoa > Arthropoda > Insecta > Orthoptera > Acrididae > Schistocerca > Schistocerca piceifrons. The sequence continues at coordinate 669,478,559 of NC_060149.1, forward strand.
CACCTGGCGCCTCAGTTGGACCAGCGTTCGTGCTGGACGTGCAGACCGCGTGAGACGACGCTTCATCCAGTCCCAAACATGCTCAATGGGGGACAGATCCGGAGATCTTGCTGGCCAGGGTAGTTGACTTACACCTTCTAGAGCACGTTGGGTGGCACGGGATACATGCGGACGTGCATTGTCCTGTTGGAACAGCAAGTTCCCTTGCCGGTCTAGGAATGGTAGAACGATGGGTTCGATGACGGTTTGGATGTACCGTGCACTATTCAGTGTCCCCTCGACGATCACCAGTGGTGTACGGCCAGTGTAGGAGATCGCTCCCCACACCATGATGCCGGGTGTTGGCCCTGTGTGCCTCGGTCGTATGCAGTCCTGATTGTGGCGCTCACCTGCAGGGCGCCAAACACGCATACGACCATCATTGGCACCAAGGCAGAAGCGACTCTCATCGCTGAAGACGACACGTCTCCATTCGTCCCTCCATTCACGCCTGTCGCGACACCACTGGAGGCGGGCTGCACGATGTTGGGGCGTGAGCGGAAGACGGCCTAACGGTGTGCGGGACCGTAGCCCAGCTTCATGGAGACGGTTGCGAATGGTCCTCGCCGATACCCCAGGAGCAACAGTGTCCCTAATTTGCTGGGAAGTGGCGGTGCGGTCCCCTACGGCACTGCGTAGGATCCGACGGTCTTGGCGTGCATCCGTGCGTCGCTGCGGTCCGGTCCCAGGTCGACGGGCACGTGCACCTTCCGCCGACCACTGGCGACAACATCGATGTACTGTGGAGACCTCACGCCCCACGTGTTGAGCAATTCGGCGGTACGTCCACCCGGCCTCCCGAATGCCCACTATACGCCCTCGCTCAAAGTCCGTCAACTGCAGATACGGTTCACGTCCACGCTGTCGCGGCATGCTACCAGTGTTAAAGACTGCGATGGAGCTCCGTATGCCACGGCAAACTGGCTGACACTGACGGCGGCGGTGCACAAATGCTGCGCGGCTAGCGCCATTCGACGGCCAACACCGCGGTTCCTGGTGTGTCCGCTGTGCCGTGCGTGTGATCATTGCTTGTACAGCCCTCTCGCAGTGTCCGGAGCAAGTATGGTGGGTCTGACACACCGGTGTCAATGTGTTCTTTTTTCCATTTCCAGGAGTGTATGAGCGCTGTTAGCGCGATATCGACAGAATTTTTTGTTATAAGCTGTAATATAGTACTCGTGTATCTTTCTAGCCACAGTGACTTTGATGTGGTTGTTGTATATGTGAAATTGCGAAATGTATGTCGCTATTTCTTTATTGTTGCTTTTGATTTACATTAGGTATTACATATTATTTTCTGGTATGAAATTTTTCATTGTAGGCCATGATGGCATTCCAAGTTGGTTAACAGGTCGTCAAGTAAATTCAGTACAACTATGCTTTTGACATTCTTTGAATCAGACGTCTAGAGGTGATAGAGCATGTGATGGGGAACAACTGTTGTTAAAGACAAAATGTTCGGTGACTCTTCCCGGTAAAGCTAGGCGTCCTTTAGTATTCCCCAGTCCTGGGACGACGTGATTTCATAGAACTAACAGGGTCTTAAACCCAGGTGGGCTGCTTACTACGTACTCCAGAAAACTGATGAAGTGATTTTCAAGAAGAGAACCTAAAGAATGAGTGTGTGTAAAAGGAGAAAGGTATTTTAAACGTGAAATAGGATCGTTAACTTGCCTGGGTCTACCGCCTCTCAGGGCCATAGCCAGTACAAAAAGATGCCTAACGGTCCGGAAAGTGTCACCGAACATTTTGTCCCTAGCAAACTTTCTTCCCCATGACGTTATTTATCGCCTCTTGACGTTGGATGCAAAGACTCTAGAACACCCTGTATATTTGCGACATGTGAGTTTCTTCACAGGCGACTCATTTAAGTACATGGAGGTGATATCGTTGGAAACATACCTACAAAATCCAGAGAGACCAACAGATGGTCGCTGCCTGGTACAAATATTATCATCTGCGCATCAATGTAAATAAATGTAATGTAAAGAGTGTAAACACCTGAAAGTGTCCATTGCCGTTTGACAACGTGATCAGCGGCCAGCCTCAGGAATCAATCACTACCTCCAAATATGTGGGGGATTCCGTTCGGTGTGGTTTGAGAGAACTGCTACATAAATGTAATGTTAGAGAAAGTAGTAGTCCCAAGGCAGTGCTATTCATGCTTGAAAGAGGTCCTTACAGAACCCTTGCTCGACCAGTGCTTACCATTTGGATTAACGAATGAGACAGGTAAGATACAAAGAAAGCTGTTAAATTCGTCACGGATTTGCTTAGCCAGCATGAAAATGTCTTGCAGACACTCAACAAACTGCATCGACATGTGTTGCGATAAAGGCGTTATAATTCGTTGTTCAAATGGTTCAAATGGCTCTGAGCACTATGGGACTTAACATCTGTGGTCATCAGTCCCCTAGAACTTAGAACTACTTAAACCTAACTAACCTAAGGACATCACACACATCCATGCCCGAGGCAGGATTCGAACCTGCGACCGTAGCAGTTGCGCGGTTCCGGACTGCGCGCCTAGAACCGCTAGGCCACCGCGGCCGGCTATAATTCGTGGAGAGATTTACTGACAACATCCCCAGAGTTCGTGGTCCAAAATGAAATAAGACACGTATTACTTCCTCCAACAGATAGTTCACGTAATGACCACGACCCTAAATTTAAAGAAATCCCGATTCACGCGGAAGGGTACTGATTGTCTTTCTTCCCATGAAACACCCATTAATGCAACAGTAAGGGGGAAAATTGTTATGGTACACATGTACTTGTGAACAATATCTACTGGATTCTTCATTCCGATTTGAAATTGACTATTTATCACTTAGAATCACACTTAATTTGTTCTAAAACTTGAAAGCTGTAACTATGCAGAGTGTTTCACAGTTCCTGTTACAGACCTCTAGGGGTTTTCAGAGAGTAAATAAGGGTTTGGTAAGAAACCTATGTGCGGAAATGTACCGTTCTGATGTAAAATAAATTTGAAGATCAACTCACTCTCAAATCTCCGGCTTGAGCAGCACGTGACGATAGTGGTGGTCGTTACACAAGGTGCATCTGCGACGCGTGATTTCATACAGACGATCTACGAACCCTGGTGCATGTCCGTGGAGCACCTCATAGTTGCGAACGTACCGATTTCTCGGATGTTGTTGAGGTATATGATGGACTGAGGGGATCCTGAAAACGTTCTCGCTACATGCGTTTTGTAGTTCTACCATTACGTGAAGCCGGAGGTTTGAAAGACACACGATCTCCAAACCTATTTTATATCCAAACAGTAGATTTCCAGATCTAGATTCCCTATCAAAACTTTATCTACCGAGAGTCATCTACAACTCTTAGTAGGCTGTACTAGTAACTGTGAGACACCCTGCATAGGAAGCGAGGATTGTTTTAAAGATTTGTGGTATGAGCACTTTTTCCTGTTTCTCTCATAATGATGTAGGGTATTTCTTTGTTTTCCTTCCTGTTTTTATACAGAAAAACTAGTGTATCGATATTTCAGTATTGACGCTTTCGCACTGTTTCCTTTGCGAAATTGACATAATATATAGAAATAACTGAACACCACAGGGGAAAAGAGCAAATGTCAACATCGCTGTAGAGTTGAGCTTGCTGTGTGGACTGAGACAAGTTACGATTGTCAGCAAAATGGCAACAAAAGAGAATGTGAATTCTGGAGTGTACGACGTACTAATGTGGATAAACGCCAGTTGGCTCCAACTCCTTCGTCTCACGCGAGTTGCTTGCTAGACTAATGACTATACTAACTCACACTCCTTAAAGTTAGCGCCATGTACTTTATGTAACGTGCTTGCACGGATCCAGGCATACAAGTAAGTACCTCTATAGTCTCCCCAAATGTAGACTGAGAAACATGTTTCGCCACTGTGTGAAGACAGGTGAGCCGTACTTTTAAAAAAGGAAGATAAACATGACCAAAAACATGCCCATACTCAGTATTATACACCAAATAAAAAAGCTATTACGTTGATGTGTTATCAGATACTCGTTTGGTTTGATACTAAACTAACTACGTCATTTGTAGGTGAATCCGTATATTACTTATGTCACATTCACCTTTGTAATATTTTTTGCCTGTATGTGGTAGAAGGTGATATCTGATACGTCCAAAGAGTCGAAAAATGTATGTTGCCAGTGTAAATTGTGATTTATTATGACTTTCAGATTACATGAGTGTTAACCTTAAAATCGTCGAGTGATAATCGCTGGTCGTAGCTTCAATTCATAACTAGTTCTTTTATTAACCCGTGAACGAGATACAACGGGTGTAATGAGTTCTCGTATTAACAGTTGTAATCAAACCTTAATTCGCAAAGCCAAATTATCTTATTACCATAGAAAAGATTTATATTTTCAATCAGCATTAAATCTCGTTTGGTACTTCTTAATGCGCAGCTGAATACTAGAGCTTTATCTTTGTTTTTACGACATCGCGGCACAATATTTTGCAGACGAAATAACTTTTATCTTTCTCTTTTATGGAAAAAATACTGGTTACTTGTCTATAATATAACGCATCTCATGTACCGCTTGAACTGACACTGAAATAAAATTCTTTCCCTTAAAAAATATTCCATGTTAAAATCAGCGTCGGTGACAAAATAATTTCCTCATCTAAGCCTAGGCGTATAGTGGGAATGAAATAACTCTGTTAATCGGTGTTTTAAATTTCCTTTTTTGCGAGTAATTAATTAATATTTATTATTATCTCATTTTTTAGACGTCTGTCAAATTAAACACGTAATATAGTGGAACGACATGCATTATTTGTTATGCGAAGTCATGCACTGTTTAGCGTGGTGTTGAGTCAAGAAAATCCCTTTAAATTCAGTTAATTCCCTAGTTGTATCTAATCCACGCTCAGTACTCAAAAGAAATAAAACAAAAATTGCAGCAAAGTCCCACTAGGCTCCCCCACTTTTTCTCCTACCAGACACATACATAGGCCTTTTACTCCGTCTAGGCATTGTCTTGTACTCTGTACCAAAATCTTCCTTACTATTACTTCACAATTTTCCGCAACTAAGACACAAGCATCCACGCCAACCGGATGTTTCTTCGCATACGTTACCGTAGTATAAATTACAGTACCAGCTCCTCGTACATTCTTGATTAACATGAAATCTCTCATGTAACTACTAAAACGGATGAAGGAACAGTGACTTTATTCTCTATAATGATGGCCTTCAGTTTTAGCGGTCAGCTTACTTACATATTTTATTATTTTAGTTTTGGCTGCAGCTATCGAGCGATGTCGTTGTCAGGCAGCATCCCTGGCATATTTTAAAAACACCCTCGTTAGATGACATCACCATCCTGTCTGCTGTCTTATGCGTCGAAATAAACCTCCAATATAACATATAACGCCAACGGCCTTGCCGCAGTGGTAACACCGGTTCCCGTCAGATCACCAAAGTTAGGCGCTGTCGGGCTGGACTAGCACTTGGATGGGTGACCATCCGCTCTGCTGAGAGCTGTTGGCAAGCGGAGTGCACTCAGCCCTTGTGAGGCAAACTGAGGAGCTACTTGATTGAGAAGTAGCAGCTCCGGTCTCGGAAACTGACATACGGCCGGAAGAAAAGTGTGCTGACCACATGCCCCTCCATATCCGCATCCAGTGACGCCTACGAGTGAGGATGACACGGCGGCCGGTCAGTGCCGTTGGGCCTTCATGGCCTGTTCGGGAGGAGTTTAGTTTTTTTTATATAACACATAACAATAGTGAATATACATTTGAATACACAGTCGTGAAATTTACATAGGTTTGCTCTGGAAAAGTCTTTAATGAGTTTTTCGACATTATAATGAGTGGAAATGTGTAGCAGGTTCAAAAAATATCTCTCGCAGCTAATGTTTTTATTTTCCATAGTGACAGAAGATGATAGAGACGTCAGCTGCTAAGAACATCGCGGGGCGTAATTAATACACTTTGTTCTCTTCTTTTTATTTATATATCCTTCAAATTGTATTCATTGTTTCGAAACAACAAGCCTCCGTCTTCAGGGATAAAGATGCGGAATCGATGGACATCCGCAACATACATCACGCAAGGAAAGCATAAGGAAACTACTGATCAATCCATGTACGAATGCACTTCAACAGACAGCAAATGCGTCGATTTCCAAATCCTTGTGCCCGGATATGGAGCCTTGCGGCTTAGAAATAGATGACATTGAAACTAAATACAATAAACATAGCTCAAATAAAAAGGAAAGAGAGGGAATGCAATGAAGAACATTCAGTTTCACCTGGTGAAAACGATCAGTTTATGGACTGAAGAGAATTTATCGACTGTAGTAAAATATCCTGTGTAATACGCACCCATTCTGTATTAGGGCCATTCCCTCTCTCAAAAAACCGGCAATCATGTTGATGATGTACAAGACAAAATTCAACAGATTTCATAGCATCCTGATTATCGAAGGCAGAAGAACATACCATTCAATCTGCGAGGATAACCAAACATGCCGGTTTACACAGCTCATGACGGGTATTTCGATTCAGTTACCTCAAATTACAATAGCGGTTTATAGGTTGTAGAGCCAAACACCGTCGATAAGTTCGCAACTAGACAACAACAATGAAAGCAATCATGCATCCAGCACCACCTTGTCAGTATGATGTACGAAATCCTCCATCCCAACAGACAGGAACAGAGCCTCAAAACACGGTTCTTGTGCTACTATAGTGGGCATATTTCAAAAGCACATGTTTGTTTATCACTACGATAAAATTATTAGTTTAATGAAATACATTGTTCTGATACTATACCACAATGGCTTATTAAGTCGACGTATACGTAATAAGCAGTCGTGTTATTAAACATATATGACTTTATCTCTTCAATTGATGTATGATTTTACTTTCAAGCACGTTATTCATTTGCTGATCAAAGGAGATAATTGCTAGAAAACCGATCCGAAAGCTATTTTGAGCTGAGAAAAATAAAAAGGTAATTATAAATATAGTGAAAGTATCAGCCAGCTACGCTGGTAGTTCCTGCTCACCTATACTCCCACACCGGTTAGTGTTTCCGTGTTTCCACTAACGATTTTGAAATCTGTGAAGTTATTTTAGCCACAGACGTAATACTGCTTGAACTATTACTAGATTTTGTAGTATTGTGTGTTTGAACTTTGTCTGCTGTTACCTAGCATATTAGTAATTGCTTCATTAAAATATGAAAGCTGCTTCAAAGTGAACTCTAAGAAAACTGGTAGGCAATAATATTAGAAACTGAAATGTCATATGTTCTAAGGGCCATACATCACATTAGTCAGGAGAATCTAAAAACAATTTATTACTTTTGATACACAATTTCTTTGTATTCAAAAGCCGGCCGGGGCGGTTCTAGGCGCTACAGTCTGGAACAGCGCGACCGCTACGGTCGCAGGTTCGAATCCTGCCTAGGGCATGGATGTGTGTGACGTCCTTAGGTTAGTTAGGTTTAAGTAGTTCTAAGTTCTAGGGGACTGATGACCTCAGAAGTTAAGTTCCATAGTGCTCAGAGCCATTTTGTATCCAAAAAACTGAGACGTACTTTGATACCACAGAAGTGTTCTGTTCACTTAGCCATTGTGAAAATTATGAGACAGATTAGAGAATAAATAATTTATTAAGAATGTTCCATGTCCCAAACCAGGCAACTTGCTCGTTCAAAGTACCAGTCAGAAATTTTTGTCTCCAGTGCTATTAACAAAATGGCTCTAAGCAGTATAGGACTTAACATCTGAGGTCATCAGTCCCCTAGACTTAGAATTATTTAAACCTAACTAACTTAAGGACATCACACACATCCATGCCCGAGGCAAGATTCAAACCTGCGACCGTAGCGGTCGCGCGGTTCCAGACTGTAGCACCTAGAACCGCTCGGCCACACTGGTCGGCCTTTGAATACAATTTTGATGTACTAGTTACATTTCATATGCAGCAGTGCAAAATCTAAAGTGAACCAAACGCAACGTCTATGGTATTTATTTTTACCACTGCAAACTCTTAAAATTTCTTGCAATGACTTTTTAATTATAATCTGTCATACACTGAAGAGCTAAAGAAACTGGTACACCTGCCTAATATCATTAAGGGCCGCCGCGAGTACGCAGAAGTTCTGCAACACGACGCGCGTGGACTCGACTAATGTCTGACGTAGTGCTGGAGGGAATTGACACCATGAATCCTGCAGGTCGGTCCATAAATCCCTAAGAGTACGAGGGTGTGTAGATTTCTTCTGAACAGCACGTTGCAAGGCATCCACCAGGATGCCTTGTTCAGTGATGATCATGTCTGGGGAGTCTGGTGGCCAGAGAATTGTTTAAACTCTGAAGAGTATTCCTGGAGCCACTCTGTAGCAGTTCTGGGCATGTGGGGTGTCGCATTATCCACTTGGAATTGCCCAAGTACGTCGGAATGTACAGTGGTCATGAATGGATGCAGGTGATCAGACAGGATGCTTACGTAGGAGTAACCTGTCAGGGTCGTATCTAGACATATCAGGGGCCCATATCGCTTCAATTGCACATGCTCCACACCATTACAGGGTCACCACGAGCATGAACAATCCCCTGCTGACATGCAGGGTCCGTGGATTCATGAGGTTGTCTTCATACCCGCACACGTCCATCCCCTCGATACCATTTGAAAAGAGACTCGTTCGAACAGGCCACATGTTTCCAGTCATCAACAGTTCTATATCGGTGTTGACGGGCCCAGGCGAGGCGTAAAGCTTTGTATCTTGCTGCCATCAAGGGTACACTAGTGGATCTTCGGGCTCCGAAAGCCCATATTGATGATGTTTCGTTGAATAGTTCGCACGCTGACACCTATTGATGGCCCAGCACTGAAATCTGAAGCAATTTGATGACGCGTTGCACTTCCGTCACGTTGAACGATTCTCTTCAGTCGTCATTCGTCCGTTCTTGCAGGATCTTTTTCCAGCGTCAGCGATGTCTGAGATTTGATGTTTTGCTGTATTCCTAATATTCACGGTGTGCTCGTGAAATGGTCGTACAGGAAAATCCCCACTTCATCGCTATCTCGAAGATGCTGTGTCGTGCGTCGACTATAACACCACGTTCAAACTCATTTAAATCTTGATGACCTGCCATTGCAGCAGCAGTATCCGATTTAACAAGTGTACCAGACACTTGTTGTCTTATATAGGGGCTTCCGACAGCAGCGCCATATTCTGCCTTTTATATGTCTCTGTATTTGAATACGCATGCATATACCAATTTCTTTGGCGCTTCAATGTGGATCCCTTGACAAGGAGCGGTGCGCAGTGGTTGGAAGAGAGCACACCTCTTTGAGAAACATATCAGAAGTGAATCACAAAACTTGCATCCAATATCCTTGAGACCCATTTGCTGTAGAATCTTAGAGCATATTCTTAGTTCAAACGTAATGATATATCGAATGGATTCAGAAAACATCAAACACGTGAAACCTAACTCGCAATTTTTTCACATGACATCCTGAAGTCCATGGATAAGGGAAGTAGGTACAGAGTTTCGCGACTTCCGAAAAGCGTTTGACTCAGTATCACATGTACGTTTACTACGAAAGTTACGATCCTATAGGGTATCAAGCGAAATTTGTGACTGGACTGAGAATTTTTTTGCTTGGGGCGGCGCAGCAGATTATCTTGGATGAAGAGTCATCAACTTATGTAGAAGTAGCTTCGAGCGTGCTCCAGGGAAGTTTGAGATTCCTGTTGTTAATGATGTATAGTGATGACTTTTCGAGGATTATGCATTTACCTCTGAAAACAGCTGCACAAAGATTCAGTTAGATCTCGATAAGATTTCAAAGTCGTATGAGAATGGGCAAATAGGTTTAAATGTTCAGAAATGTAAAATTGTGCACATGACAAAACGAAAACAGTGTAGTACCCTACGAATACAATATCAATGAGTCAGTATTGGAATCGGTCAACTCAGTCAGATACCTGGGGGTAACAATTTGTGTGGATATGAAATGGAAGAATTACATAGGCTCAGTATATAAAGCAGGACGTAAACTTGGCTTCATTGCTAAAAAATAAATGTAAATGTCGTGTGACTAGGACCTCCCGTCGGGTAGACCATTCGCCGGGTGCAAGTCTTTCGATTAGACGCCACTTCGGTGACTTGCGCGTCGATGGCGATGAACTGATGATTAGGACAACACGACACCCAGTCCCTGAGCGGAGAAAATCTCCGACCCACCCGGGAATCGACTAGGGTCCTTGGGATTGACGTTCTGTCGCGCTGACTACTCAGTTACCGGGGGCGGACGCATCATTGGTAGGATGCTGGAGAAATACAATCAGTTTACAAAGAAAACTACAGACAAAAAGCCCGTGCAACCCATTCTAGAATATTGCTCAGGTGTGTGGGACGCGTACTAAATAGGACTAGCAGGGCATATCCGACGAAAAACAGAAATGCACACTAATGGTCACAGGTTTATTTCACCAGTGGAAGAGTGTCGTCGAGACGCTGAACCTCGACGCAAACTATTCCAAGGAAGCCTAGTTAGTAAGTTTCAAGAACTAGGATTAAACGATGAATGTAGGAATGTACTACATACTCCACAAATTGTTCCCCTAGGGTTCACGAGGACAGGTTTAGACTAATTACAGCGCCCATTGAGTCGTTTAAGCAATCATTCCTCCCGAGCTCCTTACGGCAATGGAACATTAAGAAACATTAATAACTGGTACAATGGGAAGTACCTCCATCACGCACTTCACAGTGGTTTGCACAGTATGGATGAAGATTTAGAATTATTATTATAAGGAACATTATTCTTATGTTTTTAAGTCCCCTTTGGAGCACGCGCACACGTAGCTCCATGAGTGGGAGAAGAAGCCCCATACAGCTCATAGCATCTATGCAGGAAGAGCCAGAACTCCGTCAACAAAACTTCGGAGGTTGTTCAGAGATACTTTCTGAGTAATTTGGTGTAAGGGATCCGCGGTCTGCGGTGGCTCGTCACAGCGTAATAATGTTATTATGACTTATTTGTCTTTATCACCAGAATTATTTTTGTTTCTGTAAAAATACTTTCACAATAGTGAAAGAGCCTGTGCTATCGAAACAGCAAAACATAATAACACGTAAGAATCCCGTTTTTCGTCGACGCCTATGCGCAGATGCAAAACTTGTTTTACATGGTTGTCGTCTCTGCAAGGACAGCCGAGCATATCATCGTTATCTACATCTACATCATACTTCGCAAGTCACCTAATGGTGTGTGGCAGAGGGTACTTTTTGTACCACAAACTGAGCTCTCCAACCCTGTTGCACTCGCGAATAACGCGTGGGAAGAATGATTGTAAGCTTCTGCATTGGCTCTAATTTCTCGAATTTTCTCCTCGTGGTCGTTACACGAGACATAGATGGGGAAAAGTAATATGTTGTCCGACTCTTCCCGGAAAGTTCTCTCTCGAAATTTCAATAGTACGTCTCTCCGTGACGCACAACGCCTCTCTTGTAACGACTAAGTTGGATCGTCTGTATCTTTTCTATCGGTATATCTGGTAGGGATCCCAGGTAGAGCAACAATACGCTATAATCGGTCGAACAAGCGCCTTATAAGCCACTTCCTTGGTGGATGAGTTACATTTCCTTAAGACTCTGCCGGCCGGTGTGGCCGTGCGGTTTAGGCGCTTCAGTCTGGAACCGCGTGACCGCTACGGTCGCAGGTTCGAATCCTGCCTCGGGCATGGATGTGTATGATGTCCTTAGGTTAGTTAGGTTTAAGTAGTTCTAAGTTCTAGGGGACTGATGACCACAGATGTTAAGTCCCATAGTGCGCAGAGCCATTTGAACCTTAAGACTCTTCCTATGAATTTGAGTCTGGGATCTGCTTTTTCCACTATTTCTATCATGTGGTCATTCCACTTCATATCGCACTGGATAGTTACTCCTAGATATTTCACGCCAGATACAATTTCCAGTGGTTTGTCGTCAATAGAGTAACTATAAAATAGTGGATTCCTTTTCCTATATATGCGCACTATGTTACATTTATTTACGTTCAGGGTCAACTGTCACAGCCTGCACAGTTCATCTACATCTACATGGTTACTCTGCAATTCACACTTAAGTGCCTGTCAGAGGGTTCATCGAACCATTTTCATACTGCTTCTCTACTATTCCGCTCCCAGGGACGCGTGGGAAAAAGGAATATGTAAATCTTTCCGTTCGAGCTCTGATTTCTCTTATTTGGTTATGATGGTCATTTCTCCCCACGTAGCTGGGTGTCAACAAAATATTTTCGCATTCGGAAGAGAAAACGTGATTGAAATTCGTAAATAGATCTCGCCGCAAAGAAAACCGCCTTTGTTTCAGTGACTACCACCCCAATTCGCGCATCATATCAGTGACCCTCTCACCCCTGTTGCGCGATAACACGAAACGGGCTGCCCTTCTTTGCACTTTTTCGATGTCCTCCGTCAATCCTATCTGGTAAGGATCCCATACCGCGCAGCAATATTCCAGCAGAGGACGGACAGGTGTAATATAGGCTGTCTATTTAGTGGGTTTGTCGCGTCTTTTAAGTGTTCTGTCAACAAAGCGCAGTCTTTGTTTCACCTTCCCCACAACATTATCTATGTGGTCTTTCCTATATAAGTTGCTCGTAATTGTAATTCCTAGGTATTTAGTCGAATTGACAGCCCTTAGATTTGTGTGATTTATCGCATACCTAAAATTTATCGGATTTCTTTTAGTAACTATGTGGATGACCTCGCACTTTTCTTTGCTTAGTGCCAATTGCCACTTTTCGCACCATACAGAAATTCTCTCTAGATCATTTTGTAATTGGAATTGATCGTCTGATGATTTTACTAGACGGTAAATTATAGCGTCACCTGCAAACAATCTAAGAGGCCTGCTCAGATTATTACCTAGGTCATTTATGTAAATCAGGAATAGCAGAGGCCCTATGACACTACCTTGCGGAACGCCAGATATCACTTCTGTTCTACTCGATGATTTACCGTCTATCACTACAAACTGTGACCTCTCTGAGAGGAAATCACGAATCCAGTCACACAATTGAGACGATACTCCATATGCACGCAATTTGATTAATAGTCGCTTGTGAGGAACGGTATCAAAAGCTTTCTGGAAATCTAGGAATATGGAATAGATCTGAGATCCCTAGTCGACAGCACTCATTACTTCATGGCAATAAAGAGCTAGCTGTATTGCACAAGGACGATATTTTCTGAATCCGTCTTGGTTATGCATCATTATGTCATTTTCTTCAAGGTGATTCATAATGTTCGAGTACGGTATATGCTCCAAAATCCTACTGCAAATTGAGGTCAGTGATGTGGGTCTGTAATTCAATGGGTTACTCCTATTTCCTTTCTTGAATATTGGTGTGACCTGTGCTACTTTCCAGTCTTTAGGAACAGACCTTACGTCAAGTGAGCAGTTGTATATGTTTGCTAAGAAAGGCGCTATTCTTTCTGCATACTCTGAAAGTAACCTGATTGGTATACCATCTGGACCGGAAGACTTGCCTTTCTTAAGTGATGTGAGTTGTTTCGCAACACCTAAGATATCTACTTCCACGTCACTCATGCTAACAGCTGTTCTGGTTTCGAATTCTGGAATATTTACTTCGTCTTCTTTCGTGAAGGAATTACGGAAAACTGTATTTAGTAACTCCGCTTTAGTGGCACCATCATCGGTAACATTTCCATCGCTATCACGCAGTGACAGTATTGACTGTTTTTTGCCACTGGTGTACTTTACATACGACCAGAATCTCTTAGGGTTTTCTGCCATATTTTGAGACAATGTTTCATTCTGAAAACTATTAAAAGCATCTCGCAATGACGTCCGCACTAAATTTCGAGCTTCTGTGAAACTTAGCCAGTGTTGAGGATTTTGCGTTCTTCTGAATTTGGCATGCTTTTTTCGTTGCTTCTGCAACAGTGTTCTGACGTGTTTTGTGTACCATGGTGGATCAGTCCCGTCAATTCTCTGGGGGTAATTCTGCAAATCGTTACTATCTTATGGCGTTGCTACTTTCTTATAGACAACCGCATCACCTGTGAACAGCCTTAGAGAGCATCCGACGCTTTCTACTAGGTAATTTATATATATTGTCATTATTCCATTTCATTCAGTGGACCCATAGGCGAGATGCATATCGGCCGATTCTTCGTCTGTAAACCTATACATATTGTGGTGTATCACTGCTAACATACAACTAACACTTCCGGAAAAACTATCCCGAGACTGGACCGAGCAGTACTGAGCTCAAGCTTGTGGACCAGGAGTAAAGCAGGTCATACTGCTGTCAGCAGAAAGTACGCAAGTTTGTTTCGAAACAAGACACATAGCGCACGCCGTCTACATTTTCACTGTTGTGCAGATATTTTCAATGCTGTACCGATACAAGGGGTAAGAATTCAAACGAAATGTAGTTACTCTTTAGTGAGCTACCGTAGACCATGTCTCCCTTACACAAATTACTCGTAAAAGATTCCCGGACAACATCTGAAATTTTGTTGGTGTAGTTTTCGTTCACTCTGTGTACACGCATAATGGCATTTTCGTTAGAATGACAACGCACCTTATGCATTTTACGTGTTCAGTACCGTGATCCATGGGCATGCACAATATTTTACTTTAAAGTATGCTTTGTCAAATAGAAGAGATATAATTTTTAATATTCGTCTTTGTAATTCGGTTTTAATTTTTTTACAACGTATTTTCTGAAGATCTGGTCGTAGGTTAAAAAATTATAAGCACTTCCGATTGTAACAATTTTGGCGTTACAGTTCTTGTTCGAGTCTCTCCAGTGCTCTTCACCAGCACAGCACTTACGGGCAGGCCGGGGCGGGCCTTCGGTTCACTTACCTGCAAGGCAACTCACGGGGTTGGGGAGGGGGTTAGTGGGCCCTTCTTCGACCTTTTATGGGTGCAAGTTTCACTGAGTGCAGATTTCACTGGGTGCAGTTTACAGGACACCCCGACTATATGTCAGCATACCTTCTCAACGAAAGGTGCATGAACCTGTAGTGGTGTGAAGAAGGGATTGAGCGGGGTTGTGAGTGTGGGGTGGGGACTGGAGGACGGCGGGTTTTCTGTCGATAGGGTATAGGCTAGAGGGGGCTGGTGGAAGGTAAACACTCCGTCTACCTTGCTGCTTGCAGCATGCGCTCTCCACGTCTTTGTCTGTTAGCCCGTTTCCCAAATGTCTCTTTTTCCACGACCAGCACACTATCATCTCGACCTGGCACGAAGCAGGGGAAAAAGAAAGGAAGAATGGTTAAGTTTAAACGGGTCGTCGACGAAGTAGTCTTCAGAGACAAAAGCACAATCGCGAATTTGAGTAGGAAACCGGCTCGGCCATTTCAAAACGAACCATTCGACCATTTGCCTTAAACGAACCCGGGAAATAATCGGAAACCGTATATCAGGACGGGGGAAGAGCCAGCGTCCTCCCGAATGCGAGCCCAGCGTTACCTTGCTGGGTGGAAACAGCGAATTCCCTTAGCAGATTGGCAGATCAGTATTTCCAAAAGTTATTCGAGTACGTCAGCTGCTCTGAGAATCGTTGTTCATACTGCGCTGAACTCTTAGGAGAACATCACACTTAAATTTATCTTCTGCCGTTTTTCTTGTTTGTGTCGCTTATTAGCGGAATGGAACGTTCTTATTGTGGTTATTGTTCTACCGATTGCTTCTGAGACGCCCGGTAAATCACGCAGGTCTAACAGATAGTTAGGATTGTGGAAAGGGCCAAGGGGGTTGCGGTCGGATTCTTTTCACAATTGCAATTTATTTTCATTTAGTTCACAAATACACTTTTGAAAGAATTAGATTTGCTTCGCTGCTGAAGGCCTCCAAACAGAATAAGTTCAGTTTTGAAAAGACGTGACACACAGTTAAATTTACGAATAAGATAAGTCGTATACATATATGAGATAAGTATGTGGAGCGTCTGAAGGCCGCCGGATTAAATCTTCAAAATTCCAAATACACTATGATGATTACTGAAGGCAGAAGGCCACAATGTTTGAAGATGCTAACAGGGCTGATGGCCCACAAGTTGCACAGAAAGAGATAAACAAACGCAATAAGATGGCTGAAGGCCGCAAAGTTAAATTCTGCAAATTAGGGAAATATATATTGCAACAATCAGTAAAACAATACATTAAGTTTAAAATTTCCTTTTTGCAACACCAACCTCGGAAGGCCCCCAATAACGTGTAAAATCTTTCAGAGGAAATTACAATAACCTTTCGAGAGCAGAAAGAGATAATGTTTGGACTTGAAAGAAATTCTGAGAACATGTTTCCAGGGCTAAAGGCCCACAACTAACCTTGCCGAATTAAAAATATAAACTAAAGTTAAATTACAACAACATTAAGACTGCCATAAGGGTAATTGAGAGAACGGCACTCAGGAGTGTCCAGTGGATCGTTCTGCCCTCGTTCACTTAGGCAAGACTACACTTCATTCATGCGAATCCAACCGAGGGACAGCCACTGACCAACAGACACAACGACTTTCTTCCCATCAATCAGTAAATGAGAACTCAAACACAGAAGGTTACGAACGTCATAATCCACAATGGAGTATGTATCAGCTGTCAAAATTACACACCATGTTGGACAGCGACAACAGGTGAGGAAAGGACGCTGCCTGAAATTACGTTGGTGGCCAGGGTAGGTAACCGGAACACTAACGCACACAAGGCAGAAAATTCCGCTGGTACACTTGAATTTGGTTAACTCAAAATAGTTAATTGCACCGCATGGCGGCAAAATTTCATCAATCCTCCCCATCAGCAAACCACCGAAACGAACCACCACAACATGAATGGACGTGGCTTGGGTAGTTGAAACCACTACTCAGCTTTGACGTCCTGGGTCGGTGAACCACGAAGCTTGTAGCGATCGGACAGCTCCACACACGCTCCGGCACTGCGCAGGGACCGGCAGCGGACCCAGCCGATCGCGCCGCATGGAGATATTTTCCCTGGTCCGCAGCAACCGACCGACTGCCTGCTGGTCCGACCGCGACTGCTGTTCCGTCGCGACTCCACTGCTTGTGCGTCTCCCACTCACATCCAGACACACGACGGCAAAAATATTGGCTCGGACCCAACCATGCAGAGGAAACACGTCAACTGGCCTAAACGGCATGCCTGCACCAGGAAAGGACCGACCCAAGTTCTACAAGATGGTAATGGAAGGGGCCCAGAAGCGCTCGGAGAACCAGTTACACGTCGCCAGATGAGACGACCGACCTTTCAGAGGCAGTATGCCGACAACATTTAAAATAACTTGTCAAAGGAAATAACGCCAACTACACACACAACCTGACAAACACTTGCACGAAGACCTGAACGATATGCAACAGTAACTAAGCACACAAGAAGACAAAACGGGAGTCAATACACACACACACACACACACACACACACACACACACACACGCACACACAGCCGACTCATGATCGATCGGCGAGCCAAAACGTGTCGTCCGGCAGGACGAGCGACCGACGATCCTCCAAGACCGTGGCCCGGCTCAAGTGATGCGTGGCGGCAATGGTCGGGCGAGCCATGTCGACACAGACCTCACAGCTCCAACCTGACTGCACCAGTGCCGCATTACAACTCCCCGACTGGCAGGTCCGGACTGCGCTCCACACGCGTTCCAACTGACTGGCAGACCCAAACTCGCGACCCGAAATCCCAACCCGAACTGTAGTGATGGGGAGCTCGCGAAAGAGTCGTTCAAATGAACGCTTCACTCCAGTGAACTGTGAACTAACCACTCAATTTCAATGAACTGGTACTTCAAACTTTTCACAGATAACACACTCCACACTTTTTTCTAGTTCACTCACTCTCTTCCCCTCTCCCTCATCCCATTGCATCGGCGCTAAGTCACTCATTCTCCCCTCTACTGCCTGTCGACGAATCGCGCGGCGTTTGTGGGAAACGATACGTTTGCGATGGGTTGTGGATGTGAGGGGCGAGGGGAAGGCAGCGTCAGCTGCTTCCTGCAGTGCTGACATCATTACCCGTGACTTTTTGTGCAGTTCAGTTATACTTCGCGTCTACCGGTAGCCTACCGTTGGCAGCGCTTGCGGACAAATGAATATTACAGATACAAATGAAGAGGCTGACTGTGTGAGCACGCACAGCCAACACGAAAATAAAAGGTTTGTTAATAACACTCAACGAGGGATTTTACCTGAAATCGTGATAATGACTACAGGTGACAGTTTACGTTTTGAATCTGGAGGGTTATTATTCTCAACAAAAATAAAATCTACAGGAAAACTTGTGAATCATTACTTAAGGTAGATATATAGACTTTGTGACAGTGGTAACCATACTCATTCTATTTTGGATTAAATTTTAAAAGGAACATAAAATTGGACTGCATTTCGTTGGTAGCCCTAGTTTTCAGTCCATGAATACAACAAATAATGTTTCACTTTGCAGATAAAGACTTTTTTGGGCGCTTCATGAGAAAATGTCGAGCAAAATTAAATGTAATACCTTCTTTATATGTGACAGGCTTCTCTGTTTATCTTTCCTTTGTCCCCTTCGACCGTCCCCTTCGACCATGCTCTATTTAAGTTAGCTCAGACTCTGTAAGAGTGTAAAACGTTTCGTGCACGTTACTGCATAGTTCGGCCATCTGTTGGTAAAATTATGAAGTATTACGAAGCTTTATTGTACGAGCGAGGCGAAGCGAGCGTAGCCGCGGCGAACTGGGCAACTTCGCCAGGCTTCCGTACTTCATGAATGAACTACTTCATTTAAACGCTTCACGGCAAAGAGTGAAATGAATGAAGTAGTTCACGGGAATGAACGAGTTCGACCCATCTCTACCGAACTGGCTATTCGCACTGGCTTACGACAGACAACGATCAGGAAGTAACAGCAGTCGAGCAAAGATACTACGAGAGGGGATATATCAACGAGTTAAAATTTCATAGAGTGGCTGAGATACTAGTTACAGCGCTCCTAGCGGCAACCAACGCTAACTCGGCCGCCATGTTCTCCTTAGTCAAAACATTAGGAAAGCGTTACTGTTGTTTGTGTTGGAAGTGTGTCAGCTGTTGTGATATTACAGCAATATTTAACTTTTCTAGTTGACTTTTTTGTTACAAAATATAAAGTCAACATGCCTGCAGTGTGTTCAGCGTTCAACTGCACAAATCGCAGCGATAAAACAACAAATATTTCATATTATAAGTAAGTATATTAGTACCGAAATACGGCACACGTTTTTTAATTTTTATTAAAGAGTCATTTGCATTGGAACTGTAATAATGCTTAAGACAAATGCAGGAAAGTAATTTATTTATCGTTGATTACAGATTTCCTTTAAAAGATAAGGAAATTACAAAAAGATGGGTTATAAATATGAAGCGAGAAAACTGGTTTCCTACTACAGCCAGTTACCTCTGTTCAGCTCATTTTGAAGAGAAATATATGTACCACACAAATGTCCAGAGGCGCCTTTTGTCAAAAGCAGTACCTACTATCTTTAACTTTCCATCACATTTACAAAAGCAAGATAAAGTATTACGACCACAACCCAGAAAGCGATCTTTCGACAATTTGCAAGATAGTGCTATTACAGTGACATCATTAGCACAAAGTAAGTCAATAATTTAATTTTACTCGGTGTTCTTATTACTTTGAATTACATACTTTCTATTATAATCTTATGGTGTAACTCTGTTTTAAACTTATGATGTAACTGCATTCTTTCAGTGCCTGTCGGACTCACATCTGTTTCTGCTGACCACAATTACTGTCTACCAAGCCCTAAGAAGTTGAAAACACAATATAACAGAGTACAAGTAGAGAATGTGCGACTAAAGAAGCGGATAAAGCAAATGAAGCAACTTAGCGTATGACACAAAAGAAGAATAGTGCAGTTACAGACTTTAGTTGCTGGTTTGAGAAGAAGGCTATGTAGTTCAGTTTCTGATATGTTAAACAGTGAACATGTAGTTGGTTTGTTGAAGGAGCTATTGGAACTTCAGTGCATTGCTAAAGTATGCCATTATTCTCAGCAAATAAGGAAATTTGCCCTGACCCTACACTTTTATTCTGCCAAGGCATACAGCTACTTACGAAAATTTGTGAAATTGCCCCACCCAAGAACGCAGTGGGTGGCCATCCAGGTTTTACTGAGGAGGGTTTCACTAAAATTGCCTCTGAAGTTGAGAATAGCACAACCCAAATTTTTGCAACATTGATGTTTGATGAGATGGCTATTAAGAAGGACCTTGTTTGGGATGGGGAAAAAATAAGAGGCTGTGTATAGTGAGACAGGTGACAAACAAAATTAACTGTACTGACTGCTTAGAAGGTATTTTTGCTTGTATTGAGGCTAAAAGAACTGGATTGATTGCAGTGAAAGATGTGGAAACCAGTTTAATTAATCCAGCTAATGATGATGTTAAACTTTGTAATGTTGCTGAGAAGGTTTTCAGAAATAATGAAGACATAATCCTGAAATGTCAGAAAAACGATTTGTTGAGGTTCCAGACAGAAGTGTTGCAATTGGTGAGAGGCTCCTTATTTATAAACAATGAACTTCTTTTTACAGAAAATGAATTTGGTGAAGAAACCCATTATGTTAAACTGATAAAACTGCTGCTCAAACATTTTTTTGTATGTCGAATAAATCACTTATGCAAATCAAAATCATCTGAGCAGAGAGGTAAAGTTGTGAGACAACTATACACGAAGCTTATTTTATTTAAAGGTCAGTGAAAAGACCGAAAAAATACGAATGTCAGTTAAAACATTGTAAAAATTAAATGTAAATAAATTATTTTACTTTTCTTGTAGATTATTATTATTATTGAATTACTATGCTTGTGTTAACTACTTGTAACACATATTTCAAATAATATTCTCGTTCACAGTGTACTGGTTTTTGAGGCTTTGACTGTTTACTTTGAAATAGCGACAAAAATATCGCATTTCTGCACCCGTTACTGTTTCTAATAGTTAACCACAGCGTGTTTAGGAGTTTCACCGTAATATTCTGGTGGTACCTGCTCTAATTGCATTAATTTATGGGCAACAAGTAACGTTGGACGGACTTATTTGAGTTGTCTTGTAGTGTTATCTATATCGAAAAGTTTAGGCATATTTCGACAAAAACATCCCTTTTTGCTGTCAGTGTACACTGAAATCACTGCTGTCTATTGCTTGTTTTAGAAAAAATAAAGCTAGTAGGGGCTATTTCAAGTAAGTCAAACGCAGTTACAAGGGGGCGGGACACAGCAGACGAATGCCTTGACTAAAGAAAACATGGCGGACAGAACTTCAATTTGCTTCAAACATGGCGGTCCTATAGCCACTCTATGAAATTTTAACTCGTTGGGATATATCGATACGAGCTGCTAACGCCGCTCACGGTCAGGCAAAGCAGCAACTCAGTGACAGTAGTAATTCAAATTAAAGTAGTGAGGTGGAAGTACGTTAAAAACATGAAGACAGAAACTTTGGATAAATTTTAACTTAGGCATAGGACTACATTGTTTTTACTTTCGTAAGTAGGCTGTTTAGGTTTTTATGTTGGTAACGCCACGTAGCGCTCTGTATAAAAATCACTGACTGTGCTGTGTGCAGTCTGTGGCTGGTTGATATTGTTGGAATATTCGCTATTGTACTGTTGGGCACGAGTAACGAAGATTTTTGTGAGGTAAGTGATTCAGGAAAAGTATAGGTCAGGGGTTAACAACTGGCCGGTTTTGAACGCGAGTACTCGCGTCTGCTCAGGCACGTGCTTGCGAGCAGGTGCAAGGTCGCTGAGTAGGGAGGGAGGGGAGGGAGGGGAAATGCGCGCGCACGTTTGAATAGGGCCGCAGCGTGCCTATTGAATTCGCGCCGACTGTGTAAGGCCGGTATTACACTATCAAATTTCTTTGTCCAATATCTTTGTCAAAGATATTTGATAGTGTAATAGGGACTTTGTCAAATGTCGTCCAATATTTGATCAAATCTAGGGCCTCGCTGTATATTTGATCAAAGAAACCGCTTGTCTTCTGTTCACTGCAATGTGAGATGTTACCACATGGAGCGCTAGCATCGCTGCAGCGTACTGTCGTCTGTAGTGTTTTTATAACCATTGCCGGTAAATACAATTGGTGTGTGCGAACAACTACAAAATTAATAGAGATGTATGAAGCTGATGAGGCGCTTTACAACGTGAGGCACCCTGAATACAAAAATAGATTAAGAAGATTGGAGACCTAACCTGATCTAACCTAACCTAACCTAACATAACCCTCTCCTGTAGCAAGGAATGGGAGTGTTATAGTGAGCCTGTCTTCAGAAGATGTAGCAGTTCTTAAGTGAATATTGTGCTTTGTGATATGAGGATACACTTCATTGAGCACATACAGAAATGTATGCTCATCCATTCTTAAGTAATTGATGTACGACTTGACGTCTTCCACTGTAAGCTCACGTAACAAGTTTTGTTGAATGCTTTTATCGTGTCGTCGTAAAACCCACGGCTTCACCCAGATTAGATTAGTTTTTCGTTCCATAGATCCGTGCTGAGGAGAGCCTCGTGGATGTGGAACATGTCGATTTTTTTAAAGCTGAAATAACAATACTAATAGTATGAATAAATACATCATTTGTTTCTACTAAAAATTTCGCCAATGGAGTAGAAGGAGTTGGCCAGTAGTAAGTCTTTCAGGCTCCTTTTAAACTGATCTTTAGTTCTAACTAAATTTTTTATGTTTCCTGGCAAATTATTGAAGATGAGTGTTCCTGAGTAGTGGACCCCTTTTTGAACTAAAGTAAGTTGGTTGGTTTGTGGGATTAAAGGGACCAGACTGCGATGGTCATCGGTCCCTTTTGCCAAATACTAAAAACACCCACAGAGAATAAAAACTAGTAACAGAATAGATCACAGACGCTTTTAAGTCCTTGTGCAGATCATTTTTGTTCCTGGTATTGTATGTATGAACTGAGTTGTTTGTTGGAAAAAGAGATATATTATTTACGACAAATTTCATTAAGGAGTAAATATACTGAGAGGCAGTAGTTAGTATACCCAGTTCTTTGAAGAGGTTTCTGCAGGAGGTCCGTGAATTTACTCCACAAATAATACGTATTACACGCTTTTGGACCTTGAAAACTTGTTTGACTTCAAGATTTACCCCAAAATATTATCCCATATGACATTATGGAATGAAAGTATGCAAGCTTTTTCATTTTTATGTTTCCTATGTCTGCTAACACTCGAATTGCAAATACAGATTTGTTAAGGCCTTTCTGCAGTTCTGTGGTGTGCTCCTCCCAACTGAATTTATTATCAAGTTGTAATCCCAGGACTTTTGAGACTGTCAACCTCGTATGTATGGTTCCATTTTTTCCCCCACTTCTTTTCCGCATGTGCACACAATGCAATTGGAGTACGTAGAACTGCTGTGGTTGTAACAAGTTGTTGTCAGCCATCTTGAACTTTGACGAAAAATTTGATGACAGTGTAATACCCCCTCTAGCGCTACGTCAAAGATCTTTGTCAAATATATTGGACGGAATATTGGATCACATCTTTGATCAAATCTTTGACAAAGAAATTTGATAGTGTAATACCGGCCTAACGTTTAAAGTACTAAGATCAGCTCTAACAGTCACTTCGCTGGTTAAGAATCATGTCAAGTCGCCGTTGTGTAACCCCAACCATGCTTTCGCAGTTCAACCCCTATTGGGAGGAAATGTATCTGTTTACAGAAAAAGATGGTGTTGCAAAATGTTTAGTATGTCACAAAACGCTTAATTCTTTTAGGAAATTTAATTTGCAGCGACATTATATGTCGTACCACGCGAAAGACTACGGAAGTAGAAAATGTGATGGACCAGATCGTGCACAGGAAGTTATTAAACTTGAAAGGAAGCATCCGAAGAAGATCTGGACGACGAAGAAAAATCAACTGAGGCAGCTCTCAGAGTGAGTTACAAAATTGCTTTGCTTTTAGCAAAATCCCTGCGCCCCTTCACTGATGGCGATTTAATAAAAGAATGTTTGGTAGTTGCAGCGGAACATTTGTGTCCATCTCAAGTTGAACAGTTTTAAATTGTGCCATTATCTAACATGACCATTATGCGTCGCATACGGGACATGACAGACGACGTCCAGAGCCAGCTTGCAAATATCTTTAAAGATTTTATGGCCTATTCTCTAGCTCTGGACGAAAGTGTTGATATCACTGGAACAGCGCAGCTTGCCACATTTATTAGAGATGTTAATAGAGATCTTCAGGTGAGGGTGGAGCTCCTCGATGTAGTAGCCATGAAGCACACTACAACCCGAGGTGATATTTTAAGTAGTGTTGAAGAAAGTGTTGAAAATATAGGATTGTCGTGGAATTCTTTAGTTTCAGTGTCTACAGGCGGTGCACCAGCGATGACGGAAAAAATCAGGTTTCGTTGCGCTGTTGAAGGAGAAGATGCAAAAACTGACCGTGCCGAATGAAATAAGGGGTGTTCACTGTGTTATCCACCAGGAAAACTTATGTGCAAAGAGTATCACTCTAGAAAATGTGATGGGTGTTGTTGTTCGTACAACCAATTATATAAGGAAGCATGGGCTAGAACACAGACAATTTAAAAGCTTTCTTGAGGATGTAGAAAGCCGGTATGGAGGTCCGCTGGCTTAGTCGTGGCGAATTACTAAATCGATTTTTTTGCCTATTAGATGAGATAAATATGTTCATGGAAATAAATAACATGTGTGTTCCTGAATTGAAAGAGCCTTCATGGAAATGTGATCTCGCGTTCTTAGGAGATTTAACTAGCCATCTGAATGCTTTGAACATTTCACTACAAGCTGAAGATCTGCTAATTACTCATTTCATAGATCGAATACGAGCTTTTAAAACGAAATCGACACTTTGGGTGAGTATGCTGGAAACAGGAAATCTAGCTCATTTTCCTAAATTATCATCCATGCAAGATGTTCACAAAGACTGTGAACGTTATTCACATAGTTTAGTTGCTCTTAAGGAAGAATTTGATCAACGCTTTCAAGATCTAACAGCACTAGACAGTGATTTTGATCTGTTCTCCTCTCCATATTCAGCGAATATTGAAGAAATTCGTCCTGAGCTGCAACTAGAAATTATTGACCTGCAGTGTGACAGAGAATACAGAGACAAATTTCGGAACAAGAAAAACATTTTGGAATTCTACAGACGCTTCCCTCAGGATAGATTTCCTCGTTCGCACAAACTGGCAGCTACAATAATATCAATGTTCGGTTCCACGTATGTTTGTGAACAACTGTTCTCTGCAATGAAATGTAAGAAGACGCGCCTGAGAAACGCATTGTCTGATCGAAATTTAAACTGCACGCTGCGCTTACAATGCACAAGAACAATTACTCCGAACATAGACGCAGTTGTAAAGGGTAAAAAGTACAAGATAACCGAGAATCCCACACTTCAGTGACACCTTTTATTGTGTAACAGTTCACAAATTAATACGAATGTAGAGGCATACACTAAGCTAATAAAATTATGTGGCACGTGTACAATCTCCTTTATTTGTTTCATTTGTCGCAGTAATAACTCGTGAGTGATATCCCTGCAGGTGGCCGCGGATTTACATTGACTGGCGGCAGCTGTTGTGTGCCCCACGTGACTCTCCCCACTCTCCGCTCTGATCCGGTAGTGGGGGCAGCGTGCTCGCGCTGCTCCGTGCTCGCGCCTTGCTGAGCACAGCTTGCTCCGCGAGCACGTATGTTGTGAAGCCCTGGTATAGGTTATTGTTAGTCAGGGCCATTCTTTTGTAGGGATTATTAAAAGTCAGATTGCGTTGCGCTAAAAATATTGTGTGTCAGTTCAGTGTTGATCAGAATAAGTAAAGAGAGAAATGTCTGAGTACGTTCAGTTTTGCTCAGCTGTTTGAAAATCAAATAATGTAGAGGTTTTCCAGCACTGACATTTATAATTTTTTTTAAGGGGATGTTTCACTTTCAAACAGACCATTCGATTTTAGAAAGATATACTTTGCATATGCATGCACATACAGCCGTTGGGTACCTTCCGCAATTACGTTTAGGGTCAAGGTTTTCATCTTTCACAAATGTTCACTATGTCCTCCATCGGTCGCACGACAAACACGAATATTCACAATCGACTCATACTGGTCAAGCATGTCTGGAGTTACTTACTTCGTTGTTGTTGCTTTGTGGCGTCGCATTTCACTCAGAGTTATTGGAAGGGGAAGAACGAAGGCAGAACCTACGGATAAAAAACTACACATATCTTAACATTAGACGACCATAGAAAAAATGGTGCACAGCAAAATCCGTGCACCCCTTATAGGACATATACCGTCGAGGCAACACATTGTCAAGAAATGATCTTATACCCAGGTGCCAGTGTGGAGATGCTCCTTGTGGTTGAAACATGATATTTTCGGCATGTTTTCACAACCATATATATGAGTAATAATCTTTGAAAGCTGCTGATCGCTTGTGAAGTATGTAAATAACCATGTGTCCGTTCATCAAAGTCCCTGCGTTGTTTTTGGATGGTGGGTATCACAAACTTCGTGACCTTTTCATTTCCGCTACATCAATGCAATGATCGCAAGTCTCCTTCGCAAGTAAGACCAGATCTCAGACTATTTCGCAGTTGAATCTGTGAATCAATGTATCAAGGTAACCACATATACTTTTTCAGAACCCTACCAACAACTTCTGAGTTTGCCATTCGACTTCCCTGCTAAAGATGTTACATGTTCCTCTCATTTCATATCGCTGTGTTCGGATTACGCTACCTATTTAACCGATGTGGCAGACTCCAGTGGGTCGGTGCACATATAACTCTTGCAAAATCTTGTCATTTACCGTCTTGTAAAGTTATCAGATGATCAAAACGACTTGCAAAATGATTTAGATAAGATATCTGCATGGTGCGAAAAGTGGCAATTGACCCTGAATAAAGAAAAGCGTGAAGTTATTCACATGAGTACTAAAAGAAATACGCTATATTTCGGTTACGCGGTAAGTCACACAAATCTGAGGGCTGTAAATTCAACTAAATGCTTGGGGATTACAATTACTAATAACCTAAATTGGAACGATCACATAGATAATATGGTGGGTAGAGCAAACCAAAGACTACGATTCATTGGCAGAATACTTAGAAGATGCAACAGGTCTACCAAAGAGACTGCTTACACTACGCTTGTCCGCCCTATTCTGGAGTATTGCTATGCGATGTGGGATCGGCATCAGGTGGGACTGACGGATGACATCGAAAAAGTACAAAGATGGGCAGCTCGTTTTGTACTATCGCGAAATAGGGGAGATAGTGTCACAGACATGGTACGTGAATTGGAGTGGCAATTACTAAAGCAAAGGAGTTTTTCGTTGCGACAGGATCGTCTCTTGAAATTTCAATCACCAGTTTTCTCCTCCAATTGCGAAAACATTCTGTTGGCATCCACCTACAGAGGGAGAAATGATCATCACGATAAAATAAGAGAAATCAGGGCTCACACAGAAAAATTTAAGTGCTCGTTTTTCCCGCGTGCCATTCGAGAGTGGAACGGTAGAGAGACAGCATGAAGGTGGTTCATTGAACCCTCTGCCAGGCACTTTATTGTGAATAGCAGGGTAATAACGTAGATGTAGATGAGATGTTTCTGCCGTTAACCGATTTTGTTTTCCACTGAAATTATTTTCCGTTCAAATTCCGTTCAGATTCAGTCAGTTCTCTGCTATACCCTATCAAACATTCCCAAATTTGCTGCGAAACACTTGTTGCTAATTTCCTTACCGTAGACGAATACGATTATCGCTGTGATTCTGTGAACAGTGCAGCACATGACAACTCAGCTTTGCGTTTGTCGGTGAGGTCATTAACGGCAGACCTATTGTGTTTCAAAAAGAAAGGCCTCGTGCATAGTTGAAATGAAAAAGGCACCTTCAGGCATACAATACGGACACATACTGCATAAAGCGCATTCACACAACAAAATCAAACCCTTAATGGTCACGCAAACTGCATTACCTATTACGGAAGAAAGAAAAAGAGTAAGAGATAAAAGGATAACTGGGAACACGGATAGCTAGCGTCATTAGTCATTCTGCGAGTTCGCTTGTAATAATAGCCACAGTAATTACAACGTCTCAAGGATGGCACCATGATGCAAGCGAATGAACTTAAAAATTGGTGAACTAATATAAGTAATACTAGCATAACTATCAGGATTACTTAACGAGAAATGCGTTTGTCATGTATTGTGTTCCAGACCAGAAAATGGATTTCCATGTTAAAATAATAAGGTCGAGAACGAAGACTTAAATTCAATTCTAACGACTGAAATATCATGTACTGTACTCAGACAAAATTCGTTCCATTTACTGATCAATCTATGTACTGCTGTTGCACACAACTGATTCTTTACAATAGATGTAAAACACGTAACTAGCCGTGAGAATATTTCTTGATATAAGTAAAGAGGGAAACAAACATCAAACAAAAAACGATCAAAAAGTCTTCTAGTAAACGCTAAACCCCACAATCCGCTCATACACTGCTGAACCAAAGCTCAATGACCACCTGCTTAATTGCTTGTTGGTCCACTTTTCGAACGCAGTACTGCAGCGATTCTGCATGGCATACATTTGACTAGTCGTTGCCAAATTTCTGGAGGTACATGTCATTGTATGTCTGTGCATACGTCACAATATTTCCTTAAAATACGGACCAGTGGTTTGTAGTTCAGCTGGTTTAGTTCAGATCGATTGCATTTGGTGTCCAAGACATCAATGTGAAATACATTATCATGCTTCTCAAACAACTGCTCACGATTCTGAAGTTGTGGCACTGACAATTATCCTGCTGGGAGATGCCAGCGCTGTCGACGAAGAGGTCAAACATTGCAGGAGGCAGGTTCATGTAGTGCATAGCTGACGTTGTGTCTTCCACTACTTCAGCATGTCCCATGGAGGCCACAGTGAATGTCCCCCAGAGGACAATACTATGTACCATTGCAGTGCGTCCGTGTTTCAGTGCTGTTTCGACCATATTCTAATATTTTGGGGTCAGTTTCCATTAGATCCGTTTAGGCGACTACCCCCTTGCTAAAATGAGGCTATTGTGCATTTTTGTTACCATAGGATAATCACTTAATACTTTAGATCATAAAAATATAGGCAATTGTTGCAGTGATGCTGACTGGACCTCTAGAGTGCCATTTCCTTTCACAGACTAAGCGATCGTTTATAAAGTTTCTTGTGCAATAGGAATGGGATATCATTTCGCGTGGTCCCTTCTTTCTTAACTACCATAAATAACTTTTGGCATTCTCGTGCCCTGTTACATTCTTTACCACAATTTCTACGATGTGTTTTCTGAGGAGCAGTGCCCACCTGAGCTTTGTTTGTTTGTAAGGTGTTAGTACGCCATGACGGTCCACCCTTCCTGTCTGGAGTTAGAGTTTGAGAACCACTTTTTCTCACGAGATGGTAATGAAATAAAGACTCATCTAGACCGGGCCCGACATTTGCTCCAGAGTTTGCTTACTGTCGATTGTCTTAGATTAACAGACATTCACTCCATAGACACGTATTATACCTTAAGATTGAGGCTTTTTTTGCCAGTCTCACGATCCAGTCAGCCACCCGCTCTCTGACATACACAAAGTCCAACCGCCGCGCCTCATGGTGGTGATTGAAGCATGTCCAGAGTACTGGTACTGTGTACCAGAGGGCTGACGGTAATGACCAGCCAACATCTCATGAACCATCGAATACATTGGTCCGTACCCATTCCTAAGTTCAAGAGTGCAAGAGTGGATGCTCAGAACAGTCAGAGGTAGCACTTCCTGTACAGAAAGGGAAGTAGTACTGCGAACACTTGAGGCCTTGTGTCCGTCAGTCACACATTCACAAGAGAATTAAAAAATGGTTCAAATGGCTCTGAGCACTATGGGACTTAACATCTGAAGTCATCAGTCCCCTAGAACTTAGAACTACTTAAACCTAACTAATCTAAGGACATCACACACATCCATGCCAGAGACAGGATTCGAACCTGCGACCGTAGCGGTAGCGCTGTTCCAGACTAAAGCGCCTAGAACCGCTCAGTCACAACAGCCGGCACAAGAGAACTGTAAGCCCTCTAGTGGGCTTAAGATACTGGGCTTGCATTCGGGAGGAATAGAGTCAAAATTTACACTCTGTCATCCAAATTTAGGTTTTTTGTGATTTCCCTTAATCGAAAATCGCGAAGGTGGGATGATCCCTTTAAGAAGGCTGCGCTAGTACTCAGTCTGGACGCCGACTAGTCACTGGAATCTATTGTTTTTCATTCCTTCTGAAGATATTCGAAGAACGATTGGTACCACAGTTTCCCTGATTTGTAAGCTCACCTGACATGTCGGCCGCTGAACATGTCTGGGGCATCAATGGTCACCAACTTCTTCGCTATTGTGTGCCATAAAATATTGTTAGTCTTTCATGAACCCTTAAAAGAGGAAATTAAGAACAGTGTGGAGGCAGATTCAGCGGAACCTACCCTACCCCTCAGTGAGTTCATTTGAGGTCATTTAGAGGCTCTGAGTATAGCACGTGAGAGTTTCGTGTCATTCTCAAAGCCAGAGATAACATATTGTTGTGTATTACTAATCATGTATGTGTTGTAATCTACTTAACGTGTGATATGGACTTGATTTCAGTCGTAAATATATCTTTCATGTTACAGTTTTCAGAAACGTTGGTGTACATGTAAGTGCAGTCACGCGCCATACCGAGCGAGGAGGCGCAGTGTTTAGCACACTAGATTCGCATTTGGGAGGACGACGGTTCAAAGCAACGTCCGGTCATCCTGAATTAGGTTTTCCATGATTTTCCTAAATCGCTTCAGAAAAATGCCGAGATGGTTCATCTGAAAGGGCACGGCCGACCTCCTTTCCCATACTTCCCTAATCCGGTGGGACCGATGACCTCACTGTTTAGTCCCCTCCCCCAAATCAACTAACCAATCAATCACTTTCTATGATGTTCATGCACATGTTTTCAGTTATGTTTTTCTTTTGGCGTATCCGTGGCCAAAACGTCTGTTTCCCGCGGAGAGTTTCTCTCAGCATCCAGTTTTACGGAACAATCATTTTGATTCTCATTATGAACAAAATTTGGTCATAATTGTAATTTCATGTGCCCACCCATGGAATAATCCGAGATCAGTCTGATGCCATACAGGGTGTTACAAAAAGGTACAGCCAAACTTTCAGGAAAAATTCCTCACACACAAATAAAGAAAAGATGTTATGTGGACATGTGTCCGGAAACGCTTAATTTCCATGTTAGAGCTCATTTTGGTTTCGTCAGTATGTACTGTACTTCCTCGATTCACCGCCAGTTGGCCTAATTGAAGGAAGGTAATGTTGACTTCGGTGCTTGTGTTGACATGCAACTCATTGCTCTACAGTACTAGCATCAAGCACATCAATACGTAGCATCAACAGGTGAGTGTTCATCACGAACGTGGTTTTGCAGTCAGTGCAATGTTTACAAATGTGGAGTTGGCAGATGCCCATTTGATGTATGGATTAGCACGGGGCAATATCCGTGGCGCGGTACGTTTGTATCGAGACAGATTTCCAGAACGAAGGTGTCCCGACAGGAAGACGTTCGAAGCAATTAATCGGCGTCTTAGGGAGCACGTAACATTCCAGCCTATGACTCGCGGCAGGGGAAGACCTACAACGACGAGGACACCTGCAATGGACGAGGCAATTCTTCGTGCAGCTGACGATAACCCTAATGTCAGCGTCAGAGACCCGGGTTCGATTCCCGGCGGGGTCAGGGATTTTCTCTACCTCGTGATGATTGGGTGTTGTGTGCTGTCCTTAGGTTAGTTAGGTTTAAGTAGTTCTAAGTTCTATGGGACTGATGACCATAGATGTTAAGTCCCACAGTGCTCAGAGCCATTTTTTTCAGCGTCAGAGAAGTTACTGCTGTACAAGGTAACGTTGACCACGTCACTGTATGGAGAGTGCTACGGGAGAACCAGTTGTTTCCGTACCATGTACAGCGCGTGCAGGCACTATCAGCAGCTGATTGGCCTCCACGGGTACACTTCTGCGAATGGTTCATCCAACAATGTGTCAATCCTCATTTCAGTGCAAATGTTCTCTTTACGGATGAGGCTTCATTCCAACGTGATCAAATTGAAAATTTTCACAATCAACATGTGTGGGTTGACGAGAATCCGCACGCAATTGTGCAATCACGTCATCAACACAGATTTTCTGTGAAAGTTTGGGCAGGTATTGTTGGTGATGTCTTGATTGGGCCCCATGTTCTTCCACCTACGCTCAATGGAGCACGTTATCATGATTTCATACGGGATAGTACCTGTGCTGCTAGAACATGTGCCTATACAAGTACGACACAACATGTGGTTCATGCACGATGGAGCTCCTGCACATTTCAGTCGAAGTGTTCGTACGCTTCTCAACAACAGATTCGGTGACCGATGGATTGGTAGAGGCGGACCAATTCCATGGCCTCCACCCTCTCCTGACCACAATCCTCTTGACTTTCATTTATGGGGGCATTTGAAAGCTCTTGTCTACGCAACCCCGATACCAAATGTAGAGACTCTTCGTGCTCGTATTGTGGACGGATGTGATACAATACGCCATTCTCCAGGGCTGCATCAGCGCATCAGGGATTCCATGCGACGGAGGGTGGATGCATGTATCCTCGCTAACGGAGAACATTTTGAACATTTCCTGTAAAAAAGTGTTTGAAGTCACACTGGTACGTTCTGTTGCTGTGTGTTTCCATTCCATGATTAATGTGATTTGAAGAGAAGTAATAAAATGAGCTCTAACATGGAAAGTAAGCGTTTCCGGACACATGTCCACATAACATATTATCTTTCTTTGTGTGTGAGGAATGTTTCCTGAAAGTTTGGCCGTACCTTTTTGTAACACCCTGTACACAGTTTAAGGACATTATAATCATATTACGTGTATTGACGGTACAAGCAAAATATGAAGAGTAATTCACGCTTTCAAAAAATATCAAATTCTCTTACGCCGTCCTGTTTTCAATGGCATATTCAGCTGCTGGATAATGGGGGTTGTGGGGTTGTGTCTTTAGTCATCTTTACTCCACGGAAGCCACATCACAAAAGTTTTCGGAAAGATCAGAGAAACGTCTCTTTCGAGGAACACTTTTTATATACACTGTCTGATCAAAAGTATCCGGACACTGAATTGAACACTAGATGTCACGACAGACGGACCTGCCAGTATAAAAGGAGGCTGGGAGCACTTTTGTAGTGCCAGACTATAAAACCACTTGACACATTCGCGGCTTCCCTGTAATGGTTCCTAGCAAATCTAGATTAAGTTCTGGAGGAGTTTGAGCTGATACTACAACACACAAAAAATATTAGCTCACTTTATTGAAGTTTGAACAATATAAAATACTTAACTTGGAAACAATCCAAGTCAACAAGACTTCCTATATACTTGTAACTGAACATTATGACTCATCGCTTGATACAGTACAGAATGACAGTCTCTTCTCATTGTTCAACTGACTGTAAAAATCGATATAGTTTTAGCTTCCAATACAACTCGCGGTGCTGGCTGTGACTAAGGCGATGATGTCGTCGTAAGCAATGATTGCAGAGTTGGGTGAGCGCACTGTGCTCTGACATAAGCAGTCTTTCGGCAGCGGCGGCGTACGAAACCTTTTGAGTGTGTATTTACACCGATATCCCTCATTCGTTGCTGCGTCAGGCACCGATCGTCCTTCTTTGTGGTTCCCTCGTGAGGTACCATCTTCGACATTGACCTCGTTCGTAGGACGATACCGCAAATTTGATGTTATTAGCGAAGCAGTACCAACAGGGTTGGTAGGTATGGAAAGCTCAGTGATTTCGAACGTGGGCTATTCACACGATGTCACCTACGTAACAGAATCACCAGAGATATTTCAACTCTTTTGAAGCTGTCCAAGTCGACTGTTAGTGATGTAATTGCGAAGAGGAAACGCGAAGGAACAACCACGGCTAAACCAAGATTGGACGGACCTCATGCACTGACGGACTGGAACCGCCGAGCATTGCAGAGGATGCTTGTAAGAAATGTCTTGAAATTAGCAGTAGGAATTATTCGTGAGCTCCAAAGTGCTACCAGCAGTTCAGCTAGCACCATGACTGTACGCAGAGAGTTTAAAAACTGAGATACCACGGTCGAGCAGATCCTCATAAGCCACAAATTTTCTGTGGTCAGTGCTCAGCGACGCTTCAGCTGGTGTAAAAAGCAACGCGACTGGACAGTGCATGAATGGGGCGCAGCATCACGCTGCACCATGTGGCAATCCGGTAGAGAGGTTTGGGTTTGGCGAGTACCTGGAGAACATTACCTGTCATCACGTGTAATGCCGACAGTGAAATACAGAAGAGGTGGTGTTGCAGCAAGGAGATGTTTTTTGTTAGTATCATTGTGTACTACGAACAGTAGAGGAACAGTTCGGAGAGGATAATTGTATAAACGTGACAATACATCCTGCCATAAGGCAGCATCTGTGAGGCAATGGTTTATGGGAAATAACATTGCTGAAATGGACTAGTCTGCCCAAACACCTGATCTGAACCCACTGAAAAACCTTTAGGATGAGTTAGAACGTCGAATTCACTCCAGACCCTAGAGTCCAACATAATTTTCTTCTGTGGTTATCGCTCTTGAATAAGGATGGGGTGACATTCCTCCACTGGGCCACTGACATTCAGATACCTCAATGAAAGTGTCCTCAGCTGAGCTCAAAATATCATAATGTGAAGAGTGGAAATCTACTCTGTAGGAGTCAGCATGGGTTTCGAGAAAGACGATCGTGTGAAACCCAGTTCGCGCTATTCGTCCACGAGATTCAGAGGGCCATAGACACGGGTTCCCAGGTAGATGCCGTGTTTCTTGACTTCAGCAAGGCGTTTGATACAGTTCCTCACAGTCGTTTAATGAACAAAGTAAGAGCATATGGACTATCAGACAAATTGTGTGATTGGATTGAAGAGTTCCTAGATAACAGAACGCAGCATGTCATTCTCAATGGAGAGAAGTCTTCCGAAGTAAGAGTGATTTCAGGTGTGCCGCAGGGGAGTGTCGTAGGACCGTTGCTATTCACAATATACATAAATGACCTTGTGGATAACATCGGAAGTTCACTGAGGCTTTTTGCGGATGATGCTGTAGTATATCGAGAGGTTGTAACAATGGAAAATTGTACTGAAATGCAGGAGGATCTGTAACGAATTGACGCATGGTGCAGGGAATGGCAATTGAATCTCAATGTAGACAAGTGTAATGTGCTGCGAATACAGAGAAAGAAAGATCCGTTATCATTTAGCTACAAAATAGCAGGTCAGCAACTGGAAGCAGTTAATTTCATAAATTATCTGGGAGTACGCATTAGGAGTGATTTAAAATGGAATGACCATATAAAGTTAATCGTCGGTAAAACAGATGCCAGACTGAGATTCACTTGAAGAATCCTAAGGAAATGCAATCCGAAAACAAAGGAAGTAGGTTACAGTACACTTGTTCGCCCACTGCTCGAATACTGCTCACCGGTGTGGGATCCGTACCAGATAGGGGTGATAGAAGGGATAAAGAGGGCCCAACAAAATGCAGCGCGCTTCGTTATGGGATCATTTAGTAATCGCGAAAGCGTTGCGGAGATGATAGATAAACTCCAGTGGAAGACTCTGCAAGAGAGACGCTCAGTAGCTCGGTACGGGCTTTTGTTGAAGTTTCGAGAACATACCTTCACTGAGGAGTCAAGCAGTATATTGCTCCCTCCTACGTATATCTCGCGAAGAGACCATGAGGGTTCAGAGAGATTAGAGCCTACACAGAGGCATACCAACAATCTTTCTTTCCAGGAACAATACGAGACTGGAATAGAAGGGAGAACCGATAGAGGTACTCAAAGTACCCTCCACCACACACCGTCAGGTGGCTTGCGGGGTATGGATGTAGATGCAGATGTACCCCATATTAATGCTCACTAATAGGTGACAGAATACTTGAGTAGTGTATTTGAATGGGTGTCGTGTGGCTGTGGGCGAGTGATGGTGGTGGTGGTGGTAAGTTCCTATGGGACCAAACTGCTGAGGTCATCGGTCCCTAGACTTACACACTAATTAATCTAACTTAAACTAACTTACGCTAAGGACAAAACACACACATCCATGTCCAATGGAGGACTCGAATCTTCGACAGGGGGAGCTACGCGAACCGTGGTAAGGCGTCCGAGACCGCGCGGCTACGCCGTGCGGCTGTGGGCAAGTGCGGCTCTGCATGGGTGGGTTGTTCCTTACACTCCTAAGTGACCGAAAGAACAAACTAGCCGAGAGCTGGTAACGCGGAGATTAGAATGATAGGTAAAATTCTGAGCTACAATAGAGATACTAACTTGGTTACTCAGATATTAATTTGTTCCGTTTTCTTTACATTAATACAAGCTAATAGTTTCGTCCACCGCATATCACGCACCAAGTTATTCACGGGCTGCATCTTGGTGAAAAAAAGTATCAAGTTTCTTCTAGTTTTCTTTCCGTGTAGTAATAGCTCCTTTCTTGGAAGACTGATCAAATTTGTCTCATGCTTGTGTACCTTTATTTGCTACAGGGTCATCTTTGTACTCACGCGTTAACTAAAGATTCGTAGCTGGCTTATTTGGTTATTAATAATCAGTAAAGCCGAAAATTTGCTACATTACTTACTTAAAATCTCTTACTTACTAACGGAAAGTTGTTAGTTCAACGAATGATAAAATTTATTCTGATGTATGCAGACGTTTTACGTGTGTCTAATGACTGCTGTGCACATTGTGAATTAAACTTCCGACATCCTTCAGTGAAAGAATTTTTTCGTAACACGTTATATAAAACCAGTGTGGTGATATTTAACGTCAGTTTACTGGAAAGAGTATTCTCTCGATTGATTCTGTGCTATAATAATTTTTATTACATTGTTAGAAATCTTACAGATATATGACGATTTGTTTCCTATAATGTGAAAGTGTATAAACTGTGAGACTTGAAACGCATAAATGCTTAGGTACGGATTCGAAGTTAGAATTCGCTCGCGAAGATGTTAGTGCAAATATAACAGCTATGTTATAGCGTAATCGTTACCTCAGTAATCGTTACGTCTGGCAAATCATCTCATGCTGTACGAGGAGACAGATATGCTCATTTCGAAAGTACTATTTACTGCGTTATCTTGCTTTGCATGTTTGTCATCAAACAGACGGCACCTGCTATTTGCTCAACTAAACTGTACAAACAGTTACCTCTGCATGGTGCTTCTGGAGACTGTCTGAAATGTGGGCTGCTGAGACTGTGTACTGTTGTCATGCGCAGTATCCAAAGGAGCAACAGCCTGCTATAACACACAGTGATAAAGAGTCTGTAGTTTTGTTCAGATAACCCAACTAGCAGCAGCTTACAGATATTAGCGGTTCTGGCAATCAGTTACGAGGCAAAAAAGTGGATAAACTTGTTATTTATTCAGTTATTTTACAAATTACTCTGCTGAATTAGTAGATTGATAGTGCCTCTAAAATGGCAGTTAATTGCCGTTTACTGGATGGCGACACCGCTTATTTGTGTTTGTCCGAAACACACATTTAATTGTTGGAATCTTTCGACATTAGTACAACCTTTAATTTCTTTCGGTAAATAGCTCTCTGCCATATGACTAGATGAAAGTACTGCGCAAAATTCCGTCATACTTAATCGCAGCATATATGCACAGAATTTTTTCAGCATTTGTTCTTCTCATTATTGTTTAAGTTATTCTATATAGCTTACTACGCTTTATTTACGGAATGTTTTTCGTTATCGTCGAAACTAAAACAAGATCAGATTCTTCACCTTCGGTTCCTCACCCACTTATGACTTAATAATCGTTAAAGGCAAAGGTCCGCCGGCGCTGTGAGCTTTTGTTAAAAATTAAAATTTGCAGTACATCATAATTGCCCAGTTCGAAATTGTAGGCCATTTCTAGGTAATAACAAGAAGCTTCCAAACATAGTAGCTGCGAAACACGAAAAAGTAAGTGTCTTTATGTTCATATAGCTGAAGCCATTATGCTAGCTGTCTTATTCTTTAGAATCGTCACATAGCACAACTTACCGTATACTGGTTTGTGCCAGAGATGTGTGTTATGTCCTGATACCCAGGAACGTGAAAGTTGATACATTTTCTGGAATTAAAGGATGTTTAGAATCATCAGAGCATAACGTAAGCAGATGGTAAAGGAACTCAGTATTTCACACGGTCAAGTCGATTAAATGTCTATATCAGAAATGGAACGAGCACGTAAGATCGGTTGTAGACAATGCGAATCTCCGTCTTCTGTTAATTGGAAGAATTGACTCATCTGCAAAGGAGACAGTGCACAGGCAACTTGAGTGATCCGTTCTTAAGAAATACTCAACTGTTTGTGAACACCACCATGTCGTATTAAAGGCAGGCATCGCAGCAATTCAGAGACGTCACAGATAGGTTCAGTCAACATGCGAGTATTACGGATATGCTCCGATAACTCAAATGGGAATTCTTGGAGGCGTTCTTTTGCGTAACACTGTGGAGAAAGTGTACAGAACCGGCATTTGAAACAGACAGCAAAACGATTCTGCTGCCACGAACGTACAAGCAGTGTATATGCCACGTATGCAAAGTAAGAGAAATGAGGTCTAGCACGAAAGCATATGGACTGTCGATTTTCCTTCGCCCCTTTTGAGAGTGGAATAGGAAGGGGAATGACTAGCAGTGGCACAATGTACCCTCCGCCATGCACCATATGGTGGCTTGCTGAGTATGTAGATTTTAGACAGGGAACCAACGGCTGGAAACGCATAATTCTGGTGGTACGATTTCTTGAATAATCAAACGCGTAAGAAAAGTTGTTATAAACCGTTCATATTTCTGCATCGACGTTGATAGCGCTATCTTGATAAACAATACACAATTGCCTGTGATTTGTCCTTGGTTCAAATGGTTCAAACGGCTCTGAGCACTATGGGACTTAACATCTGAAGTCATCAGTCCCCTAGAACTTAGAACTACTTAAACATAACTAACCTAAGGACATCACACACATCCATGCCCGAGGCAGGATTCGAACCTGCGACTGTAGCGGCATCGTGGTTCCGGAATGAAGCGCCTAGAACCTCTCGGCCAAAACGGCCGGCGAGTTTTAGTTGCCTGTCTCATTGCACAAGTACCAATAGGCGTACTTGAGAGAGCGCGATAAAATTTTATCACGCATTGCAAGGAATGTCATTGCTTTGCCGTGAGCGTAGGTTGTTGCAATAATGTGCGAGTTACTTGTGCCACAAAAAAAAGAAATAAAGGTTTTCACTTCCACCCACTGGCTCGTTCGGACTCGCATTCTGAAATAGAAAACTATTAGTAAAGCCACCTGTGCCACGTTAATGACCACGTAAAAAACGAGCGTCCTTTTACGATTGCAGCAGAAACAAGACTGATTCTGCTTGTTCGTTCCAAGCACGTCTATTTTTGGCATCCGCAACGTACAGTCACTGCAGTCACCCACAACCCGTGATTTGCGTTAAACATCCCCGAGCGCTAGGAAAGGAAGAGTCGTATTCCATGGACCGCCGGAGAACGGCGTTTGGGACCTGGAAAGAAGGCAAGTATGTTTATAATAGAAAGTTCTTTTAGTCAGTGTTAAACAACACCACATCACCCATAGAACATTTAATTTACTCTAGTATGCTGTTGAATACGCGTATTCAGATATGTAGGTCATTACTCTAACGACGCTAAATACCTCAAGTTTTTGTAGAGGTTGTTTTTGTTTTTGGTCGTAATGTAACACTCATGCTTGGTCCGTTTTTCTTTTTTAAGAAAAGAGAAATAGCCTATTGTAGGACGTTACTCGTTACTACACTACTGGCCATTAAAATTGCTGCAATGCAGATGATAAACAGGTATTCATTGGACAAATATATTATAATAGAACTGACATGTGATTACATTTTCACACAGTTTGGGTGCATAGATCCTGAGAAATCAGTACCCAGAACAACCGCCTCTGGCGGTAATAACGGCCTTGATACGCCTAGGCATTGAATCAAACAGAGCTTGGATGGCGTGTACTGGTACAGCTGCCCATGCAGCTTCAACACAATACCACGATGCATCAAGAGTAGTGACTGGCGTATTGTGACGAGCCAGTTGCTCGGACACCATTGGCCAGACGTTTTCAATTGGTGAGAGATCTGGAGAATGTGCTGGCCAGGGCAGCAGTCGAACATTTTCTGTATCCAGAAAGGCACGTACAGGACCTGCAACATGCGGTCGTGCACTATCCTGCTGAAATGTAGGGTTTCGCAGGGATCGAATGAAGGGTAGAACCACGGGTCGTAACACATCTGAAATGTAACATCCACTGTTCAAAGTGCCGTCAATGGAAACAAGAGGTGACCGAGACGTGTAACCAATGTCACCCCATACCATCACGCCGGGTGATACACCATTATGGCGATGACGAATACATGCTTCCAATGTGCGTTCACCGCGATGTCGCCAAACACGGATATGACCATCATGATGCTGTAAACAGAACCTAGATTCATCCGAAAAAATGATGTTTTGCGTTCGTGCACCCAGGTTTGACGTTGAGTACACCATCGCAGGCGCTCCTGTCGGTGAGGCAGCGTCAAGGGTAACCGCAGCCATGGTCTCCGAGCTGATAGTCCATGCTTCTGCAAACGTCGTCGAACTGTTGGTGTAGATGGTCTTACAAACGTCCCCATCTGTTGACTCAGGGATCGAGACGTGGCTGCACGATCCGTTACAGCCATGCGGATAAGATGCCTGTCATCTCGACTGCTAGTGATACGAGGCCGTTGGGATCCAGCACGGCGTTCCGTATTACCCTCCTGAACCCATCGATTTCATATTCTACTAACAGTCATTGGTTCTCGACAAACGCGAGCAGTAATTGCGATAGGCTACAATCCGACCTTTATCAAAGTCGGAAACGTGATGGTACGCATTTCTTCTCCTTACACGAGGCATCACAACAACGTTTCACCAGGCAATGCCCGTCAACTGCTGTTTGTGTGTGAGAAATCGGTTGTAAACTTTCCTCATGTCAGCATTTTGTAGGTATCGCCACCGGCGCCAAACTTGTGTGAATGCTCTGAAAAGCTAATCATTTGCATATCACAGCATCTTCTTCCCGCCGGTTAAATTTCGCGTCTGAAGTCCGTCATCTTCGTGGTGTAACAATTTTATTGGCCAGTAGTGTATATTACGAGTCGGCTGTCAGAATATCACGTATTTTAGGTCTCCACATGACGTTCTAGAAATGACACGGTATATTAGTCTTGCAACGCCCTTTTGT
Organism: Schistocerca piceifrons; assembly: GCF_021461385.2. Classification (NCBI taxonomy): domain Eukaryota; kingdom Metazoa; phylum Arthropoda; class Insecta; order Orthoptera; family Acrididae; genus Schistocerca; species Schistocerca piceifrons. Next base: position 669,520,068 of record NC_060149.1, read on the forward strand.
ATTGTGAATTTAAAATTCCTTTAACTTGAGTGTCTATCAATAATGACAGGTTATCGAATAGAAATATGCTGTGTAATCTGCTTTCTTCATTTTTTTATCAGCTACAGCACTACTCACGCGAACTGCTAATGTAAATGAACCACGGCACTTCGCCGGCCGCGGTGGTCTAGCGGTTCAGGCGCCCAGTCCGGAACCGCACGACTGCTACGGTCGCAGGTTCGAATCCTGCCTCGGGCATGGATGTGTGTGATGTCCTTAGGTTAGTTAGGTTTAAGTAGTTCTAAGTTCTAGGGGACTGATGACCACAGATGTTAAGTCCCATAGTGCTCAGAACCACGGCACTTCACTATTTCTATGGTGTAGGTTTTCTAATTACGATTGTGATCCAGTTCCAAAAACACAATTCTATTAACTTCTTGTATTATATTGTCTGAGTATAGAATTTTTTAAAAAATGGTTCAAATGTCTCTGAGCACTATGGGACTTAACATCTGTGGTCATCAGTCCCCTAGAACTTACAACTACTTAAACCTAACTAACCTAAGGACATCACACACATCCATGCCCGAGGCAGGACTCGAACCTGCGATCGTAGTGGTCGCGCGGCTCCAGACTGAAGCGCCTAGAACCGCTCGACCACACCAGCCGGCGAATTTTTAAAGCTTAAGGTGATCTATGAAAGATACAAAACCGTGTATACTGAGTCCATTTGCCCTGATTCCCTAAATCACTTGAGGCGAATACCGGGGCTCCTCACCTAACCCATCTGCCCCATATTTGTATGAACTGAGCTAATGCTTCGTCTCCAGAGACGTCGACATTAGCGGCACGTCAAAATTTAGCCTTCTATCCTTTCGATACGACCACGCTTGAACAGAGCGATGTTCATACCAAAATCCCACTTAATAACTGCTTCCCCATGGCGTATCTTGATTCCATATCTGTGCCATTTACAGTTATGACAGAGTAATTCATCCTTAGAGAGGATGTATTCGTAGAATATGCGAATAAAATCTGATCAGTCTCTTGTTTATAGATGACACAGTTAACCAATAATCTGGACGTATTTTCTGTTCAAATCAACGGGCAATGAAAAAGGTATGATTCAGGATCTTCCTCGCCATTGATAGAGTAGGGGAGACCGGAGCGCGTTTATTCAAGGGGAACGTTTGAGCAAAGCACTTTTCTCGGGAACCAATGTTGCTAGAGCGCTACCGACTATGTAAGATTAGTTCTCCCACCAAGTCAGGGCTCTCATGAAGTTCACGGCAACAGTTGAGCGAACGTCTTAGCGCGAAGAACATGTTTGTGTTTTTGTGCAAGCTAAGCACATTTTTTTACTGATATATCGAACCTCCTAGGAAGGTTACCTCTTAGAATTGAGAACAGGTAAATATAGTTCGTTTATAGGAGATTACGCTGCATTACAAGGTACTTTTGTACAATCTGAAAGCCTGAATTCTGCTCCTGTAGGTTCGACAATAATACAAAAATAGTGATGGGGCATGTCCACGCTGTTCTCTGGGGTCACTTGGACGCGCCATTCTGCACTGTGTAAAAGAGGAAATCAGCCATCCTAACTGATAACCTCAGCAAGTAAACCTTAACCCTTTCAGACCTGAATTTTTTTGTGGAGGAAGGAAAGTATTTCATTAAGTGGTAATGCCCTTAGGTGACTTTTTTAATGATTTTAAATGTAAGATTTAGACACAAATATGTACCCGTTTCCAAAACATACTTTGTACATTTTGCTTTATTTTATGGTCTAAAATAACTAATTATGAAATATTCTCTGTTGTAATAAATAGTAAAATAATCGTTCAATCATTATCACACAAAATGACAATAACAATAATATTCAGTTATATAGTGGAATATAGCGAACCAACCACATCCGTGTGTTTTGGTGATAATGAGATGCACTTCAGCCAGCGGTGGCAAGACTTAAATCTAGGAAAGATTTCATAAAAGTTGAACGTCCACTAAACGAAAGTCAATCTACAACCAGAGAATCAATGTGGAAATAGAAATTGTGTAAAGGTAGCCTGAAAAGTTGGAAGATTAAAGAAAAACTTTTTGCTCGATCACAATTGGAATGGAGAGTCTGGAAGAGCCTAAACAGACTTAGGTGTCAAATGGGAGATCACTGGATAACCTGTTCTAGTGGGGATACGCCGAAGAAGAGCTCTGCCAATGTGGAGGAAAACAATGACACACTGTTCACATGCCCATTCTTGCTGGCTCCATGCACTTTTCAAGACCTATGATCGGCCAACGATACTGCAATGAAGTGTGCCGAACACTGGAGAGTGAGATAAGCCTTGCTATAGACAATAATGACGACTTACGATATGTGAAGATCATAAAAGTATGTATGAATGTATAACTATTATTTGGCTGTATTTGTAATCTAGTATATATAGCATATTAATCAATTACAGCTGTATCTCAGACACGATTAAATAAAAAAATAAGTTGCTGCCACTGTTATATTGACTTGCTGGTATTTTCATAGTGATGCCCGACAGCTGGCAGCATTTGCGCATGATGAAAAGATTGAACATTCACAAATGTATACCTCAGGTTTCCATTGGAAAAAAAAAACTTCTGTCGCAGTTAAGACACAGTAAAAGTTAATGCACACAGTTGTAGTCAGAGGGTCTGAAAGGGTTAAGACACCAACAGTTGAAAACGCACTCTAAAAACAATGAAGATAGAGGAGAATAAAAGAAGGAAAATGCAAAAAAAAACCTGTTTGAATCTGATAAATATGATGTAAATAAATTATACACAACTGCAACCAGTCACTTTTTTCATTAATAATGCTTTATTACATTAACCGGTTTTCGAACCCTTTCAGGTTCATCTTCAGATGATTTCGGGAGAGTCCGTGAAGTTACATCATTACTGGTAGTAGCATAATGCTGGGTGCTGGTTCTATGGCAGAAAGATGGATCACACTTTAATGTATCGCCATGACTATAGATTATCTGTCGATATGGATGTGAATTTAGTTTTTACTTACTGCGACAGTATAGGCGGCTTTTTTTCGTAACTGTCTGCCTCCATTTTGATGTCCAGAACACTTTCACACGAACTATATTAGTTCACACTTTAACAGTGACACTTCACCAGCATCCAGCATGCGCTTTACAACTGTTGCTTATAACAAAGATCTTGACAGAGAGATATGGCATAAGCCTACTTTGTACATGTAAAGAACAACAAATTGCATCTCTGGGACACTATTACTTGTACATACGGGGAATAGTCTTCGTTGATACATCAACAAAACCGACTATATCATCCACGGTGTTGTCAGAAACACGTCGAGTTGCAATACCTCTTTTCTGCCATTCTGTCATGCCGCCACGTCGGCCCGCTTCACTGGGCCCATTCCATATAACCGATTGGCGCACACAAGCCACTTTGTTTCCACGACTTATGTCAGCGGTGGGCTGTCACGAACTCTGCATCACTACCAAAGTGACTAGTGTTATCTTTAAAAGGGAGATTATTGTTGTGTCCAGTAAGCTTATGTTCAATTTTTTGTGATAGCCTTCAAAGTAAGGGCCATTTAAGTCCACGCACAAACCCGTACATTCCAACTACTGCTCAAAAACAGTTCAGTGTGTCATTTTTCGTGACGCTGTGCGGGAACTCTGCCATTTTTGGTCCCCGTCGAAGTGCAAGAATACAGCTGCAGTAAACTGCTCATCCACTGCCGCTAAGATGATTAAGTTTTATGGCACGTGTTACTGGACGTAGTTCGGGACGAAAAAGGTCTCATCTATTCAGCAAGACAAGTAATCCTTTAGTAATGCTAAGATCGTCGTTTCGTTTTTGTTAAAGCACATATATATTGAAAATAAATTAGAAGTTTAACTATAGCACAAACACCCCATTCTTACCTACATAATTACCATCATTAGGCAATGACCATATGTTTGGGGGTAACGGTCTGAAAAATACGTCACAGCTTCGAACGTTATATAGAAAAGAAGGAAGTGTAGAATGTAATGTCTCGTAGAAAACGATATGATAATTGTAGAAGCAAAAGCTCAGTTTCACACTGATGGGGAACGAAATTTGCCGCTGTCCTATTTCAAGAACCAGTCCTTGCGTTCATCAAAAGAACTGACAATTCAGAGAAACCAAGTAATCCGGACGAGGGCCTGGTTATCGCTTCTCTCGATTACGACTTTCACGTAATAACTCTATTATGAAATACTTGTCTCAAGTAAATGATTGTTGCGACAGGCATGTCTTCTAAATAGACGCGGTAAACAATAACAAATACCACGAATTTAAGCTATTCTGTCTGGTTAATTTAATTTATCACATATCTCGCTCTCCCTCTCTATCTGTGTGTGTGTGTTCGTCCCATCGCTTAAAAACCTATTTAGAGCGTCGACTGCACGTACATGCAATGGTCTGAAAACGCAATGAGATAATGCCGATTCAGACAAATGATTTAGTCCTTTTTTGCAAATGTATTATCTCCTGTGATTAAGCGTGTAGAGAAATCTCGTATCGTTGTACGTGAAACCACAATTCCACTGCTCGAAGATTTTTATATTTATTCTTGTTACAACAGAAAAATACGTTTATATTTTTTACTGTAGCTGTCAGTGGCTCAGAGATCAATATACAGCCACGAAAATCTTTGATCGTTTGCCTATTAACATAAAATCTCTGAAAGGAAGTAAAACAAATCTTAAATTTAGCCTAAAATCATTTCGTATGAACACCAGATTTTATTCAGTAGAAGAATTTTTGTTCAAAAGCTGGTAGCATGTGTAGTTAACAGAAATAAGAATAAATATCTCGCTAGTTATGTGAGTAATACTAAGGATTAATATATTTATTCTTAGTAAATTTTAGTCGGTGCACGAGTCGGTAACGTGCAAATTGCCAGCATGTAACCACACTGACAAACATATCATATGTATGTTGCCCTTAAGCTGGCTCCTTCCTCAGCAATTCCATTAAAACTGTGCAAATGAGACACATGACTGAAAACTCCTGAAATAGATATGAAACAATCTTGACTTGGGAAAACGTATCCCGTGGAGCACAGTTCTGTAATTAATCTTACTAATAATGTGGGACCAACCATGAGTAAACATGCGTACGTCTCTACGAAGGCTGGTCTCCAGACTTTATTTTGTATGAAGTACATGATTAACATATATGCAGTCCTGGTCTCAAGAACGTTGTATACAGTAAAGGTAATAAATCTCGTATATCTTTGTGCGATGTTACGAAACAATGAGCAGAAACAGAAGTTAAGAAATGGGAGGCTAATAGCTTAAAAATAAGTTTGAAATTAGGTCTGAAAATAAATGTCAGAATGAGTAAAACAATTTATAACTAACATGTCAAAAAGAAAACAATAATAATGAGTAGAATCAGCTGATGAGTTTTTGCATTTAGGTCAGATGAAAATAACGACTGGAAATAAATAGAAAAGTAAAACTGGCTGGCATTGCATTTGGTGAACTAAATAGGGGTTCCAAAACAAGTGTACAATGCTTCTGAAAGGCGAAGCTTACTATCAATGAGTATTACAAATTTTGAGTTACCGCAGTGACACATGGGCTTCTGATGGATGAACTATTCAAAAACTGGGGTTGTCCAGCGATCAAAGGAGAGATCCTCGTTGGTAATTAGTAGGAAGGACAGGAAAGTAAACAAATGAAACAGGAAACAAACTACGTTGGGAGGCGTAATATTATTAGCTTAACACAAATTAGATGAGGTAGGCAAGAAAAGGAGCCAGGTCGGTAGGTGAGAAACGGAACGAGGACATTTTTTCCTGTATCCAAGGGATAAGGAAAGACCGAGGCGATGACATACTGGAAGGTGGTTCTAAGACATTCGAAAACATTTAGGAGCAACAAGGATGTGAATATCCGAAGACCGTAACCATGCAGAAGGCTGAAAGAGGCCCTTATCCTGCAGTGGATTTCAATTGGATGAGGTCGATGATGATGATGATAATGATGACGATTATGTATGACTTAACTGGGTTGATGGATAACAAAAGTGATGCACAACAACAAGCCCAGAATCATGAAACTGAAATTAAGACTTCGTGACACACTGAAGGATTGTAGGGGAGAGCAGGGTACATTTACGTGGATTTCTTTTCTCAATTTTTAAAATTATTTTAGCTAGCTTTATCTTCTTTAAAATTGTTTAGACTTACAACACGTTTATTAAATTAAAATTTGCTGAATATTTTTCTAACTCAGCATTACATTTAAGAGCTTAAAATAATTTTATATAGGCTCCAATCGAGTGCGTAAATGTGTCTAAGGTATAGGGCAAGTTTGCGCACCTATGAAGGATATGTTTACGCATATCACAGAACATTGTCAGTGACAATCAGTTTCAAACTCGAGAGGAATAGTAGATTTCAGTGACTGGAGAGATCCTCTCAACCAGTTACCCAGGCTACATTGCGAAGGAATTTGATTCAATGGGTATTTTGAGGCGGCAAACACGCAAAGATCCATTGCTGAAACCGGCACTTAAAGCAGCTAGTCTTCAACGAGCAAACAGCACAGAAAATGGGCAATAGTTGAGAGGACGCGCGGGTTGGCTTCTCTCTAAACGATGTAAGTCGAGCACACCGACGACCAGATGAGTCGCTAACCTGCAGTGTGAGGAGCGCGTAGTTCAGGCCAGGCGTGGTTCTGTGGGGTTTTGGGTGCTGTTACATGGCCCCACAAATTTAGATTGCCGTTAGCAAGAACCAGGATGTTTTATTAAAAATTCTCGGTGACTAAGTGTTGTTAGCTACATGTTGATGGTGAATTTGTTGTGAACACTTCCATCTTCCATAGTGACAACAGCCGTGTCCTTGTTTTGAACGCTTCTCAGGCACCCTATGATCCGCTGAATCACCCGATCTTAATCCTATAGAAAGTATCTAGAATTATTTGGAACAGCGAGTGAACGTCACGCAGCTATCATCGTTTCCGCCATTTCACAGTTCTTCAAAAAATGTTCAAATGTGTGTGAAATCGTATAGGACTTAACTGCTAAGGTCATCAGAGCCTAAGCATACACGCTACTTAACCTAAATTATCCTAAGGACAAACACACACATCCATACCCGAGGGAGGACTCGAACCTCCGCCGGGACCAGCCGCACAGTCCATGACTGCAGCGCCTGAGACCGCTCGGTTAATCCCGCGCGGCTTTGGCAGCTCTCCTTGATCTAATCATCTCTGTGTGGCCTCAGCGGAAGAAACTTGTGGGCAGTCTTCCTCAGATAATTAAATTCATTATAAGAGCTACAGGCGTTGTTACACGGTATTAGCGTGATATATCTTGTGGGGTGACTGATTTTTTTCTTCGGTGTGCTTATTTGGTAAGTGTACAAATTTCCAGCATAGATCTCTCCTCCTTTTGTCAGATATCGTACAGGTCGAAAAAGACTCGTGTATTAATACGTAACGATGAATGGCTCCTTTGCACTGTGTCGTACTTCGTCTCATATTTATCAGATGGAATTAATACACGACATCAGAAGAGCCTTCAGATATGTTAGTATTGTACTTGAGTTGTCTGGAGAGGCTCGAAGAAACTCCGCAGTTTGGTTTATACTGGTTATGCAGACTGCTCTTTCTAAAAAAAAAAAATCTCTCTCCAACCCCCTCCCCCCCTCCACCCCCCCCCCCGCTATCACCCCTCTTTTTTTTCTTATGACTCTTTTTCTTTTTCAGGGAATATGATTCCGTGTTGACAAAGCGTTAGAACTCATAACAAATCAAGTGATACGACTTCAATAACTTGATTACAGGACGAAATATCTGAACCCTCTGGTATTATAATATGAACCCGTGAAGGATACAAACTGTTCATCTAATTACTGACTGTTTTGTTTCTATAATGCTCAGGATCTATGAAGAGAAATTGAACACTTATTCAGTGTTTTGACCCTGATGAGATGGCCAGGAATCTACAGTAGAAACCGATATCTAAAAATCAAAGTCGCCGAAGACTATCGCGCTCCATAAATACAAATGAGATGAATTTGGCAAAATATACAGATGAGACGAAACGTTGCGTCCGCTTCCTACTACGACACTTAAAGCTGCCTGGTGATTTTGTGGTCACATGACGCGGTAATAAAAGTACGAGTATATAACCGTAGCAGAGACGAGAAGATGATTCATTCTACATTTGCATCTACATCTACATAGATCCTCTGCAAATCACATTTAAGTGCCTGGCAGAGGGTTCATCGAACCATCTTCACAAATCTCTATTAATCCAGTCTCGTATAGAAAGAACGAACCTCTAAATCTTTCTGTACGAGGTCTGCTTTCCCTTATTTTATCGTGGTGATCGTTTCTCCCTATGCAGGTCGGTGGCAAAAAAATATTTTCCCATTCGGAGGAGAAAGTTGGTGATTGGAATTTCGTGAGAAGATTCCGTCCCAACGAAAAACGCCTTTCTTTTAATGTTGTCTAGCCCAAATCCTGTATCATTTCAGTGACATTCTGTCCCATATTTCGCGATAATACAAAACGTGCTGCCCTTCTTTGAACTTTGTCGATGTACTCCGTCAATCTCGTCTGGTAAGGATCCCAAACCGCGCAGCAGTATTCTAAAAGAGGACAGACAAGCGTAATGTAGGCAGTCTCCTTAGTAGATCTGTTACATTTTCTAAGTGTCCTGCCAATAAAACGCAGTCATTGGTTAGCCTTCCCCAGAACATTTTCTATGTGTTCCTTCCAATTTAAGTTGTTTATAATTGTAATTCTTAGGTATTTAGTTGAATTTACGGCCTTTATATTTGACTGATTTACCGTGTACCCGAAGTTAACGAATTTCTTTTAGTATTCGCATGGATGACCTCACACTTTTTGTTATTTAAGGTCAACTGCCAATTTTCGCACCATTCAGATATCTTTTCTAAATCGTTTTACAATTTGTTTTGATCTTCTGATGACTTTATTCGTCGATAAACGACAGCATCTTCTGCAAACAACCTAAGAGGGCTGCTCAGATTGTCTCTCAAATCGTTTATATAGATAAGGAACAGCAAAGGGCCTATAACACTACCTTCGGGAACGCCAGAAATCACTTCTGTTTTACTCGATGACTTTCCGTCAGTTACTACGAACTGTTTTAGATTAGATTAGATTAGATTAATTATTGATTCCATAGACCCATAAGAGAGGGAATCCTCCTGGGTGTGGAACAATAATAATAAAACGATTTATATTCTTTTCTCCCGATATATAATCCTCTCTATAATAAATAACCAAAGAAGAAATATACATAACAAAAGATATAAAAATAAGAGACATTCAATCCAAAATTAAAGTCATAACAACCATAGAACCATTTAAATTAAAAAGCTCTCATTCAACAAAAACTCTATAATCAATTATTAAATAATAAATACCCAAAATAAAAATTATAGTTCTAGAAAAAAATAGAGAAAAAAAAACTCAAAGAACAAATAGAAAACAAATTCACGGCCTAAGATGAAAAAAATTCATATCATTGATTCCACAAAACAACATTTTTAATTAAAATACTTAAGCAACCTAAACAAAAAAATACTCACCCTTTAAACACAGAATATTTAAAGGCAATCAATGTAAAAGTAAAAGATGATATTCACGAAAATAACCAAGAGAACAAGTATAAACACCAGAATAATAATTACCATGCTGAGAATAAGAATACATATATAAAGTATAAACAGCTCTAAAAAAAGACAAAAAAATTAAAGCAAGAAATCTAAAAGAAGATCAAGACATAATTCTATTTAATAATCTAAGTTCACCTACCAAATTTAAAGAAGGAGGAGCGGCTATATTAGAAGATCTCAAAAGAAATCATCATAAAGCCATTCTTGGCATTAAATTAATTATACCCTTGTTAATTAATAATCTTCGTCTACCTAAACGCTCATAAATAATATTAGATAGACAAAATAAACCAGAAGAACACAAACCATGACCAACCATTAAAGAAAGAGAACCTATACAACCTCATCAATTCATAGTTATCAATCCTCCAATAACCATTCTTAAATGAGCAACAGAAGAATAAGCAATTAAAGATTTTAAATCAACCTGACGAAAACCAATAAATCTAACAATAACCCCACCGGATAAACCTAAAGACAATCAAAAATAATTAAACTTTAAACCCAAATAAGAAATAACCTTTATAACACGAAAAATACCATAACCACCTAACTTTAATAAAACACCAGCAAGAATTATTCTACCTGAAATAGGGGCCTCAACATGGGCCTTAGGAAGCCATAAATGAACCAAAAATATTGGCATCTTAACTAAAAAAGCAAGAATTATAAAAACATAAAACATAAAATAATAAGAACCAAAATCAACCAATAAAGGAAAATATAAAGTATTAGAAAAATCATAAACCCTAAATAAAACTAATAATAAAGGCAATCTAGCAACCAAAGTATAAAAAATTAAATAAACACCAGCCTGCAACCGTTCAGGTTGATAACCCCAACCCAAAATCAAAAGTAAAGTAGGAACCAATCTAGCCTAAAAAAAAATATAAAAAGAAAGAAGACTCAATCTAGCAAATGAACAATAAAGCATAATCATTAAAATTAAAACTATAAAAACAAAAAAATTAGAATGATAAGAACTTAAATAAACTGAACCTCTAGCAGTAATTATTAAAGAACAAATTCAAAAACTAAGTAGAATCAAACTAAAAGAAAAATAATCAATACCAAAATAATATCTAATCATATTTAAATCTGCATATGAATAAACACAAATCATAAAAACAAAACTAGACAGAAACATTAAAGAATGAACCAACCATCAACAATTATTAACTAAACAAAGAGGGATCAAAAAAATAGTTATAAATAAATACTTTAACATAAAGATAAACCAAAAGAATTAAAAAAATCATTACCATGAGAACGAATTATTGAAACTAAAATAGAAAGACCTAAAGCACCTTCACAAACAGAAAAAACCAAAAAAATAACAGGAAAAAAATAATCATAATCAAACTCAATAAGAAAAACAATAACCAACATAAATAAAGAAAGAACAATATATTCTAATCTCAAAAGAACCATTAATAAATGCTTACATTTAGAAGAAAAAACATAAACACCAGCAAAATAAATCAATAAAGAAGTAAAGACAGAGAATATAAACATTAGTTTTAATAGTTTAAAAAAAACGCCGGTCTTGTAAACCGGAGATAAGCCTGGCCCCCGCTTTTAAAACTTCAGAGGTGGAAAGCTTCCCATCATTGGTCCCCAAAACCGATATTTTAAATAAACTAACCCCTGAAATGATCAAAATAATAATTATATCACTATCAAACGTAATAAATATTAATTTTATTAAATTAAGACACCCAATATCAATAATGCTTTTCATTATCCTACAAACTTTTTTAGTTGGGCTAATAACAGGGACAATAATGGAAAGATATTGGTTATCATATATTTTATTTTTAACATTTCTTGGTGGTATATTAGTTCTATTTATTTATATTACGAGAATTGCATCAAACGAAATATTTCAACCTAAATCAATTACAATAATTATTACCTTAATAATATGAATATTTATCATATCAACATTAATTATTTTAGATATAACAATATTTATAGACTTTTTCAAAAATACTGAAACTATAAATATTGATAATTCAATCAATTATCAAGAAATAACAATATCTTTAGAAAAACTATATAATAGACCAACATTCATTATTACAATAATAATAATAATTTATTTATTTTTAGCACTATTAGCAGTTGTTAAAATCACCAACATTAACCAGGGACCTATTCGTAAAATAAGATAATTTACTAATGAATAAACCCTTACGATTGAGACATCCTTTAATTAAAATCATTAATAACTCTTTAGTTGATTTACCCGCACCAACAAATATTTCATTTTGATGGAATTTTGGGTCCCTACTAGGGCTATGTTTGGTAATTCAAATTGTAACTGGACTATTTTTAGCTATACATTATACATCAAATATTGAAATAGCATTTAGTAGTGTAGTTCACATCTGCCGAGATGTAAATAATGGCTGAATTATTCGAACCTTACATGCAAATGGAGCTTCTATATTTTTTATTTGTATTTATTTGCATGTAGGACGAGGAATTTACTACGGATCTTACATATACATACACACCTGAATAATTGGTACAGTAATCCTATTTTTAGTTATAGCAACTGCATTTATAGGATACGTTTTACCTTGAGGTCAAATATCATTCTGAGGTGCAACAGTAATTACTAATTTATTATCAGCAATCCCATACTTAGGAACAGATTTAGTTCAATGAGTGTGAGGAGGATTTGCTGTTGATAATGCAACATTAAATCGATTCTTTACATTCCATTTTGTATTACCATTTATTATTGCTGCAATAGCAGCAATTCATTTATTTTTCCTTCATCAAACAGGGTCTAATAACCCTTTAGGACTAAATGGAGATATTGAAAAAATTCCATTTCACCCATACTTTACTTTCAAGGACTCTATTACATTTGTATTAATAACATCATTATTAATTATATTGTGCTTGATCAATCCTTACCTCCTAGGAGATCCGGATAATTTTGTACCTGCCAACCCATTAGTAACTCCTGTCCATATTCAACCAGAATGGTACTTCTTATTTGCATATGCAATTCTTCGGTCAATCCCTAATAAACTTGGAGGTGTTATTGCGTTATTCCTATCAATTAGAATCTTAATAATTTTACCATTTTATAATAAAACACCATTCCGAGGTATTCAATTCTATCCTATCAACCAGATTTTATTCTGAATTATAGTAGTTGTTGTATGCTTATTAACATGAATTGGAAAACGGCCTGTTGAAGAACCTTATATTATAACAGGACAAATCTTAACAATTATTTACTTTACATACTTCTTAATTAATGTGCATGTTGCAAACGCATGAGATAAGCTAATTAAGGAATAATAAGTTAATTAGCTTAGGAAAAGCATATGTTTTGAAAACATAAAACTAGAAGTTTAACTCTTCTATTAACTTTTCTTAAAAAATTTCACTAAATAAATGAAATAAATAAAATCTTTAAACCAACAAAGAAAATAAAAAAATTTAAAGATAATGGCAAAAAACTTTTTCAAGCTAAGTACATTAACTTATCGTAACGAAAACGAGGTAATGTGCCACGAACTCAAATAAAACCAAAGGACATAACAGCAAGCTTAATAAAAAATATAAAAGAATAAAAATCACCACCTAAAAAAATTAAAGCTAATAACATTCTTATAAAAACAATTCTAGTATACTCAGCTAAAAAAATTAAAGTAAAACCTCCTGCACCATATTCAATATTAAACCCTGAAACTAACTCAGATTCACCCTCGGCAAAGTCAAAAGGAGTACGGTTAGTTTCAGCTAAACAAGAAGCAAAACAAGCTAAAGCTAAAGGAAAAGAAATAATAATAAATCAACAATAAAGCTGATAGTTTATAAAATCAAACATGTTAAAACTACCAATTAAAATAATTAAAGATAATAAAATTAAAGCCAAACTAACTTCATATGAAATTGTTTGAGCAACAGAACGAAGAGAACCTAGTAAATAATAATTTGAATTAGAAGACCAACCAGCAATTATAACAGTATAAACACCTAATCTAGTACAACATAAAAAAAACAAAAATCCATAAGAAAAAGAACACATATAAGTTAAGTAGGGAAAAATCACTCAAACAGCCAAGGAAATTATTAAATTAAAAACAGGAGAAAAATAATAAAGTAAATAATTAGATATAATAGGAATTGGCTGCTCCTTACAAATTAACTTAATAGCATCACTAAAGGGTTGAGGAATTCCTACAAAACCTAATTTATTTGGACCCTTTCGAATTTGAATATAACCTAAAACCTTACGCTCTAATAAAGTTAAAAAAGCAACACTAATTAAAACACAAATAACTAATAAAAGAAAATTCAAAATAAACATAAATAAATCATAAAGTATCAATACTATTTGTAGAAAAAATCTACATAAATGAATTCTAAATTCAACACATTAATCTGTCAAAATAGTAATTTAATTAGTATTAATCAATAAAATAAAAAATATTTCAACCATATGGTCCTTTCGTACTAATATGAATTAATAATCTTAGGATAGAAACCGACCTGGCTCACGCCGGTCTGAACTCAGATCATGTAAGAATTTAAAGGTCGAACAGACCTAATTACTGGGCTACTGCACCCAAAATTTTTCTTAATCCAACATCGAGGTCCCAATCTGCTTTGTCGATATGAGCTCTCAAAAACAATTACGCTGTTATCCCTAAGGTAACTTAATCTTATGATCATAAATTATGGATCAAAACAACAAACATAAATAAATGATATAATAATGAAGAGTTTATTTATTCTTCATGTCACCCCAACAAAACATCATCATTAAATATAGAAAGACAAACAAAAAACTATATAAAAATAAAATGTTAAGCTCTATAGGGTCTTCTCGTCCTAAAGAAAAATTTAAGCCTACAAAAATGTAACTAGAAAAACTTGAGTTTCATTTATTTTGATGATCCTCAGTCGATAAACATTAAAATTATGTACATGAATTAAATTTAAACTTGTAATATTTACAGGTTTAATACTTACATCTGCTTTCATTAAATCCATCATTCAGACATTTGTTAGTTTCTTGGCTATTACAATCAAGTATTGTCAATAATTAAAGTAAATTAAAGTAAATAAAAATACGAACTGTGATCTCTCTGACAGGAAGTCACAAATCCAGTCACACAACTGAGACGATGTTCCATAAGCACGCATTTTCATTACAAGCCGCTTGTGTGGTACTGTGTCAAAAGCCTTCTGGAAATCGAGAAATACGGAATCGATCTGAAATACCTTGTCAATAGAACTCAACACTTCATGCGAATAAAGAGCTCGTTGTTTCACAAGAACGATGTTTTCTAAACCTATATTGACTGTGTGTCAATAGACCGTTTTCTTCGAGGTGATTTATAATTCTCGAACACAATATACCTTCCAGAATCCTGCTGAATGTCGATGTTAATGTTATGGGCCTGTAATTAAGTGGGTTACTCCTACTACCTTTCTTGAATATTAGTGTGACCTGTGCAACTTTCCAATCCTTGGGTACGAATCTTACGTCGAGTGAACGGTTGTATATGATTGTCAAGTATGGAGCTAATGCATCAGCATACTCTGAAAGGAACCTAATTGGTATCCAGTCTGAACCAGAAGACTTGGTTTTATTTAATGATTTAAGTTGCTTCGCTACTCCGAGGATATTTACTTGCACATTACTCGTGTCGGCAGCTGTTCTTGATTCGAATTCTGGAATATTTACTCCGTCTTCTTTTGTGGAGGCATTTCTGAAGGCTGTAATTAGTAACTCTGCTTTGGCAGCACTGTCTTCGATAGTATCTCCATTGCTATCGCGCAGAGAAGGCATTGATTGTTCCTTGCCGCTAACATACTTCACATACGACTAGAATCTCTTTGCGTGTTTCGAGACAAAGGTTCGTTGTGGAAACTGTTATAAGCACCTCGCATTGAAGTCCGCGCTTAATTTCGAGCTTCTGTAAAACAATGCCAGTCTTGGGAATTTTGCGTCTGTTTGAATTTGGCATGTTTGTTTCATTGTTTCTGCAACAGTATTCTGACTCGTTTTGTGTACCAAGGAGGATAATCTCTGTGGTTTGTTTAATTTATTTGGTATAAATCTCTCAACTGCTGCCAATAATATTTCTTTGAATTCAAGCCACATCTGGTCAACACTTGTATTATTAATTTGGAATAAGTGGGGATTATCTCTTAGGAAGGCGTCAAGTGAATTTTTATCTGCTTTTTTGAATATGTATATATCTTTGGAGGATTTGGGGGTTACAATATTCAGTCTCGCTACAACAGCCCTGTGTTCACTAATCCCTGTATCCATTTTGATGCTCGTTATTAACTCAGGATTATTTGTTGCTAAGAGGTCAAGTGTGTTTTCAGAACCGTTTACTATTCGCGTGGGCTCATGAACTAACTGCCCGAAATAATTTTCAGAGAATGCGTTTAGCACAATTTCGGATGATGTTTTATGCGAACCTCCGGAATTAAACATGTATTTTCGCCAAAATATCGAGGGTAAATTAAAATCACCACCAACTATAATCGTGAGTCGAGTACGTGTTCGAAATCAAACGCAAATTTTCTTTGAACCTTTCAGCAACTGTATCATCTGAATTGGGAGATCGATGAAAGGATCCAATTATTATTTTATACCGGTTGCCAACAATAACCGCTGCTCATACTAACTCGCAGGAACTACCTACTTCAATTTCGCGACAAGATAAACTACTTCTAACAGCAACAAACACGCTACCGCCAACCGTGTTTAGTCTAACCTTTCGGAACACCGTTAGGTTCTTCGCAAAAATTTCGGCTGAGCTTATCTCCGGCTTTAGCCAGCTTTCAGTTCCTATAACGTTTTGAGCGTCAGTGCTTTCTATTAGCGCTTGGAGGTCTGGTACTTTTCCAACACAGCTGTGACAATTTACAACTGTTATACCGATGGTTCTAGTATCTACGTTTTTCCTGTGTTCGGCTTGCAACCTTTGTGGCTTAAGCCCTTCTCTTGTTTTCCCGAGACCCTCTATCCTAATAAACCTCCTGTCCACGGCGCACAGCCCCTGCTACCCGTGTAGCCGCCTCCTGCGTATAGTGGACACCCGATCTTTTCATCGGAACCCGAAACCCAACCACCCTTTGGCGCAGGTCGAGGAATCTGCAGCCTACAATGTCGCAGAACCGTCTGAGCCTCTGATTCAGACCCTCCACTCAGCTCTGTACCAGGGATCCGCAATCGGTCCTGTCGACTATGCTGCAAATGCTCAGCTCTGCTTTCATCTTGCAAGCAAGACTGGCACTCTTTACCACTTCTGTTAGCTGCTCGAGAGAATCTCTTCTGATCCAAAAGACACACATCATTGGTACCGACGTGAGCAGGTGGCTGCACCCTGTACTCTTAGTGGCATCCGGGTGGGCCCGTTCCCCATCTGCAATGACTCCACCCGGTATGCACACGGAGTACACACTGGTTTTCTTTCCCTTCTTGGCAGCCATGTCCCTAACGGGCCCCATAACGCGCCTAACGTTGGAGCTCCCAACTATCAATAAACCCACCCTCTGTGATTGTCCGGATCTTGCAGGCTCAGGGGTTTCCTCTGAAACAGGATAGGCGACAGCGTAAGCCACAGACAGCGCCTGGAACCTGTTTGCCAGACTAACCGGGGCGGCCTTACGTGCGGCCGCCGGGGAAGTCTTTCGCCGCCTGCTTTGCCCCGGGGCGCCCACCTGCTCCACCACAGGTGAGGAGTCAGCAGTCACTGGGCTGTCCACTAGTGAGGACCG
Organism: Schistocerca piceifrons; assembly: GCF_021461385.2. Taxonomy (NCBI): domain Eukaryota; kingdom Metazoa; phylum Arthropoda; class Insecta; order Orthoptera; family Acrididae; genus Schistocerca; species Schistocerca piceifrons. The sequence continues at coordinate 669,537,517 of NC_060149.1, forward strand.
ATTGGAAGACTCGGCTGTGCTGGACGTCCGTTGGATCCCCACGGCCGGCCCACAACATTGGTGCCCATCCACTGCAACCTCAAGCTGTGTAACCGAAGCCATCACAGCCTGGTTAGGAACTCGTAAAAGTCACAAAATCGGTTACTTCCCTGTTGCTGCTCGTGTCGCGGCCGGCTACTGCTGCCTGGCTAGCGACGATGCGGGCTTCAAATGGGGACGCCAACTGGCATAAGAGATTTTGACAAAGGAAAGTTGTTACAGTAAGGGGCCTCGGAACGAGCGTCTCGGAAATGCCGATGCACAAGTGTTTCAGAGTAATTATTCACGGCACATTACGAACATGGCGCTCCACACCAGAGGACCCCTAGTTGTTCCCATGTTGTTCCAAAGCTATCGTCAACTACGATTGCGATCGACACGGGACCACAGACATTGGACCGTGGATCAATGGAAATGTGTCGGGTGATCGGATGAATCACGTTTATTGTTACACAATGTCGATGGTCATGTCCATATTCGGCGTCATGCTGGCAAACGGCTACTCAAAACATGCTCCACGACACGGACATAGGCTATTGGGGAAAGTATTATGCTATGGGAAACATTCACATGGGCTTCCCTGGGATCTGTGATAGTAATCGAAGGCACCATGGCAGCTGTTGACTATAGGAACATTCTAGCGGACCACCTGCTTCCCTTCATGCTTTGTCATCTATCAGCAGGATATCTGTCCATGTCACAAGATCAGAATCGGGCTGCAATGGCTTAAAAAGCATGACAGTGAACTGATGTTGATGTACTGGTTGCCAAATTCGCCTGTTACGAACCTGATGGAACATATCTGGGACACTGTCCGTGCCCAGTTATCAACGTCTTGTAATTTACATGAGCCGTATGACCTGTGCACTAAGGTCTGGTGCCGCATACCCCCGTGTCATGCAAAATTGTTTCTCTATTACACTGTGAAGGTGGATCAACATGCAAATCCATTTTCTGCTGCTGTCGCGTGCTGCACTTCTTGCACAAAAAAAAAAAAGGTTCAAATGGCTCTGAGCACTATGGGACTCAACATCTGAGGTCATCTGTCCCCTAGAACTTAGAACTACTTAAACCTAACTAACCTAAGGACATCACACACATCCATGCCCGAGGCAGGATTCGAACCTGCGACCGTAGCAGTCACACGGTTCCGGACTGAAGTGCCTAGAACCGTCTTGCACAGATGCTCACGCTTTGTGTTGTGTGAGTTGTACAGCAGTGCTGCATAGACCAGTTGTTTAAGGTGCCGCGGAGATAAAATCCAAAGACTGAAGTCGGGGAAACGTGCAGGCCTTGGAACTGGTCCTTCTCTATGGATTCATCTGTAATTGTGGATACCAGCCAGTAAATCTCGAACACTGAGACTGAAATGTGCTGGACTTCCATCGTGCATAAACCACATGTTGTTCTTATTTGCAGGGGCACACCTTCTAGCAGGTCTTCGACGATGTTCTGAATAATGTCCCTGTAGACAGCACCTGTAAGGCATGCGGGAAGAACGTGTGGCTCTACCAGACGATCATCTACAATTTCAACCAACACATTAATCTAAAACTGATGTTGATGTCTAGCCAATATTGTAGCAGGAGGATTGCGATCGGCCCATGTGTGTTGGTTGTGGAAATCTGTTTTTTCATCTCTTCCATATGTTGCCTCGTTTGTAAAGAAAACTGAAGAGACAAACAACGGATTAGCAGTTTGTGTAACAAACCTTCAGCATAAGTTCCGCCATTGTGGACGATCGGCAGGCGTAAGACCCTGCACACGTTGTAGATGATATGGATACATGAGTTACTCGAAAAGTATCGTGTGTAGTAAACTTGGAGATGTACAACATGCCACGGCTCAAATGGTTCAAATGGCTCTGAGCACTATGGGGCTTAACATCTGAGGTCATCAGTCCCCTAGAACTTAAAACTACTTAAACCTAACTAACCTAAGGACATCACACACATCCATGCCAGAGGCGACCGTAGCGGTCACGTGGTTCCAGACTGAAGCGCCTAGAACCGATCGGCCACTCTGGCCGGCTACTTGCCACGGCTACTCGTTGTGCGCTGGTACCTGGCTCTTCTCTACAGCCTGTAGAAATTGCTTTTCCTGGTCAGACGCACATGCAACACTTGGTCTTTCTGTGATGCCACTGATCCTGTCTCGTCTACACACCAAGCATTGGATGACTCGGCTGTCGTCGGTCTGGAAACGCTGTCTGATACAGCCGTGTAGATTCGAGTCCATTTCAATTCATGCGGCCGTACATAAAAATCATGTCTACCATGTCTGAACGGAACACTTTCAGCTGATTCACTATCTATAGTAAATGTACAGAATGGACACGTTGAAGACAGACGAATCACGAATGTGGAAAAGTCTCTCTAGCAACACAATCCCTGATACGCGGGCCAAATGAGTGCATTTATGAATAAAGTTGTTGGCTTGTACCTGGAAAGCCGTTGAAAGTCAACTTTCATTAATAACTCTAAAACGAAGGATCTTTCGACACATGTCTACGTGAACACTTTTTTTGTATTTGTGTACGGAACCTGCCCCAAACTTTGTAAAAGTATGTTTGAAATATACAGTATAACCAGTGGAAAAAACATATCAGATTACATGTTTCGAAAACTAAATTATCATCATATTAAATATGTAAGAATTTCCACGTATTACAAGTTAGCTAACATTAAAGACGGAGGGTCATTCAGCAAGGCTGATCGGGAGAGCGGAACCATCCAACATAAACAGAGTGGTAGAACAGAGCAACAGGGCAGCTCCAGTTGTCAGTGCACCGAGATATGGCAGACGAAGCAAGCTGCTCTAATAGCAAACATTCGATGCTAATTGTGTTTAATGCTACATGGGAGGATATGCACCCTTTTGCCTCTTCTGATGGTGATGTTATGATCTGGGTGAGAGACTTTTGGCACCTACTGTGCGATTTAATACACAGCTGATGATATTACTGAAGCACTGACTGTCTTCCATAGTACGACCACCTTACAGTAGCTCAACGTACAGGGAGTCGAGTCAGCATGACGTCAACATTGCTGTCTGACGCTACTGCCAGCAGCAGCCAGAAAAACGATCACTGAGGCGCTATTTATATGTGTCACTCGATCCACTAGAGCATCGGGCCGGCGGCCACACTGAAGGTCGGTTCTCACTAGGGACTGACGCGTGGAAAAAGTTATCGTCTGTCGCAGGGCTGCGCTGCAAGAAGCCATCTACGGCGCCTCGCGGAAAGCTCCACGTCGCGGTTTGTCCTTGTCGAATAGCTGCCTTTGCCGTACAAGGCGCAGCAGGCATACGCCGCCAATCACAGAGCACACTGAGCCTGACGTCAGTTACACCGACAACTGCCATGTGTATTCTCAGCGAAGCGCTGTGGTGTATGAGTTGGCTCACTATGAAATACTCGTCATTCGATTTAAAGAAAACTATTCGGTAAAAAAATGATTCCTTTATTTATAACACCCTGACATTTTTAAGGGGCTGAATTTCTTTTCGTTATTCGTCATAGTTACTGTGCTGCATCAAAAGTAAGTAATTCATTGCAAGAAATTTTAAGAGTTTGCTGTGGTAAAACTGGATACCGTAGACGTTGCGTTTGGTTCACTTTAGATTTTACACTGCTGCATATGAAATGTCAGTAATACATCAAAATTGTGTACAAAGCTAAGTGAAGAGCAATATCTATCTCCATTCTCAAGAGATTGGTTTGTATGTCTATGGGAGGTTCCACGTGGTGTGCCGAATCCTATCAACGTGGATCAGGAATCATATAATCGTAACAAATGTATTTCATAAACGGTTCAAGGTATCGAGACGAGGTGTTTTGCAAGTGTTAGCACACAAAGAGACACATATTTTATGAAATGATTAACTCTCGAAACTTCTTTCTCATTGAGATATGGAAGTGACTATAGTTTTTTTTTCGATGGAATGATGCACCGTTTTTTAACAGATTGTAATATCTCATCAAAGAAACTTACAGTGGCATAGCACACATTAATATTTACGATATTCCGTGCGAGCTACTGAGATTCAATGGAATCTGTTTCTTGTTCTTTCACAAGATGTAATCCCTCTGTAACTATATTTTAAAAGTGTTTCAGTTTCTATCAAGAGCTTTAGTTTATGTGCAACCTTTGGAATACTTTATAGCCACATGTTATGACATCAGCTTACCAAATAGTCTTTCTAGCTACTGAAATGGTCGTTATAGGCAGGCATCTTATGCTCTAAGTTTAGCTCATTTTACCAACAGATCTCACATCACTGAAGGCATCATCATGTGCTCCAAAGCATCAGATAAAACTGCCTGCCATCACCTCCAGAATCTACAAGTCCTGGAGAAGATCATAGTATGCTAGATAAGCATTGGTTCAAAATGGTTCAAATAGCTCTGAGCACTATGGGACTTAACTTCTGAGTTCATCAGTCCCCTATAACTTAGAACTACTTAAACCTAACTAACCTAAGGACATCACACACATCCATGCCCGAGACAGGATTCGAACCTGCGACCGTAGCGGTCTCGCGGTTCCAGACTGTAGCGCCTAGAACTGCTCGGCCAACCCGGCCGGCTAGATAAGCATTCCCAATTATAAAACACTGATTCGTAGCTGGTCACAGTTGCCATAATAATTAGCTTTACCGTTTCCACTCCAAATGTAATGATACAACAGTAGATTCGCTGGTTGACTGCCAAAATCTACATCTACATGGTTACTATGCAATTCACAATTTAGTTCCTGGCAGAGGGTTCGGTGAACCACCTCCAACCTGTTTCTCTACCGCTCCACTCTCAAACGGTACACGGAAAAAACAAGCACTTATACCTTTCTGTGTAAGCTCTGATTTCTCTTATTTTATCATGATGATTATTTCTCCGTATGTAGATGGGTGCTAACAGAATAATTTCACAATCTGAGAAGAAAGTTGGCAATTGAAATTTCACGAGAAGATCTAGCCGCAATGAAAAACACCTTTGTTTTAATGACTGTCACCCAATTCACGTATTATGTCCGTGACACTCTCTCCCCTATTTCCCGATAATACACAACGAGCTACTCTTCTCTGAACTTTCTGGATGTTTTCTGTCAGTCCCGTCTGATGCGGAACGCACACTGCACAGCAGTACTCCAAAAGATGCAAACAAGAGTGGTGTAAGCAGTGTCTTTAGTAGACCTGTAGCACTTTCTAAGTGTTCTGCGGATAAATCACAGTCTTTGGTTTGCTGGACCCATAACATTATCTATGTGATCGTTCCAGTTTAAATTATTTGTAATCGTAATTCCTAGATATTTAGTTAAATTTTCAGCCTTTAGATTTGTGGGATTCATCGTGTAATCGAAATTTGACTGAATTCTTTTAGTACTCATGTGGACGACTTCACACTTTTCGTTACTTAAAGTCGACTGCCACTTTTTGTGCCATGCAGATATCGCACCATGCAGATATGGCTCCACACAGGTGTGACTGTACGATATTTTGAATTACCGGAAAAAGCTCCTCTCCACAAAATATATATGGCAGCATTTGCAGAACACTACATATATATGGAAGCATTTGCAGAATTCTACACTAATGTATATTTTATCCATTATGATATTTTGCCACCGATGACTCCTACGCAGTTGGAGAACTGCCAGTGCATACTAAAGTCATCGAAAATACGTAATTAGTTATCTGTTGTTGGTTCAAGAAGGAACTTATGGTGTACGAAATCCCACAGACTCTAACATGTCCTATGGATAATGCAACAGATTGTAGTAATTCAATACAGTCGTTTGCTGAAAGTAAACAGAATAAGTTACAAGTTAAAAAGGGTAACTTTTATACTCTGTTCCTAGTCATAACGTACTGCAGCACAAAAAAGCAAACTAATGTAACTGTGATCCGGATTAAGTACAGAACTGATTTTACATCGTGTCTTCAGGAGTAGAACTTTTATAACTACGCATGTTTACATAGTCAATAATATCACAATTAATTTTTGCATAGGAATGTGCTTAACTCTGCGTGGGACAGTACCTAAGGTGCAATTCTCTTTTGTATATTTTATTACAGTATTACCCGATGCACTTCTCTATGATAGTATATCCGGTGAAAGCCTCTTTATCTCTGTAAAAAGTACTGCAACTTATAGATATTTTAACCTGCTTGTTGCAGTCTAGCCTTGGTATACCTCAACTGATCCATTCGCTTAGTCAACGTATGTCAAAAATTTCTTTCTTATCTAATTCGATTTAGTATCTTTTCATTAGTTATATGATTTCCCCATTTAATCTTCGGCATTGTTCTATAGCACAACGCTTCCAAAGCTTCTATTCTGTGCTTTACTGAACTGTTTAATATCTATGATTCACTTTTGTACAAGGCTACACTACAGGTAAATAGCTTCATAACATTTTCCTTAACAGTTAAATTAATATTTGAAGTCAACGTATTTCTCATTTTCAGAAACATCTTTCTTCCTATTGTTAATCTCCATTTTACACTAAAGAGCAAAAGAAACTGGTTCACCTGCCGAATATCGTGTAGGGCCCCGGTAGCACACAGAAGTGCTGCAACATGACATGGCAAGGACTCGACTATCGTCTGCAGTAGTGCTCCAGGGAACTGACACCATGACTCCTGCTGGGCTTTCCATAATTACGTAACAGTACGAGGGGGTGGACATCTTTTCCGAACAGTACGTTGCAAGGCATCCCAGATATGCTCAACAATGTTCATGTCTGGGGAGTTTGGTGGCCATCGATAATGTTTAAACTGAGAAGAATGTTCCTGGAGCCACTCTGTAACAATTCTGGACGTGTGGGGTGTCGCATTGTCCTGCTGGAATTGCCCAAACCCGTCGGAATGCACAATGGACATGAATGGATGCAGGTGATCAGACAGGATGCTAACGTACATGTCACCTGTCAGAGTCATATCTAGATGTATCAAGGGTCCCGTATCACTCCAAATGCACACGCCCTACACCATTACAGAGCCTCCACCATCTGACATGCAGGGTCCATGGATCCGTAAGGTTATCACCATACCTGTACACGTCCATCCTCTCCAATTATTTGCTACCCAGGGTCCATGTTATCCTACTAGTTTCCCTTCTGTTCCTTTTCCTACTAACATATTCCAGTTCCTTGTCATACAATCTTTCTTTCTCTACATCATCTATGCCTCTATGGTGTTAGTTGACTTGTAAACTTGTACCACTGTGGGGTGTAATGGCTTTGTATCTACCTCGGCTACGATAAATGGCTCAAATGGCTCTGAGCACTATGTGACTTAACTTCTGAGGTCATGAGTCGCCTAGAACTTAGAACTAATTAAACCTAACTAACCTAAGGACATCACACACATCCATGCCCGAGGCAGGATTCGGACCTGCGACCGTAGCGGTCGCTCGGCTCCAGATTGTAGCGCCTAGAACCGCACGGCCACTCCGGCCAGCGGCTACGATAATTCTAATGGCAGTTTTAAGATGTAACTGAGTATTGCAACACCAGTTCATTGATAGTTTCACTATCTAACACTTTCAGTGCTGTTGAAATACACAATCTTGCTATAGCATACACTGAGGATCAACTGCCAGACGTTTTCAGTTGTCAATTAATGCTTACAGGATAAAATATAATGTACTATCATTATAGTAAACTGCATTTAGGTACCGTAAATTGAAATAGTTGAAGCTGTTATGAGAGTCATACCAAGATGTTCCTCTGGAGTGATCGCTTTTCTAATTATTGTCTACTACATAATGAGACAGGAAGCAATCATTAATGGTTATTCGTTGAATCTGTTGATGGTGAAATAAAAAAAGATGAATAATGAAATATGTGAAATGATATAAACAAAATTAAAGAATCGTATTTTTTCACTCATATGCCATACTTGTAACAGTCATTTACGTATAATGTCTAGACAACACAGACGAATTTAAAACTATTGCAGCTGTAAATTCCAATTCGTCGTTTCGAGCCGTACTGCTTTGTTTCCCTCTGTCTGAAGGGCCAGTTACTAACCACGTATCACTGGTTCCCCCACTGTAGCTCATTGCTGTCTTCCATTGCCTACCGCCAGCGTCTGCCGCTTCATATATGACCGCCAATTCCGTGTGCCGACGCCACTGTGCGGGAAACGCCTGCCGCTGCCGCTGCCGCGCGGCGCACTGCTGCCCTCTAGTGGGAACCGGCCTTAACCAGACGGCCGCCGCACGATGTCCAGTCAAGCTTTCGGCCGGTGCTTACAGCCCATACAACATCCGCTGGGCAGCCGACGCCAACCGCCGCTAGCGTGAGGCCAGGGTTAGGTGAGTTCCGAGCTGCCCAGTACTTCTGTTGCAGACTGCAGCGCGAGCGGGCTGCGAGGCCTTGGCCTCCAGCTGCCTCTGCCACCGTCTAGGCCGCGGGACTCCAAAGGCGACCCGTGGGCCGCTTCCGGCCCACGAAGGGATTTATTCCGCCCTGCGCTTTAAAGGCCGGTTCCCACTAGGGCTGCCGCGCGTCAAAACCGCGCGGCAGCGGCGTGGTTCCCATGAAAACGCCTTCAGCAGTGCTGCGCGGCGGGCTCTGCGTCGCGGTTTGACCATGTCGAACCGCTTCCGCTGCCGCGTGCCGCGCTCCAGGTCAGAACGCGCTGAGAGTGACGTCAGGGACGGAATCCCGGGCCACACGAACTTTCGCCGAAACGCTGGCGCGGACGCGGAGGCAGCTATGAAATACTTATCATCCGATTCCAAGGAAACTATTCGGTAGAAAAATTTGATTCTTGGGCATGTTACAGCCTGATATCTTCTCTCGATAAAGGACCGAATTTCTTTTCGTTATTCGTCGTGGTTACTTGCTGTATCGCATTTACGTAAACCTTTACACGAAATTTTAATGAGTGTCCAGAGGTAAAAACGCATTGCGTGGACTTTGCATACATTTCATTTTAGGTAATACATTATTGCGTATGAAATTTAGTCAACATATCGAAATTGTTTTTAAAGCTGAGAGCAGAACGATAGCTATAACAGTTCTCGAGATATTGAATGATATGTCGGAGGACGGGCTGTGCGGTGACCGCGCGGGTCGCTCCCGACGCGACAGATACTTTGTCCTGCTCATCGTAAACTATGTGGTTGTATCAACCGCAAATTTCGTAAACGGTTCAAGAAATCTAAACGTGTTTTTTTGCAAACGATAACTTGTAACAACTCATTTTTTCGTCGCATGATAAATCTCCAAAATCTATTTATCTACCGAGGTATGAAAGCAACTACAGTTTTTCAGAAGAGATAGATGAATTTATTTAAACAGCATTTAATAGCTTGTGAAATGAGAAGTTAAACCGAAACTAATTTGCTGGTATGTCATAAGATGTAATTTGCTAAGTATCTACAGCTATTGATTATTTCCTTTGGTAAGTAACAAATGTTTTTTTCTTTATCCACTGTACTTTATTGGTTCAAGACGCGTTTCGCCTTTTACTTTAAGGCATCTTCGGTGGAATCTAGAATGATTCAGTTTTGTTTTAATATGTGATACTTGCAGATTATAAAACAGTTCACATCTTTTTTTACGTGAATCGAGATTTAGCGGACATCTGCGTTTCTCCTCACCTGGTCACATGCTGGTGGTTGAACTAAAACTTAGATTATGGAACATAAGCACATTTTCATGTTCGCTCTTTTTTCTTCTGTCACTAGCTGTAGACATTTTACCGAAAACACTGATTTGAAGTCGTAACTACAGTGTGTTTACCTCATGTCCCTTCCTGTTTGGTTTGTTTATGTACATGTTGCCAACCTAAATAATTATATGTTGAAAACTAATGTTTGTTTATTTCTGTTCTCCTTATATCTGTATGTGTGTGTGGCTATCCAGTGATAGTTACAGAACTTTGAAAGTGAATGCAATAGTTGTCAGACAGTGGTTGAAAGATTTGGTGTTTAGCAGATTTCAGTTTTGGTTTAAATGTTTTGTGGAGAAGTGCATGAAAGAGTAAATTCACTGCTTACATTAATAGATAAAATAGTAGAATAGCATTTCAGCACATGATTATTATGAGAATACTATCACCCAACCCCTTTGTCCTCATTCTTTGAAGCCTCATAATATGTCCTGTCAACTTACACCTCTTGTAGTCAAAGTTGTGACGTAATTTCCTCTTCCTCCTCTACTTAATTCCGTACCTCTTCTTTAGTTACACGATCTTCATATCTCATCTCCAGCATTCTTACTGATCACCACGTTTTGAAAGCGTCCATACCTTTGTAAAATAGTACCCAATCATTAGAATTTGTATTCGATGAGAACAAATTTTCTTTTTCAGAACGCTTTTCTTGCTATTCACAGGTTTCGTTTTATATCCTCTCTACTTCTGCCTTCTCAGTTACTGCTTCCCTTTCAAGTCATTGAAGTCTTAGAAATGCAGTTTGGCTTCTGTACAAATTGTAGATAATCTTGTGGCCCTGTGTTTTATCGATGACATCTCCAGAACTTCAAAGAATGTTTCTAATTAAGACTGTCAAAACCTTTCTCTAAACATGCAAATGCTATAAACACAGTTTCGCAGTTCTTCAGTGTGTCTACTTAGCTAAGTAGTAGGATAAGTATTGCCTTGCGTGTTCACACATCTCACAGGAAACTAACATTGCGCTTATGTTAGTTTGTACAACTCCTCCCGCTCTTCTCCCTACATATTCCTTCCACTTTCTAGCCTTCTCTTATTTGCTTAGTTATGGCTTGCCAAATGAGTTCTTTACAGTTGCTTTTCCTTTGAGCAAAGTTTTTTTTTGCTCTTTGGCTCTGAGCACTATGGGACTTAACACATGTGGTCATCAGTCCCCCTAGAACTTAAAACTACTTAAACCTAACTAACCTAAGGACATCACACACATCCATGCCCGAGGCAAAATTCGAACCTGCGACCGTAGCGGTCACGCGGTTCCAGACTGAAGCGCCTAGAACCGAAAGGCCAAACCGGCCGGCCTTTCTTTATTCTTTCTCATTTTCATTCCCCTATGTATTCTAAGTGCAAAACCGCGTTGCAATTTTGGACTTTCTGTCAACATCATGTTTAGACATTTCTATTTCCCATGGCCTACTTTATCTGATGCATTTTTATACTTTTCCCTCTTTTCAAATTTAATATATCACATTTTATGTAACGATTTCTACTGTACCTTCTTCCCGTTCACATACTCTGCTGCATTCGCCACTTCTTCTCTCAAAGATATCCATTCGTATCCTAACGGATTCCTCCCTCTGTTTCAGTCAGTCGTTGCATTACGCTAACTTTAAGATTATCGAAAAACTGTGGGTTTTGACTTATTCAAGTTCCATTTTCTTAATTTGCTACCGTTTACTGTCTCTTTAGCTGTAAACTGCAGCTTGTAACGAATAAATTATTGTTGGTTTGCGTCTGCACCGGGAAATGTCTTATAATTTAAAATCTGGTTTCGAAAACTTTGTTCCAAATATGTATTATTCATTCATGATTCTTAAGCAAGGTGCTGGCGATGATTACATTATGCTCTGTGCGAAATTCTATAAGGTGGCTTTCACTTTAATCACTGCCCCCAAGCCTTTGTGTTCTTACTGTTTTCTTGTACCTGCTATCGTATCACATTTTAAATTTTTGTCTCGCTTAAGTATCTGAATAATCTCTTTTGTCGTACATTGTTTCAGTGTGTTAGGAGATAGTGAAAAATCATGAACGGTAGTCATGAAATCTGTTTATGGTGAAATGAGAAAACATGAATAATGAAATATGTGAAAGAGTACATTGTACAGAAAATGAAAAATTGGTATGTCTTCACCCAACTTAGTCTTTCCTTCATGTAGGGGTAAGATACAGTTAATCAAACGCACCGGGCGTTTCAGTGGGTCCCGCCCCGTACCTCAGTGGCTGTCCGTCATTGGCTACCGCTACCGTCTGCCGCTTCCATATGGGAATGCCAATTCCGCGAGCCGCCGCGTCAAAGCGGAAAACTCTTGCCACTGCCGTTGCCGCACGACGCGCTGCCGCGCTCTAGTGGGAACCGGCCTTAAACGAATATTTTTTTAAAATAGCGTGCGATTATCCCTGCTCGTTTAACTATTAGCCGGCCGGGGTGGCCAAGCGGTTCTAGGGGCTACAGTCTGGAACCGCGCGACCGCTGCGGTCGCAGGTTCGAATCCTGCCTCGGGCATGGATGTGTGTGATGTCATTAGGTTAGTTAGATTTAAGTAATTCTAAGTTCTAGGGGACTGATGACCTCAGCAGTTAAATCCCATAGTGCCCAGAGCCATTTGAACCATTTCTTTAACTATTAAAGACCACAAGGAGCAGTGGCTTCACTCGTTCATAAATAACAGAGTTGTCACCAGGCGCGCTCTACCTGCAGCTGACTCTTGACTGGCTGTGTTTACTGTGTTGTTATTTCAATTTACTTCCTCTCGAATACACTTGCAAATTATCCGTCGAAACAAAAAAGAGAAAAGTGAATTGTACGTGTTGTATCTTCGCTATAACATCGTCCGTGAACATCTCGTTATGGAGAGAGATAACAGACCAGTGTGTGTTACCTATAACGAAATTATTGCTGTTTTCAAGGAGTACAATATTCGTTGCCGCTATGGAAAAAAAGGATAGAGCATAGTTTAATAGATTAGTCCAAACATTGAAATGTGGATTCTGTTTGCAACAAAACATTTTTAGGAAACGTATTCGGACTGATGACCTCAGAAGTTAAGTCCCATAGTGTTCAGAGCCATTTGAACCATTTTTGAATTGCCAATGAAATAGCCAAACTAGGCAAGGCATTCGTTGACGGTGATTACATGAATAGGTGTATTGCAGTTACACATGAAGAACTGTTTCCTGGCAAAACCGAACAGTGTAAAGCAGTTACTCTTTCAGGAAATAGGGTGGCGTGTCGAGCTGAAGAAAATTTGGAAATTTGTGGTAAGTCCCTATGGGACCAAACTACTGAGGTCATCGGTCCCTAGGCTTACGCACGACTATATCTAACTTAAACTAACTTACGCTAAGGACAAGGTACTCACCCATGCCCGAGGGAGGACTCCAACCTCCGACGGGAGGAGCCGCGCGAACCGTGGCAAGGCGTCCAAGACCGCGCGGCTACCCCGCGCGACTGAGCTGAAGGTATTGCTTGCAATTTATCAGATCAGTTGCAAGAAACGGCATCTAACAAGGGAAACTCCGCATCGTACCCTCTCAGATTTAGTGGTAAGATGGCCCAGTGGATAGTCCGTCAAAAATTGAACACAAAAAAATGGCTCTGAGCACTATGGGACTTAACATCTGTGGTCATCAGTCCCCTAGAACTTAGAACTACTTAAACTTAACTAACCTAAGAACATCATACACATCCGTGCCCGAGGCAGGATTCGAACCTGCGACCACAGCGGTCTTGCGGTTACAGACTGTAGCGCCTAGAACCGCTCGGCCACATCGGCCGGCAAAACTGAACACAGATAAAGCATGAAAACAGGAAGGACGTGTAATAAACTATGAAAAAAGAAGGAAACTAGGAACAGTGAACGGTCCAACCTCAAGATGAGCAACATATAGCGAATATGAGAGCCACAGCGTCGTGGTTTTGTGGTAACGGTGTTGGGCTACAGAGGGGACACCCGAGTTCAACTCCCCCTTGTTCCAGTTTTCCTTTTTTACACGAAATTATGAATTGTCTGTTCAGTCATTGAGATGTCTGTTCACCGTATTCCGATGTGTGTCTGTGTCGTGGTGTAGTGTCCATTTTCAACAGCGAAGTGTAAGGAAGGGACCTCCAGATGTACGTACCTTCTATTTTTTCTACACAATTACCGTATGTTATGAATATTATGACTCTTTCGTTCCGTTTTGGATGTTTTGACTCCTGAATTCCTTTGTTCACGCCTGTTTATTTTTTGTTTTCAGTTGTGTGAGAGGTCTATGCGGCCTCTCGCCTGCTCTCACTGTCCGTCACATTTACTTGCGACGGTAAAATATTCTTATGAGACGGCTCATATTCTAAAACCAGTAGGTAGTATAACAATTGCCAAGACTACAGAAGGAGAAGACACACGGCAATTACCGGCCTCAAAGTTCATAATTTCGTAGGAAAGAAATGGGGAACGAGGGAGATTTGAACACAGATCTCCCGCTTTGCAGTTCAACACCATGACCACAGAACCACGACACCGTGGTTTTTGCAATTCGGTCGATATTGCACATCTTGAGCTTGGACCGTTGACTGTTTTTATTTTGCTTATTGTATCATAGTTTATTACACCTTCTTCCTGTTTTCATGATTGACACGTGTTCAGTTTTTGACGGACTATGTAATGGGTCATTTAACACTAAATCAGGGGGAGGGAGCTGGAGGTGGTCGGGGGGGGGGGGGGGGCGATCGGGAGAGGTACGATGGGGAGTTGCCTTGTAAGCTCCCTTGGTGTTCAGAAGCCCTGGACGAATCTTCAGACATCTCTGATACTGTGTCAAGTCCTGTTCTTTAGAGGTATTAACACATTCTTCGAAGTTACTGAAGAAGGAGAGCATGTTAGCTGAAAAGTACATCCTTACTCTTTCTTGGCTGAAATGTGTTACAGCAGATCGGAGGAGAAATATGTGTGGCAGATATGCTGGTTTCTTTGGCAGAACAAACTCAGAATATGAAGTAAGTGTTGTTACCAAACCCTTGACAATACACTGAGTTCTTCATCAGGAAGCATTTTGTGCAAAATCATTGGATGTGTCCTGTGTGATGAAGCCCGTAATTTCTGTTGTCAGTTTCTCACGAGGCCATGGATTCGAACACCGACAGTTTAAGCTGTTCCTAGAAGAGGCAGACTTTTTGTCAAGTGATCTGCAATACCGCAAGCCAATAACGTTATGTTACCTGTGGTAAAGCTTTGTCAAGCTTCTGTTCTTCGAGAACACAGACTGAGTCGTATCTGTCAATGACAATGAAAACTACCTTCCTTTGCTGGTGTTGGTCTGCATTTGTATGAACCGAGTAAAGGCCCCAAGGGAGGACAATATTACTCCTGGTCTTTACACAATTGTTACAGATTGCAGACATTAACAAATACTTTTTGAGCACAACGTCAGATAGAAAATTTTTCATCGTTTCGGCAGTTGCCAGGGCTTGAAAGATGAACATTGCTGAAGTTTACCACTCTTGTTCGCAATGGAATTTCTTGGTGATCTCAAGAAAGAGTTCTCTTCGAGGTTCTCAGATTTAAATGATCATCCTAAGGAGATTCAAAGTTTCAAGAATCCTTTTTCTTATGAAGTGGAAGATGTTCAGGCAGCACTACAAATAGGAATCATTGATCTGCAGACTCGTGACACCAAGAAAGACAAGTTTAAAGAAAGAAACCTTGTTCAGCGTGACAAGTTTCTTTTAGAAGAAAAGTACACCATAACAGAGACTTTGCGCGAGGTTTGTCATCGTGTCTGGCGCTACTTACATTTGCGAACAAACATTTTCTGCGCTGAAATTTACAAAACCTAAATATCGAAGTAAACAGAATCACGAACATTTACAAAATATTAACTCACACAACAGAAGAAATTCGAGCACGGTTTGAGAAAATATTGGATTCAAAAGACAGATTTCATACATTACACTAATTGTACTGATGAGTAATAAAGTCTTCGTGAGGTTTTCACTGAATAATATGTTTGTGTTAAACATAAATAAATTTCGTTGTAACTTTCTTCTTTAATTTCTGGGAAAACGAATATCCGGACCCCAACGAGATTCAGAAACTCGTATGTAGCCCTCACTGTGGAGTATCTGGAGGCCCCTGGTATAGGTAGGTCGAGCCGTGCGGTACATCAGCTGCAGTCGACACCACAGCGCTCCATCACTTGACGCGAGCCAGAGGTTGCTGTCTGACCACGCCTGCGGGCTGTGGGTCCCTACTTGTCTCGGCAAAATGTTTCTGAGTTCATGTGGCGATAAAGAGTTCAACCTGAAACGTTTCCGCTGTACTTTCTTTGTTGTATAAAGCTTATCCATCCTCCATCTATCACTGCGAACAGCGAATCAACTCTCAGTCTGGGAAGTGCGAAGCAATTTGAAGTTGTAGGTGCTCTAATGAAAATACCGATGATACTTGATACTAATCATTAACACAGTCCCGAAATATATGTATTAACTGTTCACTGCTATGTTACATATAAGTTCACAGTGGAAATTTCAATTCTGATTCCATCCCAGCGCGGTACGCTTTACAGTCTTCACGTTGGTCTTCACCTTTACTATTAACAGAGTCCGTGCTTTAGTAAATTCACAGTCTGACCTCCACCCCAGTATCATGTACGACTATTTATAGACTCACCCTTTGGCAGCAATGCGTCACTTAATAGTTTTTAGTCAATTAAAAAATACTACAGTAATTAATAATACAAAAGAGAGAAATTTGAAAGTTAACCAGACAGGATTCTGAGAACCAATTACTTTGTGTACCAGTTGGCTTGTATCCTTTTTTCAAAGCACTTCTTTTTTATATCGTAGTGATATCGAGCCTTCATGTTCAACAAAACTCTCGCAGTTTATAATTTATTTAACAAAAATTTCGGGCTTCAGTACTGTCAGAATAAAATTTCGAAATATTACTAGGTATAAAAATGAATGGTGCCTTGAACTGTATTAATTAACTACTACTTTTTGAATTACAGAAATTAAAGCTAAGCAAATCATTTTCTCGGAATCAGGAACAATAGGTGGATTTTTCTTAGGGTTCAGTTTTGAAACACGTATTTTCGAATGATAATGAAATTAATATGACTTCCAACTCTGATATCTCCTGAATTAATTAAATTCATGTGAAAATAATTACACCAAAATGTTCATGTTCGGAGACAGTATATCTGTAACATAAGGGTGATCAAAAAATTTCCGTTAGGAGGCCCGCACAGTCCAGAATCGGTATGTCAATCAGACAAAATCGCAGTAAGCATTGAGGCTGTCATCCAACCGATGCACAAGTTTGAATATACTCGTTTGATAAAACACTGTGTCCTGCTGTGTGAAGCAGTCCATAACTGCCTGGTGCACATCCTCGTCCGACAAGAGTTCAAAATGTTCGAATGTGAGTGAATTCCTAAGGGACCAAACTGCTGAGGTCATCGGTCCCTAGACTTACACACTAGTTAAACTAACTTACGCTAAGAACAATACACACTCCCATGCCCGATAGAGGACCCGAACCTCCGGCGGGATGGGCGGCGCAATCCGTGACGTGGCGCCTCTAACCGTGCGGCCACTCCGCTCGGCCGGCAAGAGTCGTCGACCCTACAAGGGCTTTTCTCAGTGGCCGAAAGCGTGATAATCGTATGGGATGAGATCGAGAATACAAAGCGGGTACTCGACTGCCTCCCACTTGAGTCGGAGTAACTTGTGCGCCACTTCATTTGCGATATGGAGGTGCGCTTTCCACGAAGCAGCAGCACAACATATCGCGCACAATTCCACAGTGGTGGTTTTCGACGGACATGATGCCCGATTCACATTCTTCGTTCTCCGATGGATGTCTTCCGGTGTCTGTTCTTCCCCAGCCAAGAAAGGAATAACAGCATGTTGGTCCTGTTTGTAAGCATTTTTTAATAACGTTGCTATAGTTCGCGTTTCCGCATTTATCGCACGCACTTTGCAAAGATACAAATACCACGCTAATGCGTTGCCTACATGTTGGTGCTTGTGTACTCGCATTAGAGTCGCGCTACGTTACATATACGCTGCAGCAACGCCCTCTAACGGATACTTCTGACCGCTTCTTATAAGGATGTGAAATTCTTTACCAAATGTAGAAGTCGATAAATTCGTGTACACTTATGGCCCTTTAGCCTTTAACAGCAATATAATGACGGGTAGCTGTAGCATGTTAGATGCTTGGATTAAACATGTTTCACTTAAACCTAACTGTTGGGGTCTTGCTGACTGGTTCCTGTCCCGCGTCCCCCACGTCCGCCACTCGAACCCGGAACCCCTTGCTGGGGAGCACTGAGCGGCCACGTAATCCTGACAGCGGAAGAACGGTACCCCATCCCTCCAGTAGAAGTTACATTAAATCACACCTCTACAGTTACGTGAAATGTCTAGTATGCCATCAAATAATAAACCATATCAAAACATTTAATTTGCACCAGTATTATGCAATACATCACATGACAGGGTACGACAAATAAATCAATGATCGTCACAAGGCAACAATCCTTGACCTAGAAGACAGTCTGTCAATCGAAGTAAGTTACCATATGAGTGAAAAATAGGTAAATTTTATAATACGACGATAACAGCATGGGTTAAACTCATTTTCGCTTCAACGGCAATTGTGACTTCTGTTTGGTGAGCTTTTGTGACTGACATTGTGATAAAACGTATCCCATCATTTTATCCAAGAGAAGATTACTGTGGGAATCGGTTATAAAATAGCTCATATGACAGATCTCGTTTTGAAACTATTTTCTGAAGGCTACGTCATTAAAGTCTGTGTTTTAATAGCGGGCAAAGAATTGTGTCCGCAACTGTAGTCAGTGTCGCTTCCTCGAGCAATTGAAACGCGCCGTATTCGAGATTTAAAAGACTAGCAAAAGAGCTTTTATTTAATTTTTTACTCAAAGTTATGGAGCACTCAGTTGATTGTTGGATACAGAGATCAGTGTCAATGTTTGATTTACTGATTTAGTTCATAGCTACATCTATTTCATGTGCTGTTCTTCTTTCTTTTATGCCCGATCTGTAATAAAGTTCGCTCATTAAATTTTTTTCTTGTACTTGTTTGGCTTATAGCTGTCCAGTTATTTAGCCAGTTACATTTCGATTTAGGGTTTATAATTGCATTTTCATTTTTTAGGTTCACAGCGAATTTTCGGTACATCTCACTCTTTCTTAATCACTCATTATCGCTCCAAATAACACAGACATATTAACTTGGTTATTCTTGTGCTGATTATGCTGAAGATGTTAATAATTCGGAATCTTTACCTCCGCAATAAGTTCTATGGATCTGGATTTCGTCATGGCAAATAAATAACTAATACGTCTTGCGGTTACCGCTATGCACAAATAAGCAATTATAAAAATGAGTGGAGGCAGTTTACTCTTCTGGTATCAGTTACTGGTATGCTCCTGTGAAGTCAATTAAGTAAGCCGCCCGGGATTAGCCGAGCGGTCTGAGGCACTGCAGTCATGGACTGTGCCGCTGATACCGGCGGAGGTTCGAGTCCTCCCTCGGGCATGTGTGTGTTTGTCCTCAGGATAATTTAGGTTAAGTAGTGTGTAAGCTTAGGGACTGATGACCTTAACAGTTAAGTCCCATAAGATTTCACACACATTTGAACATTTTTCAATTAAGTAAGGCGACTGGTGTAGCTGTGGTTCAGTTCTTGGAATTTAGCAATGACTGTCAATCTCTTGAAAGTATATAGCGATGTGAACAGTGTATTGCGATTGTTTGTTCGGGGAGGTCTGTGATACATGTCTGCAGGGGAATGCGCAGTTTGACGACTGCGTTCCAGTTTGGCCTGCGAAGTGGCGTAGCGACAACAGCAGAGCAGAAGGTGGTGTAGACCTGCCAGGTCTCAAGAGTGGTCTTCGCAATATGAAGAGGTCAAAACTTTGATACTGTAAAGACGTGCAGACTAACACTCGTGTCTATTTTGCATTCTAATTATTTATGTTGTATTCCTTCGTGAAAGTTTTTAACTTTTAATACAGTCTTCTTTTAGGAATTAGTTGTTGAATCTTTGCAGAATATTGCCCCCTGAGAGGAATCCGGGAACCGCTACCGTTAGAAGGTAGACATATAATGAACGGTATTCCTTCTGTGACAATACTCTTTCTTTAAATGTTGTACAGTACATGTTTGGTCAATATTTGTGACACTTTTCTTTAGGTTACCATGGCTCTACTTTGTCACCCGAACATCTTATTTATCACAATTTGAACTGCAACTGCTTTTTTTAATCGATGCCACCACTATCACCGATCTGTTGAGCTGCGGTCACTGTGATCCGCATAACACACCTGTCATTGCATGGAGCACCTTCTGGGGTTAGCATTCTTGCTCCCTGTGAAACTTATAAATGAACCGCTATATGGGTGAGCTGTCGCTCACCAGATGCCGAGGGCAAAGTGTAGGAAGTATGCGTGACTGGAGAGCGCGCCATGTCTGACGCTACTCGTACGCTTGACACACTATTTATCGCAAGGCGGCGCTGCTGATAACTGTTAGCTATCTGATGGTACGAGATCGTAAAATCGACTTTATGTTCTAAAACATGTAAGTTTTGTTCAACTCGTAAAAGATATAATAAAATTATAAATTTGTAAAATGTATTTTCTATGGGAAAATCTTTATAATAACATGTATTATAGGAGAGAGAAATCCTGAAAACATTTTTTAATAGACTCATAGAGAGAGCATTTGTCACACAGGATAGGCAGGCTCAATCAGTACTACAGCATTAAGGACTTTCGAAGGCTTACTAGCGGAAAACGTGCGACAACTGGCGAAAAGACATGTTAAGATGACATATCTATGTATGCAGATATTACAGATGTGAGCTATGAGCCATTATTATGGATTAGATGAAATAGGAGTTGTTTATTGAAGGGAGATTATACCACACATATTATTATAATTACAAGAGCTCAGATAATTATTCACAGAGTTGCAATGGAATCTGATGTTAATCTTGCATGCGTGTGAACCCTTCGTTAAGTCTGAGCTGTGAATTAAATGTTTGGTCTTTAAGTCACCAGAGCCCTTCTCTCTCAAAATTCCTCTTTGAGAATATTCTTTGTTAAAAGGAAACTTCCTTTTATTTCGTTGTCACTAATGCAGAACTTTTTCAATGTATCAAAGGAAACATAACTGTCATTTCTCTGACACTAAGGCAGCAATTGTTCAGTGTACACCTGAAAACTATTAGTGTTTGTTGTGATAATTTAAAAGAAAGGCACGCAATTATGAGCGAAAGAGAAAGTTATACTGAAGACAGATACTGATATTGTTTTCCTAGTATAATTATTTTGAACACACTGCAAAAGCTATTAAATGTAGATGCAGTTAAGATGCCGCGAAGTGATTTAGAAGGGAAGTGTAATTAACTGCTCACATCTGTCAGTCTGATTTAAAAAGATAATATCAAGAGTTAACTATTTGTTTCAAAAATTTGTTTTTTCATCGCCCAAGACAGAGCTGCTTAATACATGATACACAAAGTTCACGTGTTTTACAAACTGTCACATTTGAATGCTATAATTAATAATAATGTGTGTTCAGCGCCAGATCATGTAAATTAGGGAAAAATGTGATCCACCGTTCAGTTAAAAGTTCATGTAACGTAATTATCAGAGCAGTATGTTTTTAATGATTCTTGTTTCGTGCTGCACTTTGGCAGAATGATATAGTAAAAAGCAATTATCGTTTAGTGGGGGAATTGAAACTATCCATTAATATTTTACTGCCGGCCACCATGGCCGAGCGATTCTAGGCGCTTCAGTCCGGAACAGCGCTGCTGCACCGGTCGCAGGTTCGAATCCTGCCTCGGGCCTGGATGTGTCTGATGTACTTAGGTTAAGTTCGGTTTAAGTAGTCTAGAGCACTGATGACTTCAAATGTTAAGTCCCATAGTGCTTAGAGCCATTTTTGAATATTTTACTTTGAGGACACATGCTGGATTGAGGCTACTTTCTGATGACTGCTTTCAGTTAAGGGTACTTGTACATAAATTGCCTTTGTTATGCGAGTGCTCAAGAAGCGCAGTTAAGTGCTTATAATAATGACAATCGTAAATTAAAACTTCTAATCGTTAACTCAGTATGTGTCCGAGTCAGATACCTGAATTTTACGTGATTCATGTTTATCAATTAAATTATTGAAAAAGTAACAGGACAACAACCATTTATTAAAACATTTATTATCTTGTTTTATTAATCCTTGCAAAGATAATAAAGATTTTTTTTTTCTGGTACGGCTAAGGGCCCCCGTCGGGTAGGCCGTTCGCCGGGTGCCGGTCTTTCAATTTGACGCCACTTCGGCGACCTGCAGTCGATGAGGATGATAGAATGATGATGACAGCACAACATCCACTCCCAGGGCGGAGAAAATTCCCCGACCCAGCCGGGAATCGAACCCGGGCCCAGAAGATTGACAATCCGTCACGCTGACCATTCAGCAACCGGGAGCGGGCGTAATAAAGATTGAGGTGCTACACCGGGAGTAAGAGCCAATGTCATTGCTCTATAGAACGCTAGCAGGGCTACACAGAGAAACGGAAGACTATACAGTTCCCGTCTTCCACTAAAGCCAGATATCTTCACGCCCCACTGCCTGCGTCGAATGGATCCACGTGTCTGTCGCTACATAGAATCGTCTGCCACCAGCACTCCCAGCACTCCGTTGCAACGGGCACCGTGTCTCGTTCACCATGGTCTGTGTTCCGGACTCCCGACGTACTTCTGCTGCGATTCGGCAGTGCACTCAGGCTTCCAGTTGTAACCGCGCAAGCAAAGCAAACCACCACAATAAGCATAACTTTCGCAGGTCGTTGGATTATAGAAAGCGATCCTTTACCAGCTGCGTTGAATAACTCTCGTTCCAGCATTTTCAGAAAAAAAATTTCAAAGAAAATACCAGAGCAACTTCCAATTTTTTCATTTCACATATTCCCACTTTTTTTACTGTGCAAAAGGATTTCCAAACACGTCTTATTTTCTCTTCATCTTATATGTGTAACACTTCAAATTCCGAATTTAATCCGGTTAATAGACATTTACATATATGAGGCAAAATATAATGATCGCTGCCCACTGCGGAGCCGGCCTCTGCGGCCGAGCGGTTCTAGGCGCTTCAGTCCGGAACCGCGCTGCTGCTACGGACGCAGGTTCGAATACTGCCTCGGGCATGGATGTTTGTGATGTCCTAGGTTAGTTAGGTTTAAGTAGTTCTAAGTCTAGGGGAATGATGACCACAGATGTTAAGTCCCATAGTGCTCAGAGCCATTTGGGCCATTTTTTTGGACTGATGACCTCAGATGTTAAGTCCCTTAGTGCTTAGAGCCATTTGAACCATTTTGAACCAATGCGGAATTTAGTGCCATCTGATGAAGTTGCGGGAAGGTGACGCGGTAACGGACGTACCAGGGCTATTGGTTTATTAAGATCCAGTCCGTGGCGAAATGGATATTAAAGTGAAAATAAAAAGTGTTTTGTTTGAACACTTGGCTCCACATTCCAGCTTCTTCTCTACATAGACGTCGGTCTGATTTAGACATTAGTCGTAGCGTCTTACTAGCTTTCCAGTACCCTCATCATAGAAGGCAAACGCTTGTGCTTTCTGCCAAATCTCCACTCTGGTCTGCACCTCGTTGTCTGTGCCAAAATTTTGTCTACAAAACTAGCGGTTAATGTGAGCAGAGATGAAACTCGTTGGGAACCAAGTAGGAGCTATATGGTGGGTGATCAAACACTTCCCATCGAAAACGCTGCAGAAGTGTCTTCATTGTCCCTGTATTGTGCGGCCGAGTATTGTCATGAAGAAGTAAATGCACGATAGTTACGTTATATGGGCTGCATGGAATCAGGTGAAATCCCTCAGCAGGCACTCATCCTTGGTGGGAGACACTATTTTCTAGGCATCGTTAGTGCTCAGTATGTGCTCAGAACTGAAAAACGGCGACGTAATCCTATCGATGGTCACATTACAGATACTGTCAATCACATTTGTGCAGAACTTCATCGGGATTTCACTGTGGTTTCGATTTCGCGACCGATCTGGCCTTAATAAATGAATAACCCTCGTACACTGAAGAGCCAATGAAACTGATACACCTGCCTAATATCACGTGGTGTCCCTCGCTAGCACGCAGAAGTGCCGCAATACGACGTGGTATCGACTCGACTAATGTTTGAAGTAGTGTTGGAGGGAACTGACACCATGAATGCTGCAGCGCTCTCCATAGATCCGCATGAATACGAGAGGGTGGAGATCTCTTCTGAACAACACCTTGCAAGGCATCCCAGATATGCTCAATAATCTTCATGTCTATGGAGTCTGGTGGCCAGAAGTGTGTTCCTGGAGCCGCTCTGTAGCAATTCTGGACATATAAGGTGTCGCATTGTCCTGCTAGAACTACGCAAGCCCGTTGGAATGCACAATGGACATGAATGGATGCAGGTGATTAGACACGATGCTTACGTACGTGTCACCTGTCAGAGTCGTATCTAGACGTATCAGGGGTCCCATATCGCTCCATCTGCACACGGCCCAAACCACCAGCTTGAACAGTCCCCTGCTGACATGCAGGAGCCATGGATTCACGAGGTTGTCTCCATACCTCTACACGTCCATCCGCTCTATACAATTTGAAACGAGAATCGTTCGACCCGGCAACAAGTTTCCAGTCATCAACAGCCCAATGTCGGTGTTGAGAGATCCACATAAGGCGTAAAGCTTTGTGTCATGCAGTCATGAAGGGTAAACGAGTGGGCCTTCAGCTCCGAGAGCCCATATCGATGATGTTTCGTTGAATGGTTCGCACGCTGACATTTGTTGACGGCCCAGCATTGCAGTCTGCAGCAATTTGCGGAGGGGTTGCACTTCTGTCACGCTGAATGATTCTCTTCAGTCGTCGTTGGTCCCGTTCTTGCAGGATCTTTTTCCTGCCGCCGCGATGTCGGAGATTTGATGTTTAACCGGATTCTTGACATTCACGCTCGTGAAATGGCCGTACGGGAAAATCTCCACTTCATCGCTGCCTCGGAGATGCTATGTCCCATCGCTCTTGCGCCGACTACAGCACCACGTTCAGACTCATTTAAATCTTGACAACCTGTCATTGTAGCAGCAGAAACCGATCTAACAACTGCTCCGGACACTTGCTGTCTTATATAGCCGTTGCCGACCGCAGCACCGTATTCTGCTTGTTTATATATCTCTGTATTTGAATACGTATACCTATACTAGTTTCTTTGCCGTTTCGGTGTACATAAGCAGAGGAGAGCGTAATGGGTAATTATTCTAGCGACGGTCCAGGCCGTAGCGCTGGCGACTGGGAACGAGCATCTCTGAAACGACGGAACTGGTCAGCAGTTCACCTGCTAATGTCGTGAGAATATATGTATAAAGCGACTGAAGGACGGTGGAAGCACGAGGAGGCAACATGGTGTTGGATGTACAATCCTCATTTTGTCTGCACTGTAAAGCAGGATAGGCGGCAATCTGCGGCAGATCTGACAGCAGAATATATTGCTCGTGCGGGCGAAAGGCATCGTCCAGCATACATAGTTGAACATGACGCTCTGCATCATACGACCCCTGTGTGTTCCCACGTTAGCCCAACAACATCGAAAATTATGGTCGCATTAGCATGGTACCAACGAGACTTGTCGGTTGGTCAGTGAAAACCTAACGCCTTCTCGGATGAATCACGTTTCTTATTGCAAAAGTTCGTAGGTCGTGTCAGAACCCACCGCCACCCACGCGAATGGCTGCTTCAAACATGCACTGCGTCATGAATGCAGGCTGGTGGGGTAATATGACGCATTGTGGAACATTGTCTGGGAGTCCATGGGACCTATTGGAGTGATCGAAGGCGCCAGTCCAACTATGGACGACGGGCCACATACATCCGTGCAAGCTTGACGCCTAACCTAATGGCAATGGCGTATTTCAGAAGGGTAACTGTCCGCTTCGTAAAGCTAAAATCGTGCAACAGCTATTTGAGGAGGATGATAGAGAGTTCTCATTTTTGTCTTGACCACCAAATTCGTCTGATCTGAACTTGACTGAATTTATCTGAGACGCTGCCTTGCACCAGCTCCGTGCCCACAATGTCTGGTCATAATTTACGGGAATGCGTGACCTGCGCGTACACGGGTGGTGTTACGTACCTCTGGAAATCTACTTTTCCAACTCATGTCACACAGAACAATTGCTGTATTGTTTTCAAAAGGTGGAGCAACACACTCTTAAACTGGTCGTCATTATCTTTAGGTCAGCAGTATAGTGTCACAAATGTGGCTAGCTACACCGGAACTACTGAAATTTTGTAGATAGATTGCATCTTTGTTATCGTTGTATCTTAGTTTAAAGTTCCTCGCTGTCTGACACATGTACGAGGGGTGTTTGAAAAGACCGTGCAAAAATAAAAACTACTTACCTGTTTGGGGCAAACATTTTTTATTTTTCGACATAGTCTCCTTTTAGACTTATTCACTTCGTCCAACGCTGTCCTAATTTGTTGATCGCTTCCGAATAATAGGAAATGTCCAAGTCTGCAAAATAGCTATTAGTTGCTGCAGTCACCTCCTCGTTTGAATAAAATCTTTGTCCCACCAGCCATTTCTTCAAATTGGTAATCAAATAGTAGTCCGAGTCAAATCTGGAGAACAGGGGGGATGTGAAACGAGTTGGAATCCTATTTCCATTAATTTTGCAACCACAACTACTGAGGTGTGTGCTGGTGCATTGTCGTGATGGAAAATGATTTTTGCAGTCCAATCGCCGGCGTTTTTCTTGAAGCTCGGTTTTCAAACGATCCAGTAACGATGAATAATATGCACCTGTAATAGTCTTACCCTTTTACAGATAGTCGATGAGGATTATCCCTTGCGAATCCCAAAAGACAGTCCTCATAACCTTTCTGGCACAATGAATGGTCTTCGCCTTTTTTGGTGTACATTCTCCCTTGGTAACCCATTGTTTAGATTGTTGTTTGGTCTTACGAGTGTAGTAATGTATTCATGTTTCATCCACAGTGAGGAAACGACGGTTAAAGTCCTGCGGATTCTTCCTGAACAGCTGTAAACCATCCTTGCAACACTTCACACGATTCCATCTTTGGTCAAGCGTGAGTAATCGCGGAACCCATCTTGCGGATAGCTTTCTCATGTCCAAATGTTTATGCAAAATATTATGTACCCGTTCATTCGAGATGCCCACAGCACTAGCAATCTCACGCACCTTAACTCTTCTGTCATCCATCACCATATCATGGATTTTATCAATGATTTCTGGAGTCTTAACCTCCACAGGGCGTCCAGAAAGTACAGCATCACTTGTGCCCATATGGCCACTCCGAAAATTTTGAAACCACTTGTAAACTAGTCTAATCGAAGGTGCAGACTTACCGTAATGTTTATCAAGCTTCTCTTTAGTCTCCTGAGGCGTTTTGCCTTTCATAAAGTAATGTTTAATCACCACACGAAATTCTTTCTCGTCCATTTTTTGGCAATCACTCGACTTCCTTGAATGCCAAACACAAAGAAATAGACTACTATGGCTGAAACTTGGTGTGCGTTCTTTCCAAAGATGCTACTAACTAAACATGACCTCGATACGCGCCGGTGGTGCCATCTCTCGGACTTTGCGCGGACTTTTCAAACGCCCCTCGTATTTCGCAACTCACGATGGGCACTGTATTTTGTAGACGTGCGTTCTCTCATGATCATTAATATTATTCTTCAGAACATAGTGCAATCGTCATCCCATAGAATTCCTGGTTGCAACTTTAGGATTTGGTTTCCATGTCCCTCTTTCTCAGACCGGTATGTTTTTCTTCTAGTTTAAAAGAAACATGTATTAAAAATCTCTGCATGGATTTCAAAAATTGCAAACAAATTTCGAAACACGAGTTCCATTAACCTTTGTATCATTGCTGGCAGCAGATGCCGCACGATTTTGTGTCATTTGCTTGAAGTGTGAGGATGTTTTTCCTCTCAGACGGGAAAGTCTCGCCAGACGATGCTTTGTGCTCGTCTGAGCGGCAGAGCCGCGCGTCTGTCTGGCCCAGACGTATCTTTGTCTTGCTAAGCTTCTTAACTGCAAACGCCTTATTGACCTTTTTCTGTAATTTGTGTTCTTTCTGTTCAGAAGCCGTTAAAATGGTTACTGAGATCTATTCTCCGTTATCCCCAGAAGTGTAAGGCGAGTGTATCTGACACTACTTGGAAAAATAGAATTTCTGTTTTGCCTTTCATAAAGTAATGTTTAATCACCACACGAAATTCTTTCTCGTCCATTTTTTGGCAATCACTCGACTTCCTTGAATGCCAAACACAAAGAAATAGACTACTATGGCTGAAACTTGGTGTGCGTTCTTTCCAAAGATGCTACTAACTAAACATGACCTCGATACGCGCCGGTGGTGCCATCTCTCGGACTTTGCGCGGACTTTTCAAACGCCCCTCGTACTCATCTCAAAACTACGTTTTGCTTTAGATTTGGTAGAGGAAAAGTTTTATTTCTGCGTTATGTATTTCTGTGGCTCCACTTAGATAGTCTTGAGACAACGTACTTAGTTCTCTAGATTAGATTAGATTAGATTAATACTAGTTCCATGGATCATGAATACGATATTTCGTAATGATGTGGAACGAGTCGAATTTTCTAATACATGACATAATTAGGTTAATTTAACAACATACTTAAGTTAATATAACAACTTTATTTTTGTGTGTTTTTTGTTTTTCTTTATTTTTTATTTTTATTTTTTTTATTTTTTAAATATTTTTTCTTTTTTTTCTTAATTTATATCTAAAAATTCCTCTATGGAGTAGAAGGAGTTGTCATTCAGAAATTCTTTTAGTTTCTTCTTAAATACTTGTTGGTTATCTGTCAGTCTTTTGATACTATTTGGTAAGTGACCAAAGACTTTAGTGCCAGTATAATTCACCCATTTCTGTGCCAAAGTTAGATTTAATCTTGAATAGTGAAGATCATCCTTTCTCCTAGTATTGTAGTTATGCACACTGCTATTACTTTTGAATTGGGTTTGGTTGTTAATAACAAATTTCATAAGAGAGTATATATACTGAGAAGCTACTGTGAATATCCCTAGATCCTTAAATAAATGTCTGCAGGATGATCTTGGGTGGACTCCAGCTATTACTCTGATTACACGCTTTTGTGCAATAAATACTTTATTCCTCAGTGATGAATTCCCCCAAAATATGATGCCATATAAAGCAATGAGTGAAAATAGACGTAGTAAGCTAATTTACTAAGAGGTTTATCACCAAAATTTGCAATGACCCTTCTTGCATAAGTAGCTGAACTCAAACGTTTCAGCAGATCATCAATGTGTTTCTTCCAATTTAATCTCTCATCAATGGACACACCTAAAAATTTGGAATATTCTACCTTAGGTATATGCTTCTGATTAAGGTCTATATTTATTAATGGCGTCATACCATTCCCTGTACGGAACTGTATGTACTGTGTCTTATCAAAATTCAGTGAGAGTCCATTTACAAGGAACCACTTAGTAATTTTCTGAAAGACAGTATTGACAATTTCATCAGTTAATTCTTGTTTGTCAGGTGTGATTACTATACTTGTATCATCAGCAAAGAGAACTAACTTTGCCTCTTCATGAATATAGAATGGCAAGTCATTAATATATAATAAGAACAACAAAGGACCCAAGACTGACCCTTGTGGAACCCCATTCTTGATAGTTCCTCAGTTTGAGGAATGTGCTGATCTTTGCATGTTACGAGAACTACTTATTTCAACTTTCTGCACTCTTCCAGTTAGGTACAAATTAAACCATTTGTGCACTGTCCCACTCATGCCACAATACTTGAGCTTGTCTAGCAGAATTTCATGATTTACACAATCAAAAGCCTTTGAGAGATCACAAAAAATCCCAATGGGTGGTGTTTGGTTATTCAGATCATTCAAAATTTGACTGGTGAAAGCATATATGGCATTTTCTGTTGAAAAACTTTTCTGGAAACCAAACTGACATTTTGTTAGTACTTCATTTTTACAGATATGTGAAGCTACTCTTGAATACATTACTTTCTCAAAAATTTTGGATAAAGCTGTTAGAAGGGAGATTGGACGGTAATTGTTGACATCAGATCTATCCCCCTTTTTATGCAAAGGTATAACAATAGCATATTTCAGTCTATCAGGGAAAATGCCCTGTTCCAGAGAGCTATTACACAGGTGACTGAGAATCTTACTTATCTGTTGAGAACAAGCTTTTAGTATTTTGCTGGAAATGCCATCAATTCCATGTGAGTTTTTGCTTTTAAGCAAGTTTATTATTTTCCTAATTTCAGAGGGAGAAGTGGGTGAGATTTCAATTGTATCAAATTGCATAGGTATGGCCTCTTCCATTAACAGCCTAGCATCTTCTAATGAACACCTGGATCCTACTATAAGATCTAACTATTTTTCCAGATTGATTCAAAACTCTGTGTACTCACACTGGATATAATTATCGCTTCCCAACAGTCATGTGTTCCATTAAATTATAGCAATGAGTAAGAACATACAGCTCGGTATTCTACTTTCGTTGCAGCAGCTTCATGTGATTTAAAAGGTTTCGACATTAGTGTTCTGGAGTAAGTCATTTTGTCTTTAGATACTGCACTGAACGTTCAGAATTCCACTCCTGATTCGGGGAAATCTGCGTTCTATACCACTCTCAGCAGACTCATAATATGCAAAAATATGAAAAAAACATTTTGTAAAGATATCATGATCGCCCTTGACTGTAAGATTATTTGAGCAACTCACTATAGCAGTTTAGGTCGTATTGTCATCACCAAGTAGAAATAATTGTGCTTAACACTTGTCAATACCTAAAAATCTTCTTACACACACACACACATACACACACACATATATATATATATATATATATATATATATATATATATATATATATATATATATATATATATATATATGCCGTCACCACATTCGTGTGTTGTGTCTTTAACTGTAAGAATGAGTCTACATTATACGGGAACGAAGCTAGGTAAATCGTGAAAATGGAACATATTTTTATTTTGAGGGTTTATTCGTCTGAAAGATGCTAACAACGATGAAAATATGTATGATTTACGCCATTTTCATGATGTAGGCCTTCCTAGGTTCACTCTCATATAATGTAGGTGGACTGTGACACTTCAAGACGCAACACACGATTGTTACTACGACTACCATATATGCTGGATAATTTTTTTTTTTTTGGTTTAACATGAGTTAAACACAGTTATTTCCACTTGATAATGGCCATACGAACGAAATTGCAGTAGTGGGTTGCCCAAATACAGAATTTTACATTCAAAAGCGATCATGAAGTGTTTTACAAGATTTTGTTGTGAAACCCCGATACGACAAGTTAATTTAGAAAACAGTCCAGGGTTCAGATGGCTTTTAACATTTTTCATAATGTATTTTCTTTCTACATTACTTTATGTGGCAAGACCTCTCCGACATTTCCGTGAGCGTTCTACAAGGTTTTCGGAAAAATATAACTCTAGAGACTTGTTAACAAACCTGAAAAATGTGCAGTTTTCACTAATAGCGTTATGATATTAATAAGGATGGTTGTAGTACTAAAGTCAGGCTTCGAAGCTGAGGCCGACACAGAGGACGAGAGTCGAATAAATGTTACGTCACGGGGGTGCCTGGAATCTTAGAAAATGCAGTCTGAAAACAAAGGAAGTAGGTTACAGTACACTTGTTCGTCCACTGCTTGAATACTGCTCACCGGTGAGGGATCCGTACCAGATAGGATTGATAGAAGAGATAGAAAAGATCCAACGGACAGCAGCGCGATTCGTTACAGGATCATTTAGTAATCGCGAAAGTGTTACAGAGATGATTGATAAACAGGGTTGTTTGGTAAGTGTGATAGCGTTACGGAGATGTTTAGCAAACTCAAGTGGCAGACTCTGCAAGAGAGGCGCTCTGCATCGCGGTGTAGCTTGCTGTCCAGGTTTCGAGAGGGTGCGTTTCTGGATGAGGTATCGAATATATTGCTTTCTCCTACTTATACCTCCCGAGGAGATCACGAATGTAAAATTAGAGAGATTCGAGCGCGCACGGAGGCTTTCCGGCAATCGTTCTTCCCGCGAACCATACGCGACTGGAACAGCAAAAGGGAGGTAATGACAGTGGCACGTAAAGTGCCCTCCACCACACACCATTGGGTGGCTTGCGGAGTATAAATGTAGATGTAGATGTAGATAAACTCCAGTTGAAAACTCTGCAAGAGAGACGCTCAGTAGCTCGGTACGGGCTTTTGTTGAAGTTTCGAGAACATACCTTCATCGAGGAGTCAAGCAGTATATTGCTCCCTCCTACGTATATCTCGCGAAGAGACCATGAGGGTAAAATCAGAGAGATTAGAGCCCACACAGAGGCATACCGACAATCTTTCTTTCCACGAACAATATGAGACTGGAATAGAAGGGAGAACCGATAGATGTACTCAAGGTACCCTCCGCCAGACACCGTCAGGTAGCTTGCGGAGTATGGTTGTAGATGTAGATGTATTTGTATTGACATTTGAACATTATGTGTTTACATTATTCCAAAACAAAATAGGACTAAGCGTACTGTACGTATAGAACAGTACTGATGCATTACAACAGCGGCTCGATGTGACGACCACCAATGTGAATAGAAAGGAGAACCCTCCGCCACACACCGACCGGTGGTTTGCGGTGTATGGATGTAGATGTAGAACAGGATGTACTCAGGTATCTTGAGACCAGTTGATAACTTACTATATAAAGAAGTAACAGCTCCAGTTTGGTGCCCGACAGTATCGTATGGAAGAGCAGTGTGTTAACCACACAGCTCTTCATGATGATCTCATCATCTTTCCCCGTTACCTAGGCCTATAAAGTGAGGCAGTGCGGTGTTTCTCCAGCTGAATCTAGAGGTAGCTGGATTTAATTATGGTGATGCAAGAAATTTTCATCACCAGTGTGTGTCCAAGAGAAGTCGAGAGGCGAACTTTCGAGCCACCGGACTATACACCAACGCCCAACAGTAAAATTCCGCGCTTGTCTATAGTGTCTCATGACCAGTGATTCGCTCATCAGATGGAGATGTTAAACTCAGCTATCATGTTGGTGTTGTTCGAGAGGAGTCGGCACCTGGTTTCTCTCTCTCTCTCTCTCTCTTTCTCTCTCTGACGGTCACGAACAATTAACAATCAACAACACAAAAGTACATTCTACACGCGCTGAACAGTCACGCACATTAAACAGTCGACTTAAAAAACAATATTCAAATTTCTCAATAAAAACGTGCTGAGTGTCAGTAAAGAAAATATTTACCTTTTATACGGCTGAGTTGCTAAGAAATATACCGAGCTTCTGTATATACATACCAAAGAGAATGGTAGTGTTATTGAAATATTGGCAGCTGAGGCGAAAGTATATCAAAAGCTCGCATCATGTAATATTTCGTCAGTCCAAAATACTTCGAGACTGGCTCAGTAAAAAGTTGTGATGCCGGCTTCAATGCTTGAGGTGTTCTACATAGTTTCCCTCCCACTTGGGTACAACGCACAGAACAATCATACAACCATGTGACTCTGTAAAAAAGTCCTTCCTTGGGATGTTGTGCAGCACGTGCATTACATTGGTTAGAATATCGATTATGTCGTCGAACAGTCGGTTTCTAATGTGAAGAATATCTGCACTTTGTCATTTTGTGGTAGACTCATGTTGACAATACCAAGTCTCGTCATCCGGGGTGATATTTTCCAGAAAGGAATTGTCTTGTGCAATTCTGTCAAGTGGCAGCAGGCATCCACATTGATATGTCTGCGTAAGCAGAAGAAACTAACGATCAAAGCCCGAAAACAATTTATTGGACTGTTCAATTAATCAAAACAAATCCTCCCAGGATAACACCAACACAAAACAGTGATCCGTTTTTGAATCACAACTACATACAAGAATAATATAGAAAACAACTGAAATAATTTCCTACTAGTCTCCGCCAGAGGCTTCTCCGATATACCCAGCCTTATCCAGAGATCAGCGAGAAAGATCCAAGCCGGGCTGCTGGGGCGGCACCTATCCACATCTGCTGGCGGTCGATGACTGCCGATGTCAGGCTGGGCGCCGGCCTTTATAGCGCTTCGGCGGGTGAGTACCACAGAACTATTTTCCATCACGTGGTTTGACGTGTGAAAATAGTTCCGGGATAGGCAGCGACCTCTTCCTTATGTTTATGTGGGCCAGTAGTGGCCCCTGGTGGCCGCTGGTGTCTTTGCTGTGGTGTTGTAGTTCTTGTTGTTGATGTTGTTGCTGCTGTGGCCGTTCATCAATATTGCCTGTTGGTCATGTAGTGCTTCGGTGTGCCTGCGAAGCGGACAACCCGCGGCTGCAGGCTGTCAGTTTGGTTGCTGATACTCTAGGCGCCATGATGTCTGGTGGAGAAGACCACAGCAGACCTCCCCCCCCCCCCAACCCCGGCCCCACAGGCCTGAGTGGGTGGCCAGCCCATGTCGACGTCTGGCCCCGGGTCAGCAGGAGAGAAGAACACTGGCCTGGGCGAGGCATCCGCATCCATGGGCGTAGGGACCACCTCAGGAGCGACCGCCCGCAGCGATCCAGGAGACGATGGAGACGACGGTGGGTGCGGAGTCGGAGACGGATTCGGAGGCGGCGGAGGCGGCAGAGGCGGCGGCGGCCGCGGTGGTGACCCCGTGGGGGGAGGAGGGACAACCCCCCCTCTCCCCCGTGATCCAGCTGCAACTGCCGAGGCGGCAGAGCGGCCTGTGTCCCACACTGAGGGTGGAGTTGATTGATGTGCTTCCTGTAGACAGACCCGTCGTCAAGGACGACAGCCGCCGCCGCCGCCCGACCGAGGAGAGCTGATATCCAGGCTGGCACCCACCGGGAATGGTTGCGGGTGAAGATCAGCACCCAGAATGGATCCTGCGGACAAAAACGTGGCTGTGGCGAGCGCGGGGGGCACCGGGCGGGGTGAAGGGGGATACAGGAGGGACAAGGCGGAGCAAAGAGGGCGGCCATGAAGCTTTTCGGCTGTGGAAGACCTCTCTCGGATGGTGGAGCGGTAGGAAGACAGAAAGATATTAAGGGCATCGTCCAAGGAGTGGAGAGGCGCAGCTTGGACATCTTAACCTTTAAGGTGCGAACGAACTGTTCGGCCCATCTGTTGGATGCTGGGTGGAAAGGAGGAGTGTGAATCAAGTGGATGCCCAAGGTGGTGCAAAAAGCATTGAATTTGGCCGAGGTAAACTGAGGGCCATTGTCAGTCACCAGTGTCTCCAGAAGACCCTCAATTGCAAAAATGCGGGAAAGCACTTGGATGGTCTGGGCGGACATCATGGAGGTCATGCGAGAGACAT
The DNA here is from genome assembly GCF_021461385.2 of Schistocerca piceifrons. Taxonomy (NCBI): domain Eukaryota; kingdom Metazoa; phylum Arthropoda; class Insecta; order Orthoptera; family Acrididae; genus Schistocerca; species Schistocerca piceifrons. The sequence goes on from NC_060149.1 coordinate 669,572,692, forward strand.
AAGAGAACCCACTACCAGCGTCGACTAGGATAAGCCAGGAAATTCCAAGGAAAGGACCCGCAAAACCAGGACCATGAAGAAGGAGCATCTGGCCACGGGACGAGGTGGTGCAGTGGCGCTGCTTGCTGCTGCTGGCATGATGGACAGGAAGTCACCATGCTCGCATTGTCAGCGTCCATCCCCTTCCAGTAGGTATGTTGGAGCGCCAGCTGCTTGGTCAAGACGACACCCCAGTGTCCCACGTGAAGAAGTTCTAAGACACGTTGGTAGAGAGAGGAAGGCAGGACCACCCTCCAACGATCAGGATCTCCTGAAACAAGGAGGGCACCATTGCGGGCAGTGTCGTCCTGGTGGCGGTGCCAATATGCGCGGACCTCCGGTGACCGTAGGTGATGGCTGTCCATCAGGCACCCCTGTTGGACATAGTGCAGCAAAGTCCAGAGGGTAGGGTCCTCGGCCATGCGATGGGCCACCAGCTTGGCATCCAACGGCAAGGCAGCGATGGCGTCGCCTTCAGCAGCATCCAGGTGGAAACAAGCCACAGGGTTGGTGTCGAAAGTGGGGTCGCCACCCCCCAGTAGGCGAGATAGAAGGTCAGCACTGGCACGCAGCGCCGTCGCCCAAAACCAGATGCCGTAGGAATAACCCATGAGGAACAGAGCCCAGCGCTGGAGCCAGCGAGCAGACCGGGTGGGGATGGTGGACATAGAGCTGAACAACGAGGCCAACGGTTTGTGGCCGGTGTACAAGGTGAACCGACGACCATATATGAAATCCTGGAACTTCTTGAAGCCAAATATGATCACCAACGCTTCCTTCTCGATCTGGCTGTATTTCCGCTGAGCCAGAGACAGCGTCTTTGAGACTAAAGCCACTGGGCGCTACACCCCGTCGATGATGTGAGACGGCACTGTCCCGTCGCCATAGTCAGATGCGTCAGCAGCCAATGTCGGAGGCAATGCAGGATCGTACAGAAACAGGCAAGCTGGCGTCAAGAGAGCCGCCTTCAGACGGCGAAACGCCCTATCACAGGCCAGAGACCAGTCCCAGACATCGTTCTTCTGAAGGAGACGGTGAAGAAGTTCCGCCAAGGCTGCGGCATGCGGAATAACACGGCGGTAGTAGTTAAAGTGGCCCAAGACAGACTTGAGCTGGGAGACGTCCCACGGAGGCGGCAGCTGCTTGATGGCCTCGATATATTGTGCTGTGGGGCGAATGCCGGAGGTGCTGAGGACATGGCTGAGGTAGGTCACCTGAGGCACAAACAAAAGACACTTCTGCTTGTTTCAATGTAAGCCGGCAGCCTGGAGGATGCAGAAGAGGTGGCAGAGGTTCCAGGTCAAGTCCGAAACAGAGGTGCCCGTAACTAAGATGTCATCCAGGTAGTTTGCTGTACCTGGAACGTCGTTCGTCACGGACTCCAGATAGTGCTGAAAAATGGTGGGAGCACTAGCGACCCAAAAAGAAAGGCAGTTATAACGGAAAAGCCCAAAAGGAGTGGAGGTGACTAAAACAGCTTTGGATGGCTCATCCAAAGGAAACTAACTGTAGGTACGCATCCCTCAGGTCAATTTTGGCAAACACCTTGCCACCAGCCAATTTTGACAAAATGTCCTCAACCTTCGGGATGGGAGAAGAATCGATAACAGACTGAGCATTGGCAGTGGCCTTAAAATCCCCACAAACGCGCAAGGGCCCATTGGGTTTCTCAAGAACGACGAGGCTTAGGATGCCCTCATCCTCCAGGCATTGAAGCTCATGCCATAACTTGTCATGGAGGGCGAAAGGAACGGAGCGAGTCTTTTGGAATTTCAAGACAGCTGAGGGAAGGAGTTTGATATGGGCCTCAAACCCTGAATCCCCTGGAGACAGGGTGGAGAAAACATCAGGGAATTCCTGCAACAGTTGTTGGAGGTGATCACCCACTGAAAGAGACTGTACTGCTGGCTCCGAATCATGGATCTCCAAGCCAAATAAAGGGAAAAGATCCATGCCCAATAGATTTGTGGCCGTGGGCACGGAGAGGACCAATACCCGAGCCTGAACATCATGCAAGCAGTACTGGACCCGAGCAGAGAACCACCCTTGGAGGTTAATGACATAATATCTGTAGCTCCACAGGGCCACATGAAAAGGATGGAGAGGTGTAGAACCCAAACAACAGTGGGAGTCAGCATCGATGATGGTGGCAGAAGACCCTGTATCCACCTGAAACAGAAGGGGGATGCCATCAGCCTGTAGAGCGATTGCCTCCGTGGAAGGCAGAAAGATGGACTGCACAAAGAAAATTTACGATGGAGGGACAGAGTCATCCTCCAGAGAGTTGGGAGCGTCGACAGACGTGTGGTCCATGAGCATCGGAGCGAACGACTGGTACACGTCAGCCATGTGGCCCTGTTTTCTGCAGGCCGAACAGGTCACACGTGGAAACCGACAATCAGCTCGCCGGTGCGAAATGAAACATTACCGACAGGACGCTAACCCTTGCCGCTGTTGTGGTTGGGGCGGCTGACGCCGCCGTCATGGCAGCTGGTCCGGTGGTGGAGCGGCCGCGCCCCCTGGATCCGGGAGTGGGGGAGGGCCCTCCTGATGGGGATCTGTGAGACGGGTGTGCGACAAAGACCTGTGCAGGGGGAAACAACTCGGCCAACGAGCGAGTAGACTGCTCATGACTGCGGATAACATTTAAGCAAGTATCCAGCGATGGATCCTTCTACTTAAGAAGGTCCGCCTGCAAGGAGTCATCTGGAGCATGTACAAGAAGCATGTCCCAAATGAGCGCTGAACCATGCGACTGTGTACACGAGGGGTTACCACAAAAAAAACCACAGTCCCGGGAGAGGCCTCGAAGTGTGGCAATCCACTCCCTGTAAGATTGGGAGGGGAGCTTCTGACAATAAAAAAACTTGTGATGAGAAGCCGCCACGTGGATCTGAGAATCAAAATACTCCAACAAACTCGAAGTAAACTGTTCGTACGAGAGCGTGTGTGGCTCTGTGTCGGGGTGCAACTGCTGCATCAGATGATATATTTCTGGACCGACATAGGCAAGAAAAAACGCTCGCCTCTGCACGTCGCCAACGACGTCATGCGTCAAAAAATGTTGTTCCAACTGTGCTACATAACTGCTCCAAGGCTCCAAAGACTTTTCAAACTTAGGAAAAGCGGGAGGCGTGGCCTGCAGCCCCGTGAGCGGCGGATTGGAGACAGCGGACAGAGCCTGCAATTGCTGAATAATAAGTTCATTCGTCCGCTGCATACTCGATAAAAGCGCGAGGACGCGAGCCGAGGGCTGATCGATGCCCGGAATATCCTCTGCCATGGAGGAGAACAAGCAACAAATGTGTGAAAACTACGAACCAACTCGTCGCCACTGATATGTTTGCGTAAGCAGAAGAAACTAACGATCAAAGTCCGAAAACAATTTATTGGACTGTTCAATTAACCAAAACAAATTCTCCCAGGATAACACCATCACAAAACAGTGATCCTCTTCGAATCACAACTACATACAAGAATAATATAGAAAACAACTGAAATAATTTCCTACTAGTCTCCGCCAGAGACTTCTCTGATATACCTAGCCTGATCCCGATATCATCGAGAAAGATCCAAGCTATCCACATCTGCTGGCAGTCGATGAACTGCCAATGTAAGGCTGAGCGCTGGCCTTTATAGCGCTTCAGCAGATGAGTACCATCTATTTTCCATCAGTGGTTTGACGTGTGAAAATAGTTCTGGGATAGGCAGCGACCTCTTCCTTATGTTTGTGTGGGCCGGTAGTGGCCCCTGGTGGCCGCTGGTGTCTTTGCTGTGGTGTTATTTTTGTTGTTGTAGATGTTGTTGTTGCTGTGGCCGTTCATCAATATTGCCTGTCGCTCGTGTAGTGCTTCGGTGTGCCTGCAAAGCGGGCAACCCGCAGCTGCAGGCTGTCAGTTTGGTTGCTTATACTGTAGGTGCCGTGATGTCTGGTGGAGAATGCCACAGCACATGTGTCGTGGTTTTGTTCAAGAGTCAATATGTACATGACAATCTCTGCACGCACTTTTCTCTTCTTAAATCATTCCGAAAATTTTGTTGAATACGTATTTGGTTTAGAGACATTACTCCATCGCGGTTTGTGATAGAACAGCGCTGACACACTACGGTATCAAATCCACTACTCAACATTGCCTGCTTAAAACTGGGTGAACGAATGCATATCTGCTGTTTATAATTGTTAATTTAAGCTCTTGCCGTAGTTACGTCACTGACGTCGCTTATACACCAGGAATAAAATCAATCTCGTAACCTCTTGGATAGACTGTGTGTTTATGTTGAGTGAGGAAAATATTAATCAACGAAATTCGTTTCTGTTATCACTGAATACGATATTAGCCTACCAAATTCTCCTTTCCCCTGACGTTTATCCCGTCTAGTCCACAATCCGATTTTTGAGGATCTGGAAAATTCTGTTTTATTATTATTTAACTTGGTGGCCAGATGCTCATTCTAATACTTATTATTTAACTGCGTGGCCGGATGTCCACACGAATACCACAGTTGCCAACGTAATCTAAGTGAGGAAAGCTATGTGCACAATCTTTGCGTATTGTGTAAACTTTGCTCTGAGTTTGATCGTATTTTAACTGTTTGTGTCTGAAGTGGAATTTGGGGACCAGCCCAACATTTACCTAAGAGCGTGAAAAACCATCTGAAAGCCCCGCTCAGGCTGGTCAGTATACCAGTCGAGGCCCAAGAGAAAGACAGGCCGCGGCGCGTAGTCCTGGACTCGCTCGCTCGCTCAGCTCAGCAGACAAAATGCGTTTCTAAACCTGCTACCTCGCAGCTGAGTGTGTAAGTACTAACGAGAACTGCATCTTTCATTGGAATCTGCTGTTATGACGTCTTATTGATTAACAGTACTACAGCAAAATTTAAGTTAAGATCAATACACGATATAAATGGTATGATGGCTTGTTTATAGCATTTAGTCTCTTCTGCTTAACAGTACTCATTACATGCTGGAAGTAGTGCCTTATGCAACTGATAATCATTTTAGCATGATTTTATTTTATTGTACGCCAGTACAGCCGTAACAAACTATAGGCAGACTTCCCATCATTATAGGACTAATAACAGTAAGATTCCATAATAGCGGATTCCAGTAGAATTTTCAGTTTTATTTTGTACGGACACGCCTAGTTACGAGTTAACACGTGTAGAAACGCAGTTTGTCTGCTGATTTGAGCGATCGAGCGAGCGCAGGACTACCTTCGTGACGTACGCGCCGCGGCCTGTCTTTCTCGTAGGCCTCGATACCAGCACATGGTCGTCAATCCGCCGCGTGAATTCAGTCCGGGTCTGGTTCACTTCCGTATCGCGCAAGCTAGCGTGCTGCGCCTTACACAGTACTGACAGGCCCCGTGATTGGCGACTGACTGCAGCATTATCCTCTGTCTAAGGCATCTGAAAATAAATACTGCAGAGACGTGCGGTCAGCATATCAGACTGCAGGCTGTCCGCTCGTTCGCCTTCAGAAAGCTCTTGTATTCTTTGCACTAAGTTCTAATACAAATGGTTCAAATGGCTCTGAACACTATGGGACTTAACATCTGAGGTCATCAGTCCCCTAGAACTTAGAACTACTTAAACCTAACCAACCTAAGGACATCACACATATCCAAGCCCGATTCGAACCTGCGACCGTAACAGTCGCGCGGTTCGGGACTCTAATACATGAACAGCCAAATTTGTTTCGAATCTTTCTGAGCAACGCTGCATAGGTTAGGTGAACTGATGTTACACGAAACCGACGTTCTGCGCAACCGCCAGGTTTTCTTTGAATCACGATGCAGTGGTCGTTTGTTAGTGAGTAGGTGCATAATAACGACACTCATTTTCGGGAAGCCTGCGGTTCATATCCCCGTCACGGTGTTCCTTAACGCAGGGAATAAGATAATGAAATTCAGTGTGCGATTCCCTTCTCTGTGTTGCCACAGATGGCCTTAATAACTGTCTCCATTAGCACTGTAGTAGCGGGACAGGTAAGGAGCTCAGTTATACCTTGCCACGTCAAAGCAAAACACAGATTCACTAATATGTTTAGTAACCCGGCATTTTCAAATGATTTCTTCCCAGCAGGGAGCTAGGACTTATATCTTCAGTCCTCTGCTTTTGGTGTGAGGGTTTAATGGAACTACAGTGAAACAAGCGAAAGGCCTTTCTTCCAAACATAACGATTTCCGTAGTTTATCGGGATGCCAGCCAATTTCTATTATGAACATTTCTCCAAATAAAATATCAAACTCAAAAACAACAATGCGCAATCATCTGCACGCCTCTAACAGTCACTCGCAAAGTTACCAATCGTTCTCGTTGGTCAAAATACACTGCGCAACAGGCTCACTTTTTTGAAATCCCGTCATTGTCTCCCGTTGTTACGCATCAGTTTGAAATTTGGCATAAACGTGCCTACAAACTTCCTCTCTTGCGACGTCATCCTCAGGCCCGACAACGCTTCAAACATCAAGGTGTCGACACATGCGAAACGAAATCCACAGCTTTTAAATTCATGCGAAGTGTGAGGTGCGTGAATGATGTCACATTGGCACGCAGCTTCACCACAATTCTATTCAACGCCACCGTGGATGTCACACACAAAAGGAAAGTCGTCACAGCCCGTCGTACTCACGTTTCACTTCTTCTTTTGACGCCTCGCCCAGTTTTGAAATCACACGAATTTCTTATGAGTGGCCGAGAAAAACAAATGGTTCAAATGGCTCTGAGCACTATGGGACTTAACTTCTAAGGTCATCAGTCCCCTAGAACTTAGAACTACTTAAACCTAACTAACCTAAGGACATCACACATATCCATGCCCGAAGCAGGATTCGAACCTGCGACCGTAGCGGTCGCGCGGTTCCACACTGTAGCGCCTAGAACCGCTTGGCCACCACGGCCGGCGCGAGGAAAACATTCCAGACATACCGCTCCTCAGAATCGGCACAAAAAGGCCTCGGGAGATGGCATAATGGACGTCGATGAAACCTCCCCTTTCCTTGGTGTCTTGCTTCTCACATATTTGGAGGGCGAAAACGACAGTCTGTAGTGAGATGAGCAGCAGGAAGACTCTCTTGACAGCCTTAGACAATGCTGTCACCCTAGGACATCTCAGCCCTTCTCTAAGGATATTGTGGGGCTGCATTCTCATTAAACGAGATCTCACCACTTTTGAGGGCAACGCTACAGCAGATTTTGCTATCGTGTAAAGGTTGGAGCGACTAGGGGCCGTTTAAACCCATTCTATGGAATTTGAACGTGATCCGTGGCGGGAAAGGGTATTTATGATCTTCATCCTTCCTCTCTCGCGCCCTCCAATGTACGCAACACACTAAGAAGCTTATCTGCACTCGATAGTAGCAGAGAAGTAAGTAATTTTTCTGAGGAGCATGTAATTGTTTTCATCCTCCCATATCACAGCACTTGGTTTAGTATGAAGTGAGAAAATAATCATTTTAGGGTTCTGAAGCATAATGTCACACCAGATAATTGTCGTAATTCCGATCAGAAACGTTGCAGAAAACTGGGAGCTCTCCATTCTTTCGTTCAACAGCCTGTTACCTTTCACGCATTACTACTGCTCACAGCTGTTTACTTCAGACCTTGTGCACAGCGAGTTATTCAGCAGAATGAGCGTTATGATATGTTAGTAACTACGTTATAGGGGACAGGTAGCAAATGAAAGTATCTCTCATAACAGTGCAGATCTTTGCGCTTGTCCGCGTTCAGCACTGACTACCGGCTGCCACAACACTTTACAGAATTCAAGCGACAAGCAACACAAACGTTAGAGCAGTTCAGAGTTCATTCACGAAATCGTCAGGTAATGGACTGTATGTCAAATTAAAATTAGCTTTTCGACCCAAATGGAATATTATTTAAGGTAATCGAGTGTTCTAGCAAGTACACTTCGATAATTACCATACGAACATTCTGGTATCAGGAATTAATAAAGATCACACTTGCAGAACTCGAGGAAACACGTAGAGACTCTGCCCTTCGCTCCGTTCTGTTTACCTGTTACTGCTATTTTGGATTATCTCTGTCTTAGGCGCACTGGAAACAGAAATTCTCACTCATAAGCCGCTTTTTACTTTTCTTGGCAAAGCATCATCAAAAATTAAATTGTAATCATTGCTATTAGATGACAGAACAACTGTATGATCAGAATGGGACTCGTCCTCAGTGAATATGGTGGTGTTACACTGTTCACCTGCTTTAAATGCCGTCAGTCGCGGCGCACTTAATAATCTAGCACTGACAACCTAAGTAAAGATAGTGTGTTGGCGTCTTCGCTTCTTATGAGCAATAACTCGGATTAAACACTACCTATTTCATCTTTCCCCGCAAGCTAGCATGCACTATGCAGTGATGTGCGATTACCAACGTCCGGGCTGCTACATCGCCTCTCGTAACCTCAAGAAGAAACAGAGAATGGAACCAAAACCCCTAATATTTGAAGGGAAAATTCTATCAGTCTGCCCAAATTAATATACGAAGCACCCGTAACATTATCACCAAGAGGGCACAGAATTCATTCTTATGATAATTACATTAATTTTGCAGATAACTACTTAACAAATATTAACGTCTGCTCTGCTACTGAAACGACAGTCACTACACAGGTTATGTATGTTACGTAGTTAAGCAATCAGCTTGCTGAAATCCTGCTTCCACTGATCTGAAGTATACTGAGCGTTAGTCATTTGAATAAATAGGCGCAACACTCTGATTTGCATGTATTTGACATGGCTTAGCGTCATCACAAAACTGTTGCTAAGGGAAGGATGCTGTTAAGTCCCATTGCATAGATAGCAAGACAAACGTTTGCAAATCATTTCTTTTATATTAAAAAGCTATTATACATAAAATGCCATCTGGAAAATGTTTGGTAACTTAGACATAGTGAATACTTCTAGGACTGGAGCTGAGTTATCCTGCTAGATTCACTAGATATTTATTTGTAATTTTGATGAAATATTCTGAGCAATTCGGGCCTAATAAGTTTTGGGAAACTTAAGTTTTCGACTCCAAGAAGGTTATTTTTATGAGTGAATCCCTTTGTGGTAATGTTTATCTCAGCCTTAACCTCTACTACAGCAGAGAGAGAATGTTCACGTTCTTGTGGCCACACTAGCTGCGTGCTTCTGCACCTGTAGAAACAGATTCAGATCCCACTAAAAAGTATATTTAAAATCAGATATTTTTGCTCTTCCCCTGTTTTAAATGAAAACGACGGCGACGAATTTAAGTAACTGAACCCTACGAAACCTTTGAGTTCGCACTGCAGTGCTGTGATAGGAAATAATAATAATAATAATAATAAACCCCGTGGAGGCCCGGGAAAAGAATAGGTCACCGGTATGTTCTGCCAGTCGTAAAAGGCGACGAAAAGAATAAAGCACTAATAAGGCTAACCCCCCTTTCAGTGTGATTACTTGGTTCAGGACAGAACTAAAGAAGCCTCGGACAAGCGCCGTCATGGTCGGGGACGACGCTTGAACCCTATGCCCGCCCACAATGGTAACGACACTGCAAGCCACACGGAAAATGATTTAAAACCAAATAGAGGTGTTTTGCCGGATATGCTTCCTGCAACCACCCTAGAAGGAAAACAAAGACAGAGGATGAGATGGTCAGATGAAGTTAATCGACACCTCATGTTCTACTATTACCAAGCAACAAACCTAGGAACCAACACAACTGGATACAAATCACAAGTATACACAACATTTATTATCAGATACCCAGAATAAAAATTTTTAACAGAACAACGACTAGCTGATCAGATCCGTGTAATAATCAAAAATAACAGGATACCCCAGTCAGAAATAGAAAACATCAAACAACAAGTACAACAAATACTGGATCAAAATAATGTGCAATCAGAAGAAGAAGAAAATACAGTAATGGACTCAAACATCCCAGAGCAAACAAACAAAGAACAACACGCATCAATTAAACAATCAGAGGAAAACGAAATCTAAAGACAGCCACCAGAACAAGCACAAATAGAACACAAAGTGACACACATGTTAGATATAGAAGAGAAATTTCAGCTGACATATATAGAATACAAAGACACAAATACAGACATTAGACCATTCTTGCATAGACCGCCAAATAACCCACAAGTCGAAACAACAATAAAAACTATCAACACAATCATACACAACAAAATAAATGAAAATACAACGATGGAAGAGTTACAACTACTGGTTTATATAGGAGCACTCACTACACTAAATATACACACTAGGCAGAGATCAGAACCAACCAACACACAGAAGAAACCCGCAAAACCAGCATGGCAACACAGGCTACAGATCAGAAGAGAAAAACTGATAAAAGACATCGGACAGCTAACACAATTTATAAGAAATGAAATGTCAGAAAAAAAACGAAAAAGGTTAGGTAAAATCTCACAACAAGATGCGATAGAGCAATTAGATGAAAAGAAGCAGAAATTACAAGCACTGGCCAAACGACTTAGAAGATACAAAAAAAGTGAAAATAGAAGGAAATAAAACCAAACATTCAACACAAACCAAAAGAAATTTTACCAGACAATAGATAACACACACATTACAGTAGAGAATCCACCAAACATAACAGACATGGAACACATCTGGAGCAACATATGGTCAAACCCGGGTAAACACAACAGGCATGCACGGTGGATACAAGCAGAAACAGACACATGCAAGATGATACCACAAATGCCTGAAGTGATAATTTTGCAGCATGAAGTCACCCAAGCAATTAATTCTACTAACAATTAGCAAACCACTGGAAAAGATAAAATAGCAAATTTCTGGCTAAAGAAGTTCACCTCAACACATTCACATCTAACTAAATTATTTAACAGTTACATTGCAGACACACACATTCCCTGATACACTTACACGTGGAATAACTTATCTAAAACCTAAAGATCAAGTGGACACAGCAAACCCAGCTAAATATCGCCCCATAACATACCCACCAACAATATACAAAATATTAACTTCAGTCATTACACAGAAATTAATGACACATACAACACAGAACAAAATTATAAATGAAGAACAAAAAGGCTGTTGCAAATAAGCACGAGGATGTAAAGAGCAACTGATTATAGATGCAGAGGTGACATATAAAGCTAAAACTAAACAAAGGTCGCTACACTACGCATACATTGATTACCAAAAAGCTTTTGATAGTGTACCCCATTCATAGTTACTACAAATATTGGAAATATACAAAGTAGATCCTAAATTGATACAGTTCCTAAACATTGTAATGAAAAATTGGAAAACCACACTTAATATCCAAACAAATTCAAATAATATCAAATCACAGCCAATACAGATTATGCGTGGAATACACCAAGGAGACTCATTAAGTCCTTTCTGGTTCTGCCTTGCTCTGAACCCACTATCCAACATGCTAAGTAATACAAATTATGGATACAATATTACTGGAACATACCCACACAAAATCACACATTTGCTATACATGGATGATCTAAAACTACTGGCAGCAACAAATCAACAACTCAGCCAATTACTAAAGATAACAGAAGTATTCAGTAATGATATAAATATGGCTTTTGGAACAGACAAATGTAAGAAAAATAGCATAGTCATGGGAAAACACACTAAACAAGAAGATTACATATTGGATAACCACAGCGACTGCATAGAAGTGATGGAAAAAACAGATGCCTATAAATATCTAGGATACAGACAAAAAATAGGAATAGATAATACAAATATTAAAGAAGAACTAAAAGAAAAATATAGACAAAGACTAACAAAAATACTGAAAACAGAATTGACAGCAAGAAACAAGACAAAAGCTATAAATACTTATGCTATACCAATATTGACCTACTCATTCGGAGTAGTGAAATGGAGTAACACAGACCCAGAAGCACTCAATACACTTACACGATCACAATGCCACAAATATAGAATACATCACATACATTCAGCAACAGAAAGATTCACATTAAGCAGAAAGGAAGGAGGAAGGGGATTTATCGACATAAAAAACCTACATTATGAACAGGTAGACAATTTAAGAAAATTCTTTTTAGAACGAGCAGAAACTAGCAAAATACACAAAGCAATCACTCATTTAAATACATCGGTTACACCACTGCAATTTCATAACCACTTCCAAAACCCTTTAGATCACATACCATCAACAGATACGAAGAAAGTAAATTGGAAAAAGAAAACACTACATGGCATGCACCCGTATCATCTAACACAGCGACACATCGATCAAGACTCATCCAAGACATGGCTAAAAAAAGGCAATATATACAGTGAGACGGAAGGATTCATGATAGCAATACGGGATCAAACAATTAACACCAGATATGACAGTAAGCATATTATTAAAGATCCCAATAGCACAACAGATAAATGCAGACTTTGCAAACAACAAATAGAAACAGTAGATCACATCACAAGAAGATGTACAATACTAGGAAATACAGAATACCCCAGAAGACATGACAATGTAGCAAAAATAATACATCAACAGCTTGCCTTACAACATAAACTTATAAAACAACACGTTCCCACATACAAGTATGCACCACAAAATGTACTGGAGAATAATGAATACAAATTATACTGGAACAGAACCATTATAACAGATAAAACAACACCACATAACAAACCTGACATCATACTCACCAACAAAAAGAAGGAGTTAACACAACTAATCGAAATGTCCATACCCAATACAACAAATATACAAAAGAAAACAGGAGAAAAAATTGAAAAATACATCCAACTGTTGAGGAAGTCAAGGGCATGTGGCATCAGGATAAAGTTGACATTATACCAATTATACTATCAACTACAGGAGTCATACCACACAATATCCACCAGTACATCAACGCAATACAGCTACATCCCAATTTATATACACAACTACAGAAAACTGTAATTATTGATACATGTTCAATTACACGAAAGTTCCTAAATGCAATATAACATATACCATACAGTTAAAAGGAAGTCACGCTTGATCAAGGTCCGCGTCACTTTCCATTTTTGACCAGACATAACGTCTGAGAAAAGAAAGAAATAATAATAATAAAAAGCTTTTCATAATCGCCCACTGGCTAATGGAGTTTGCCATACTTCACTAATTATTATTAATTAGGTCATATGCGCTCCTCTGTCACTTATTTCCACTATGTTTGGAAGAGAGGAGTTGGGACAATGGAAACGTCGGATATTTGCCATACGGGACATTCGTAAATACCTTCAGTAAACGGCAAAATACCCAGTTAGAGAAACTGACAAGAAGCTGGTCAGTATACAGGGTGATACCGTAAATGTGTTTTTTTTTTCAGGGATGACGGAGAGCGATAAATATATCAATTTTAGGTAAAGGACCGTAGTCTGGAAACGGCTGAGTTCAAAGTTAAAACCAAAATCCTTCTGATACGTCTGACAGTGGACCTCTTGTACTGCAAGCTCCTGGTTTTCTATATTTTGTAAAGAGATAGTGTGAACCAAAAAAAGTTTAGTAAACATGGGCTCTAAAGAGCGTACCTAAAGAACTATGAACACTTGTTCAGTGGAAGAGAAGTGTTTCACAGTAGAAAAAATGAGCAAGCGCTCATACTTCTTAAGGTATTCACTTCAGAGCCCATATTTACTCGACATTTTTGTCTTGTCTTGGCTCATATTACCACCTCTCAAAATATGGAAAATAACTTTCGACTCTGTCTTTTCCGGACCAGGTTCCCTTACCTCAAGCTGATAAATATATTCTTCTGCATGGTCACTCAAACTTTGTACTATCATCACGGAGTCACTCTGTAGGTATAAATCTGCATTCATTGTTATAAGTTACGAGACATCCACAGTGGGTGTGGTGGGAGAGACCAAGGATTGAGTGAGAACGAGGTGTGCGAGAACGTAACATTTGTTTCTCGCCTCCACAACGGGCTGACAGTCTGCTGTGAGCGACATTAAATGTTTGACAGAAAGATGCAAGCATAGAGCATTTTGCTGCGATTAATTGGCATGTAATCGGTCTGTGTTGTGTGTACGGTAGGGGGATGTTGATGCTATTAACCCACTGTTGAGAAATTCTTTCACAGGCAGACATTAAATCTGGGCTATAATCTGACATAGTGGTAGTTCGGCGTTATGAATCAGCAGCATATGGATAGTCTGGGAAAATTCTACAACTGTCTGTCCACCTATGCCGTTGCATTACGACTCGATAATTCTCATATGAATATTGTGGTAGCCAGAAGTATGCCTCGTACCGAAACATCAGGGGCTAAATTAATAATACCCTGCGCGGGTGCTGCATAGAATCTTAGCTTGGTATACCTGTTGTTATTTTGGTTTCTCTCTGTTTCAAGTGCACTGAGTGTTGAAGACCTCTTCAACATAAGCGCTTTTCGCTTTTACCGACATTGCATCAGCAGCGGATATACTGCAATCAGAACGAGTAGATGCTACTTGTCGTTCTTACACTAGTTATAGATTGGATGTCAGCTTTGCTTGAGGATGACTTATTCTAGACAGTATCGTCAGCGTTTTTCTTTCCTCGTTCCACTTTATGGCCACAACTGCATTTTCTTTCATGTTAGCGGAAGCTAAAATCAAACACAGACTGCATTCATTCGCTGGTTTCACTTTCAATAGCTTTTTAAGCCTGCATTTTTTGTCGCTACATATAGTTTCCTGGGCAGTAGGCCGTTAGTGATTTTGGAGTTTATATTATTCGTAGCTTACGAATTTTTGCAATCAAATCTACGTTGTTATCTCTTTATTTGAGAGCCTCTCCTTTCGGAATAGTGTCAATGATAGTGATCTCAAGGAAAATACTTCCACAGTCTATAATTATAAAAATGTTCTGCCTCTTCATAATGTTTACAGTATAACCCGTAGAGATGTTCCAAAAACGTGAATCGATTCTGATGAATGGTTTTTTTAGTAGGCTTACGAGAGATAAACACAAATGTGCCAGTTACTGATTGGTGACGCTCAGTTTGCAGGCGCTGCATCTGAGTAACATCAGTAAATACGCTCTAGTACCTAAACCTAGTTACATAAACAAGAATAATGCTCACTAAAATATACTCTGGACATTCAGGATCTCGTCAGCTGCATCGCGGAGACGCAAGCTGTAGCGACATCCCTGGCTACTCAACGAACACATCGGCTGGTAATCTTCCTGCTGCTAGTATAACTGATTCTTGGTAACCCACAGGGAATGTTCCACAAATTTGTAACCCATAGTTACCTTACCGGTGGCACAGAATTATCTTGCTAAATTCACTTGACATCTTTGTGTCATTTCCATTCAATAATATCAGTGAGTTTCACTTCGAGTGTAGGATGAGGTTGTCAGTTTATAGTTTAGAACCCATGAAAGTCGTTCCATACGTAAATGGCAACTAATCTTGTATTTTCCTTTGCGATTTACCTGTCCTAGCCGTCACTCGACCAACAGGGGAGAGACGAATAGCGCCGCTCTTAACAAACTCCAGGGAAATGAGGGTGCCTATAAAGTGAACGCCGCTTGCTTTGGCTCTTAGTTCCATTCTGCGATAGAGCTACAGGCAGCCACATCGAAAACAAAATATGAATCTCTCTAGAAAACTTCTCCATCGAAAGCCACCTTGCTACTTCCAGTACCCCCACAGCATAAGGGCGAATTTGGACAATTAATAGCGCCGCTTTCTACTTCTACCGACATAACTTTGGTTCTTATGGATACACAGTTTTATTTATAAAATTCCACATATCCACATTTCTTAAGCGTGTCATAAGACAACAAGTAAATACAGACTGTTTCACAGACTGTCTCAGAGACTTAAGTGAGCAGTGGCTTACTAATTTGTGCGGATACAGGCACACTTGTGTTACAGATGCTTCGAGCTTTTTCAAAATACACTTTCGTCGTGAGGTTATTTTGTTAAGTTGTATTTCATTTATGTTAGTACAGTGTGCATTTTAATAGTGCTCCCATTAGTTTATTTAACACAGCAGTGAACATCGGAGAGAAACCGAGGAACAATTGTTCTCTCACAGTACCTAAAATAGTGTGACAGTAGTTTACGGATTCTACTCCTGTAGAAACCTGCTGAATCTGAATTGACAGTGTCGTCAAACCAGGTCTGAAGTGCATTTTCGTGCGGAAATGATGTTTGTTGACGGTTGTTCGATAAGGAACAATTCAAATGGCTCTGAGCGCTATGGGATTTAACATCTGATGCCATCGGTCCCCTAGAACTTAGAACTACTTAAACCTAACTAACTGAAGGACATCACACACATCCATGCCCGAAGCAGGATTCGAACCTGCGACAGTAGCGATCGCGCGGTTCCGGACTGAAGCGCCTAGAACCGCTCGTCCACAACGGCCGGCTATAAGGATCGGGAATGGTAAACATTTGCGGGCATAAGATCACAAGAATATGTGCGTGATGAATGACTTCCCAAACAACCTTCTGGATAATGTCAGTAAAATTCTTCAGAGTATGTGACCACACTGTCAACATGTAATATTCTCCGACGTTCCTGCCACAGTTCAAATGGCTCTGAGCACTATGGGACTTAACAGCTATGGTCATCAGTCCCCTAGAACGTAGAACTACTTAAACCTAACTAACCTAAGGACATCACACAACACCCAGTCATCACGAGGCAGAGAAAATCCCTAACCCCGCCGGGAATCGAACCCGGGAACCCGGGCGTGGGAAGCGAGAACGCTACCGCACGACCACGGGATGCGGACCCGGCCACAGTTGCTAATGACCGTACTCAGGGTGTTTTGCTGACTGCTGAATGAGAAAAACTTTAGTTTTCATGTAATGTAGGAAGAGGCTGTTATCAGAATCTGACAGGATACTGAGGAAGAGGAGGAGTGGTGTTAAACACCCTCTAGTGAAACCCCGGTAACAGAAGGAGACAAAGAAAATGGCTCAACCCGTCTCCATTTTATCACTGTTTTGACTCCTGTAGCGGGGTGCCGTTGCGTGTGGGTTTCGATGCACCAGGAGAGTGTGCAGACATCTGCCTGCAAACAAACAAAAAATTAATTACGGACCTCTATGTTTCCGAAATGATAATTAAAACTTTATAACTACCTCTCGTACATCTCACAGAGCTTGGTTTTTACAAAAGGTCAAATTCATGTTAATTACTGAATATGTGTCTATGAATGCAATTGCTAGTGTTGGCGAATACCGTAAGGAGTTATGTCGTTGAACCTGCTGGAGAGGAGTACTCTTCCATGGAGTAAAGGCAGCTAACATTTTATAGCTTTGCGCGGCTCTGCTACTGAGCTGGAGATGTAAACGTGGCAGGCTCTGGTTACCCGTCACCCAGCGTCTGCATGCGTGTAATGTCAGCCAGAAAATGATCCAGTTCAGCAGCCAGCCAATACCGTCCATTGTAAAGATGGATTCAGACGTCCGTGAAGAATAAGCGGTGGAAGAGAAGGCAGATCAGCGGTGGAAAACATCAGGCATACAACACGTCTTCTTATGAAAGTAGCTGTGACGTCATAAGGTGGAGTGACGCAAGAACGGCAGATGCTGCTGCCTGATTACAGCAGTCACGGGAAACTGCGCTAACTAAATCGACTTGTGTTCTGACTAGATGCTCTGTTAAAACATATAGGGATTCTACTCTGGCCTGCATGTCAAAACTCTTATTTTCTGTTAATAATTATTACCACAGTAATATTCTTCGGACATAAGATTAGACTGCGGTATCATTATGTACTCAAAACATTTCATTATCAACTTTATGTAAACAACTAAATCACTAGAAAAATCCGAATCAGTGACCGACTAGAAACGTGGTTCTCGAAATACAGCTCAGTTGCTAAATCGCAGGGAAGGGTTTGCTGAGTATTAAGTCGCATGGGATGAAGTGCGCGTTTAGGATAGCGAGTCTGCCAACAGCGCAGATTATTACTGAGTTTACGAAAGCGTGATTTAGCTTGAGGTGTGTTAATGATTTAGTAATCAGTTGCGAAGTCATTAAGGACTGTGAATGCGCAACAGAATTAAGGGATCACTTTTTCGAGACCCCGTAATTGTCTTCCATTGTGACGCATAAGTTTGAAATTTGGCTCAAAGGTGCCTACAGCCTTCCTCTCTAATGGTGCAAAAGCGTGGCGCCCTGTCATGTCACCCTAGAGCTCGATGACGCCTTTCACAGAAAGGTGTTGACATTTGCGAAAAGAAGGCCAAATCTCAAAAGTTCATGTGAAGTGTAAGGTGGATTAATGATGTAACATTGACATCAAACTTCACCACAATTCTGTCCAACACCACCGTGGACATTTCACACGGTAGGATGGTCGTCGCAGCTCCTCTTACCCACATTTCATCGCTTTTTTTGACGCCTCTGCGATTAAGGTTAAAACCGCGACGCCCAGCTTTGAAATCCGTGATTTTCTTATGAGCGACCGAGGAAAACATTCCATATACACATTACTTTATGAGAAGGTTCTTTTCTTTTTGTGATTAAAAGAGAGTTGGCAGTCTATTACGTGCTAATATTGCTATGACTAATAACGTGATACTTGTTACACTTGGTCAGTCGAACCTGTGAACAGAGTTTCACCTTGGCTCCTCAAAGAGCGTGGATACTGCATAAAGATTCAAGATGATGTCTTTCTGTTTATATCTTATAACGTACATGGAGAACCCGCCATAGGTCGCTCTCCGATACAGTTGAAACGTGGCAGAGTGATAGAAGGATGAAAACAGAGGGACACTTATTTTGCTTTAGTTGTCAATACGCAGCAGCTCCCGAGCAAATGACGGTCAAAGTTCCGAAACGACCTCGTGAGGCTATTCGCGCTGCTTACAACTAAGTCTCTTCATAGCGCCGGGGCTAAGAGAACAGATTCGAAATTTTGTGCCACTTTCTGAATTGCAGTCTTATGTTGTTATTTGTTTGTTGCCGCAGAAGTGTATTATATCAATAATTTTTAAGACACAGTGAAATACAATTCAATTAATGACAAAAAAGGAAAAAATCCAATCTTATTAACAATAAATTTTATCTTCACAATTGACAGGGATGAACACCTTCCAGGAAACTGCTACCAACAGCTTTCGTTTGTCTGGAAGAAGTTAGTGACAAATTTGGTCCTTGAGTCCATCAAGATGTAATCAAATTAATGGAAAGACATCAGAACTTGCTCGCAACAGCCACAAAATCCTCAAAGCTCTCAAAGGAAACCTATCATTAGGTTTTGGACCAAGTTTTACGACATTATGTTAAAATGGAGCCGTTTCTGTTTATGATTGACTTGTGGGCTGGAGAAAGGGATTCATCCTTATAGGATGGGCTGTCTGCTACGGTAAGTGTGGGGTCAGCGTGGCTGAATGCGAACCGGAAGGGCCCGTGTTCGATTCCCGATTTTCTGTGCTCGGGGACTGGGTGTGGTGTCTTTATCGACACCGACACGCAAGTCGCCTAAATGTGTCATAGAAAAAGACTTACATGACAGAGAGAGAATGGATGGGCTATTTGTCGTTCAAATTACGCGACCGACATGTTCATGAAAATTAATTCCTCCAAAATGTATGCCACTATGTAAACTCTGCGAAGTACAAAAAGATTTGGAAATTTGGAGTAAGGTCTTATGGGACCGAACTGCTGAGGTCATCGGTCCCTAAGCTTACACACTACTTAATCTAACTTAAACTAACTTTCGCTAAGGACGACACATACACCCATGCCCGGGGGAGAACTCGAACCTCCGACGGAGGGAGCCGCGCGGACCGTGAAAAGACGCCTAGGACCGCGCAGCTACCCCGCGTGCGACGTACATTTTTACTGTCAGGTGAAGACTTACATCATCAATTACGGAATTGACCTTCTCTCAGCGCACAGAAAAGGGAAATTGCAAAGTAGAAAATATGCAATTAAGATACACCCTTTGATACACAGCCAATTGCAATCTACAGCTTCCGAGAAAATGCTTCGATTTACGTGGTTTATGCGACATTATCGCCAGACTGCGAGGTTGTTTTCCTAATGGTATTCACACAAAAGAATGTGACTGTGGCATTGTGCCTTCTTATGTTGTCTGTGGTGCTCTGATTTTTTATGCTGTGAAAGTTTTTCAATACACAGGTTCTCTAGAAGTATAAAAGCAAAACTCAAAGAAACAATTGAAATATAAGAATTTTTATGTTTTTAATTTTCAGTTACTGTTAATTACATAATGTTTCTGAAATATAATCTGTTTTAGTAAGATATGAAATGCATATTTCTTTTACCGATAATTCCATTGCATTTTACGACCTCACAAAAATCTTGATGTGGTATACTTCTCCCGCGGCAACAAAAGAAAGCAAAACATAAGACTGGATTCGAACACGGGACGCTAAATTTCGAAACTA